>NC_141695.1:1319758034-1320487201 GCF_964263255.1 Lissotriton vulgaris | reverse complement strand
ACCAATAGCTCCATCAGGCTAACAAAAATCAACATGCCAATTAGACAGCAAACCATTTCCTACACATTCATGAATGTCAGATTTCTAGTAAAAGCAAAATACAGTTTGCATATCTTCTACACCACCATAAACTAGAGATGGAGTTCATAACCAAAACCAGGGAAACCCCTCATCAGTTTCCAATTTGGTTTCTGCAATACTCGAAGGGAACTCTATCTCTAGAATGGACAGAGACTTAAGCAAGGGCAGGGGACTGGCAATAATGTATCATGACCAGCTGACTGCCACCTTTGCAGCTGTATCGTATTGTATTGTATTTATTATTTGTAACACGCAACTGTCACCCTACGGGTATCCTGGCGCCCAAACAGGAAGTAGTCAGATGGTACAACAATACACTAGCTGTCATGACATATAAAACAGCCGCCGGAACTATTAGATAGAGTCACGGGGATTAGACTTTGGCGAACAGCCATGTTTTCAGGCTCTTTCTGAATCCCAGTAGGTTGTCAATTTGCCTGATGTTTTGGGGAAGCTCGTTCCACAGGCTAGATGCAGAAGTGCAGAAGGCTCTGCCTCCCATCCTCGATCTCCTGATCCTGGTAGTTGCTGCCAGACCCAGGCTAGAGGAGCGCAGGGACCTGGTGGGCCTATACCCACCAGGGTATAGGCCCACCAGGTCTCAGGGTGTGTATCCACAAACCCTGAGAGTGAAGCACACTTGTTTAACCCCTTCTGTGCTGGGCAAATTTTTGAGCTACGTGGCCATTTTATTGAGTGGGTGGTGTTTGGACGCCCCCCGGCTGTCCTCCGCATATGCCCACGTTGACGTCGAACAGCTGGGGGATGTCTGAAGCAACAAAGGGGTTAAGGAACTAACCAAAAAACACTCATTCAATAGGCTGTTACTTTACCGTCCCCTCGGCCCTAGACCTATCTTCATCCAGGTTATTGGTGTGCTACTGGAATCCAGTATTAACTCTACAGACGTTACAATATTCAGAGATTTCAATTTACACTTGCAGAGTCCTACAGACAGAGACTCGGAAATTTCCATTGGCACAATGTCTAGTTTGGGCCTTGCAGAACTAGTAGATGCCCCAACTCATTTGGCGGACCATGCCCTGGACAGTATCTTTCCTGTTAATCCCTTTTTTTAAGTTACAAAAGGGGGTGCGAGAGCCGCGAACATGTCCTTACCGGATTACCCCATTGCCTCATGGTCATTGTAGTTCAGTATTCTTCGTTTTAGTTCAAAGTTCTCAAACTGTTCAAAAAGGTTTGTGGCCGGTGCCCGTATATTCTCAAATCATATCCCTAGACACGTGTTTCTGGTTAAATACCTTCATCAGTACGGAAAAATATTTTCAGAGGTTGCTTGACATGCCACCGGCATCTCCTCAGGGTGGAGAAGTGTGGCTCAGGGGTTAGAGGCGGCAGACCCGGAAGCTGAGATCGGCCCTGGACCAGGGTTCAATTCCCCGCCTCGGCGGGTCTTGGGCTCAAAAATTCCACGGACTCGGTAATTCTCGCTCCGGTGCCTTCTCGACTCACGGGTTCACACTCTGCGACTCTGGGCAATAGCTTGCTTAATCTCCACAACGGCCCCTCGCGGCGGGATGCCTGGCTTTCACCTTGTGGATACCCTGCCGGGGTTATCTCACAGGGGAATACCAGGACGGGTTCCCTAAGCAAGCGCCGGGAAACCCTTTGTGGGTAGCTGTGCGCTATATAAGCTCAAATACATTTACATTTACATTTACATTTACTATTACCACTCCCGGTGTGCACGGGCGTCTCCCTTTCTTAAGTTTACGGCATTGATGCCGTTGGCATGGTCGGGCCATGGGGCAGTCATGTTTAAACTATGGATACTGTGTAAATCACCGACGTTCGATACCACCCATTCTGTCACAGGAGGTCAAGCTTTGAATAAAATTGAGTCAACTGAATTTAATTCTGCTCTTGGTAGGGCAAAGCTCAATCTATGCAAATATTGAGATTCAGCCACCTCAGAGTACTCCAAATGGATAGGTATTGTGGTAAATTAGCTCACCCCAGGAAAATCATACACTAATCAAAGAATTAAACACTCAGAACCATGGTTCTAAGACAAACTCAGAGCCCAAAGCTAACTCTGTCATAGACAGGAGCGTAGATGGAGAATAACTATGACACTTTAGAAAGAGACAATTACAATCAGTGACTATAAAACCTCAATTGTAAAGGATACATCTTTGTTATTTTATTCAAAATAGGAGACATTGAAAAATGCAACAAAAGAACTGTTAATGACAGCCAAAAAACTTGTCAATATTCAAAACAAGTATAATATCAATGGCAATCAAGTCTTTTGCAATACTTTGGCATGCTTCTTTCAGGTCAAACTAGAGGAGTTCTAAAAACTCCATTGGGTACATCATCTGGGACAATGTTTAAAGCCATGCTGAAGGGGTCGGACTTGGTAACCGACGGGTTCTTATTCAAATTTGGGGACCAGAACTTTTTTCAAAAGATTACATTGAAAATTCTAGCATCCTTAGGGACAGCATGGTCTCATATTAGGAAAATAATAGGGCTGGCCTAATATTCCAACTATGCACCGATCTGGGATTCCCCGGCTTTACCTCTATGTTTGCAAGACAGATTGGCCATTCCTGTGAGGGAGTCTGGGGTTTTAAGATGGGGGGAGGTTGTGGTTGAAGGGAGGCTGAGGGTTTGGGAGGAATTACGGGAAAAGGTGGGCTCGGGCTTCTCCAGATTCAAATATCTGCAACTAGAAAGTTGGGCCAAGATCTTGAGCAGGAAAGGTGTCCCATTGGGAAAGATCAGTAGTCTGGAACAACAGTTGGTAGAGCGCCCAGGGGGAGGCAAGGAGGTAGCCCTATGGTATTGGACTCTGTTGGAGGAGGTGGATGGAGACCTGGTTCTCCCAGATGAACTATGGGGTGAAGAGTTCGGGCTCCCATGTGAGGCGATATGGATAAAATCCTTCACCCTCTTATATAAAATCGTGAAACCAGCCTGGCTTAGGCGGAACCACTTGTTCACGCTACACAGGGCCTACCTCACGTCCCTGAGATTGTCTAAATTCCTCCCGGGAAAGAAATGTAATAAATGCAACTATAGGGAAGCATCGGATGTGCATATGTTCATGGACTGTCCCCATATAGCTAGCTTTTGGGAGGAAGTAAAAAGGTCCTTGGATTCTATCTTAAACATTTTGCTGTCAATCACGCTGCCACTAATGATCTTTGGCCTCGAGGAAAGCATAACTGGCCAGGCCAGGTCCTTTTTATTTTAAGCGATTCTACTAGCCAGGAGGCAAATTTGTAAAGTTTGGGTGGAGAATATTGCCCCGTCACACTCGGGCTGGCTAACAGCGTTATATGAAACATCTAAAGTGGACCTTGCTAGATCGGGAAACCAAAGAAATCTGGCCTTTAGGGACATGTTGGTTCAGTGGAGAAGTTGATCCCGGGGTTTTTTTTTTCCCCCGGGTCCAATGATTATGCCTAGAATGCTCCATGGACCAAGTATAAGGGTGCCCGTCGAGATACTGCTGGTCCGGCAGGTTGAAATATACCGAGATGGAGAAGGAGTAAGGGCGTGCTCGTACTCTATCCCCTCCCCTCATTTTGTTTGGGATTCTTCTTCCGCCAGTATCCATAATCGTGTCTCAATACATGAGAGGGCAAAGATCTGAAGCCTTCTGGCATACGACACGTAAGGTGGTCGGCGATTCTCAACGGAGGGCAAGGCAAATGAGGATAAAAAAAAAAAAGACAAAACAGTATAGCTAGCCTTTGAGTCTATATGTGAGCACATTGTAATACCTTCAACAAAATGTTGGCTCTGACTACTATTCCAAGGCATGGAAAAAAATAATCTATTCTTCCTATACTGAAAAAGTCAAATTTTAGCCCTCATGATCCAACCAGCTACCAACCCATTTTGCGCCTTCCACTCCCAGCCACAATAGTGAAAAAGGCAATACATTTGGAACTAGCTCCCTTCATAAATACAAAGCACCTACTCGATCCTATTCAGTTCAGCACAGAATCAGCTTTGATAGTCACTTTAGACAATATAAGATCTACCCTTGAAAAAGGAGGAAGTGCTGACCTTATTTCACTAGATTTCTCTGCGACCTTCGACACAGTCAATCATGACCTGTTGATTATCTTTACAATATTGGAATAAGAGGAGTGGCTTTCGCTCTCTTGAAATCCTTTTTGTCCGAGCAGGAAACATTTGTAGCCATGGACAAATGTATTTTCAATCCCTTTCCCTACCATGTGATATGCCTCAGGGGTCATCCCTAAGTCCTACACTTTTTTATCTATATGTCACCCCCTTCCCCAGACAGGCTTACAAAAACGTTTGGTTGTTATCTCAGTGTCCACCAATCTTGACGATGCAGCAAACATATTCCAGAACTGTAAGTTGCACATAGGTTACTGGATGAACAACCACTGCCTTAAGTAAAACTCAGGAAAAACTGAGGTCCTCTTCTTTGGCAACCATGATGTCTGCTTCTGGTCCCCTAGCTGGTGGCCTCAATAATTAGGCACCTGGCCAACCTTGGTCCGAAAAGTAAAAAATCTCAGGATTCTTTTTGATAAGAAACTGTCCTTCAAAGGTCAAATTAATGCAGTGCCCTCATCGTGTTTCTACAATCTGAAGACCCTTGACCCTTCTTAGGCAGGTCACTCCCCACGCTGCACAGGACCACCTGTGTGTCCTGCCCTTAGCCCCAGCTGCAGCTGCTGAGGAGAGTTCGAGGCCCTCCTCCACCCGCAAGCTACCACCTGTGCCTCATCCCTGGTGGCCAGTGGTAGACCGTAGGTTTGTTCTGCTGTTGTTCTGCTGTATTTGTATTGCCTCTGTTCTGCTGTATTTGCACTGCCTCTGTGTTATTTGTTTATGTTGTCTCTTTCCCCTTTGTACTTTGTTATTTCTGTGCCCTTTTGCCTTCTGTTTCCTTCGCTATTCCTGCCCCCGTTTTCCCGCTGCTGCGTGCCCTGGGGCCCCGCTCCCCGCTCGACCCATTCGTCTGCCTCCTCCTCCCAGCTGCCTCCTCCCTCCCACCACCCCGTCTTATGGTGGGCGCACATAAGGCAAGCAGGTCTGCGCCCATCCGTGCCTGGACCGTGCCCAGCTTGCGAACGCCTGGCCCCCGCAAACGCCACAACGCTCATCTCCACTACAACGACAACACCCTCCACGCCGCACTCCACACCGGACGAGTGCACTCCTGCTTCCTGGCCGCCCCAAAGCGCACCAAAGGACCCTTCCCCTGCCGGAGCTGTAGCTTCACCAGTCTCTGAGCCAACAACCCACCCACCAGGACAGGACGCAACCACCTCATATGCCTACTACTGAACATCAGCTCCGCACGCAAACACGCCGTCAAGCTCTGGGACCTGCTCGACACTTCCTCCCAGACGTCGCCTTCCTAACAGAGACCTGGATGAATGACTCCTTGGCAACAGACATCGCCATAGCCACCCCGGACAACTACAAGATCACCTTGAGAGAGAGCGCACCAATGGAATAGGAGGGGGAATCGCCATCATCCACAAGTCCACCCTCAAGGTCTCGACCAACTCCGACAACATCCTCAATACCGCCGAACACCTGCACTTACAGATCCACACTGATCTCAACACCACCCTCAGAGTAGCTCTGATCTACAGACTTTCCGGTCCTCAGCGTCTCCATCACCGACTTCGTCAGCACACATGCCATGACCTCCACAGACTACATCCTCCTCGGAGACCTGATCTTCCACCTCAAGAACAACAATGACACCAACTCCACAACCCTTATGGACAACCTCGCCAATCTTGGACTCCGACAGCTCGTCAAAACGCCCACCCACTCTGCAGGCCACACGCTTGATCCCTTCTTCTCCGCAACCTCCCAAGTCTCCTTCAGCCACACCACCGAACTCCACTGGACCGACCATCGCTGCATCCACTTTACCTTCGAGAAACCCACCATGCACCACCGCACCCATCAGATTCCCCACTGCTGCTGGAACAAAATCACAGAGGACCAGCTAAGCCTGAAGCCCACCCGCTGACCCCACCAACCCCAACGCCGCCGCCAGCAACCTCAGCCGTTGGATCGGCGACTGCACCAACATCCTCCCACGATCAAGAAACCCTCCAACAGACACACCAACAAGAATGCCAGCTGGTTCTCCGCGGACCTCCAAACAAACCCGCCGAAGACTAGAGACTAGAGATGAAATGACGCAGCAACCTGACACCAGAGAACCACGCAGCCCTCAAGAACGCCATGTGCCAACACCATCACCTCATCAATCCGCCAAAAGGACCTCCTTCAAGGACCACCTCGACAACAATGCACACAACAGCAAGGAGCTCTTCAATATCGTGAAGGAACTCTCCAACCTCAGCTCCAACACCAACGACATCCCACCATCGCAAGACCTGTGCAACTACCTGGCCACCTTCTTCCATCGCAAAATCCACAACAGCTTCAACAACCAGACCACCATGTCAGCCACTGACACCTCAGACCCCATGACCCCCACCCACAATGATCACCTGCTCACGAGGACCAACATCAACGACGACGACACCATCAAAATCATGAATTCCATCCACTCCGGCTCCCTATCAGACCCGTGCCCACACCACTTCTTCAACAAAGCCAACGCCACCGTTGCACCCCACCTCCACAAGGTCATCAACATCTCCTTCGAGACCTCGACCTTGCCGGAGAGCTGAAAGCACGCCGAGATCAACGCCTTGCTCATTAAACCCAAGGCAGATATGAGGGACCTTAAGAACTTCCGGCCCATCTCCCTGCTCCCATTCCCGGCAACGGTCATCAAGAAAACCATTCACAAGCAGCTGACCCGCTACCTTGAGGAGAACAACATCCTGGACCCGTCCCAGTCTGGTTTCCGCAGCAACCACATCACCGAAACTGCCCTCATAGCCGCCACCGATGACATCAGGGCCCTGCTGGACAACGGCGTAACCACAGCCCTCATCCTCCTGGACCTATCAGCCACCTTCGACACAGTCTGCCTACACAACCTACACACACGTCTCTACAATGCAGGGATCCAAGAAAAGGCACTGGAATGGACCACCTCCTTCCTCTCCGTTCACAACTTTCGTGCAGTGGTAGATCCAAGATGCCTCCAGGCAATCAAAAGCTTTAGAAAAAACAAATTGAATTTCAAATTGTATTTTTATTATTCATCAGTATTTGTCTTCCAAGCTGCAAACAGAAGAGGTCCACAAAGGACTAACAATTGTTTCACCGTGGCCCAGTTTAATAGTGCATAAGGCAGTGTAGCAACCCCACTATAGAAGAGAATCTAGGACACCATTGTTACTGAACACCCTTACATATGTAAGATTGTGGGTGTGCACAACTTTTCAGGCTATTGTACCCAGGAATACCCACTGTTCCCCGACTCACCACTCCTGGGAACAGATTTACTATCAAGAAAATATTCATACAAGAACATCCATGTATTAAAGGAAAGCCATCATTTGTGAAGTAAAATACGATTTAAAAAATAAGTTATTGACATTTGTAAGGTAAGCTTGCACTTTCAAATAGCAATGTAAATCAGGTGTCTTATATGGTTGTTAATCTGAATCCAAAACCTTTTGAGCTAAAGGTTTACAGAATATATACAGCTTTGTACATAAACGTTAGATGACTCAGTCCTTTTCTAAAAGCCCTGGGCCCTTCAGAACGCATTACCCTGTATAAAAGAAGCAAGGGTTGTGCTTCTTGATGTAAAACAGGAATGTTCTCCTTTTAGCAACAGTAATCAGGCTATGGACATTCCATCACCACAGTCTCAAATACCCTTCTGCTGGGGTGGATAAGAAGTAAATGCAAACGAATAAAAGCAGCAAACGGAAAGGTAGTCAAGGGAGAACATGTATCAGCTATGGGGCATATTCACAAGAAGGGATTGCTGAATTAACAGCATTTTATCGCAGCCAAAGTTGTGATAAATTTACCACCCCATTCACAAGCCGGTGTTAACAGCCCACAACACCAGTTTACCCACGATAGCACCCGCAAAAAAACACCGCCACAGAGGACCCCGCAACTATCGCTAATGAGATGCAGAGTAGGCGTTCCCATGCCAAAACCCAGAACAACATCACACCTCAACATTCTCAATGACCAGCCACATCGGCAATAAGAGCACAAATCCAGCGATAAGGCGTGTTAGCACCAGGAAATTTAAATCCAAGAGAAGAAGGTGGGTCATGCGCCCAAAAACAGGGAAGAGAGGGAATGAGCGAAGGAGAGAGACGGAATGATATTGCACAAGCAGCGCAATGCGTCTCGGGCACCAAGTTACACATGTCAACATGTGTGTGTGTATCGCCATCCGTACACCATGGCCGTGTCCCAATCCCAGCGCCAAAGCCCCATCCCATTCCGAAAACGCAAGTAGTAGTCAGAAAAACATCAGGGGTGAAAGCTCCATTGTCCAAATGCAGGCAAGAGGATACCTGCACCTCTGACCTTGGTTCAGAATGCACCTGGACCACCCTAAGACAGATGCCTTGGAATATGGGGCTGACTCCCACACCACGCATTCCGCAAAAGAACTATCCGACCCATCCACACCCCACACACAGAAGCCCCTGCCTGTGGTACCCCCGCATGGGATGCCCTTGACACTCATGGAAACAGCAACTCATTCTACCCAATGTTGCACACATATTCTAATCAATGCTCGGAGCTGTGGCATATCCTCCACACAACTGCTGCAGTTCAGAAGAGCGCCGGTACCACGAGACGCACCAACGCAATGGCAGGCCATGTTGGGTGCATGCACAACCCCCGCCACGTGGAACAGTACTGTGCACATATGCTGCATTTACTGGGCGCAGTGGCTCTGGCAGTGCTGCAGGTCAGTTACCGTCTGAGCTTCCACATTGCCTTTGTCACCTGCGTCCATTCCTGGTTCCACTGCTGAACATGCACATTTGAGTGTCCCATGGTTGTCTGCCTATCCAACACAACTGTTGATGAATTGGACTACGACTTGTGTCTGCGCCCACTTTTGGATCACAAACAGGAGTGTATCTGAGACAGCCATGCATGGGATGCCTTCACATTTTGCGTATGTATTGACAGTTGTGCATGGGAGATTGCACAATTCCTCGTGTGCAGTGACCACATCGAGGTGCTCCCCTATTGGGCTGTGTTGCGGATTGGTGAAACCTGTGGCATCGTGGGGATTGCTCACATATCCTACCACAACAGAGGACATGTCTGCCTTCATCCGGGCTCTGGAAGCATGTGCATGGAACAACGCGTGTGTACACTCACCTGGGCAAGCTGGTGCAGGTCCATGGTCGGAGCAACACAGCGTTGTTTGTTACAGTTGCCAATTCGGACACACTGCTGGGGGAGAGCACACACATGGCAATGTAGCACGACATGTGGACCTGTCGGACCCTCAATCCTGATCACTGTCAGCAGAGCAGACAATTGGGGCACTCCGGAGGCAGAGTACTATGCAGATCCCATGTGCAGCGAGTCGTGCCCCCTCACGGCCTGACATGGCATCTCGCACCCTCACACAGGGCAATGAGCAGACACCAAACAACCCTCTTCCCCACTGCATTGACTGTTTGGACTGTCCTTCCCCACAGTGCATTGGGGATGGCACCTGTCTGTTGGACTGGGTCACCACATCGATGTGGTGTTCACTCATTCATCTTATTTACCTTGACTGTCACCTCACTGCTCCATCACCACCTTCATGTTTATCTGCCCGCCCCCTCACATGTCAACTTTATAAATAAAACTCCTTACACACTGTCAATGTGTCAGCTTTGTCTTTAGTGCAAGAATATACAGTCTTCAAGATGTCCATAATGTATCAGAAAGATGTACTGTATATAGGAATGGATACATTTGAGGCACCATCGGGAAACACAACAGAACAACATTCACTGGTGTGAGTGTGGCATCACAGACATTACACTACACAAACTACCTACCTAACCCAACATGCAGACAACACAATGGGCAACAAGTGTCAACAAACATGTCCCCACGTTCACAGATCACATGTCACTGTCACACAGCCACACACAGGCGACTTTACATCTGGCTGTCTTAACCATTTGCACATAGCCCGTCACCCCACCAGCAATCACACCAGACAATGTACATGTTGTACTTTGTCACCCAACTTCAAGTGAAGTAGCGAGTGATGAGCTGTTGAGGCATGTCACCTCCTTCCTCCTCTCCACTGTCCTCATCACTAGACTCAGGTTCTTGCGCCGGCGGGGGCCTTGGGTCCTCATCCATCATCCAGGAGCAGGAGAATCTGCTTGCGAATGGCCAGGTTGTGGAGCATGTAGCATGCCACTACAATCTTACACACCTTCCCAGGTGAGTATTACAGCGCACCTCCAGTTTTGTCAAGGCAGCGGAAACGTGGCTTGAGCAGGCCAAAAGTACGCTCAACCACACGACATGTCCTGCCATAGGCTTCATTATATCCGATATCAGCCTGGGTCCTGGGATTACGCAGTGGGCTCAGCAGCCATGTACGGCTGGGATATGCAGAGTCACCTAGGAATGACAAACACACATTGCAATGTTGCACAGGCAGGGGGCAGTAGGTTACACACCCAGCACGCCATATGACTAGACATACTCACCCACAATTCAAGCACACTGAGGAAGCAGATTACGCATCAACCGGGGCGCAATGCTGTTCCTCAGGACGTAGGAGTCATGGGCAGAGCTGGGGAATCTGGCACACACATGCAAGATGGTCATATCTGCCAGACACACCACCTGCACAATGATCAAGTGATAATGTTTTCTATTGTGAAAAATGTGCTCACTTGCCTGTGGTGGCAAAAGATCAACATGTGTGCAATCTATGGCACCAACAACATGGGGGATGTGCCCAAGGGGATAGAAGTCTCCCTTCACAGCTGCCAATTCTGTACCCCAGGGGAAATGTATATATCTGTCCTTGTGAATCATCATGGCTGACAGAACATCCTGCAGCACCATGCTGAACATGGGTTGAGACATCCCTGCAGCTCCGGCCATGGTCTCCTAGAATGATCCAGAGGCAAAAAAATGGAGGGCTGCCATCACTTTGTAAGTTGGGGCTCCAACAGATCACAAAGGGTCTTCAAGGTGGCTCTATCGAAACGGAATTTGCTCCAACTAGCGCCCCTAGTATGTTGGACCAAAACTTGGCTGAACAAGGACATCACATTGAACCATACAATTCTCAGGGACTGTATGTCCTTGGATAATGCCTCAAAAATCCCGTGGTTGGAATACATAAAGGGGGAGATGGGCAGACTTGGCAGACCAAACCTTTTCAGTCACCCAAACACTATACTTAAGGAAGACTTGAAATGGATTAAAGAAAACTTTATGAGGAGGGCAGTTCAAACATGGGAGGAGAAAGAACGTACTAAACCTAGAGTTAGAGCCAACTTTCTCCTTCTGACCACGCCCCAAATTGAACCTTATCTAAAAATCGTGAGCAGGCCATTTCATCACCATTTACTCATTAGATTTAGGTTTAACATAATCCAATACTCCCTGGGTGATTTTCCTGTGTGGGGTGTTCCTGATGAGTCTACCCCGTGTAGCTGCGATAACTTTTCTGAGCAAACCCTCATGCACTTTGTCATGTTTTGTAGCCACTACAAAGAGAGTAGATTGAGGTTCTTGGCACCCATTTTAAGAGATGCAGGTTTCGTCCAGGTACGTCCTGCTCTACTTTATCTCCAGTTATTAGGTAGTACCAGGACAATCTTCGGGGTTGCTAGCTTCCTGGTCGCAGCCATGCGTACAAGGACCAGGACGCTATCCCCAAGAAAACTGGAAGGGTGACTTTATCATCCTGTATTCCCGCTATTGACTTTTTAACCATTTTTAACTTTTTATACTGTGTATGATTTATACTGATCTGAACCTTCATATGTATGTACAGTGGATACCCTGACAGATTTGAACCCTTGATTGTTTTTTGACTTCATGAACTTTGTTAAAATTGTAATCAATTTTTTAAATATATGTCGTTTTGTTGCTTTTATGATTCTAAATGCAATCGAATAAAGCTTGCTTTGCTGTTGCTGTTGCTAGCGAATGATCACCACATCCTCCATGTCCTCCAGCAGTGTCAAATAATGTATCAGATTAGGCCTCCTCCTAGTTGAGATGAAAGTACACATATTTCAATTACATCCATGATGAGATGACCACAGCATATCCCGTTCAGGATGAAACAGAATATACAAACACTGACTTAAGGGATGTGTGACACACCATGTTACATGGGTGGACGTTTGAGCCACACAGAGGGCACACCTCTCCATTTACAATACACCAGTGCGTAAAACACTACATAGGTCAATGTGAATGAAATGTTTCATGCCAACATTCCACATGAGCACACCTGGGAGCGTGGCATCCAGCCATTGTGCAACAAATCAACAAAACTGTCTCATACTCATCTGCTGTACCTGTCACACCTCAATGCATCATTCAAACTCGGCACACATCCACAACACAACAATCACAGTTGGCCGTGAATTGACAATTGCGTGTATGAGCACACAGATAAGCACAAGTAAGTAACAACATCATACAGTGAGACAATAATTTCTGAGGTCATCACTGCCCACAACACATTCATATGTGTACACATTGTAGAGTCCACTAGAACACTGTCCTACCTCATCAAGCATCTAATGCATTTGTGGCATGTTAGGGACCACAGACCAATGTCCATCACACATACACAACCATGACCCATGTAGGCACCTGTGGAGTCAATGGAACTTTGACCTTGTGCGCACAATGATGTGCCCTTTACCATGTGGCCACTGTGAACTGTTGAAGTGTTCCAGATGGACATTGCCATTGTATGTGCCCCCACTAGTGGTAGCTACCACCTGGCCCTGGCGGTGTGTCACCAGCACCCCCTGCACACAAGTACGGAAGTCAATGGCATGGAGACATGCCCAAATGGTGGTAGGCATGCTCCGTCACCCAACTCACGGTAGCTACCACCTGGCCCCGGAGGTTCATCACCGCCATGGAGCATTGCCTACAGCCAATGGGAGTGATGATTGCGGTGGCATGATGCAATTTTGAAAATTGCGGTAGGCTTGCTCCGCCACCACGGAGGCAGACATTGGATTCTTTTGAAAGAAGCACCATCGCGGTAGCGCACCCCGGGCCCCTGCGGTGCATCACCGCCATGGAGCATTGCCTACAGCCAATGGAAGCGATGATTGCGGTGGCATGGTGCAATTTTGAAAATCGCGGTAGGCGTGCTCCGCCACCGCGGAGGCGGACATTGAATGCTTTTGAAAGAGGCACCATCTCTGTAGCGCACCCCGGGCCCCTGCGGTGCATCACCATGGAGCATTGCCTACAGCCAATGGGAGTGATGATTGTGGTGGCATGATGCAATTTTGAAAATCACAGTAGGCGTGCTCCGCCACCGCGGAGGCGGACATTGGATGCTTTTGAAAGAGACAGACCTGGACATCCAATTGTTGCAGCTTGGCGCCTTAGAAACGACACCAGAGGGCTATATATGTGTGGGAGTGAGCCTCCCATTTCCACTGCTCACAGAGCCTGCTGCCTGGGACTCTCATCTGCTGCTGTCTCCAGAGCCTGCTACCTGGGACCCTCATCTGCTGCTGCCTCCAGAGCCTGCTGCCTGGGTCCCTCATCTGCTGCTGCCTCCAGAGCCTGCTGCCTGGGACCCCTCACCACCCAATTCCACCACAGGTGTTCCATGTCCACAGGGATGGCAAGGGCAGAGAAGGTCCGTGCCAGTCCATTCACAAGCGAGGAGCTGGAGGTCCTGGCGGACGAGGTGAGCGCACAGTACCCAAGGCTGTACGGTGCCCCAAATGTCGTGCTGTCATCGGAAAGGGAGGGCAGACATGTAGTTGGACTGCTGCAGCATATGCCTGAGGGTATGGGGTTGTGTCATGCACTGACAAACATGCTGTCTCCAGGGGGAAGGAGTGTGTGTCCCAATGTCATGTGTTTCCCTGCCTGCAGTTTTATGTCTGAGTGGAGTGTGTTGCATTGTCAGCCATACAGAGAAACAGTATGTTGGACATGCAGGTGCCGGGACAGTAATTGCTTGCCTTAATGTCTCTGTGTACCCCTGTTGTCCGACTCATTGTGAACCCAGATGCTCTGCACAGCGCGCACACACCAAGACAAGATAACATCACTGCACTTACTCTTGATCATTCTCACTGAAATCCAAATATGCACCATCCCAGCCCTGTATAATAGCACACAACCACACTTGTGTAGATCTATATTTTGTTGGTGAGTCAATGTACCCCGATGCCAAATACATGACATACAGATATGTTCATAGGACATGCTCATTGAATGCTGCCCAGTCATGTACACAGTGAGTCTACACACAGACACAGGTCGATTTGTGATGTATGTAGTGGCCAGACATGTATAGGACTGGAGATGTGTGCAAGCCACAGAGGGGGTTCAGTGCAGTCATCCTGCATGTGTGTGAGATTAGCAGGGACCCTGTACGCCCTCATAAATGCATAGAATCACATCAGCTTAGCCCATGCAGAGTGGACAATGTGAGGTGTACCCCAGGGTGGGATGGACAGAGATTACATTTGGTAATGAGTCTGTGTCTTGCTACTGTATTGATAGATGTTAGTACATGACACTGTGTCACTGATCATTTCCCCCTCTTTTCTCCCATGCCTGCAGTTCAAGGTACACCAGCGTAAGGCTGTGTGGAGGGCCATTGCAGCAAAGGTGCGAGCCCTTGGGGTATCTAACTGACGACGCACCCACTGCCACAAGAGGTGGGACGACATCAGCCGGCTGGCAAAGAACGTGGAAGAGATGACCTTGGGGCTGCTTCCACGCACTGGGCGTTTGGCACGGCGCTGCATGACACCACTGATGGGCCGCATCTTGGCAGTGACTCATCCTGAGCTGGATGCACGTCTGAAGGAGCATCGGCAGCAAGGCAGGGGTGAGTATTTGGGGAGGGTGACTATGGCAGGGAGCGGATGAATGTGTACAGGGCCTGTGGCAGCGGTGGCCTATGTGATGTTTGAGGGGTGGTGCTGTGCTGGGTCATGTGAGTAGCTGCTGGGATGGGTGCCAGTGTCATGCATTAGCCCAAACTGGGCGTACGAAGGTGATCCTCCCTGCTGGTCATTCCCATAGCCGTATGTGTTAGGATCTCTGTGGCCATTCAGCATTGGGATAGTGTGGGGAATCAAATTGGGGGTGAACAGCAGTGTCCACAATCTGAGTGTGACTTGATGTAGGCATACATTGCATGCACCATGATTGTTGAGGCCTACACATCTGACAACAATGTGCCCCAGAGTACAACATGGTGTTTGGCATGGGCTACTTGCCATTGTGGACTGTCATATTCTGATAGGTGTCTGTGTTGCCCCTCCTTTTCCCTCAAGGGCTGTTAGTGGCAATATGTGGTGTGCCCACATCATGTCCCTAGGTGTGGGTAGAGCATGTTGTGTGTCTGGTAGACTACATCCACGGGCAGGGTGTTGTGCTGTGTGGCCTTAACATGGCTCAGACATGGCAAATATTCAGGTTTACAGGCACTGTTGTGGTCTATGTAGTGAATTGCTGCAATGTGATTGCAGAGTGTGGTGGTCAATAGGTAGATTAAGTCATCTTCTGTACTGCATTTCTTGAATTGCTTTGTCCTGTTGATGACACTAACCCAACCCTGCATCTCTCTCTCATGCAGATTCGCCTGCGGACACGGAGGGACAGTAGCCGGACACCAGTGGTGGCGAGGCTAGCACTACAGCTGCACAGGAGCCCAGTGACACAGAAGTCACCAGCGCATCAGAGGGGAACCGGAGTATGCAGGATGTATCCCTGCCAGAGACACAAAGTACAACTTCATCAGGTGCCAGCGGGGATGCATCAATGTTGGCAGACACAGGGAATGGGGACTCAGCATCATCTTCCACACAGCGGCCAGTGCCCACCCTCCCATCCACTTTTATATATTATTTGTGGATACACTGTCTGACACTTTGTCAGTCAGTGTCCCCAAATAAATTCTAAAGGCCGCCGCAACGGGCCACCAGTGCCGCGCACGCGCAGCCCCCGTTTGGAGCAAACTTGTGTGACCTTCTACGCTGCACGCAGGTGTGGTGCGTGCGTGAGGTCAGAGCATGCAGTCTCTGTCTCTCCCGGGCAATCCGCGCACAGAGGCACTGGCTAAGGCAGAGACGAGTTACGGTCTCGTTGTCATGCGGGGGTCAGCTGCCGCCTGCAAAGGTTTGTGCTGCATTTTTAGGTTGCGCCGTAATTCTCCCTCCTCATGGTGCTTGGGGTTGTTGTGGGCTCCTGTGG
This sequence comes from Lissotriton vulgaris, assembly GCF_964263255.1. Lineage (NCBI taxonomy): Eukaryota > Metazoa > Chordata > Amphibia > Caudata > Salamandridae > Lissotriton > Lissotriton vulgaris. Next base: position 1,320,470,770 of record NC_141695.1, on the reverse strand, counting down.
TCTTTTCCTTCTTGCTCCTGCAGCCCTCTGCTTTTTTATGGTAGGTGTATTTAGATGGGGTTGTGTGACACTGGCTGTGTTAACCCTGCATGAAGCTGGTGGTCCTGCAATTCTTTGCGTTGTTGTAGTCTTCTGTGATGGTCTTGCTCTTCCCACTCAGTGGTCCTCGCTTAATCTTTCCCGTAAGATGTCTATTTGCTGATTTAGTCTGCTATTTCTTTGTTGGGTACTTTAACTTTGAGCCTCTTTGGACTCCTCTGGGGTTGTGGTTCTCTGAAATATTTGCCTCACTATTATGTAACATATAAACATGTGCAGTGAAAACTTTAGCATTTTACTGCACTTTTCACCTGCACTCATCACTTAGGCATTTCACAATTTTATACAAATCTGATGAATCCAATGCTATCAATGGTTACCAGTAAAACACTGGTTTTACATGTAAACCATGTACAGTTCTACATTTATAACTTACTAGCAGCCCGCCCCAGCGTTGCCTGGGGCAGAAAGGGGCTGGGGGCAGTACACTCGCTCCCGCCCCGACCCCCTCCCGCACCGACTCCCTCCCGCCCAGACTCACTCGCGCCCCCCTCCCGCCCAGACTCACTCGCGCCCCTTCCCGCCCAGACTCACTCACGCCCCCCTCCCGCCCAGACTCACTCGCGCCCCCCTCCCGCCCAGACTCACTCGCGCCCCCTCCCGCCCCGACATTTTCATTTACTGCTGCCTTCTTCTTTCCTCCCCCTGCATCACAGTCTCACTTCCCTTTCCTTACCTGTGCCACCGCTCCTCACTGCACAGCCGCTCGTCACTGCACCGCCCTCCTCCTTCGTCGTCATCACGCACGTCGCGTCGCGGCCAGCGCTAGGTCCCGGCCGGCGCTACTTTCAGGGGACTACTTTGTTTACAAACGTAATTTTTTTAATTTACTTTTTTTTAAAATTTATATAGCCTATGTCCATCTACATACCCTGACATTTTCATAGATGTATCGGGTGTGTAGATTGGCGCTGTGGTTCCCGAGTTTACCTGGCCAAAAGGTGCAAGTTCTCTCTTTATAATAGTAGTATAGATTACCCTTCTGGGAACTTATGGGAAGCCACGACTTTCCAAAAAATTCTGAAAAGATATATCCAAACAGTTGCTGTTTTTTGAGAATCACATCCCAAGTTTTTCTACCCTTTCTGGAGGACATTATACTCCAAAGCGTAACAAAGGTTTAGTTGCGCATATTAAATAGTTGTGCCCGCGGAGACACTAAGAGCCCGATGTTCATATTGGATTGGAATGAGTAAATAGCTCTCACTTCCAATTTTGGCACAGGCAGGTTCCACTGCGGTCTGTCAGGAGATAAAAGTACGTGAAACAGCACCACTTCACCCAAATGACTTTAAGATCAAATCTGAAATCAGTGACACGTATAATTAAAGAGGCACACGTTTTATTTTGTACAGAACACACTGGCTGCCCCTCTTCTGTCTTGCTTTCTCAATTCTTCTCATTGACTTGATGTTTTGTTATTTTGTGCATGTGATGCGCTTTTTGTCTCCTTTCACTCAAAACAAAACTGACCTGTTTGGAATAGCTTGTTGTAAATGGTCGATGAATGGTGTGGCATTAACGAGGATGCTGCATATTGTTGAACCTTGTAGAAGAGGACATTGAGTAGTTTTCTAATGGTCCTAGTAGGCAAAAACATGGATGTGTTAGGTTTATTGTACCCGCCTTTGAAAGATATTCTGTTCTTGTACTTCCAAGACGCAGTATTTCAAGTTACTAATGCAGAACCTTGCTATACTTGAGCATATGCAAATGGCAGCATCCTACCTGTTAGAAAGTTGTGCAAGACAAAATTAAAAGAATATGATGGCACTTAAGCCCACTGACTTACAACATAATGAATTCGAGTTGAATTTCCACATTCGTGTTTCTTTGCTATAAAACCAGGGAATGGATCTGCATGTGGGAGAACCTCGTTGGCCACATGTCCGAATAATTGTTAAAAGCTAATACCTTTAGGTGTATTTGTTGGCTTGAAAATGCTTTCCAGTGTAGATCAATGCATGTAGCATTATTGTGTAGTTGAGGTTATTTTGATAGGTCGTCTCGTTGAAAACGTTTGTCTCAGTTTTGGAATAAATGTATTTTTTGCATTCAAATTCTGATACTCATATAAAGTGCCCTGATACCTTTGGGTCTAGCCAGTGCTATATAAAACCTTTCAAATAAATAATTGTGTCTGCAAAACTGTGCAGTAGGGTTAGCGCCAACACGAAATTCATGCCCGAAAAACATTTGGGCGCTTCATTCCCCATTGATTACTGCAGAACTAAAACACGGTGTGGAAATTCACATTCAAATAGTGTTTGCACCCCGGTGTATTTTTTGTGATCACAACACTTGGAATAAAGTCACAAGTAGCAGGATGTTTATCTAAGATCGAGGTAACTATTAGCAGCAATACTACATGTCTCTCGGACATCTTTCAAGTGCTCACCGTCCTTTTCCCCCTGCACCCCCCTCCAAGGGGCGGCAATCTGAGGGATAGCATTTACGATTACCGGCGGGTGCTTCTGTTCCGCTCGCAGGGCGGCAACGAGGTTTCCGGCAGTAAACGCTCCTCGCCGCATTCCACAATACTAGCGAGGGAGTGCAAGAATAGGCTTTCTCAGGCGAGAATATCAGGAATACAAAGGCAAGGAAAGTCTCCGGAACTCAGGTGACAAGCACCGATTCCAGGGTTGCTGGGGATTTGTAGGTGGGACAGATATAGAGATAGAGATAGGACTACATCCTCCCTAGGTGTTATGGGAGATGTAGTGTATTCCTTCCCCTTAGTTTTCTACAACCCCTGTCCAGGTCTATCTAACCGTGACACCAGGCTTTGTTGTCCACAGTGACGTCTGCCCTTCAACAGGCACATACTCCTGTTGCTGCTCCTGGGCCTTTGTCCACCCCCCAGTCAGTGGCCACATCTGATGATAGTGACCACGGTTCCCATGCGTCACAGTCACGATACAGCACGAGAAGCACCCAGCAGAAATAACCCAAGTGGGCCCAACTGCAAACACCATCCCCACATAAGAGTAAAGCCACCCCAGAATGCAAAGACAAGAGGACGTCAGGGAAGAGAAAGGCCAAAAAAGCAATGAAGCAGACATCAGGCTCACATCCCTCAGAGGTATTACCAGCGAAGGACTCTCCTGTGCCTAAAACTTCGCACAAAGCTAGGCATGCAGTGTCTATGCCCACTGAGGAGGTACTGTTTGGCAAGGGTACACCTAGGAAGGGCTCGGAGCCACATTCACCCACCACATCGACTCCCATTCCAAGCCCAGTTAAACAGATGAAGGAGGGCGCAGTAGGGGGTACACCTGGCAAACAGGGGAAGGAGGGCACTGTAGGGGGTACACCTGGAAAACAGGGGAAGGAGGGCACTGTAGGGGGTACACCTGGCAAACAGGGGAAGGAGAGCACTGTAGTGGGTACACCTGGCAAACAGGGGAAGGAGGGCACTGTAGGGGGTACACCTGGCAAACAGGGGAAGGTGGTCCACAGGCTTAGCCAGACAAAGCGTTCCGCAGGATTCAGCACATCACCAGAGGGAGTGCCAGTGTCTGCACCTGATGCGGGTCTGTTGGTGTGTGTGCCTGTTGTGTCCACACCCGTTTCCATTAACCTCAGTACAGGAAAGCCATTTTGAATCCCCAAGAAGTGGAAAGGCACCCCTTAAACATCTCCCACCCACACTGAGTCACAGGTCTGCAAGACTCCACCTCCACATGCCACTGCACCACCTGGTCCAAGCAGCCCTCTGGCTTGCAAAGCCACTGATAGCCCTACCTCACCTGGTCCGCTCTCTCCCCAGTCAGGTGCTCCTGCTGTCCCCAACACACAGCCAGCGCCCCGTCCTCCTGACAGTCAAGTATGAGTGCTAATCCCCCTCCCACACCTGTCTCTCTCACAGGTGGGCCTGTTCTGCCCCTTGTTACTCCCCTGACTGTGTTGCTGCCCATGGAAGGGTACAGTCGCACACACTCCCTGTGCAGATTCTCATGTAGTCGCTCTGCACTTTGCCATGCCCACTGGCCTTCCTGTTCTGCCCTTGACTGTGCTCATTCTCATGTAGTCGCTCTGCACTTTGCCATGCCCACTGGCCTTCCTGCTCTGCCCTTGACTGTGCAGATTCTCATGCAGTCGCTCTGCACTTTGCCATGCCCAGTGGCCTTCCTGTTTTGCCCTTTTCCCTGTTAAGCCTCTCATGCACTTGCTGTGAACCCTGTACTGGACACTGGTCATGTTGCTCTGCTGTGCTGGACTCTCCCCTGTGCAGCCTCTCATGTACTTGCTGTGCACCCTGCCATGGACACTGCCCCTGTTGCTCTGCTGTGTTGGACTCTCTCCTGTGCAGCCTCTCATGTACTTGCTGTGAACATTGCCCTGGACACTGGCCCTGTTGCTCTGCTGTGTTGGCCTTGTATATAATTCACTTTTTTTTTTTTGTATGTTCTTATATAGCGCTCGATCACCTGGGGAGGTATCTCGGCGCTTGCCTTGGGAACCCGTCCTGGCTTTTCCCTGTGAGATAGCCCCTACAGGGCATCCCCAAGGTGAAAGCCAGGCATCCCGCCGCGGGGGGCCGTTGTGGAGATTAAGCAAGCTTAATGCCCAGAGTTGCAGAGTGTGAACCCATGATTAGGTCAGGCACCGAAGCGAGAATTGTCGAGTCCGTGGACATTTGAGCTCAAGACCCTGCCGCGTCGGGAATTGAACCCTAGTCCCGGGTCTGACTTCTGCTTCAGGGTCTGCCTGCTCTAACCAGTGAACCACACGTCACTCAACTGAATCTGTGTTTCTTTGGTTATCACAATACACTTGGGACACTTTGCACTTTTCTCAAAACACTTTGTGTACAATGTATATATGTGATTGATCCCTCTTTGAAAGAATACAAATTCAACAATGATATGAAACATGGTGTTATGAGCTTTGTCTTTCCCTCCTACATCCCCCTTAAAACCCTCAAATTGTTATTGATACCATGTTCTGTACTGATTTATGAGCGTACACTTATTGCACCACTGGAACTAATGTTTCTTATATAAAATCCTAATTTGTGGAGCGGGGCAGACGTCATTCCACACGGCGGTGAGTCTCCATTGGCGGGCACACTTTGATGGAGGTGCGCACACCGCGGCGGATGGGAATTGACCTATGTTTTGCAATACTAATATGGCGGACATGTTTCCCACTACTTGCGGGCGGAAAACTGCAGTTTTCTGCCCCACCAGCATTTTTCTGCCCCACCTAGCTGTGGTGCCACCGCCCGACATCCTAATGGACCCCTTAGTGAGGGCATTACGAGGACTCGTGGAAAGGAATAGAGGTCTAAAGCATTAGTGTCAATTAAGAAACCACCAGGAAACCTCTGCATCATGCAGGAACTAGCCAATGGGGCCACTTCATTGAAAATCGGCCACAAACCAGTAACCCTCATAATCCCGCAATCCAGACATACACCCGGGGGGCAAACAGGCCACTCTGGTAAAGGTGAAAGAACATGCGAATTCCATCCTTGCAACCCGGGCATAATACTAAGCTAGAATCGCACATCGATATAAGCAAAAAAAAAACAGCCGGACACATCTGTGCCACATCTAAGAAGAACCCTCTACCGTTTAAAGCCCACTGAGGGGAGAAGTACAGTTCCTGCCTACTTCAAAACCAACAAAAGTAAAGAGAAGGTGGATCTCTCTGGAGTGCCCCACCTTGGACCCCTGCCATGCACGTGTGCTGGGGGTGGGGGCAAAGAAACAATGACCAACTGAGTGGTCACTCGCGACACAGATTGGGTCGAATGCCCAGACAGATCTGATATTGGATCCTACAGGTTCCATGATTTAACTCAGGCGCCATGAGACAGAGTCTTGAAGAAGAACTGGTGGATAGCCGGCCCACTGGAGGCAGTGGGTTGTCCAGTTCTTCTCCGAATTCTCAGCTATAGGGGCTCCATATAATCTCAGGTGTGAGAAAAGTCTTTCTAACGTAGCCAACCGACAATTTATACGTAAGTGACTGCCCCCATTATGGTACCACCAAACCAAGGCTGAAGCAATAGGAATGTGAGGCATTAAGCAACAGGTGTCTTTGTGTATTGGAAACATTAATTAGCCACGCAAAGAAACATGGACATCCCCTTAAATGCGAGTCACCAGATGGTCAATGAAATAGTGTTGAATATGAGACATAGGCGCCATCAAAAAGTACTGAATTAAAAATTTGCGAAAATAGCTCTATGAAAGAAAAGCATTGAACAATTTGCTCATCAAAGTTAAAGGATGAATCAAACCGCTTTGGTCTGCCTTGCTGAAAAGGTTGGAGCAATGCCTATTATCGGTATTAGTGCATGAAGACACTATATGGCACTGTGGCAGTAAAAATTGGTTTAATGCACCAATAATCAACCCCAAACTGATATACTGTTTTGCCCCACCAGGGCACATGGTCCGGTTATCGCCAAGGCAGACGCACTGCAACGCCAACTGAAGTCAGAATAACACAAGTTCTGACCTAGAGGGGTTCATGGCGACACATACATAAAGACGCCAATATTGCGTGAAACTAGAATCAGCATTCGCCTGCGCTACATTACCGCAAGGCAGTTCTACAGAAAACGTGACACCTATGCCAATATATGCCAGGACTCACTTCAGGTGTCCACATCCTTTTGCATCACACCTTGCTCCTGCTGTGCTGCCAATCCTAGTAACACCACATCTACTAATCCTGACACTCGTGCAATTCCGCCTATTCCAAGCCCTCAAAGCTATACGAATGGCTTGGGCAGCAGGCAATAGTTATTTTATTGTATATTGACCTCAAACTTTCAAGATGTCATGCTTATTAGTTGCATAAGATGAATAAGCCACAGTTAAAGCTTAGTTGCATGGCCAGCTGGGAGCTAGCCACCCCCATCCATAGCTGCCAAGGTTTCAGATTGCTATGTGTGTCATCATTTCAGTGCAACTATGAGTGACATTTAAAAGACTATGAATGACACTTTCTTATGAGCAAATTAAAACAATGAAGATGAGGGAGACATATCATTAGCAGTAATTATACCCATTTGACCAACGAGAAACTCTAAGAAGACCCAGGTTTAAGGCCGCTTTTGTGAGACATTTCCGAGCTTCTTGCTGCCCAGACCACTGCAGTAGTAGCCGTTGCCCCCAACTCACGGCTACAGTCAACAGCCCCACTGTACAGCACCAGGTCTTGGTAGATGCCTTACATGCAATCGGCATAATGCCACACAGGGATCCCAGATTCGAATCTGCAACTATTGTTAAGTTAACAAAACGATAAGGCAAAGAAACACCACCTGGAGCTAGGAGTGAGTGACTGTTTAATTGTACAAATTTTAGCAACCACCAAAGGATGAAAAGCTGGGAGCCCTACCATATGTGAGCAGGCTGCATAGAATGTCCCTTCCAATCTCTGTTTTAAGCCAATATAAAAACCAAAATATGCACTACCTCCGGGAAACTTGGGTGCACCCAGTAAATAACATAAGCTGTGGTTTGCTGAACACTGTGGTTGAGCATGCCCTATTTCAAAACAGGGTCTTTCCTCAAACCCAAAGCAATAGAGGGGCATCCACAGGGCCTGCAGCATGTGCATGCCGGCCTGTCCTCCCCACCGCATTCAAACTCAGCACTATGGCTGCCACTCCACAGGGGCATGCACCTACACCCGGAGGCTCACAACCAAAAACGGGACAAATATAGCCTACCCGAGTGGTACTCTACCACGATGCAATCTACACCCTTGCCACATATCATGACTATCATGACAAATGCTGAAATGGGCTGTCTACTCCCGGTGTGCTGTGATATCTAACTACTCGCACCAGCTCCTTCACGCCCACTGCTCTGAATACCAACAATTGAATTCTTCAACACGCCCACAGCAGCATCTGTTGCGCTCCTGGGCAAAGGACCGGCCGTTCAAATTGTTCCCCGCTCGCGACAGCCAGGCGAGCACTGGGAAAGACTAGGACAGCTCTCCAGCCCATTGCCCGCGAGCTGAAGCACTTCCTTTCATCCTTGCAATAAGACAGCCAACACGTCGGGCTGTGCACAACCAGGTCGTGGGCCCTACCCCATGCCGCCCCCCCTGAAAAACAGCAAGTCAACCCGGGGGCCTATACACTGGCCCCACAAGGGTGCAGAGATCTAATTCTTCTCTGAAATATGTTGCCCCCTGCAGCGTCATGAGGCCTCTACAATTAACCGGCTGCGCCATGCCACACTCTGCCTCTGGACGAGATACCGCACTTCATGTGGTTACCAAGGTGTTTGGAGACCTCTTGTTCCTGCGAACTGACGAGAAACCCCTTAACTTCTTGGGGTTAACTCTGGCCCGATGACCTGCACCGCTTGCCGCCCCTTGAGGCATAACCAATGCTCATGCACTGCCGATCTACGACAGTGCCATCATGAGACATGCAGTGCTTGACCCAATCCTAGCTAGCATCCAGGAGACCGGATCCATTAGTCCCAGGTTGCAGCGCCCTGGTGGGTCCTCTCGTACCAAAGAATCAACCAAAATAATTACCTTACCTCGTGGCTTCTCATAGTACACCAACTTTGCCATGGGTAGGAAGTGCTCCTCTTAAGCGGCTGGAGGCAGGAGCCTTTGGCCATTGGTGCTACCTGGGTACTACGGGAGGTAATAAATCCCACGTTAATGCATTGAGGGGTGTCAGTTGCCACAGGCCTGTCATGGCATCTCCCACCCATATCTGTTCACAAAATGCATGCAACCAACCATCTAGCGATTTCCCACTGCCCCGGGTGTAAAGTCGGGCTCTAGGCGCGCATACGGGAGAAATAATTGTCACACAGACACAGTGAGGTACTGGGTGCAACTGGCCCAGAGCACGTGCACTCGGCCACTTTTATTTAGCCAGCGTCACCTGACCGGTGACGTCTGTGGTGGGTGGGTGTACAGCGTAGGGCATTCACAGAAACACTGGTGTGCTGACTGCACATCACTACATCCCTCCCAAACTTGGTGAAACATCAAAACCCCGGACAAAGTCCGAAAACCTGTGGGAGGAAAATGAAAACACAAAAAACAAAGGCGGAAAACACCGCTAAGTCTCTTCAGCTGCTTGCAGAATTGCTATGTTGGCAAACAGCGGCTTGTATGACTGATTTACGTTGGCACAGTTCAGGAGGGCTCGGCGGGTCCGGCCTGCACTTGGCTCTGTTGCCCGACGTTACTCTGCATTCCTGCTCCGTCTCGCTCTTGTGGTGACAACCATCAGCTCGAGAGATGGTGGACGGCTAGGTGTTGCTCTTCCGCCGTTAAGTCCTGGTTCTTTGCAGTGTCTTCTGGCAGGCTTCAAAAGTGTCTCTTCGCAAATAAAAGGAGTAGGTCCAAACATCCCTCTCACTGGGATGCCCCTCTCGCCGGTATTCCTCTCTCACAGGATGGCCGGGAGGTCCTCTTTGCCAGGCTTCCACGGGACTGGGGCTTTCGGTCGTGTTGCTCCACCATAGCCTTCGAGACGTGAGTGGGACGCGCTACGAGCCTCACCGTTCTGTCCTTCGTTCCACCTGAAGGGTGTGCTGTGTAGCTTCTGTCGTTGCATGTGAGGTCTTAACCCTTATGGGACCTGCAGATTTGCGGCTGTGGATCTATCTCTCGTCCGGGATCTTCTGATGCCCGAGTCCCTTGAGGCCTCTGCCCCTTGGGTTTCCACGGGCTGGTGTGGAGTGGTCAGTTCCTTCGTTTCCGGATGTCTGAGCATTCTCGCCATCCAATCTTCCACTCAACCCCAGAGGTAGGTGTTGCTAATAGTCCAGCCTGCTCCCACCTGTGATCGCCTTGAGGATGGCGTCCTCGCCGGTAGATGCCTTTGCTCCATGACGCTGATGTTCTTCCCAGGCCTTATGCTCCGATGCACCCTGATGTTCCAGCGCATGTCACCTTCCTCTTCCGGTGCATGTGTTGACTTGTCACACCTCTTTTCTCTTCCCTGGACGTTGTTGTTTCTTGTGGCGCCATGCCACTCAATTCCCGTCTTCTCTTTCTTTTCCTTTCGTGATGTGGTTGGTCCCTTTCCTCTTATCTTCTTCACCCAGGCCATCTCCTTGTGGCGTGCACTCCACATGTGTCTCCCTGGTTGTGTCCTACCCCTAGGACAACGCTTGCTTGTCTTCTGCTGACCGGACCAGGTGTCGCACCTTTCTTCCTGTTGATATCTTCAGACTCTTTCTTGGTCCCGTCCATAGACCTCTTCACACATTCCTAGTTGGTCTTCCTCCTTCTTTCCTTTTCCTTCTCCGCCGCGACATAACTTGGGGTGACCTCCTTACATCTTTTCTGGCTGTTCTCCCTCGCGCAGCGCGCGCACTTTGCATGTGTCTTTCCGGTCTTGTCCTAGTCCTAGGACACTGTCTTTTGGTCATTCGAACCGCCAGGGTTCGCGTCGCGACCTTCCTTTCACTTTCAGTTCTTTCTCTCAGTTAACTTTTGATGTCGAAGTTTGTTGGTCCTTGTTCGTGGACCACGTCTTAGTTGAACTTCTTGGACCTCTTGCCAGTCCACTCTGCCGATCTCTGGCAGGCTACCTTCAGTCCACGTGTCAGACCTCTCGCTGACGTCTGCTTCAGTCACCTCCTGTCGCAATGTTCTCATGGGTTGGCTTCTTTGCTTCGGCGACCATCTGGCTGGTCAGTTTCTTTGCTTGGATGACCATCTGGCTGATTGGTTTCTTTGCTTGGGCGACCATCTGGCTGGTCGGCTTCTTGGCTTGGGCGACCATCTGGCTGGTCGGTTTCTTTGCTTAGGCGACCATCTGGCTGGTCGGCTTCTTGGCTTGGGCGACCATCTGGCTGGTCAGTTTCTTTGCTTGGGCGACCATCTGGTTGGTCGGTTTCTTTGCTTGGGCGACCTTCTGGCTGGTAGGCGTCTTGGCTTTGGGGGATCATCTGGCTGGTTGGATTCTTTGTTTGGGTGACCATCTGGCTGGTTGTCTTCTAGGTGCGATCATCGGACTGGTCAGCTTCTGGGATGCGTCACGTCGCGTGACTGTCCGTGGTACCTGTCCTGCGCGATGGCACTCCATGCGCTCTTCTCCCTCCTTGCGGTGGCGTCTTGTCACCACGTGGCGCGCATTCTGCGCCCTTACCCTTCTGTTTCTTCGGATACTTGCTGCGCACATCTTCAGTGTCTTCTTCGCTTTTGGCGCTGTCGTGTACCATCCCCGTCCGGGGTACCTATGGGCACGCTGTCCCTTTTGCGTCTTGCTTGTTCGCTCAGCTGGCTGTGGCGACAGCACAAATCCTTGTTGAGGTGCTTGTCTCACTCTGGCAGATCTGCACGCTGTCCTTTGTTTCTTGATTCCTGTTGCGAGATCCGTTGCAAGATTCCCTTGACGTGATGGCGGGCAGGTTGCTGCCCTTCGTAGTTTCTTTGCTGCATTCCTTCCTTGACTTGTGGTAGGGTTGTTAATTTCACCCGCTGCAGTACCGAAAAAAAGGTCCACTAGATGGCAGGGTTGCCTTATTCAGGCTTACTTTCACTGTCTGCTGTAGTTTTTTCCCCTGTTGCTGGTTTTGTGCTTTCACTTCGAGCCCACAGTGCACCAGGCTTATTCAGGCTTGCTTTTCTGGACTCCCGAGGGTCTCCCACTCATTCTCCCATGATCGGGCACATCCTCAGACGGCTGCTTCCCTACAGGACTCACTCTGCCCCACGGTTAGTCTCTTACTAGTACATCAGCCTCCCCTGGGCTCTGCGAGTTCAGTGCGGGGGGCTCATCTCATTCAACGTGCATGACTTCTGTCTCTGCATACGGTCTCTGTTGGGAGATGTACGTGGCCCTGGGCAGCAGACACTCTCGCGGGTTAGGTCGCGTGTGGGGCTCGTGTTTTCACCACTGCGGGTGGCTAATTTTTACATTCCCTGCTTTCACCCCGTCGCCGCGGCAGCTCCACATTTGCACGCTGAGTGGCGGGGAAGGTGTCGCTACTGGAGAGCCACGGGTGCTTCCGTTTCACACGCCCCGCAGCTACCTAGGCATTCAACGCTACTTGGCGAGGCCGACAGAGCGGGGTTAGCTCTTGTTGGCTTCGCTTCTCGGGGTTTATAATACATCCGCGTACCCCCTTGTTCACTCCGGGCGCTCAGGGCCCAACTTAGACCTGCGGGCCTCTTCTGCTTGCGGGTGGGCTCCGCGTGGATGGTTACACTTGTGGGGGCATTCAGTTGCGGCCTGGTTGCGGCCGATGTGGGTGGGCTCCGCTCAGCTCACTCTTCACCCCACGCGGGGGATAGTTCACGCTTGGCTCAGAAGGTGCGGGGTAGGCTCCCGGTCACCTTCTTGTCTTCAGGCAGGCCCGGGGCTCTGCACATGCCCTGCAGGCTTCTCGGCGGCCGGCGCCGATCATGGGAGGGAGCCCTTGAGGCAGGCAGCTCCCTCCCCCTTTCCACAATGTATTTTTGTTAGCTGTGGCACGCGTGGGCACAGCTTCCCTCATTGCCAGTGTAAAGTCGGGCTCTAGGCCCCCATACTAAAGAAATAATTGTGCAACTGGCCCAGAGCATGTGCGCACGGACACTTTTATTTGGCCAGCAGCAGTGGTGGTTGTGTGTACAGCGTAGGGCATTCACAGAAACACTGGTGTGCTGACATCACTACATCGGGGACCCCTAGACGCATACTCACTCGCACACAGGCCCTGCCTTATTGTTTTTGACATGGGGGGCCCTTTGTGGGCTCCAGAGAATGACTGCTGGCCCACGGGTTTGGTCTCACATTCTGATCACTGCATGCACCTTAATTACTGCCACAAAACCATTTGCGCACAAATAACACTAGACTGGGTTATTAATTGTGAATCTTGACCAGGTCTATAGCATGGCATCAAAAGACACGCAGAGAGTGTTGCACACGTTAATCCCTAATTTTGTAATACGTGTGCACACTTTTATTATCCGAGAAAGAGGCTGCCCGCAGCGCAACGACTAGTGGACAGAGCTGCCGGCCGATCATGTGCAGCGCTAACATTAAAAACCATGGTGCCATCACCCGTTACTCCCAACAACGTGGGTAACATCCCACCCCACGTAATCACAAGGGAGAACGACGACCTCCAGTGGCGCAGGAAAATGTACACATGTAAATAACAGTTGTGACTGCTGGCGGAAAATTGGAAGAGACACAAAACACAGGATTGAGGGAGGCCATCCACCCTTCCGCTCGCACTGGGCAGGACGCCCCCGCCCCCCACTACCGCCCACATCGCCTCTGTCCCCACATCAAGAAAAGCCAACAAAGCCAATGGCACGCTCACAGGGCACAGGCTGACCCACAGCAAGCCCATCCCAAAAACCAGTTGGGCCCAGGCACACCCAGGCCCATCCAGGCCGCAGGCCCCCACGCATGCAGCTCCCTTGCTCCCAAACAACACAAATCTAAACCAGGGCATCCAGGACTGCCTTAATCCCATACTGAGCAACAACTAAGTGGTCGGACCCATCGGGTACCTTAAAGGGGTAACAAATGGAGGGAGGCTGTTCGGTGCACCCCCTCCCGGCCTGCACTCACTGCAACACAAATTCAACGCCCACATATTAAACCTGTGCCGCTGCCTGCCTCTAGGCCTAAAACCACATGTCTAGTCTACCTTATTGTGAACAATGCAGGGGCAACAGGCCCCTGAAGCCACAACTCACTGCGACCAAACAACGCCCTCGGTACCTCCGGATCCGGGCATGCACGATCCAGCTAGACCGTGTGTCCGGCGTGCAAGAGAGGAAGTCCAGATGGTGGGCCTATATACCCTTCCCCCGTTCCTCACGCACAAGGAAGTTACACGCGCCATGCGCGCCACAGACCAGGTTGGGGGGGATTCCTCCCCAAGTCCCGGCACCAATGAGGGGTGGAATGGTGCCCCAATGACACTAGAGGGCCGCCCTCTTTAGTGGCCCACTGCGAGGGCCTCGGGCAGCCGCAGGTTGCCAGCCACTGTGTCTTTGGTACCCATTTTATTGACATTACAAAGCTGAGACAATATAGCCTCTTGAGGTCCAGACCTTTTTGTTGGGAGTTGGACTGATTGAGACGTGAAACGTGGGAATGGTATTGGCATATCAGAATCAATTATAGAAAGCATTACAGTAGCAGGATGTTGATCAAGGCATGCATGCCTCTCTCTAATGGTGCGTCTGGGTTTGCTGCATTGGTATAACATATATCGACAGTTGTGTTTCTCTGTGCAGCCTAATAGATGCAGGGGGCGGCTGGACAGTGTCAGGCTTCTGTGGGTATTGATGCTGCACAGCTTAGTGTGTGCAGATCAGGGCTGTATTTGGGGGATCAGACCCGGCACATAACGCATTGTGTAGTTTTAAGATGCATGCATGGTGCTGTGTGCAGATGTAAGTGCTGGAATGACATTGACTGTTGAAGTATGATGCTATATGTTGGGTACATGATTTGCACCGTTTATACACGTTCCCAACAAAGTTCACAACTGCTCAGAGGTTCAGTATTTTGGTGCACCAGCAGAGAAGTTTGCAGCACATAGAACTCAAGAAAGGGCTGCATGTAAGAAGTGGGGTACGTGGGCAGAGTACCAGTAACGAACATTCAGGATAATGCCATGCTTTGGTAGTGCCCCACTGGCAGACCAGTGTGTCTGCGGTGGTTTATAAAGAAAGACTAGACTGTGTTTATACTCTATCAGACATCCGTCACCGGGGTTATCAGACACAGTACATATGAATCTGATTTGTCAGTTCAAAAGATTTCTTTCAGGTGATGGAGAATATTACCTTCTTTCCGAAAGTCTATTATAGTATTCTAGGGGTCGTGGACTTCATAGAAGAGCCTCTTGCCTCGTGTGAGGTGGAGGTGAGAGTGTGGCATTACCATGTGCCAATTTAAAGATCCACGGGTTTGATGGTTCAGGAGTTTATTCAGTCCAGTATTGTGGACGTATACCCACCAGGGGCAAGCCTGGTGTTGAAGACTTGCCTGCAATAAACTAGATGAGGCAGTTTGGCATCCCAGACAGAAATCATATGACATTTTGTTGAAGACTGACATGAAGGCTGTTTAATGCTCAACCAGCAAACACAAATAGCATTAACAAAGCCCTGGCACATTAGGTTGGAAGTTAGTGTTCTTGACTGCAGGTCTGTTGGTCTTTGCAAGTTGAGATGTCTAGGTATGTTTTTTCTCCTCTTTTTTTAGCATATTTGCGTGTTTTTCCCGGTGTTCTCCTAGTGTGTATGTATGTACTGCATGCCTAAACATGTAAATGGTCCCAAATACTAAACCTGGCCAATGCTTGTTTTTCACATACACTGTCTTGATTTGTAACTTATTCCATGTGAGGAGCGCTGGGTCTGTTGCTTTGTTGAATTCTCGCACCTGTCTGTGGGCTTCCCTAGTGATTTTGAGCTGAATTTGTTTGTGATACTGACTAAATTCAGTTCTGGTGGCTTTACCTATATTAGGACCGGATGAATGATGGAACAACGCATGCCATTTAACACTTGCCTTCCCAGAGCAGTTTTTACAACACATCTACCACTACCATGCATGCCTGTACCACGAATGTCATTACCATGAACGTACTTAGAGGTACATTTTAACCACACATATTATTGCCACGCATACCACTACAACGCAAACATTTACAATGCATTTTTTTCATATATAAAAAAATTGTTTTCTAGTAAAAAAATAATATTACTAGAAAACGATGCAACACACCAGAATCAGGGCAGGACAATATTTTTTTTGCACATATTTTCTATAATAAATAAATATTAAACAACACATGTAAACATTGAGCAAACAGCTTAAGAAATACTACAGCATTTTTGACATGTACACAGTAGTCCTCCCTTCATTTCAACCTTATGTATGTCACTTGTGCTCAACTAAGATGGCTTTTGTAAAATGTTAAGTAGATCAAAAACACATTTTTTACAACAAACAAATTAATTATACATTCAGTCAGATTACAAAACACTTTAAAAAATACATTCCTAAACATATTGTACAGTGAATTATTGAAAACTCCCCAAAAAACATATAAAAACAGTTGTCTACTATTTTGTGTTCAGTGGTACCTTGACATCTATCGTGACCACACCTCATTGAGAAAAAGAATGAACGAGCCACAGTCAGTATCAAACATCGCCATCTTGCTATAACATTCTTAACAATACTAGCGAAATACCAGAAACAAATATTTAATCAGAATTGTTTCATATTTTACAGACTTTGTGTTAGACCTGGCACCATTGGTGTGGGTCTCCCTTCCATTTTTGCTGTTGCCTCATGTGGTTTTGCTGGTGTTAGATGCTTTGAGCACTGTGCCACTGCTGTCCAGTGCCACAGTGCAAGTGCTCCCTACTGTAAATGAATATATGGATTAGTGATTCCATGATTGGCTTGTTTGGTTTACTTGTCAGACCCTAGTACAGTGCACTGAGTGTACCAAGGGCGTGTAAATCCAAATGCTGCTGGTGGCCCTGAAGCACTGGCTGTGCCACCCACAGAAGCGGCCTAGTAAAATGTGTCTAATGTCTGCCATTGCAGAGCCTGCATGCAGTCTGGTACTGTCAAGCTGACTGGGCATGTGCACCCACTTGCCAGTCCCTAAACTTTCCCTTTTCTTCATCTCGGACACCCCTATGGTAGGCCCAAGGGCAGGGTGCATTGTAAGTATAAGGTAGGACATGCCCTGGTGTGTGTGGCATGTCCTAATAGTGAATTACAGCCATTTTCGTTTTTCACTATTGCAAGGCTACCTGTTCTCCATAGACCAGAATGGCAGTTAGATTATTACATTTTATAATCCTAACTGACTCAGGGGACACAGTAGAAATTGGAGTTTAGTATGCCTGAACTCAGAATGATAAAATACATATTTTAGTGAAGTTGGTTTTAACATTCTGTGCTTGAAAATACCACTTTTAGAAAGTAGGTATTTTCTTGTCTAACTATCCAAAGCCTGTCTCTGCTAGGTTGTGTATTCCTTGTCTGGAGTTTGAGTGACAGGGCTGGGGAATTTCAAGAGACAGAATGAGTCAACCCAGTGGTAAATAGAGAGATCTGCATCTAGATGGGTGGGAGGAGTTGCACCTGAACCTTGAATAGGGCTGTGCCTGCCTTCCACAATGCTGGCTCCACCTCCTGGGGTGCGTCTGATGTCTCTGCCCTGCACAGTGAAAGAAGAGAAGGAATGCTGTCAACAAAGTGCTCCAGGGCTGTGCTCTCCCTCCACAATTTTATTTTTATTTATTTATTTTAAAAGTTTTATATAGCGCTGGCTAGACCCGGAGGTATCAGAGCGCTTTACATGAGCATCAGATCATAGTTACAGGTTACATCATTTTTTTTTTTTTTAAATATATTTTTATTGCAGGAATTAGCAAATTGTTACATACTTGACCAGCATTATAAATCAAACAAAGTCAGTGAAATGTAACCCTCCGTCCCCCAGCAATATGTACACAGCCATTCAGCCCATAGCCCAATGTTTGGGTGGCATAATTCAAGGGGGGCTCAACAGGAAGTTGAAGCTGGTCCGGATGTTCCATCGTCCGTCATCTGCTTTTCTAAACAAGCCCACAAAACCAAAAGAAAACCCCTCCCCCAAAACACTATAAACCGAATTAACCCCCGCCCCACCCCGCCATCAGTGCACGGCAACAACCGCAGTAGGATTGGTGAGAGGACCCATGAGGAGAGTAACAGATCTAAAAGGTGTAATCGCCTATCGGGACTCGGGGCGAGCTGCTTCCTCACTTTCGGAGTCGCTGGGGGCGCAATAATCCCTTAGGGCCTGTACCAATGTCTCCCATTCCAGCGCTGCCTCCTGCGCCTTCTCATTATGCTGTCTCCTAGCTAACTGATATCTCAGTGTGCTTTCTCCCGCTGCCCATTTCAAGAGTTCGCTGTGCCATCGGCCTTCCGTCGGACCGACCCGTGCCTTCCAGTTCCTGGTCACCTCTCGTTTTGCAAGGAGAAGCCCCAAATCAATGAATTTGCTAGTAATTTTGTTTTTGGGGGTATGTGGAAACCAGTGGAGGAGTCCCACTGCCGCATCAACCAATAATGACCTCCCTGTTACCTCCTCCAGGGTCTTCCCCACTTCCGTCCAGTATAAGGACAATCCCGGGCAGGACCACAACATGTGGAGGAGGTCTGCCTCCGGCGCCTGGCACCTGGGGCAGTCCGCAGTGTCCGTAGCAAAATACTGTTTGATTTTCGCCGGGGTCAGATATGCCCTGTGAAGTATATAGTAATGGACCAGTTGAAATCGGGTGTGACGCGTGCCCTTCCAGGCTCGTCGCATGAGTTGGGACCAGGTCGTCTCCGGGATCTCCTTACCTATGTCCTCCTCCCAACGGGTTCTCAAAGTGGTGAGGGGGGCCAGCCCCTCATTGATTAGTCTGCCGTAGAGGCAAGTGACCGCCTTTACCGTACCCGCAGACATCATGACGTATTGGCACACCGGAGATGTAGGGGGTTCCTCTTGCCCGTGCTTCCAGTGGGCCTGGATCGCTCGGACCAGGGCCGAGTGCAACAGAAAGTCACCGCGAGGAACCTCGAAGCGGTCAATGAGCTCCTGAAAGGGTAAAAGCGCCCCGTCCTCATAGAGGTCCCCTACCAATTGTAGGCCCGCGTCTTCCCAGTCCGCTAACCGCGACCAATCACCGCCATGGGGCAGAGCCGTCAGAATGCCCAAAGGTATTTCGGGCGCATACGGTATTCGCAGTTGGCCCCGGGCATGGACCCGGTTCCAGCACAGGCGAATGGTCTTCTCCTCCATCGATAAGTCCTGTAAAGCCAGCCCCTGTCGCAGCGCTATGAAGGAGAGAACATGTCTGGCCATCCCCGTGCCCCTCCTGTCCTCCGGGCCCCGGAATTCCCTGGCTATCTCCTGGGTGAGGGTCTGTAGTTGGGCCGCTAGGTAGTATTTTTCGAAGTCCGGTACCGCAAGCCCACCCTCGTCTTTCGGTCTCATCAGGGTCTTGAGGGCCACTCTTCGGCGGCCCGAGCCCCAGAGGAATCCGACTATCATCGACCGTAAGAGTCTAAATGTGGCCGGCGGGACCCAGATCGGTAGCGTTCGGAAATAATACAGCAACCGGGGGAGCGCCACCATTTTGAGCAAAGCAATCCGCCCCGCCACCGAGAGCGGTAGCGTCGCCCAGAAATCCATATTACCCCGTAGCGCTCGGGTGCTGCGAGCAATATTCCCATCCAGGAGGTCAGCTGGTTCATGGTAAACGTACACCCCCAGGTATTTAAAGCAGTCAGGTTCCCATCTAATCTCTCCACCGACATCAGGGCTAGGCGTGCCTCTGCGAACCGGGAAGAGACAGGTCTTAGCCCAGTTCACTCGAAGGCCCGAGACCTCCCCAAACGCCGTGAGCGCCGTCGCAGCTCCCTGCAGGGCAGTAACCGGGTCCTCAAGGAAGAGCAACAGGTCATCGGCGTAGAGCGAGATGTAATGTGGACCCGAGGGTGTCCGCAGGCCATTATAATGGGTTCCCGATCGGAGTAGCAGAGCCAGTGGCTCCACCGCCAACGCAAAGAGAAGCGGGGATAACGAACAACCCTGTCTCGTGCCCCTCTCCACCGGGTATTGTGAGGAAACCAGCGGGCCTGCCCGAACCCTGGCCGATGCCGAGGCGTATGGGACCGTTGTCCATCTGATGAAACCCTCGCCGAGGCTGAATCGCAGTAACACCGCGCGCAGGTAGTCCCATTCGAGGCTGTCAAAGGCCTTCTCTAAGTCCACCGATAGGACCACCGGGCACGGGGCGTCCACGAGCGGTTCTCCCAACAAGCGGAACAACCTACGGATGTTCATGGTCGTGTTTCGCTTGGGGATGAATCCAGCCTGGTCTTCGTGTACCAGAGAGCCCATGTGACCCAGCAGCCTCGAAGCCAAGATGCTGCTCAGTATTTTATAGTCGACCGTTAGCATTGATAAAGGACGGTAGGACGCCGGATCGGACGAGTCCCTTCCCGGCTTGAGAAGGGGCACCACTAAGGCCTCGCACATCGAGCCGGGGAGCCGACCAAGTCTCTTCGCCTCTCTGTATACTATCAATAACCTTGGTGCTAGGAGGTCAACATAAGCTGCATAAAATTCAATAGGAAGGCCGTCTAGGCCCGGGGTCTTATTCCTCGCCATCTTTTTAATGGCACTGCGGATCTCCCCCAGTTCAATGTCTGACCCCAGGGTTTTCGCCACATCAGGCTCCACCATCGGGAGCTCCAGGGGTCGTAGATAATCATCAAGCAAATCAGGGTCTCTGGCAGAGCGACTTCGATACAAGCGTTCGTAGTAGCGTAGGTAGCAGCTCAGGATCTCAGGCTGAGTGTGCACTTCGGTCCCGTCTGCCATGCGCATGGACGTCGTCAGTGAGGTCTGGCGCGTGGGGTTGGCCAGCCATGCTAGCAGTGCGCTCGACCTATCCCCCTCTGCAAGGGACCTAACCGTATAGGCCTTGTAGTCGAAACAGCGCAGCCGTTCAACCTCCGCCGCCACCGCTTCCTTCGCCTCTACCGTGCTCTCCTGGAGTTCAGAATGCCCGGGGCGGCGGAGCTCCAACTCACGAAGCTTCCGGTCCGCAGCAGCTAAGTCGTCAAGGATAACCCGTCTTATGCCTACCTTTTTAGAGATGCAATAACCCCTCACCACCACCTTAAAAGCATCCCATTCTAGCGCCCTCGAGCTCGCAGTGCCCCTGTTGGAAGCGAAATATTCAGAGATCTTATCTCCTAGGTCCGTTTTGAAGACACTGTCCTCAAGGATCTCGGGACGTAACTTCCAGGTGGGCACCGCAGGCACCCCAGGAAGCCAGCGAAGGTCCAGCAGGAGGGGGTTATGATCTGAGATGGTCCTGGTTAAATACTCAGACCGGACCGCCGCTGAAACCAGTTCAGCCGAGCCAAGAAATCCGTCTAGTCTAACGTGTAGCTCGTGCAGTCTCGAGAATTAGGAATAATCTCTCGCGGCAGGGTGCTGCGCCCTCCAAATATCCGTCAGACCCCAGTGCATCTGCCAGTCCCCACGACCTTTAGCCACACGGCGAACCGGAGAGTCAGGGAGAGGCGGATGCGATCGATCAGTCTCCACATCCACTACTGAGTTGAAATCTCCACCGAGCAAGAGGGGCCCGGAGAAGAAGTGGGCCAACGAGCCCGATAACCTGGAAAAGAAGGCAACTTGGTCCATATTGGGTGCGTAAACACAGCAAACGTTCAGGTCCCTCCCCCCCAGAGTGCCCGAAATGGCCACATAGCGCCCCTCTGGGTCCACCACCGATTTTGTGACCTGGAAGGGAACCCCAGCTCTAATCCAAATCAGCGCCCCCCTGGCATACGCGGAGTAGGACGTGCAAAAGACCTGCCCTCTCCACCTACGCTGCAGCGCCGCCCCATCTGCCTTGTTCAGATGGGTCTCCTGCAACAGCGCCATTTGTACCCCTCTACGCACTAAATAAGCGTGTACTTTGTGACGTCTAGACATGGTGTGAAGCCCCCGCACATTCCAAGTAATACATTTCACATTAGCGACATCAGCCATTGTCCCATATTGTTCGTGCAAAGTCTCCCCATCCGGGTCCCAGCAAAGAAAGAACAACAAGCAACCCAGCACTGATGGCGGCCATTTTCCCCAACCAAAACTCAACAACCCCAACTCGATCAAATCCCTTACCCACCCTCCCCAGAACAGGACCCAAATAGCACCATCTAGTTCCCATCCAAACCATATACTCAAAAAAAACCCTGTCCCCGACTAATCCTGCGGTCGCCACCGTAGGAAGGCCTTAAGGGCCAAGTGCGGGCTGGGCGTTGGCAGTGGGCCCTCGATACTCTGGCTACCAGGACTAAAGCTAGCCCAAAACAGTACTGGTAACCCTCAGGGCACGAGCAAGGCACCCCACCCCCACCTCCCCGGGAATCATGATCAATCGTCGGTACCCGCCACCCCCACTCCGGGCCCCCACCCAAACGATTGCAGCTCACCCCGTCAGCCCTGTCCATCCAGAAGGTCCTCAACCGATTTCGGTGTAATCACCGGCGTGTGGACGCTATCAGTCACCGACTCCTCCGAGTCCGTTGGTTCCCCCTCGTCACCAGGGTCCGCTTCCTCTTCGATGGTGCCGTCCCGTGAGCCAGACAACGCTGATAACACCTCCAACACTCCCTTCCGCTCCGTCGATGTCTCCGCAGTTGAGGGTCCTCCCGATCGGCCACGGCGACTCTGAATTCTCTTGGATCGCCGTCGCTGTCCCGGCTCCACCACTAGCTGAGACGAAGAGCCAAAGCCATCCTTCCCGGCTCTATAAAGTTCAAGCCAGTTACAGACCTCCTCCGGGGTATCAAAGAATTGAGTTTTGTAATCGACAATTATGCGGAGCCGCGCGGGAAATAGGAGCGAGTATTGGATGCCCTCGCTCCGGAGCTCGCGTTTGACTGCCAAGAATGAGAACCGCCTGCGTTGGGTCTCATAGGTGTAGTCCGGGAAGATGTTCACCTGGCTGTTCTCCACCTTGAATGGGCCATTATGTCTGGCGGCATTAAGGATGAGGTCTCTGTCCCGAAAGTGCAATAACCGTGCTACCACCGGTCGCGGGGCACGGCCCTGTTGCGGTGCCTCGCTGGAACTCTATGTGCTCGCTCCAGGGTGTAGAAAGAGGATAGACCCTCCGGAGCCACTGTGTCTCGGAGCCAGGCTTCTAAGTAGGCCACCATGTCACCATCCTCAATCTTCTCCGGCAGGCCCACCACTCGAATGTTGTTGCGCCTGTTACGGCCTTCCGCATCTTCCGCTCGTTGCTCCAGAGCAGTAATCCGGGATAGGGCATCCTTCATTGTCGCGGCCAGGGTGCGCTGCGCTGGCTCCAAAGTTTTCACCGAGCCTTCTACTTCCTTGACCCTATCCGAAAGTTTGCCATGATCCGCTCTAAGGAGGCCCAGACTCGTCGCCACCTGGGCAATGTCCTGCTGGAGGGCCGAGCGTGTGGTCGCAATCGCCTCCAAGACACGGTCAAATTGTTGTTGCAGTGGTGCGCCACCAGAACTCTCCGGATCTTTACGTTCCTCTTTGTCCGGGGTCTCTGAATCTGATGCGGCTGGGGTAGTCCCCTTGGCTCCTCTGGTTTCCCCATGTCGCAGGAATCACGCTGTGTGGATCCAGCCAGAGGCGCCACCAAGTGCGGGCTTCGGCTATGTCTCTCCCGGTTATTGGTCTTCGGGTCGGGGGTCGGCGATCTCCGTCTCCAGGGCCTGTTGGACCTCCACAGCTTCGGCCCCCGCCGCCACCAAGTCGTCGGAGGGCACTGAGGAGGAGGCGGAGACAGTTGGCGCCAGGTCGGGCAGGCCCGCCTGGCTGATGAGGACCCGGAGCGAGGGCCACCAACACCACCGGAGACTTTGTGGCGCCTAGGGGCAGTGCCTCCCATGGGAGTGGGTCGATCGGGGAAATGCAGCCAGGTGCGGTCCAGGGGGGCAGTACCGCAGGCAGGGCCTCCAGGCGTCCGTGTGCCGAGGTCCACTATAGTGAGGGCATCCGACCCTCCAGGCGCGTTCCCTGTTGCCTGAGTCCAATCAGATCTGTACCCAGCCCCTCATATCGGAGGGAAGCGAAAAGGTGGAGGGTACGCTGTGGCTAGCGATGTTCCTCCAGTTCAATGGTTCCGTCCAAGGGAACAATGAGGTCCGGGCGCCATGTTGGGTCGCACTCCGCGGATCCACAAACTTCGATTTTCCGTCGGGTCACCTCATGTATGGGCTGCACCGAAGTCCCCGGCAGGTCCCAGTCGATCCGATCAACAGTTTGCGGGGGTTAGGGTGCCCCACGGCCTCCGATTTACAGGATAATTCCGGGCACAGTCCCGGAGCCGAGCTCTCAGGTGACCACCGCCATCGGCGCCCAAGCCACGCCCCCTAGTTACAGGTTACATCATTACAAAGGTTACACAGTTCTTAGAGAATGGGAACATAGTTACATGCAAGGTCGAGATAAACAATAAGCACAAATACGTAAGGGGAAAATCAGGCAAGATGAGAGATTCCGGGGAGGGGAGGTTGGAGCACGGGAAGTAGACAGATAATGAGGGTGGGAAAGGGGAGGGGCGGGTGAGAGACACAGCATGGGAAGAGGAGAGGAAGGGTGATGGAGACACAAACCAGTAGATGAGTCAAGGCAACATCCAAAGTCCAGTAAGGTGTGATCCCAGGGCCGACAAGGGGAGAGATTCAGGGGAGAGAGGATAGGAGCTAGGGAAGAGACAATAAGGAGAGACGAAAAGAAGTCTGCCTAAAGACCGACTGGGTAGGTGATGACCAAGGAGGAAATCCACGGCCCATCTCCTCTATAGCTAAACCAAGTAGCTCCATCGGGCGTCAGACAAAATAGTTCAGTCTCAATACATTGAGAAAGGAGGGAAGGAGAGACATAAATAGAGGGAGGCTGCGGTAGGAGACGACAGGAGAGACGAAAGGAAGTGTAACTATGTGGTTCAACAATAAACCAGAAAAGATCAACAAATAAACATTATATCAAAGAATCAGCAATACAATTAGGGGAGGAGAGAAAGGAGAGAGAAAGTAGTGGGGGGTAGAGGAGGAGGGAAAGTGAGGATAAGGGAAGAGACAACCGTAGAGACGAGAGGAAGTCTGTCAAAAGACCGACTGGGTAGGTGACGACCAAGGAGGGAATCCACGGCCCATCTCCTCTATTGCTAAACCAGGTAGCTCCATCGGGCATCAGACAAAATAGTTCGGTCTCAATACATTGAGAGAGGTGGGAAGGAGAGACAAAAATAGAGGGAGGATGCGGGAGGAGACGACAGGAGAGACGAAAGGAAGTGCAACAATGTGGTTCGACAATATACTAGAAAAAGAACAACAAGTAAACATTAAATAGAACAGTCAGCATTACATTAGGGGAGGAGAGAAAGGAGAGATAAAGTAGTGGGGGGTTGGGGAGGAGAGAGAGTGAGGATAAGGGAGGAGACAACCGTAGAGACGAAAGGAAGTCTGTCTAAAAACCAACTGGGTAGGTGACGACCAAGGAGGGAATCCACGGCCCATCTCCCCTATAGCTAAAACCAGGTAGCTCCATCGGGCATCATACAAAATAGTTCAGTCTCAGGTGGTGAGGGAAGAGGTTCACAGAAAAACAGGGTGGGGATAAAGGACAGGCGCAAGCGAGGGCAGAGGACAGAAGCTGGAAAAAGTAGGAGCGGAGGGGGGGTTGGGGAAAGTGGGAGCACATATTGTCAGCAGCCGCAGGTTCATTTCTTTTATATAGCGCTGGCTAGACCCGGAGGTATCAGAGTGCTTTACATGAGAATCAACAATGTAACAGAAAAAGTTCAACAATTACACAAAGCATTCAAAAACATAAGCAATACAATTAGGAGAGGAGAGAAGAGAGAGGAGAGAGAAAAGTAGTGGAGGGGGCAGGGGAGGTAAGAAAGGGAGGATAAGGAAAGAGACAATAAGGAGAGACGAAAAGAAGTCTGTCAAAAGATCGACTGGGTAGGTGGCGACCAAGAAGGGAATCCACGGCCCATCTCCCCTATAGCTAAACTAAGTAGCTCCATCCGGCATCAGACAAAATAGTTCAGTCTCAAATAAATTGAGAGAGGAGAGAAGGAGAGATATAGATAGAGGGAGGATGCGGGAGGAGCCGACAGGCGAGAAGAAAGGAGGTGCAACAATGTGGTTCAACAATATACCAGAAAAAGATCAACAAGTAAACATAATAACAAACAACCAGCAATACATTAGGAGAGGAGAGAAAGGAGAGAAAAAGTAGAGGGGGGTAGGGGAGGTGAGAAAGTGAGGATAAGGGAAGAGACAACCATAGAGACAAAAGGAAGTCTGTCTAAGGACCGACTGGGTAGGTGACGACCAAGGAGGGAATCCACGGCCCGTCTCCCCTATAGCTAAACCAAGTAGCTCCATCGGGCATCAGACAAAATAGTTCAGTCTCAATACATTGCGAGAGGAGAGAAGGAGAGACATAGAGGGAGGATGCGGTAGGAGCCGACAGGAGAGACGAAAGGAGGTGCAACAATGTGGTTCAACCATATACCAGAAAAAGATCAGCCAGTAAAATATAATATCAAACAATCAGCAATACATTAGGAGAGGAGAGAAAGGAGAGAAAAAGTAGAGGGGGTAGGGGAGGTGAGAAAGTGAGGATAAGGGAAGAGACAACCATAGAGACGAAAGGAAGTCTGTCTAAGGACCGACTGGGTAGGTGACTACCACGGAGGGAATCCACGGCCCATCTCCCCTATAGCTAAACCAAGTAGCTTCATCGGGCATCAGACAAAATAGTTTGGTCTCAAGTGGTGGGGGAAGAGGTTCGCAGAAAAACAGGGTGGGGACAAAGGGCAAGGGCAGGTGAGGGTAGAGGACAGAAGCTGGAAAGGGTAGGAGCGGAGAGGGGGGAGGGTAGGGTGAAGGGAGAGGGGGAAGATAAGGTCAGTAGAGACGCAGAAGCATTTGCCCGAAGTCCGGCTGGGTAGGTGATAGTCAAAATAGGGAGCCCAAAGTCAATCTCCCCTATAGCTCATGGGGTAGCTCCGCCGGGCATCATACAGAAGTAGCTAGGTCTCAGATTTCCAGGGCAGGGGAGGAATGAAAACTTCATAGAGGGTCCTGCTCCTCTGCTCGTGGGACAGGTGTTGGCTCAGCAATGCACGCAGGAGTTCATAGTAGGGGAGAGTATGGAGACAGCAGAATGACAATTGTCTCAAGCGGTGGGCTGGCCGAGCTCGTTACGCAGCTCAGACTTGAAGTCCTTGAGCATAGATTGGAGGTCCGCCTTAGAAAGGGCCATGGCCGACTTATCTGAGTCCCCCCTGAGCGCCGGACGCGAATCAGCGGAAGTAAGGAAATCCGATATCTTGCCCGTGCCTTTGTTTGCGCTTTTCTTTGGAGGCATAAGGGAGTGGGTTCAAGTCTGCAGGCGACCCAATGCTTTTCAGGGTCACCCCTGATGGATAGAAGGAGTCTCGGGGAGCCAGTGCTGAGGCTAGAGGTTGCGTCGCTCGGTCTCTCAGCAAAGCACCATACGTGATGCCTACAGCCACCTCTCCAGGTGACTGCATGCACGTCTCCACTCCCTCGCAAGGCCGCAGGCAGGAGATCTCTCTAGATGCATGGCCACTTGCTGGCCGCCTTGACAGGTCCCTCCAGCTGTCTTACACCCCACAGGTCACTAGGCAGAATTGGGGGTCATGTGGAAGTCCCCCTGCAGGCGTCATTTGCCAGGCGTAGTGATGCTGCCAACATGCCCTACAACCGCTCTCATACCATAGTAGGACTGCCATTTCAGGGTTTCTCGCCGGTCGCCATTGGGGCGTCTTATGTTTCTGCCCTGCACAGTGAAAGGAAAGAAGGAGTCCTGTAAACAGAGTGCTTCAGAACTGGTTTGGACTGGGCAAAGGCCCTTCTCCCCTCAGAGAACAAAGGATTTTGGGGTATAAATATTGGGACCCTGATCCTATGAAATTAGATCACTTTTGGACTACAAGAAGAAACCTCTGCTGAGGAGAGGAACCTGAAGAAACTGAGGAGAGACTATTCCTAAGCTGAAGTGCTGCTTAGGGGATTGGCCTGCAGTGGTTGCCTGACTGCCAAAGAGAGGAGAAAGAACTTTGTGTACTTTGCTTTCAACTTGTGAAGGATCTCCAAGGGCTTGGAAAAGAGCTTGCCTCCTGCTGAAGTCTCAGGGACAACAGACTTCACTCCCCGGCGTTCTTTGGAAGTGCCTGCTGCTGTTTTGGGCCTTCTGAGGGACTGCATGTTGCAAGGAGCTGGAAGTGCGACTCAACGAGGAAGAAGCGGGTCGCTGCTGCTGCCGTCGCATCTCTGAACAAGGGTGTCGCCGCTGGAGCTGTCGTATTGCACCGCATCGAGAGAAGCATCTCGCAACAAAGAGGAAGCGTGTCGCCTTCGCTGCCGCTGTCGTCGCACTTCTGAACAAGGGTGTTGCCGCTGGGGCTGTCATATTGCACCACATCAAGAGAAGTGTCTCGCAACGAGGAAAAAGTGTGTAACCGTCGCTTCTGCTGCCGTCGCATTTCTGAACAAGGGTGTCGCTGCTGTAGCTGTCGCATTGCACCGCATCGAGGAAAGCGCCTCACATCCGCGGATAAGCGCATCGCCAACGGAGCTGCTGCCATCGCATTTCTAAACAAGGATGTCACCGCTGTAGTTGTCGCATCATGCGGAAGCTTCTCGCAAACGTCGGAGTAGAGTGTCGCAGCAGAAGATGTTGCAGTCGCAGCGCTGAACAAGGGTGTCGCCGCAGCAGCTGATGCATCGAATCGAGACTTCTTGCATCATCGGAGAAGGGTGCCGCATCTGGAAGATCTTCATGTCTTTATTTTTTTGCACCGGAACTTTGCCGCATTTTGCATCGCTGGAACATTGCTCGTTGTGGGAGCACAACGCATCGTAAGGTACATTGACGCAAAGTGTAGCATCTTAAGAACTGAACTGAACTAAGCTAAACCTGTCATCTTAAGTATAGTATTGTGTATTTTTGTCGTTTATGGTCTTGTATTAAATCTATATAAAGAATACTTATTTTAAATACCAATACACAACTGTGTGGTGTCCATCTGTAGTGTTGTCACTGAGTTACTGTATGTGGTCACAAATGCTTTACACACTGCCTCTGAGATAAGCCTGTCTGCTCGTGCTAAGCTACCAAGGGGGAGAGCAGGGTTTATTTTAGGAGTGTACCCCCTTACCCTGACTAGAGGCAAGGGTCCCTATTTGTCACAAGTACCTACCTGTGCCAACTATAGTCCCCCCAAATCTAGCACTTTGTGAAAGTTCTCTACAGCCATAATTTTCAGTTGAATTGCTAATTTTACACCAATGGAAGGTAAAAAGAAACAATTGTATTTTTAAGAAAATTATGAACGTTTTCTTTATAAAAGATAAAATGTGTCATCTACTCAGTCCTGGACAGTGACCGAGGGGCAACATTTCTATCCTAACTCCATTGGGTACTTACCTCAGGGAAGGTGCTGGACAGTGACTGGGGAGGAAAATATTATTCTAATTCCGCTGGCCACTTTCCTTAAGGAATGTGCTGGACAGTGACTGTTGGCAAAATTACTATTCTAGCTCTGCTGGGTACTTAGCTCAGGAAAGGTGCTGGACAGTGACTGGGGGCAAACAAATACTATTCTAACTCCGTTGGGGACATACCTCAGGGAAGGTGCTGGACAGTGACTGGGGGTCAAATTACCATTCTAACTCCACTGGGTACTTACCTCAAGGAAGGTGCTGGACAGTGACTTGGGAGGAAAATACTTTTCTAAATCCGCTGGCCACTTACCTTAAGGTAGGTGCTGGACAGTGACTAAGGCAAAATTACTATTCTAACTCCGTTAGGTACTTACCTCAGGGAAGGAGCTGGACAGTGACTGCGGGCCAAATTACCATTCTAACTCCACTGGGTACTTACCTCAAGGAAGGTGATGGACAGTGACTATGGGGGGATTACTATTCTAATTCCATCAGTTTATTTACCTCAAGGAAGGTGCTTGACAGTGACTGGGGTGAAATTACTATTCTTACACTGCCAGGTACTTGCATCAGGAAAGGTGCTGGACAGTGAATGGGGGTGAAAATTACTATTCTAACTCCATTGTGTACTTACCTCAGGGAAGAGCTGGACAGTGACTGGGGGCAAAACTTACTTTTCCAACTCAGCCTGGTACTTACCTCAGGAAAGGTGCTGGACACTGACCGGGGGCAAAACTTACTATTTTAACTCTGCCCGGTACTTACTGCAGGAAATGTGCTGGACAGTGACTGGGGGGGATTACTATCCTAATTGCCAGGTTCCAATGACTGGGGGCAAAATTACTATTCTAACTCTGCCGGGTTCTTACTTCAGGGAAGATGCTGGAATATGACTGAGTTTGCAATCATTGACTAATCCTTTTATTTGCACTGTGGTATTACATTTTATCAAATCAGCAATGGGCATTAGGAAACAATATGAAGTAGAGTAATTAAAAGGGAATGAGGAAATGATTCATGTTAAATAGGAACTAAACTCGACAGTCATTACTACATCTATGTACAATCATGTTTTTAGCTTGCATATGCATTTGTATCTCTTTTATAATATTTTTAACGGACAAAAGAATGTATTTAAACTTGAATGGTGTATTTTAAACTTGGACTGTCTTTTTGGTTGAAACTTTTATGGCTGTGTGCCAAATAAAGTTAATTTGACTTTACTTGATTAAGTGCCACAATTACCATCCTTCCTCCACCCAGTACTTACCTTAGGATAGGGGGTGGACAGTGACTGGGGCTAAAATTAAATTATTATTCAAACTCCGCCATGAACTTACCTCAAAGAAGGTGCTAGAAAGTGCCTTTTGACAAAGTTATTATTCTAACTCCGTTTGGTACTTACCTCAAGGAAGATGTTGGACAGTGAAAGAGGGGCAAAATTGCACACTTGTGGTGGACAAGTTAGCAGCTGTAAATGCATTTAAGCTTGCCTTGAATCCTTTTAAGGATTTTTGATAAGTTTAAATACAAATGTTTTCGAATGCATTCATTAACATGCTCCAAAGCTGAGTGTTTACTTCAGTCATTTGATACCACCACTAGGTGGGGCCCTAAGGCTGCCTTACTTTCTCTTATGATGGTGCCTGTTCAGGTGGCTGATCCAGCACATTGGCTTCAAAATGTTCGCATGCGACCACAGGAACAACTCAAGCAAACAGAACATCACCAGCTGTTGTTTGCGTCATTTTGTTTAGAATGAAATGTGCTGGACTTAAGGGCTCAAATATAGCGCTAAATGCCAGTTCTGCATTCCACATAATTTCACATCGTTTTTGCAAAATCCTGTTCAATTACGCAAAAGTAAATTAGATGAATTTCGCACATCTCCATAATTAAACCTATTGGGCACTTACATACATACATCAATGTCTCTTTGCAGCTTTCATAAAGCCAAATCTAAAAAGGAAATTAAGATATCAGTGGATTAATAGCAGAACATCTTTGGGGAATTTCTATAAAGTGGGGTATACAGAAACATCTCACCGACGAGGATCACGTGAATACCCATAAAATGAGATCATTAAAATCTATGTAGCATATGATTTGAGAGCGACCTAACGTGACAGCGCCATCAAATGTATTGCGAAATAAACCGATTCTAAACGAACACTGTGTTAGGAAGACAAATTGTGTAGCGTCCTCAGAGGTGATATCCTGAATATTTCAAAATAGAGTTGTTTTTATAAAGGTGGCATACCGGCCACACCTGCCAACCTTAGAGCTGCGGAACCAGGTTCGAGTCTCGGCATCGGCTCAGCATCCGTGATTCTGGGCAAAACAATTTTATATCCCAATGCCTACCAACAATAAGTGCGTTCTTGTGTAAAGTAATTGGTGCTCATAAAGCGCTCCTGCAGGACGAGATGTCGCTACATATATATATATATATTTTTTTCTTCAAAAAAGTAATAACGCTTATCATAACAAGATTTGGAAGTCGTTAGTCGGGTAGGGCGGTGTCCACCGGTGCCTGGATTTGTCTTTGCATGTGCTCTGTCAGAGCGCCAGAGAGGCGTTGCCTCTGTTTACAAGCAGCATAATTGTTCCCAGGTGAGAGAGGGTTTATGTGATTACTCCATATAAGATGGCACAGAGAGGTGCCAAGAGAGAGCGCGTTTACTCACAAGAGGACTCAGCACAAAAGGATGTGATGTTATTTTGGCAGAGCCCAGTTTTGCTGCTGCGGTTAATATCATTTCATTTTGCCTGGCCTTTGTCCTGCCGAAACCAGTGTCATATCTCATTATAAAATCGATGTATGCAGAATTACTCAGCACTTTCTGACATTTCAGAAAATGATTACGAATTGGCTCCGCTTGGAGGAAGGAAAGAGAGAATGGTTTGCCTGAGGGTTTCAGGCTGATATCCTGCTCCCGCCCCGATGGCCCAGGTGGGGCAACCTAATGTTTCACCTAGGACTAAATTAAAAAATCTGAAGATAGCGATTAATCCGAATTCTCTCTAACCGCCATCCTCAACATGGCTGCCTAAATTCAGCTGTGGGACCCCGTCCCTTCCTGGATTATTCCCTCGTAGAAGGCATTGCTACAGCTAATGGTAATGCATGGTGTCCAAATGTAAGAAAAATGGCCCATTTCCCTGGTTAGGGTAATCAATCAAACTCATAATTTTTGTGCAACGGGTCTCTCACAACAATGGGGGTCGGTGACACTGCACTAGGCACCAAACGTCGCACTAGGAAGACTGGCTCTGTGCTAACGATTGCCAATGCAGTGATTGGC
The DNA here is from genome assembly GCF_964263255.1 of Lissotriton vulgaris. NCBI lineage: Eukaryota > Metazoa > Chordata > Amphibia > Caudata > Salamandridae > Lissotriton > Lissotriton vulgaris. The sequence goes on along the minus strand of NC_141695.1, from coordinate 1,320,438,340 downwards.
ACCATCTCTGGTTATGCACATGGTTGGCTCCACAATGAACAACATCTGGAATCAGCAGATCATCAAGAACTCGACAGCACCAGCGCTAGTAACTGCCTCGCATGGAGCACGTCATCATGGTTTTAAAAACAATTCCTTCCATGGGCTCAATCAAACATTTAAGCAGTCCCCCCATGATACATGGAAGCCACCAATCGGCCCCACATACCACATTGACCCTCACTGAGCGGAGTGCATTAGGTAATGCTAGCAGCCACACGCCAGTTGTTTTGCCCCAGCCTTGCCCACGTCCCTGTGTCCGTTTTCTGTCTGATTTGCCAATAAGTGGTCTGAATCTGTCATTATACTGTGGGCGAGGTTTTAAATACCCATTGTCTTCCTTGCCCACCCTCATCGTCTCATCCCCACTGACACACACCAACAAAAACATCATCATTATAAGGCAGCTAAGCCATGGGTGATATAGGTGAGCTGGGGAGTTGCGGACATGTTTGTGTTCACAGAACAGTCACTGCTCAGTCAGGGACTCACCAGCAGTGGCGGCCGCCGCAAAATTCAAGTGGGGGGGGGAGGGAATGGGATGGGATAAGGAAAATAATTATAATTAAAACAACCTTACCTGTTCTAACGCTGATGGCCACCTCGTTGGGTGCTCCTCTTATCATTGGCATCCCAGTAGTCCCTGGAAAACCAACATAGGCTCCCCACCAATCCAGAGGCTTCTCTTATAGCATGCAAGCAGCGCCAGGATTGGTCTAAGTGGCCTTCTTTGCCGCTCAGACAGTGCCTGTGGCATTTCTCTAACCCGGCTGTGGGTTGGAGAAACCTAAGAGCGCATAATAGTTCTGCGGCCTAAGACTGCCAGTCAAACTATAATGCGCCCCTAGGTTGTGCAATAATCCTCCCTTGCGGACTGTGATGACAGCCAAGCCCCACCTAGACTTGGCTGACTCCAGAGGGAAACGGGACAAATAAAATGGTAATAAAACCAATTTGTTATCATGTTATTTTTTTCCGTTTCCCTCAGCTGGCTCTCAGCAGGGGAGAAACCCACGCTCTTCTGCCATTGCAGGGGAGCCACAGCTGCTCACCAGTGAACTCAAAATGCCCCCCCCTGCTGCCTCATTTAATTTCTTAGCATCAGCAGGGGCGCCAAATTTCTCCCCACCCAGGGCACTATCTTAACAAAGGCCAGCTGTAACCTCACCTCCTGTCTTCCGAAACTCCACAAAGCCCACCTACCCAGGGCCAGACTGGCTACCGGGCAGTTGTGTGTGCTGCCGTGCTGGGGGCTAAATTCGTTTTGCTTTTTTAATTTCAAATTGCACGCAGGCAGGGGCGGATTGGCAAGGCGGGCATTCGGGAATGGGCCGAAGGGCCGGTGCCTCAGTGCCCTCTGTGGGCCGTTTTTTTCTCCCCTGTCCCAGTCCACAGAGAGTGGACTAGGAAAGGGGAGTAAAAAAAACGGCCCACAGAGTGCACGGAGACAGACAGAGAAAATGAAAGCAGCCTCGCTGTGCGGCCGGACAGCGATTGTCAGCTGTGGCCTCTCCCTTCACCCTTCACCCCTGCCCTGCCAAGCAATCAAGCTGAGGCTGGGCTGGGGAGGGGTCATTGTTTGCAAGAATCGGCCTCCCTGGGGGCCAGGTGTTTCTCAGGCCTTTGAGCCATTTTCACCTCGGCCCCCTTGGGGCCCATGCAGCCCAGAAACGGTGTTAGTCTTAACACCTCGCCCACAGCCCTTCACATTCAGGGCATAGTGGGCGAGGAAGAATGGGTCTTGCTGTGGGGCCTGGTGATGTTTGGAATTTTTTTATTTTATTTATTTATTTATGTGATTTTATATAGCGCGGACTTTACCCGAAGGTGTCAGAGCGCTTCACACTAGGAACAGCAATAATACATGAGGAGAAAAATTACAAGTGGACAAATTACAAAAGCAAACGTTAAGTTACATGAATCAAAACTGAGAGAGCGCAATTTGAATAAAACGTATATCCGAGTCGTATTTAGAAGCATATTGTATAAACGTAGGAATGAAATGTATATTGAACGTGAAGTTGACTCTTACAGCATAAAGTTAACAGATGTGACTAAAGTAATATAGGGAACCTAACTGTATTCACTTTAGAATGTATTAGATTTAGAAGGCCCGTATACGTAGTGGGCTAATGTGTAGAAATGCTTACGAACAGAGGAACGTGCAAAGTAGAATTCATGTACGTGTGTAACTTTAAATGCAGAAACGGCGAGAAATGTAACGTGGAGAAAGGTGCAGAGAGCGTATATATATAACGATGTAACAAATGAGAATATAAAGTTATATTCTCATAATTTATATTCTACGTAATTTGTATTCTATGTAAAATGTATTCACTTATAAGCAAGGGATTTGCTAAATGCGATCATATATAAATGTATGTTAAAGGTTATACTGAGTAGAAGAAGTTTGTAGGAATGTTAGAAGAGTTGGGTCATTTGTGATTATAACCTGACTGACCAAGGGTTCGCAGGAGTGTAGTCCGCTGTTGGTAATTTAGTGGGCTCACAGGAGTCGTGAATAGCCTTGATGTGAACGTGAGAGCCAAAGAGTCTAGTTCTTGTTAGATTTAAGGTGACAAATGTCGGACAAAGTTTATTGCCTAAACATGATGGGAGACGATAGGAATTTGAGTCTTGTTTTGAAATGACCATTCATAGGACCAAGAAGGGTTACAATCATAGTCGTAAAGAATAAAGTTCTGATAAGGTGATAGATTTTGCTCCGAAAGTGTCAAAGGTAAAGTTGAATGAAGTCATCAGCAAGAAGACGAAGATGGCGTCTAAGGAGAAAGGTCAACTTAACGGACGACGAAGAGACGAAGCAATGGGAAAAAGCTAGAAGATGACCTCACGGGGAAAGTCCGTGGTGGGCGTCGAAGGGGCGTTCCACCCACACTGTGATTGTGTATTTTAGGGACAGCACCCCGGGGAGAAGATAGCAAGAGCGAAGGCAAGAGCTCAGCGAGAACAGCGAGAGGCAAGTTAGAAAGAGCAGATGACTTGAGCAGATGCGCTGAGAGAGATCAGAGCGCAAGGGAGCAGTAGGCCGAGGACCCTTAGAGAGCGGATGGGTAGGCAGAGAGGGTACTGCTTCTTAAACTTAAGTTACCTTTAGAGGCTAAGAGAGTTTGAACTTCTTTGGGAGTCAAACTGCTGACACCTTTTTAGGGTTCTAGAAACTTGCGAAGTAGGGATGTCACCTAGTATAGAGTAGGGACAGATTTAACTTGATTATTTTTCTCTTTCTGTAGATGACGCAGAAGAACCACTTCATATCGATGCTTTTTAATTTGCTGATTTTGGAACTGACTTTAATTGTATTCGTTTGTAGACTGAGGTTCTTTATCGAATATATGTTCCTATTAGTTCCTGTATATTTGATGAATTTGATCCTGAGAGGATTGTATTTGCAACTTTTCTTAATTTTATATTAAACCTTTTAAACTTTATCAGTTGTAAGTGGTTCTTCAGAGTGGCGTCAGTTAATGGGGTTTATCTAACCTATGCAGGGGCTGTCTTTTACTCAATGACAGAAAATAAGCGATCCAAAAATGACGAATGAGATAAGTTATCAAATTGATCATAAAAGATATTAAAATCTCATTCCCCGCAGTTGGTAGCAGAGAAAGATGGTTTTCTTCTTGAGGAAGACAACCTAGGTCAGGTTTAGTTTACCCCAAGGTCCCTAGTCATCGACGACCAGAAGAAGAATCCCTGCCGAAGACGGTGCTGACGGTGCGTCGAGAGAAAAGCAGCAGAGTCGGTCGAGAGTGAGTATAAGGGTCATGCGTTGTAAGATTGCGGTGTTTTATGTTGTTCCTGTGTTGTAATGTCAAGCGGAGTTGAATGCCTGTAGTGTGATTGAGGGAAGGTTGTGAGCGCGCGCAACCGGATAAAATCTTATGTCCAGAGAGGGCTTAAGTGGTTCGGGTGTATCGAACACTCAGAGTAATTTGTCCACCATTTAAAGGGGGTCATGAGGTACCATTGATCGCCCGCAGACCGATGATAGGGGGAGCGTTTGAGTGAGTGTATGAGTAACGCACGCTGGTCGTACGTTTACTGTGTGTAAGTAACCTATCAGTTAAGGTGAGCGTCTGACCGTAAGAGGAAGACGTTTCGCTAGTTGAGGTGGCAATTACAGTTAGACTGTGGCCGTACAGTCAGAGAAAAGTGATCGCTTGGACGGAAGTAGTCATTTTTCGGTGTATGAATGAAACGCATGTAAGACCGTGAGACGAGTTGAGAAACGAAGGGAACTGCTGCAGAGGGGACAAGTGACGTCAGCGTAGAGCCGCGCTGAGATTGGTCGGTTAGCGTAGAACCGCGTTGGGATAGACTGATTAGCGAGAGTCGCACAGGGATTGGTGGTTGTCATCGGGACATAAACAAGGAAGAGAATTAATAAGAGAAAATCGTAGATTATAAAAATGAAGTGCTTTAAGGGTTTAAGAAAAATCTTTAGGAGGAATAGAAGGAACTTATATGCTGGAGAAGAAGCTCCACCAGAAGGCACACCAGCTTATCATATGGCAGTAAATGTAGGCTTACACTCGATAATGTGGATTTCCGAGTGGAATAGGCTAACGGAAGGGGAAAAGGAACTGACGTTTCCGAGATTCGGAACATTTAAGCTAGACGTGTTGAACCAACTGAAAGCGGTAATGCTTGCAACAAGACCTCTACCGAGGCCAACACAGTTTGAAGCACTTACTGCGTGGTTTAGAGCAGCACACGAGAAGAGTTTAAAGAGGCGCCAAGAAAGAGTGAGACGATCAGTAAAGGCAGTGCAGGATGCGAAATGGGATGAGGAAGCTAAGAAGTGGAGAGTGCAAAAGATAGAAGCAGACAAACTGTTCACCATGATAGAAGCCACGGGAGAAAAGAAACCTCTAGAGGAGGAAGATGAGGAAAGCGAGACGGAGGAGGATCTGATAGAGAGGCTATTAACAGATAGACCACCTCCGTACAACAGCGAAACCACAAGTCCCATATTACAGCAAGGGGACGGAGCTAGATGGGGAGAATATAAATCGATCCCAGTGACGGAGTGGGACTCCAACAAGAGTGAGGAAATACCCCAAGCTAGTTCTGAACAGAGAGTAGTGGGAAGATTCGTGGTCCAGAAGGTGCCAGAGACGCAATGTGCAAGGTCGTACCAAATGCCAGACGCTTTACAAGTACCTGTCACCATAGGCCCTATTGTGTCAATCTACAACCCAGAAGGGGTCCAGCAGGAGGAACAGGCACGATGGGACAGGGAAAGGGCAGAGAAGGAGAATAGGAATAATACGATAAATCCTCAAAGGCAGATACTAGCACCAGTGAGTCGGAGTACCCCATTAGATTCCGCAACGGGTCCCTGGATAGAACAAGGGGGTAAAAGAGGATCAATGGATTTGAGGGGACCAAAACCAAAATCCTATAAGGAATTAAGGGAATACCTGAAAGAATGGGATACTGCCGAAGAGGCTCGGAATAAAAGTCTAGAAACAGGAGCAGAGTGGAGAGACCAGGATAACAAGATCCTCTCTCATTGTGGAGCTGGCGAAAGCAGCCCGGAGTGGGAGAGAGGGAGTCAAGGAAGCAGGAGAGATACTTGCCCTACTACTAGTGGCAATAGGCAAACGTGCAACGATAGGAGTGCAGGGTGTGGGGAAGTGCCTCGCGTCACCTTTAGTGAGGGAGAACGAAGGACGCAGGAGTACCGAAATACTTTCAGATGCACACACCATACCCCGGATGAAAAGGTGCAACATTGGAATCATGGGAACATGGAGAGTCGCGAAGGGTCTCGCCATGCGTCCGGTGAACAAGAAAGAAGTCACGAGAATATAGGGAGTCGCGAAACGTCTCGCCATACATCCGGTGATCACGAACGAGATCGCGGGAGCATGGAGGGCCATGAAGGTCCTTATCGTTTGTTGAGTGACACTAGACAGCAAACAAGTTATAGTGGTTTAGAACAGCACGGAGGATCCTATCTCGTATCTGGGGAAACCGAATGGAAAAGACGGAATGTAGGGTTGAGGGATGGAGCATTGTTCCACCACACCCCAAGGGAAGATGGAAAGGCTTGGGATTTAGAGAGGTGGGAACAAAGAGATGGAAGGAAAATTCCTCATAACTCACCTGTGCTCAGGCGTAGGGCGTATAGTGGAGGTGAGAGGGATGTAAGAGAACAACCTAGGACTGACGTACTGAGAGCAGAAATAAAAGCAAGACGCATAGATGTAATGAGTTTAAAATCAGACTTAGATGAAATAATTGACGGCACAGTGGCATTCGAGAGGTTAGAGCTGTACGCACCAGATGAGATTCTGTTCTTATCTAAAGACGTTACTCGGAAAGCGAGAGCAGCTCATGAGAAGTTATCTGAATTGGCAGAAAAGTACATGATAGACATATCACGAACTAAGGCTTTACAGGCCAACCATAGGCTGAATTGCACGGATCAAGATTTAGATGAGCGCAGAACGATTGGACTAAGAGTACACATAAGGGAATTGGTCATGTGTATTAGGATATGGAGAGATCTGGATAGATGGGAGGAAAGATGGTCCAAGAAGGGATCTGTCAGACGGAGTACACTTGTAAAGTCTCAGGATACAGGCTTAATGCGAATGGAAGCTTTCCCTTTGCGAGAAATCGCGAACGGAAACTACGTGCATGTACCATGGAGTAGGGGGGATTTAGCGGCATTCACTAATTCCTTCCCGAAGCTTAGAGAAAATCCCGTAGAGTGGTACAAGCAGGTAGAGAGATTCGTGAAGATCTCTAAGGTACTGTGGATCGATTTGAACACCCTGTTCGATATCGTAGTACCCGGAGATTTGTGGACGGCATGCAAGCTTAGCATCGAATGGCCCGCTTGTGAGCCTCCGAGGAATGCACAGGCAGGCGGTCCATCAGATAGAGTCATGGAAAAATACGAGAGGGTAATAACATGGCTAAAAGAGAAAGTGCCGGTGCAAGACATAGACTGGGTTAAGATAGATCGAACAACTCAGGAGCCTAAAGAGACCGTTCACGAGTTTTATGAGAGGTTACTAAAAGCATTCAAGCAGTACAGTGGATTAGACGTAATGGATCCTAAAGACATAGGACAGTTTGTGTCGAAGTTTGTTCTCGGATTGAGACCAGACATAAGCCTGATGATTCAACAGCATTTAATCTGTTGGCAAAACAAACCTTTGGATGAGATTCTGAGGTATGCAAGATACTGTAGCGATGAGATAGATTCGAAGGCAAAGAAGCTCAAGGAAAAGCTGATGTTAGTACAGATGCAAGCAGCTGGAAAGGGTGGACAGCGACAACAGGGAATAGGAACGCAAGCAAAGAAACAGAATAATCAGAGCAGAGATGAGGAAGAAAGACCGAGACCGAGAATGGATATCGCAACACTGAAAAGGACAACCAGGTGTCATCAGTGTAACGAGGTGGGACATTGGAGACGCGAGTGTCCTTATAATGTTGAGACAGGGGAATTAGAACAGGAGGAGGAAGAGGTACAGAACAACGTGGTTAAGGGAGCGACAGTCCCGAAGGGAAAGTTTATCAAAGGGGGGACTCAGACTCCTCGAGCCCCGTTTCCTCAACCGCCTCGAATTGCGAATGGAGGGAAAACCTATAGACAAATGCCATTGTTCGTAGGAGGAGAAGAATGCTACTACGTTGATCCTCTTACAGGGCAACGAGTGAATAGGGAAGAAGACTGTACTTTAGGAGCAGCCCTGGAAGTAGATCAGAGAGGACCATACGTAGAGGCTGAAGTAGTTGGATGTCCTACGACCTTTTTGGTGGATACGGGGGCCACTAGATCCACGTTGAGATCAGCGGTAGTCCCAGGTCTGCCAATATCAGGAGAAATGATTCAGGTGGTAGGAGTCGCAAACAAGAGGATGACGAATCCTCTGACGGAACCAGTGTCAGTAAAGATAGGGAATTACAGTGACGAACATCAGTTTGTGATCTGTGATTCTAGCCCGGTGTGTTTACTAGGAAGAGATCTGTTGTGTAAACTGAATTGCACAATACATTGCACACCTGAAGGAGTAGAAGTGCAGACCAACGATGAAGATGCCGACTTTAAAGTTGTAAATTCGCGGGAATGCGTGGAACTATATCCTACCTTAACAGTAGAGGAGCTTCCACAAGACTTGAGGGAGAAAGTGTCAGCTGAGGTGTGGGATTTTACTGGAGAAGAAATAGGATTGATCAAAGGGGTAGAACCAGTAAAGATCATGGTAAGACCCAATGCCGAGTATCCAAGAACACCACAATATAAGTTGACACCGGAGACGATTGCAGGAATAAAGCCTGTGATCGAATCCATGATTAAACAGGGAATACTGAAGGAGATCGTGGGTAGTCCATGTAACTCCCCGATTATGGGTTTGCAGAAGCCTAGTGGAAAATACAGAATAGTGCAGGATCTTCGAAAGATTAATAATATTGTTGTCTCATGTTGTCCAGTGGTACCGAATCCATCAGTGATATTGTTTCAGATACCGTTCCAAGCTGAATGGTTCACCGTGATAGATTTGTGCCAGGCTTTCTTTTCGATTCCTTTAGATGAAGAGAGCCAGTATCTTTTCGCTTTTAAGCTGGAAGATCGCGTTTTAACATGGTGTCGTATCCCTCAGGGGTATACAGAAAGCCCATCGATTTTTAACCAGCTATTAAAGAGAAATCTTGAAAGTCTAGTACTGCCCAAGAATTCGGTTCTAGTCCAGTACATAGACGACCTCCTAGTTGCGTCAGAAACAGAGGAAGCTTGCAGAGTAGACACCATCACCTTGTTAAATCACTTGGCCGAGAACGGGCACAAGGTGTCTCCAAGTAAATTGCAATATTGTCTTACTGAAGTGCAATACTTGGGCCACAGGATTGAAAAGGGGAAACGGAAGGTGTCTCCAGACAGAATAGAGGCGATTATGAAAATGAACGCGCCTACAACACAAAGAGAGGTCAGGATGTTTCTAGGCATGGTTGGTTATTGTCGGCAGTGGATAGCTAACTTTTCACTGAAGGCAAAACCTTTATTACAACTGACGCACAAAGGAGTGAGTGATCCGGTACCATGGGACAAAGATTGTTTGATGGCGTTTTTGCAGCTGAGGGAGGACTTATGTCGCGCCCCGGCTTTAGGAATGCCTGATTACACAAAACCATTTTTGCTTTACTGCTGCGAAAGAGAGGGATGCGCTTTAGCAGTTTTGGCCCAGATTCATGGAGATGCGCGTAGGCCAGTAGCGTATTTTTCGGCTACATTAGATCCAGTAGCTGCAGCGTTGCCCGGATGTCTCAAATCCGTAGCTGCAACGGGTGTCAGCATTGAAAGATGTGAAAGCGTGGTAATGGGACATCAGTTAGTGGTGTACGTACCGCATTCTGTAGAATTGTTAATGACCAGGACTAAGACTCAGCATCTGACGAATAGCAGGCTCACACGCTACGAGCAGGTCATACTGGCTGCCGAGAGTGTGACCCTAAAGAGATGCTCCGTCTTGAATCCTGCAACTTTGATGCCACTTCCAAATGATGTGGATGATGAAATTTGTACAGATCATGACTGCCTTGATGTGACTGAACTATGCACCAAACCGAGACCAGATATCGTAGATGAGCCATTGACTGACCCCGATGAAATTTTCTTTGTTGATGGTTCATGCGTAAGAGACGATATTGGTCAGCTGAGAGCAGCTTATGCAGTTTGCACGATTACCAGAGTTATAGAAGCCGCTTGCCTGGAAGGAGTACACTCCGCTCAGGTAGCTGAAATTGTTGCTTTGACGCGTGCCTGTTTAGCAGGTAACAAAATTCGAGTCACCATATACACCGATAGCCAGTATGGTTTCGGGGTAGTTCACGATTACGGGCAGTTATGGTCTCAGAGAGGTTATATGACCTCCTCGGGTTCTCCCATTAGGAATGGAGAATTCGTGAGACTCTTGTTAGAGGCATTGCAAGGCCCGACAGCTATTGCAGTAGTCAAATGTGCTGCGCATACAAAAAATGTAGATTTTGTGTCACAAGGTAACCGCTATGCGGATGAAGTAGCGCGTTACTGCGCAGAACAAGGATATTCTCACACGGATGTGAAAGTGGGGGGAATCCAAGAAAGAACTGAATTGACAATGTTGTTAGACACTGTAGATACGTGGGATGAGCTAAAGAGCGTTCAGGAGAATGCACCAGAAGATGAGAAAAAGAGTTGGGAAACAGCTGGTTGTACTAGAAGCAAGATGAACTTTTGGATCTCTGCCGATGGGAGAGCAGTTTTACCAAATGAACTTGTTAGTCCAATGGCAAGGAAATTGCATGGATCAGCACACATAGGTAGAGATGCCATGGTGAGAGTATTCAGACAAACATGGTTTAATCCTAAATTTAGAGTAGCGGCAGAAGCAGTATGTCAGCGATGTGCGATCTGTCAGCAACTAAATGTAGGGAAGAGAACACCAGTCAGATTGAGTCACATTGGGAGGTCTGGGGGGCCTTTCAATAGGATGCAGCTTGATTTTATAGAAATGCCTAAATGCAACAGACTCAGATACGTTTTAGTGATTGTCTGTATATTTTCTAGATGGGTTCAAGCTTACCCTACACGTAGATGCGATACACTTACAGTAGCAAAATTGTTACTCAGAGAGTTAATACCGAGGTTTGGGGTGCCATCCTCTTTGGAATCGGACAGAGGAACTCATTTCAACAGTGAAATAGTGAAGATGTTGTGCTCAGCTTTGAGTATCGATCAGAAGCTCCATTGCAGTTATCGACCAGAAGCTTCAGGGATTGTAGAGCAAATCAACAGCACAATTAAGTCCAGACTTGCCAAAGTTTGTTCATCAACATCCCTGAGTTGGCCAGACGCACTACCAGTGGTTCTTATGAGCATACGTAGTACACCAGATAGAAAAACAGGTCTCTCTCCACATGAAGTGCTAATGGGGAGAGCTATGAGATTGCCATCGGTTCCGACTGCAGCGTTATTGAACATCACAGACGACTTGATCTTGGACTACTGCAAGGGACTATCTGATGCCATTAATTCTGTGTCCCTCCAGGTCCAGGCTGCAGAGGTTCCATCAGCACAAGACTTGTGCCATGACCTGAGTCCGGGGGACTGGGTTTTGGTGAAAAAGCATGTCAGGAAGAACTGCTTAGACGTGCGTTGGCGAGGACCATTTCAAGTCATACTTGTTACGAACACTGCAGTGAAGTGTGGAGGCCTGCCAAATTGGATACACGCTTCACACACTCGAAGAGTGCCAACACCTCTAGAAGAAACAGCTCCTCTCTCGGATGAGAATCCAGCGGAAAGCGGAGAAGCTATAGAGGGGGAAAGCCAAGCTGTAGAGGTGATTGAAGGGGCTGAACCTGTGTCAGAACAGGTCGACGAAGGTCAAGACACCAGTGAGACCGAAGTTGCCTCAGGAGAAGAAAGTAACTGGGAGATTGAATCGGATACTGAACAAGCTGAGAGTGACCAAGGGACAAGTCCAAGAATGAGGAGCAGGAGGACAAGGAGTGACGAAGCCAGTTGGCCGGAGAGAAGAAGGAGGCCAAGCTTAAAGGCACAACAGGAGAAAACTCTTGTCCCAATCTCGGAAGAATCAGACCAAGAAGAGGAAACTACAGACTCAGGCACTGAGAGTCCAAGAAGATCGAGAAGGGTACGTGTGCCCTGCAGAAGGTACGCCACCCCAGAGTGGACTTATCTAGCAGATGTCTTGGGGACAGAAATCTGGGAGAGTGAAGAACGTGAAGGTAATCGATCTCGATCCATTTGTGGCAGTGGAGATATGGATGTTGACTCCTGGACTCGAGACTGAGGGATTACTGACTTTCACACTTCCCATACCCCCATACTTGAGTCAGATTAAAGATTTAGTGCTAAACAGATTACAATTTCCAACATTTGGTCATCGAATTCCGGAAGAAGAAGAAAAAGTCATTCGTTTTGAATTATTGGAACTTGTTGCGAGAGCTGCAGGTACGAGAATAATTGTTGATGTATAAAGACTTTTGTATATAAGTTATAAAGAAGAAGATAACCTAGCGCCGAGTGGAAAGAAGAATAAAATTAGGGATTACATTTAGAGGACGGAGAAGGGTTAGGGTTGTCTGTTGTTAAAAATATAGAGACATTGTTGCGAAAAAGAGACTTTGTTGATAAAAAGCACTTTACAAACTGAGAAGAAAACAAAGCAAACCAAAGACTGGAAAGGAAAAGAAAACTTTTTCGCAAAAGAAAGAGTTACGCTGTTTTTGACAACATGGAGAACGGCAACCCAAACAGAAAAGCCAGATGTATAATAGGTACACTTATAGCTGTAGTAATATTTCTCATAATTACAGTAGTGACAATATCATACATAATAGGATATGAAACTGATAAAGAAACAGCAGATATAAAGCCTGTAACGACTTTGAAACCTGCTCTTGTGGGGAAGAAAGAGGAGAGCAATGTTATCCGTGAAAAAGCGTTACTGGCAGATGAAGCTCGTAGATTACATGTAGACGAGTCGCAGGGAAACTTTAGGTCAAACGCATATGCTAAACTGTTGTACGAGTATATCGATGCCATGGAAGCCAAGGATTGCTACGTTTGTATGCAACTGCCGACTTCTGTAGATGAAGGCATCCGATATCATCATCTCCCACTGACTTATGGGATAACATGTAGTTTACTGCTTAGTATATTTTATGGTAGAGAAGGATTTGAGCACTACTTTTCAAATTATGATTCGGTACTGCCTGAAGTTCCGAATTATAAACAAATGAATAAGTGGGACTATTACAAAAAGGAGGATAGACTAGCCAAATTCTTTCTTCCTTGGGATACATTAGATACATCATACGCACGCAGAAATAATTTGACTTGCAAAGTGTCAGAGATTGAGAAAAAATTCATAGGACAAGTAGATGACCGATACAGAAGGCAGAAGATTTTAAAAATGTCAGGACAGTGGAAAACTGATTGGACCGAAGAAGAGAAGGCACATAAAAAGAAAGGGAGCAATGGTCCAATAGCTTTGGATAGAACGCAGAAAGGAAAGTTATGTTTAACTCGAAGCAAGACATATTATGAGAACGTATTTGTAGGTGAAGTAAATTGCGAACATGCTTTTCGATTAGAGTACTACACGAAAGATTTCATGAAGGAGATGCAAGTGATTCCTAATGTATATTTTGTATGTGGAAGAAATGCCTATGTAAAACTGCCTGACAATTGGTATGGTTCGTGTTACTTGGCAATTGTCTTCCCCAAAATATATCATGCAAAGGATTTAGCGATCATAGAAGGAAAGGCTTCGACAAGAATGAAAAGAGAAGTAGGAGATGCAGAAGTAGTAGGAGACGTATTTGGAGCGATGTTTCCTATGTTAGGTTTAATACTTAACGATGTTAAGATCAGGAGACTAGCTACAGTCGTAGATAGATTATCTGCAAGTACTGCAAGGTCATTAATGCTAATAGAGGGGGAGATGCAATCGATTAGAGCAATGGTTCTTCAGAATCGACTTGCTCTTGATGTGCTATTAGCAAAAGAAGGCGGAGTTTGCAAGGCTTTGAAGGTCCAGGAATGTTGTACTTATATTCCTGATAATTCAAAACCACTTGAGAAGGTCATAAGAAACATTACACAGATACATCAAGAGATCGAAGATTTGTCAGAAATAAATGTTTGGGAGAAAGTAGGTCATGGAGTAGGAAAGGTTGGAAGTTGGTTTGCCAACCTTGGTAAAAGCATAGTATGGTATATATTAAAACCTGTATTAATAGTATTAATTTGTATAATCACATTGTTAGGATTTGTGAAACTATATAAATGGTATAGGACGAACCGGTTACAAGGGTCTATGAGAGAACAAGAAAGGAGATTAGCTGCTTTACAAGATCAACAGTATAAAAGTTTGAGAGCACTTGAAATGATGAAAAGAGGAAATGATGTAACTAGTTCTGTTTAAAGGTGCTATTCAAATTGCATTTAGTGATGACTCCTAAAAGTCATCAAAGGGGGGAACTGAGAGAGCGCAATTTGAATAAAACGTATATCCGAGTCGTATTTAGAAGCATATTGTATAAACGTAGGAATGAAATGTATATTGAACGTGAAGTTGACTCTTACAGCATAAAGTTAACAGATGTGACTAAAGTAATATAGGGAACCTAACTGTATTCACTTTAGAATGTATTAGATTTAGAAGGCCCGTATACGTAGTGGGCTAATGTGTAGAAATGCTTACGAACAGAGGAACGTGCAAAGTAGAATTCATGTACGTGTGTAACTTTAAATGCAGAAACGGCGAGAAATGTAACGTGGAGAAAGGTGCAGAGAGCGTATATATATAACGATGTAACAAATGAGAATATAAAGTTATATTCTCATAATTTATATTCTACGTAATTTGTATTCTATGTAAAATGTATTCACTTATAAGCAAGGGATTTGCTAAATGCGATCATATATAAATGTATGTTAAAGGTTATACTGAGTAGAAGAAGTTTGTAGGAATGTTAGAAGAGTTGGGTCATTTGTGATTATAACCTGACTGACCAAGGGTTCGCAGGAGTGTAGTCCGCTGTTGGTAATTTAGTGGGCTCACAGGAGTCGTGAATAGCCTTGATGTGAACGTGAGAGCCAAAGAGTCTAGTTCTTGTTAGATTTAAGGTGACAAATGTCGGACGAAGTTTATTGCCTAAACATGATGGGAGACGATAGGAATTTGAGTCTTGTTTTGAAATGACCATTCATAGGACCAAGAAGGGTTACAATCATAGTCGTAAAGAATAAAGTTCTGATAAGGTGATAGATTTTGCTCCGAAAGTGTCAAAGGTAAAGTTGAATGAAGTCATCAGCAAGAAGACGAAGATGGCGTCTAAGGAGAAAGGTCAACTTAACGGACGACGAAGAGACGAAGCAATGGGAAAAAGCTAGAAGATGACCTCACGGGGAAAGTCCGTGGTGGGCGTCGAAGGGGCGTTCCACCCACACTGTGATTGTGTATTTTAGGGACAGCACCCCGGGGAGAAGATAGCAAGAGCGAAGGCAAGAGCTCAGCGAGAACAGCGAGAGGCAAGTTAGAAAGAGCAGATGACTTGAGCAGATGCGCTGAGAGAGATCAGAGCGCAAGGGAGCAGTAGGCCGAGGACCCTTAGAGAGCGGATGGGTAGGCAGAGAGGGTACTGCTTCTTAAACTTAAGTTACCTTTAGAGGCTAAGAGAGTTTGAACTTCTTTGGGAGTCAAACTGCTGACACCTTTTTAGGGTTCTAGAAACTTGCGAAGTAGGGATGTCACCTAGTATAGAGTAGGGACAGATTTAACTTGATTATTTTTCTCTTTCTGTAGATGACGCAGAAGAACCACTTCATATCGATGCTTTTTAATTTGCTGATTTTGGAACTGACTTTAATTGTATTCGTTTGTAGACTGAGGTTCTTTAGGGAATATATGTTCCTTTTAGTTCCTGTATATTTGATGAATTTGATCCTGAGAGGATTGTATTTGCAACTTTTCTTAATTTTAAATTAAACCTTTTAAACTTTATCAGTTGTAAGTGGTTCTTCAGAGTGGCCTCAGTTAATGGGGTTTATCTAACCTATGCAGGGGCTGTCTTTTACTCAATGACAGAAAATAAGCGATCCAAAAATGACGAATGAGATAAGTTATCAAATTGATCATAAAAGATATTAAAATCTCATTCCCCGCAAAAGTGACAATAGTGAGCAACCAAAACACATGAGGTAGCAATCGGTACATTACAGGAGGAAAAAGTGATATGTGTGAAGGTTCAAAAGCGAACAAAATACAAGTAGAGGTATAATACTGCAATAAATGGCAGACACTCCAGCACAAGAACAAACGTTACGTAGGAAATGGTGGCACTGCTGCAAGTATCTAAAGCAAACAAAAGTGAGAGGTAGCAAACAGTGTGTTACAAGAGAAAAGTGACATGTGCAAGTTACAAAAGGGTACCATACACAGGTACAAGGGTAATACTACAGTAAATGATAAACACTCAAACTGCCAGAACACACTGGGAAGGCACTTCCCATGCACCAGCTTCACCTCAGCCTCCCCCTGGCTACCTGGCTACCTTGGATGACCCAGAAAGCTGTGTTTTGTGCTCCACTGCCAGGACATTTTCCCGAGGGCTGATTAATTTACTAATTGCAGGGGCCTTACCTCTGTTCATGTGCTCCTGAGCTGAAGGTCTGGGGAGGGCTAAGTAGGTTAGTAATAGCAGGGGCTTTGCTGCTTTTCAGGTGCTCCTGTGCTGGAGGGCTGGAATAATTTTGTGACAGAAAGGGGCCTTGCTATTTTTTTTAGTTGCTCAGCATGTAGGCCATTGTCACCTTGGCTCTGTGTCCTGTGCAAGAACAGTATCCTCCCACTTTCATTCATTGTCTGTGCAAATGGTGTTTCATGAAAGGGCACGCCACTTGAATGTGAGCCACGCCCCTTAAATATGGGCCACGCCTCTTGAATGTGGGCCACTTTTTTCGTCAGTGCCCGGGCAGAATTGTGATCCCAATCCGACCCTGCACGCAGGTCCCCATCAACAAAATAAGCCGCCACCACAGAGAAATTAGCCCCTAGCTCATCAGCACACACAACTGCCCGGTAGCCTGTCCGGCCCTGCACCTACCCCACAGGTTATACAGACTCACAAGCTCTGTCTGAATTTACACTACAGGTCTATCCTCAAAAGATACAGAAGTCACATGCTAAGAATTCACAATCAGCTATTAGGCACAATCTTGCTGACTCGTTTTCTCTATTCCTTTGGTTCCTTCCGTTATGGTCCCTAACTTAGGCCTAAGTAGCAAAGTGACCTTTTACCTACATTTGTCCTACCTTCTCTGCATAACATTACCTTTTACCCAGTTATGTGCTGAATAAATGTCGATTTGTTTCTTTCAAAGTAGCCTCAATTATTATGCATGAGGATTCTAGCATCATATCTTAAACCCCTACACATGACATACATATCAGGATTAACATACTCTGTACAAAAGTCATCGCTACTTTCATCCTCGGGTGACAGTGCTAATTTGCATAGGTAAAATGATTGATTTAGGCTCCTCTACATAATTGTATTCACAACATATTGATCGTGGTAGAACCCCGAGGCTACCTTTCTGGTATAAAATTTCCGCACTTTCACTATGTAACAAAAGGAGCCGCTTCTACACTGACATGGAGGCGTCTGCACTCTGAAGCTTCAACACACAGTGGTCTGAATGCCTTGCGGGGAGTCCTACTCCTGACCAAGACGGGGTTCTTCATTCTCACCCATCACGTAATGGGGTTGGCTCTTTCCTAGGGTAATCTTGGCTTCACACACACATACATGCTTGGTACATTGAGGCATACTTAGGTGGGCTACTCTAATATTACTGATTTTATATGTGCCTGCATATATTAGTTGCTTAGAAATGTATCTACTGTTTATAGTGTTAGTGCTTGTAATCTCTTACATTTGCTTCTTCTGTGTATTGATTGGTGCAGCAAACATGTTTTATACCAGATTGACACTGGTTCAATAAATGCTTATTGAAAATGTCCCCAATGTTTATTCTGTGTATCTCTCTGAGACTAAGTGAGCACGATTGACTGAGCGAAAAGTACTATTCTGTTTCCACGATCCCTGAAGGGTCTAGGGTTGTCATGTTCAATGGTTTCCAGAAACTATTCACTCCTTGGTATGGTTCTGGGGCTTATAGTGGCACTGTGAGCTAGCTGGTCTATAGGCTGACATATCCTGTGGGTGTGTCCGGAATCAGTCTAGACACAAATACCTTAGTTTATATTGTCCAGCAAACGCGCAGATCCTATGTATTTTCAGGAACTACACAACAATTTCTTGTCTAAAACAGTGTTTCTCACTCACATTGTTTTGCTTATAATGCACATTTCTCACTGCTTGTGAACTGTCGAAATGAAATATGAATCCCTGGAAGCTGCTCATATATCCACTTTAACCCCTTGGATACGGCGGTAACTCCGCCGCTGCGCTGGGGGGAGGGGGAGTCGTGCGGCACCACCATGCTTGTGATGGAACCACGCCGTCATGAGCCATGGGCGGGCTGTGCTTGTGATGGCGTGGTTCTGTCATGACTCCGCCCACTCACTAAGTCGCCCGCACAGGCATGGAATTAGTGCCGTGTGGGCGGAGCAGCTGCGGCATGACGGAACCACACGGTCATGAGCACACGCCACCCGTCGCTCATGACGGCGTGGTTCCGTCACAAGCATGGAAGGGGTTAAGGGTAGTATATTAAAGTCCAAGCCAATGGCTGATATGCCTGTGTCCTTAATGTTCCCATATGTGCCTTGGCAAATGTGACTGTGACTTCAATTTTTGAGTTTATGGTCTGCAATTAAAACCCATGCTGTCCCATTTATCCACCCAGTCCCTTTATTCATTGAATATCGAAATAAGCAAAAATACATTTTTATCATTTGTGCCCTTCCTTCTCCACAAAAGCAACACATTTTCAGCTCTCAGCTTTGATAGCATGGGCTTTGCTGCCCCCTGCAGGTGGCGCCACAAGCCTGCTCACTGAACTTGTCTTATGGAGACCCTGAGTACATCAAGTTGGGTCGAGTTCCAAACATGCTTAGACATCCAACCTTTCAAAGCTGTTCAGTCTCTGTGCAATTGTCTCTTTTTTTGGTGATGCCTCAAACAGTAATGGGCCTTCTAGAGTGGGTTCCATGGTGATCTTCTTAACACCATCGCTGCTGGAGAGATTTTCCTCTGGTGCTGGACTTGTTGGAAATCCCATTGTTCATGACGAGCTCAGCTCGTCATGAGCACAGCTCCACTGTGCCTCATGACGAGCTGAGCTCGTCATGAGCATCGAAGGGGTTTAGGCCCAAAGCCCCAAGGAGACAATTAATAATAGCTCTCCAAAACACAGTGTACACATTAGTGGGCTCATGAGTGGATTCATCCACATCAAGGACTGGCCATCTCTGCAACTAAGTGCTGTCTATTCCTCCCCCTGTGAAAACTAAACTGCTTTGTTGTTGTACACTTTAGTACAATTTAGTTGAACTTTAATGCAGAAAGAAATGTGAGTCAAACTCTCAAAAGAACATTATTTTGTATGATATCATTCATAGAGCACTTCCTACCCCTTTATGGAGGACTGAAGTGCTTACCTACATGCTTACCAAGCTTCGTCATGTAAGGTGTGTGTTTGGAAGAATGTTGCCTTTGTTTTATGATCCTATGGGGGAAGTGTTTCTATGTCTTGAGTGAGGATCTCAAGGTGTGGTTATCATGTTATGGGACTCAGCGGGTAGCAGTGCTTAGGTTCTACAAAACATACAATTCTGAATAATAATTTCTTGGTATTTCATGATACAAATCTCATTAAATACTCTGGGGCTTATTTACAAGCCCCTTGCACCACTTTTGTGTCTTTTTTAACATGGGAAAGTGATGTACGGGCGACGCAAGGGCTTGTTAATCTGCCCGTCTTTGTTTTGAAATGTTTGGTTAGTCATGTAGCCTGAAATACAACCCACATTTGAAAAGAAGTGCGGTAATAAGATGAAGGAAGGACAGGAACTGGGTACACAAGTGTGATTATCAATAGTACTCCCCACATCTATGTATGTTTGGTGTTTATCAAATCTATCAATAAGAATGTATATAGTGCTGCTAATCACCCAATAGGGTTTCTAGGTGTTTGCAGATCCCGGAAGGCACAACAGAACAGACAGATTTTAAGAGCCCTTTAGAATTGAGGTGCTAATCTGGAGCTGTGTGGGGAGTTGGTTCCAGGTCTTTGCTGCATTGTAGGAGAAGGAGCACTCTCCTATTTTGCTTTGATAGATGTGGGGGTGGGCAAGTGATAGGGTGGTGGAGAGTAGTCTTCGAGATGGTTGGTTGGCGTTCAGGTGGTGGTTCAAGTAGGCTCCTCTTTGGTTGTGTTGAGGCCTGTGTGTGTGGGTAAGTAGCGTAAATTGGCATGCCTTCTGCACAGGGAGCAAGTGAAGTTACCTGAGGCGGGGTGTGATGTGATTTTGTCTGGGGGAGGTCAAGGATAAATATGGCTGCAGCATTTTGTATGGTTTAAACTTTCTTTAGGAGGTGTGCCACAAATCCTACATAAAGAGCATTGCAATAGTCCAGTCGGGTGGTGATTATGGCTTGTGTCACAGTGTGTCCTATGTGTCAGTGTAGCCTCTTGAAGGTCAAACAAAGCATGTGCAGGGTGAGGATGCAGGTGTAGGTGATGGTGTTTATCAGTGATTTCATGGTGAACTTTTTATTGAGGATGACTTGGAGGTTCCTGGAGTGGTCGGCGGGTATGGGTCCTAGGTTACATGGCCACTAGGAGTCATTCCATAGAGTGTTGCTCTTGTTTTTTTTTATTTAATAACTTTATTTATTTTGCACTTAGTAAAAACAGACATCAACAAATAAACAATTCATCCAAATAGTTGTATCATTGATATACATGATAAATACTCATTGATTACCATAAATTCAAAAGCTATATTTAGATATGAGCAGGCATAACCGTAATTCCCACCCCATATTTTATCAAATTTGCTTAAGGCTACTACTCTTTGTGAATAGAGCTTCTCTTTCGCTTCAATTCAGGAAATCTTAAGTAGCCACTGCTAAAATGTTGGGGAGTTGGCCTCTCCCCATCATTGCAAAATTGTACTCAAATACTCATGGTCCCTGGACGATACTGTAGCACAAGGGCTGGTGGATGTTCTCTATATCACCTTAAATATGGATCTACCACTTTGTACACTGCTGGAAGTGACACTGGCACTGGGCAAGATACTTCCCAATAAGGTACCAGGTCTGGACAGAATCCCTGGGGACCTGTTCAGAACAGAACATGCTGTTTGGGCACCTTACTTGTAGTTCTTATTTAATGCTATTATTCATGATATGGAGCTCCCCGCAACTTGGTCTAGCGCGCAGATTATTCCAACCTTTAAAAAACTCTCCCCATTAGATCCGGCAAATTATCGGCCTATTAGTCTCATTGATGTCACTCAAAAGATATTTGCTCGTGTTCTTCTGGGGTGACTGAAATCATGGATGGACGAGTCAAATGCCCTAACCCCCTTACAAGCAGGATTTAGGTCCAAAATCTCAACCATAGACCAAATCTTTAGAATGCAATTAATTTACTGGAAAACAGTAACCTTGGGAGGGGGTAATCTTTATTTGACTTTTATGGACCTTAAGCCCACCTTCGATATGGTCCATTGTGGTTGCGATTCCTGTGACTGTGATTTGCGGAGTGCAGTGGGCGGAGTGAGAGTGCGAACTCGGTGCTCGGAGCACGGAGGTGAGCGCGGCGTCCAAGCGGAGTGGAGCAAGGAGCTTGGACACGGCGAGAGTTGCGGTACTGCGGAATAACGGAATAGCGGAGAGCAGTAGGGCATCTTGCTCACACTGATCCTGACCCGCTCGGTGGTCCGCTGCATCACTGCATCTCGGTTTGAAACGGTGCTTAACTGCTTCTACACACAAATCACTGCTCAGCGAATAATACTACTAGCTGCAGAACCTGTTTCAGGCAGCCGTCGTGTTCAGTTTCTAGCTGCTGCGCAAAGGTGACTTGCAGGAGAGTGAACCAGTGATTCCTGACGGATGTGTTGCGGAGCTCGGAGCTTGAGCCAGGCAGCGATCTGCAGGCTGTGGGTGAAGTAGAGTAGCGCCGTTCGGAGGCCGAGGTGAGGTGAAGCGGGGAGAGTTGAGCACGAACGCCCGCCGGCAGCAGGGGCGTGCTCCGGCTCGGCTCGGTCCGGCGGCGGCAGTGATTCACGAGTCTGCCCCAACCCCCATCCGGCTCAGGGTCAGCCCGACCCCCCCGACCCCCCGCCAGGTTCTGACTCACCGCCGCACCACCTAGCCACCTCCGCTCCTTGGACCTCGGTGGACTCCGGCGGCTCCAGCAGTTCCTGCATCAACGGCGGAGTGTGAGAGGATCGCAGGAAGGAAGGAAGGTACGCCATGTCTCCATAGCCTCTGCAACTGCCTGTAACTGTCCGGCAGCAGCGCAGAGTTGGGGGAGAGTTGCTGGTGTCAAGGGAGTCGGGGGAGAGCAGAAGCAGGAGGACGTGAGTGGGAGAACGCTGAATAGCTGACGGCTCCGCCCCCCCTCCCCCTCCCCCGCTCTCTAGCTGTTTCCTCGGTGGATGTCCTTCCTCCCTACCCACAGGCTAAGGCTAAGCACAGGCTGGAAACATTCCTGGTTGGTGAAAGCGGTTCTGTTAGAAAAGGAGGGCGAACTGACAGGACCACTAAAATAAACAAACAAACAAAGACAAAACCAACAAACATACAGAAATTAAACAAAACAGAAAATACAATTTTTTTTTTACAATCGGCAAAAAGACTAATAATATTAACGACCCTCTCCAAAAATAAAAGAAAAAATTTACAGCTCCGCCCTAAGCAATAAAAAAAAAAAACCTTCGTCACAGCACCAAGTCACAAGGTGAGTGGGCAACAACACAACCATGAGGTCTGGAAGAACAAGGGGGGATGAGTGTAAAGAGAAAAAATCACCATCTAACCCCAAAAAACCCCAAAAAGAAAGGGAGATGGAACCAGAAATAGAAACGGAGGTCATCAAGGCGATGGTCATGGAGGACAACAGTATAGCATCAGGTACCACGCAGGAAGGAATGTCACCTACGGAGCCAAGGCAAACAAAGAGCGACAAGCAGTATGCAACGGAAGGCGTAACACAGGGCGTAACACAGGGCATCACAGTCATCTCTGGATCCGCAAGCTCGAAGTCAGCTGTCAGCAAAAAAGTGGCTGAGACAGCTCCGCCTGTCACTAATGAAGGCGGCAAGAAGGGCATACCACTGGCACCAAAAAGGCATTATTCATGCCCAAACAGCAGTAAACGGGCATTGATCACCGACTTCCTAAAAGTGGCCACAAAAATAACCAGGAATGCGATGACCCTAAACAATTCAAACATTTACAAGATACCAGTCTTAGCTTTGACACCTTTGACGGCCTAAGTGAAGCCGATACGAATATCCCCCTCGATAAGTGCATCAAGAGTCACATTAATGAAAAAGCAGAACTTTGGGCAACAGGTCCAGACCTGGATCACGCATTAAAAGGCGAAGCCCATGGCCCCCAAATTCTAAAATCATACCCCTTTCAGAAGGTGGTCACACACATAAAGTCAACACCATAGAAGCAGAAATACACCATCAGCCGCTTATCCTAGAACCACAGCCGAAGGGGCTACAACAACTGTTACCGAGCCACAATGGTCACAATGGTCTTAACGGTAACAAAGAAGCTATCTCAATACTTCAGATAAGCACAGGCCCTCTAAGCCCTTTCGGTACCATACACACGCTGTCGCCGGCCCTACTCACAGACGACCCAGTCAAAGCAATAACCAACAAGCACTATTCACCGGAATCTGTTCATCGAAGTAGTATAAAATCACCGCCCTCAAGGTAACAAGATGACTTATTTCTTAGTCTAAAAAATCTCGAAAATTCTTCCATGGTGCCACAGTCGCAAAATAGGGAGAAAGCATACGAAATTCCAGCCTCTCTGGTTTCCTTACCTCTAGAGCATACACCTTCACCGGTACAGGCAGCCAGCTCACCATCCTCGGCAGTCTGGCCCCATTTGTTATACACTTTGGATACCATCTGTAAAGCCATGACTTATCACGCAGACAAATTAGATACCCAAGTTGGCCTGTTAAACATCCTAGCTATCTACATTCAGGGGGTGGAACAAAAGCTGCAAAACCTTAATGAAATGATAGAGCGGGTGCAGCAAGACTGAGAAACATGCTACCTAACCACTGCCATTGCACGCAAAAAATAGACCAACTAGCCGTAGTTCCAAACTTAATGTCCGAACTACTGGGGGTCGCAAGGGACACCTCAGCACAGACTAATCCACCAACAAAGAAATTCAAAGAAACCCAGCAGGAAATGGATCAGGTTTACCCAAGTCCCCCAAAAGAGCACAATGTAAAAGCAGGGGGGCTCAACAGTGCTCTAACACCCGAAAGCACAAAAACATTACAGTTGAAAACCGTTTCAGACAATGTAGCCGTCTCGATCAGCCCACCAGTTGATCACTGCAACGAGCCACATGCAAAAGAAGCAATTACTTAAGTTTCACTATCAAAGCGGGAGAGGAAGCGACTAAGAAAGTCAAGAAAGGGAAAACCAACAAGACATGCACCAAGCGTAATCAGTACCACAACGGAGCTAAATGTTACCCAAAGTGAAGACGATACATCAACAACAAACACAGAGAAAGCAAGTCTTGTGGTCAACACAACCTCATCTACCAATAAGCCTACCAACACAACAATTCAAAAGCAACCAAAAGTGGAACATTCGCAGCCAGCAAACGTATATAGCATATTCAAACCCGCAGAAAAGGAAGAGAATCGGCATGTAACATCTCAGCCCACTCAAACCCCAACAAAAACTACCAGACGCAACACAATAGAACCCGTTAAAACCAGCTCAAATGACGCAATTTGGCCCAATGAGGGAGACAGCAAGGATGGGTGCACCGCCGACAAAACATACAGGATTCACAGGGAAAGCAGTGTTCCAACCACTGCAATGAACAATTATATACCTCCTCTAAATACCGCATGCAACACTCAGAATCCTCGCCCGACCATCGCGGGACAACCCTCAGAGGGAAAAGAACTTAAAAAAAGCCATCACACAGAGCTGGTCCTCTCCGACAGCAATAACTACTACTACAAAAAGCTGCATTTCATCCCTCATTTCGAAACGAGGGGAACCCATGATATCCTTAATAGAAGCGTAATATTAAAACTGCTCAAAGCACTCCCGTCCCTGCGTCATATCGAGACGGGGAATCTTGAAAGCGTTGAATTTAGCCCTAATCCCGACCCATCTGGTCGAGAAATCACTATAGTAAGCCTTACAGAGAACTCCATCACAGAGCAAATCTGGCAGCAGCAGGTTTTATTTGCCAAATGGGGTATAGAACTAAAAAAAACACCGCCTGCCCGCTATCCTACCCCACTTCAACAACTAAAGTCACCAGAGAGCTTGCTGAGAGGTGCGAAGTCAAGTCAAGTCAAGTCAAGAGATTTATATAGCGCGCTACATACCCATAGGGTCTCAAGGCGCTTGAGGAAGGAACACCAAAGCCCAAGAATTGGCAAAGATCAAGATGGGAGGAAAATAACCATATTATTCGTTCGTCCGGAAGCAGGAAAACACATAGGGCAAAGGAAACAGAACCCATCCGGAACCCGCCAATGTACGGCATGAACAAACCCTTCCAAAGCTAAAATAACAGACCATGGGTGTAACATTTGCTCATGGAACATAAATGGCCTGAGCTCAAAACTAGAAGATCCGGACTTCATGGAATTTCTCAAAAAACACGATTTAATCCTCCTTCAAGAGACATGGCAAACAAATCCTTCACCAATAGTAGGTTACAAAGAATATCTTAACCCGGCCCAGAAGGACTCGAAATATGGAAGAGCTAAAGGAGGGCTTTCAATCTATGTCTCGACTCACATCTCCTGGCAGGCCACGGAAGTAGATTTAGATACAACATGGATGCTATGTATCAAATTAACAGCCCGACCTTCTGTAGCCTACTAATATTGAATATATACATCCACCCATCATCCAAACAAAAGAGATTGAATATTGATACTCTAGTAGCAACACTGGATACATTAAAACTGGCTCACCCACACTCCAACATAATTTTATCCGGAGATTTTAACATGAAATTACAAAATCTAAGGAAAGATAGTCCAACAGGCCACGTTCCATCTAGCAAACAATGTGACACACATGGTAATAGATGTGCTTCCCTGTTGAAAGAAAGATCATTGGGCGTGTTAAACGGACAAGTGACATCAGAGAGCCACCAAGCATATACGCTGGTAACGCAGAGAACATGCTCCATCATAGACTATTCATTAACAAACCCAGGGGCATATTACCAAGCAATAGCGATAATTATCGCTATTGCTTGATTAGAGACAGAAATTTACTGCAGAGCTGCGGCGATTTTTATCGCAAATAAACCTTGGTATTACCAAGGTTTATCGCAAATGCGATAAAAATCGCCGCAATGCATGAATATCGCTGAAAAGTCAGCGATATTCATGCATTACCGAGCTAATGCTCTTAGCCATGTTATCCACCTCCCATTGGATAACATGGCTAAGAACTGCTCAGGGCAGGTGTTAGCTTTTGGAGATATTCGCGCTTAGCGCGAATATCTCCAAAAGTTGGTAATAGGAGATAGCGATGTTAGCGACTGTTTTCAGTCGCTAACATCTTGGAACGCCCACTTTGCATGTCATTAGTGATAAATATCACTGACATGCAAAGTGGGGCCCAAGATGGTCGCTATCTCCTACTAGCTTTCGCTAACTGGTATTAGCGACAGCTAGGTAATAGGGAGATAATTTTATCTCCGCTTTCTTGGCTTTTAAAGCAAAAAAGCGGAGATAAACCCCCTTGATAATATGCCCCCTAGACCTTCTCCCACACATCACAAACTTTGAAATAAAAGATAGGTCAGAAAGCGACCACCACCCACAAACCTTCACTTTACTCGTAAACACGGCTGACCCAGCAAAAGACAAAGAGATGTCAACTCACAAAATGTTACAATCTGAAACGTTTAATTTGGAAAAAGAAAAATATCGGTGACATCATGGCCACATGCATAACCCTTTCGGAGAGTTTTAAAGTCACTCCATCATGCATAAAGGCTTGGGAAATCTTCGCTCAAGACCTAAACAAAGATTTCTCAAAAAATGGCCGCAAACCAGGCAGACCAGAAGGGGTAGGGTGGTTCACCACCAGTTTAAGGAAACAAAAAAAACTATTGAATAAACATCTAAGGCATTTGAGAACTCGAGGCCCAGAATCCACTCAGGACATTCTCTCACTAATATCAAAAGCAAGAAAAGACCTCAAAAGAGACTCCAAGGAAGCCAAGAAAGCCTTCAGAGGAGAACTCTGGGCAAAACTCCTCCACGCGAGCAACCAAAAAGACTCTAAGCTCTTTTGGGATATAATCAACCAGCTTTCGAACGGCAAGAACAGGCACTTCAACTCTGAAGTAATGGAGGACACTTGGAAAGCACACATCGAGCAAACATATAATGACATCCTACCTTCAGGAGCCACAAGTCAGGAAATCCCCATTGCAGTAATAGCTTATGATACACCTACGATTGAACTGTCAGAACCACTTCTGCAGATTTCCCAAGATCGGGTCCTTAAAACCATAAAAAATCTAAGGCCTGAAGGAGCTCCAGGACCTAACGGATTGCCTAATGCATTATTCCGGCATGACCCCTTATTCTGGTCCGACCTCCTCACTCCATTATTCACACATGCACTATCGTCAGGTACGATTCCAGACTCCTGGAGAGGAAGCATCCTTAATCCTATATATAAATCTGGTCCACGTTCAGATCCTGCCAACTACAGATTGATCGCACTCATCGATGTTGAAGCCAAGATTTACGCCTCAAACCTGCTGACAGATTTAGAATACTGGGTGAGCCACACAAACTTGATGCCAAACACACAAACAGGATTCTGGCCTGGAATGGGCACCCTCACCAACATCTCTATGGTCACACTCCTAGCCAATCAAGCCATGGTCAAATCCCGCTCCCTCTATGCCTGCTCTATTGACCTCAAAGCAGCATTCGATAAAGTACAGAGGGCAAAGCTATGGGCCAAAATGCAAAGCTTGGGAGCACCAACAAAACTTTTGGAGGCTATTATCAACCTTTACTCGGATACATGGGTCCAAATAAAAAAAGGAGACGGGTGCAGCATAACAAGCAAGATCCAAAATAAAAACGGGCTGAAATAGGGGTGTGTGCTGGCCCCCTGCCTTTTTAACATCTACACCGCCGACCTCGAGAAATACCTTCAACAAGTCCAAACCGACCCCCCAAAACTGGGCAAAACACCAATCACCAGCCTTCAATACGCAGATGATATCGTCCTTCTATCACAAACACCCATAGGCCTTCAACGATCAATGACCCAACTAGGAGCCTACACCATTGCATCCCAATTAACAATTAATCGCAAGAAAACTAAGGTGCTGTGAATCTCAAAACATCATAAAAAAGGGTCAAAAGGCAAATTCATCTGGAACCTGGGTGACAAACCAATAACCCAGGTGGAATCTTACAAATATCTAGGGTTTCAACTTGATCAAAACCTCAACTTCAAACACCAGCTGAATCAAGTGAGAACGAAGGCAAAACAACTTCTCTACGCCTTTAAAATTTTACACAGGAAATTAAAAGGCAGCTCAACAGGGCATATGTTGAAGGTAATCGCAGCCAAATTCATACCAACCATATCATACGGGTCAGAAATAATGCATACAATAGATGCAGCCGCCCTTAACCAAGCCCAATCAAGCTTTTTCAAGAAGTTGTTCTTAATTCCCCAGCACATTTCTCAAGCCCAGATTCGCCTGGAATACGGGCTAAAAAATCAGGAACCAGCCAGACAAGGCAATGTGAAGGTATCAACCCAGGCTATCTAGAGCAAAGAACCATACTCGCTATGTATTAAGAAATGAGGTTATAAACATAAACTATAACACAACAATGAAGATTGATATGAAAAAGGATACTTTTAATTTAAAAAAGAGAGAAAATATTTGCATCGTATATACATAATAAATTGATATAAAACATATATTTCTCAAGTCTAAAACATATGTGATAAAAAAGCATTCAACATGTAATATTGTTGTCTTTTGTATAAACGCTGCAGTAGTAGTGTGCCAACGCGTTTCGACACTCCGTGGTGTCTTCCTCAGGACAAAAGCTTTTTTTCGCAGCTCAATATTCTAGAAAAAACAAGACATTTTCAGTTTTTGTACTTATATACAACTGAAGTGTTATAGTGCATGATTACATTCTGTCTAATTGACACTTATAGAGAAGAAATTGCTTATAGGATATTAGTTTCTATGTATTTTTTTGTAGGCAATGTCTCTCTATTAATAACATAGCATAGTATTAGGTTTATATAAACAAAATGATATTCCATTGGAGGTGCTAAGCAACAGAGGAACAATCCTCAACAATTAGAATACACATCCCTTTTATGTCTAAACAGACGGACATTTGAACGGTATCTTTCTTTTTATAACATGATAGAATGTCCGCTTTTAATAACCTTTTTTGATAGCATGTGGATGACATTTCAGGCAACAGTTTCATAATACGGTACATCATTTTATTGTGGCCTATTTGAAAAAAAAACATTACTTTTCAACTGAGAGATATTTATTTTCTTTATTTTCTTTCAGTTATTTTGGGCAATTATTCTGGGCAAAAAATTCAGAGTGAAAGATCAAGACAAAGATAGAAACAAAGTTCATAGGTTGTGGGAAGGAGCTGTTATATAGTATCAGTGGCTGAAATAGGACGCAAAGTAAGGGTAGCTAAAGTTTTCGATTTTTGAGCCTATTTATTAAGTCTTCTCCTTATCACCCTAAACGGGTTAATTTAGACTATCTTTCTTTGTTATATAGCTAAACTAAAAATAAAACCCTAAAGATTTTTTTACATATTCTGCTTTATTTTACCTTTAAAAACACTTGTTAATTAACTTCAGAATCTCCTGGTAGTTGTAGCGCAGAGTGAGGCGCCTTTAAATATCTATTTCATGGTCTGTGAAATCTGAAAAGGATAAGACAACATATCTCTATCTTGCATTTTATTTAAATAAGTCTAAGCTTTTACTCTGTGTCTATATGACTTTTTCATTCATCAATTTTACCTCTTAGTCAAGATTTCACTGCCTCCATCTCACTCTTTGCAATTTAAAAACAAAGGGAAGTCTATTCTTTTTTCTCTTTGGAAGACTTGTCCTTTCTGTTGAAAAAAGGTATCCTAAGTTATCAATTGGTGTACTACTTAAACAACTCCAATCAAAATTGAAATATTTGCTAAATGTCTTTCCGACTCGAGGTTTGCTCGCAATTTGAAACGGGACACTAAATGAAGCCGATACACACTGGTTGATTCTGATACTTCGATTGTATGGAACGTTTTTAACCAAAAGGATATCTTTATTGAGACCTTAAAGAGGGAAAGAGCTTTGATGAATATTCTGGTTGTTTGTAAAGCGGGTTAATCTCCGCGTTTTTTTAATTACAACGAGGCTTGTATTCCTACCTTGCCAAACACTTTACTTTCCCCGCGTAAGAAACGAAAAACTTTTTCATCTTAGACGCCTCGCGCATTGAACAGCCGCTCGTTTTGTTGAATGTTGGTTGACGTTATTTAGACGTCCAAAAACAGGATAAAATGTTCTTCAGAGAGTCTATAAGGAACAATAGCAGGAGAGTGCTTTTAAATTCACCCACTGATTTAGCTGGTTTACAGATTAACGCGCGGGGGCTTAGGGCAGAGCAACGCTTACCGGTAAAGTGTTCTGTCCTCGTATTCTTGCCAGGTGCCGGTCATTCGTCTCAAGGAAGGGATTTAAAAAACGGCTCCCCATTGGTATTTATACTCTGGGTTTCTACGCGCTAATATATTAGGCCACGCCCCTATTTAAAGTGATACTCATGTTAAAAACGAGTGTTTACAGAGTGCTGTTTCAATTCCGATGTGATTTTGCAAAATTTCTACACAATCATTAAATTATATGTAGAAATTATTTTTAAATCAAGGGATAGTCTTTTTAATCTTGTTCTATATTTATTAATTTATTGTGTTTAACTGGAGATCTAATTTTTCCACAGTGATAGAGCCTTCGTTAGGAGATTCTTTTCTTGGGAGTGTATTTAGTATCTACCTAGAGTACACAGATAGTGCTCCGTGGATTATGGGTTATTTGTATATATTTCCATATATTTATTCCAGGAAAGAAATGTAGACGTCTTTTAGTTGTCTAAAATTCTATTGTTTATTTCTATTTAGTAATGAACTGACTCATATTATGGCATTCTCCCAGGGGCATTCCTGGTTCAGGCCATGATTGAAAGTATTGAGAGTAAATATCCAATATATTTCTCTTTTCCTTCTTATTTTATCTCCACCCATATTGTTGGGCGTGTGAACCTTTTCCAGAATTCGCCATTTTAGATCATCTGGAGAGTGTCTGAAATCTACAAAATGAGTGACCAGGGGAGCTGTCACTTTTTTTGTTTTTATTGCCGATCTATGTTCGGTCATGCGGGTTTTCACGGATCTTGCTGACTCCCCTACATAACCTAATCCACAAGGGCATGTTATCAAATAGATAATATTTTGAGTGTTACATGTCCACAGTTCCTTGGCCTGTATGTTTACATTATTGAAAGTCATTGTTTCTCCAGTTAAAATACTGTTGCAAGACTTGCAAGAGCCACATCGGGAGGTTCCTTTTATTGCGTTCACAGTGTTAAATGATCTTTGCACAAAAGGTGGATTCTCTATTTTTTTCTGAAATCTAGAACGAACTATTTGGTCCTTCAGATTTTTATTCCGCCTATGTGCGTACATAGGTTTTGCTATTTTTTCAGTGTTATTTAAATTTAAAAGGTGCCAATTTGAGTTAATTATTTGCCTCACTGTGGAGTCTAGAGTTGAGTGTTTGGTTATACACACTAACTTTGAGTCTGTCCTAGGCCTTTCTGAATTTAGGAGTACATCTCGGTCATAAAATCTGGCTCTCTTGTAAGCCTCTCTAACTAGGCGACGCGGGTACCCTCTTTGAAGCCAGACAAGGGGCAGTCATCAAATACTATTGGCGGATGAGGCAAGCAGAAGATAACACATTAGCCCACTCCTGCTGGGAAGAAATCGAAAAGCAAGCGAGGCTAAATAATTCCATCGTCACGGTCCTAAAAGGTTCACTCAAGGACTTACACCTCGAAGGGGCATGGCACACAAACACCCCTTTTTCTGGCTTCAAAAAGGCAGTAAACAGCGCAACCAAACAAATTTCACAGCTAATGGATAAAACTGCATTCTCAAAGAAAAAACACGCTTGGGCAGTGATTAGTTCTTATCAGTCGCTCAAACCACAACCATACTTGTTAGATCACTTCTCACAACATAAAAAGCATTATCTGACCATGTTACGGTTGGGGTCATTTCCCACGAAAGACCTAACCCCAAAATGGAAACACATATGGTCAACAAAAGAATGCCTGCTGTGTGGACAAGGAGAAGAGAGCCTCTTACATCTCTTATGCATCTGCCCCACACTTCTAGAAATTCGGAAAAGGGTCCTCCGCAAGTTGCTGATAAAAAATCAGCTACGGACATGCAGAGCGGCAGTCATACAATGTCTTGGAGGCCACTCCATCAAACTTTCTTGCAAAGCCATTATGCTTTGGAAAATGGCAGCCAAAGAATTAGACAACAAATAAGAATGAACTGGAGTGGTTCAGTTAAGACCGATTGGGCCCTTGTTCGTCCCCTGCATCAACATAAATTCAGGGCCCCCGGTGTACAGTACCGCCTCTCTCTGTTCAAAACTTCTTTTTAACATGAAAGTTTTATCTAATGTATTATCTATGGACGATTATCCAGGTCATGACAGCATTGTGTTTTTATTTTTTTTCTGTTAGCTCCTTTTTAACCCTCATAAATTTATCTAATTATGTATTTTTTTTAACATGTTTGTATCATTGAACTTCTTCCACTCTTTTATGATTTTTAACGAGATCAAATAAAAGTATTTCTGACTGACTGACTGGTCCATCGTGAGCAGTTATGGGGACTCCTACACAACCTTAGGGTGCCGGTCTACCTTTGCCAGCTTTTAAAGCGCCTCCATGAAGGCACTTATGCAAGGGTAAGATTTGGCAAGAATGGAGAATTGACTGACCCTTTTCCTGTGGAGAAAGGGGTGAGGCAATGATGTGTGGTAGCCCCAACCATCTTTCCTCTCTTCCTGAACGGCTTAATTGATACTCTTTTGGCTGTAAAGGATATAGACTCACCAAGGTTAGCAAATGGGAAAATACCAGCTTTAATGTTTGCTGACGACAAGCTGCTCTTGTCTAAGTCATCTATGGGGATGCAGCGTGTTTTGAATGAGTTTAGTGCATTCTGTAGGAAGAGGAATTTGGTGATAACTGTTTAAAAAGCAAATATATGGTTTTCCATGCCAAAACTACCAACGACCCACATCCCCAAATGGATGGTAGGCCCCTAGAGAGAGTGCCCATCTTCGACTATTTGGGCATCACATTGAATGATAAAATGGACTGGAGGACACAAATAATGAAGGCTAATGTGAAACTAACGTAGTCAATGGGAGGTATTGTTAAAGTCCATAAAAACTGTTCCCAAAAAGTGATTGGTCCACCGGCTGAAATTTACAAAATCCAAGCAAGGGAACTCTGGGGTCACTGCCCATCCTACTCCTTATTGGTGACTGAGAACACATTTATTAGGCAATTGTTGGGTCTCGCAAAAAGTACACCCTTAACCCCGCTTAGGATGGACTTGGGTATTGGCCCCATTTCAGACTTAATTGCCCCTCGACCTCTCCTTTTCTGGTGTCGCATCTGGAGTACGCCAGATTTAATTAATTATAGGGAGGAATTGAGGGATGTAATGTGTAAACTGGGGGCTAGTTACTTACCATGACTGTCCTATGTTAGGAGTGTCTGTTTTTCATTGGGGTGTGGTAATTTGTGCTCAAATCCGGAGGAGACCTGTTCCAGTACTTCAAAACAACCTCAGTTCTAGCCCTGAAGGAATTTAAACTTGCTCAAATAATTCAAAGTTCGAATTCATGCTCCTTGACATCAAGGTTTCTCAATGTCAAGCAGCAGTATAAACTGGAAATGACCTTGGGCAGTATTCAACCATTCATGGCAAAACAATTGTTCTTACAATTTAGGCACGGTACACTCCTGTTACGTGCATTTACAAACAAATGGAAGGGTGCAGCCAAACTAGATTGTCCTGGCTGCTCTGCTTTGGAAGAAACAGAACTCCATGTAATGCTTTTCTGTCCTGCATACCATAGGTCTAAATCGAAATGGGTTCTCCAATTATCCAGAAATTTAGGGCTTAGAAACTTTATCGAGGTTTTCAGGCTACTTAAATATGAAACACTACCACTATTTGTAGTCGCTACCTCGAAATTCCTCTTTCCAATGTGGTGCACACGTAGAGGAATTCTAAAGGGGAAAGAGATGGGCAGCAGTTGATGCTGCACCCTACATGATATCCCTATTGCCCTTTGCTGCTATATAGCCTCGTCAAGACAATGTGTTGATAATAATTGTGTTTGTAATTTTTCACAACAAAGTTTTATTGAGCAGTCAAAGCAAGGGAAAAATTGTGGCTCCCCACAAACAGGAGATCACCACCAACAGTCATGGCACAGATTATTGCATATGCACAAGTGTCTTATCAAGAAAGAGTGAACAGCTCAATAAAAACAGCCCCGCAACCCACCCATTTCCTACCAACTCCCCCTACCCCACTACCCCCCGACTCCCCCCTCCTTCCCTCCCCCCGCACATGTGCAAAAAACAGTAAGCAAGTCTTGGGTGCAGTGTGATAGGCATGCTACAGAACTCAGGCCCCTATAGCCCAGCACATTCAGACGTCTTCCTCCCTTTCCGCCGGGGGGATCCAGAGACAACCCTCTATAATCGGCCCACCGCTTCCAGATTTTGAAATGTTTACGTGGGCATCCCCTTGCCTCAAACACTGGTTTCTCCAGTCCCATATAGTAATCCAGTCCGGCCTTCCATGCCGACAGGGGGGTGGCTCGCTGCCCCTTCCATGCCCGGGCCAGGTCTCTTTTAGCCACTACGAGTCCCAGCAACAGCAGGTGGCGTTTGTAGATGTTCCCACCGATTCCTTCCATGACATGAAGCAACCCCAGTCGATGAGTGCGGGGAAGATCCCAGCCCAGGACGTCAGACAGGCAGCCCCATACACCTCTCCAAAAACCAGACAATCGAATACATGACCACACCGTATGCAGCAGCGTACCTGGCGCAGCCCCACAACGCAGACATTCCGGAGACTCAATTAATCCCGCCTTCCACAGACGTTCTCGGGTATAGTAGGCTCTATGGAGGTATTTAAATTGGGTAAGCCGGAGCCGCATGGCGATTGCAGCCCCTCGCGGGGACTCCAGGGCCTCCCTCCAATCGTCCTCGTCCATGGGACCCATGTCCACCTCCCATGCCGCCCGGAGGGGGAGCAACGTAGAGGAGCAGTGAGTAACCAGTGTTTGATAGATGCGGGAGACCTTCTTATCCCCCAGGTCCCCCATAAAGACTTTCGCCTCGACTGGACTAAATTCAGGAAGAGTTTCCAAGTGGGCAATACTGGGGGTGAGCGCATGGCGCAGTTGTAAATAGCGGAAGAACTGGGATCGAGGCATGTGGAACTCCTCACTGAGCTCCTGGAACGATTTGAGGGTAGTCCCAGACATTACTTGGCCCAGCCGCGAGATTCCAATGGCCTCCCATCCCTCAAACCCGGCCAGGGTAGAAAGCTCTGGGAGCAGGCCGTTATGCCATAGCGGTGTTTCTGCGGTCAGCTTACCCCACCATCCCATGCGGCGCAGCGCCTGTCTCCAGACAGCAAACACCACTTTCTTAACTGATGGCAACTTCCGCCGCAGACGGGCTGAATACAAGACGGTGTGTAGCGTATGTTCCCCCATGAGCGAGCGCTCCAAGGCATAAGCCGGGTCTCCCCTGTCACCGTACCACCATTTATTAAGGACAAGCAACTGCGAGGCCTGGTAATAAAACAGCAAATCAGAGGTGGCTAGGCCCCCACAATAGGTGGACAAGAAGCATGTCCGTAGTGCCACCCTGGCCGCGCCTCCGGCCCACAGGAAACGGCCCAACACCGAGTTAACCTGTCGGAACCACCGCGGGCTGACAGGGTAAGGGTAGTTCTGCAGCTGATACAGCAGGGGCGGAAGTGCCACCATCTTGAAGATTGCGGACCGGCCGAAAATGGTTAAAGGCATTCTAGACCACGTTTTGGTATCAGCCTGGACTCGGTCCCACACAGGCACAATATTGCGTTCCCAAGCAACGGCCGCTGATTTCGATAGAAACACCCCAAGGTATTTCAACCCATCGGACGCCACCCGAAGGTCTGCCGCCCAGGGGGGCTGTGTTTGTAATTTTTAATGTTCTTCTTTTTAATTTATTTTTTTAACAAGAAATTTAAATAATTCTGAAATTGTACCGAATTGCTTTTATTAGTTTTACATTTTTAAGTAAGAGACCTGGGATTTTACTGACAACTTGCACGCCATTTTCTCAGGGTCGGGTAGTCATTTAATGACCGTTAAAGTTGAGGTAAAGATGTAACCTATCTTTGTCTATTAAGGAACAGCTGTTTTGCACACTTACCTTTAATCAACCTCTTTAGTGTAACGTTCTATTTTATTGACTGTAAAATGTATTGTGCTTTTATGGCTGTACAGTCAAAATAAAGTATTTTTGGTTGACTGACAAAATCATTGATCTAACAACAAGTGATGCAATGAAAGCATACTGTTGCTGTCACATAAGTAAACCCGATATATTGGTCATTCCGAGAAGAACCATGCTTGGTTCGGGCACCAACTTCATATATGGCTTGTTGCTAAGCCACTGATATATTTGGTTCAAAAATGTGTTTAAAACTGGACATGCAAAGTAAATATGGAACCAGTCACAAATAAGATGGTTACATCTAAAACATGCCCCCAAAATAGAGAGGTACATTTTGGAGAGTCGAGATGAAGTATAATAGAGTTGCCATTTAAAAGAAAATAAGCCATGCATTTAAAATTGGTGCCCAGGTGTTATATAATCGCCATTTTTTGATATCTAGCCTACCACCAGTAGAATCTGGGATCTTTTGTAAAGCTTGCAGCACAGTTTTAGCCTGGAGCTGCTCAAGTAAGGTTTTATACCAATTACCGGTCCCTCAGCTCTCTTTCACATAATACTTGAAACTAATCAAATTTGCTTGAGGATCTTGGCAGACTTGTAAACTACTTAGAAAATTCCTAAATTGAAAAAAGGAAAATTTTAGTGAAGTTGGCAGTCCTGGGTATGACTGTTTCATTTGATTCCAGGATTTAATTTGATCTCCTAGAAGAAAATCCCTGAAGCAAAGACAAGCGGTTATACTTTTTTGACTTGTTCGAAGACCTATCTCCCTACTATGGGAAATTAACATTTATGGGTGGAGAGCGCTAAACTTATATTCCTGCTTCAATTGGAGAAACCTGTCAGCAATGATTTGGGGTGTCTTGTATCAACTGTGCTTGGGGAGACTCTGAATTTTATTAAAAGGGACATGGCGGAAGCCGTATGCCAAAAGCATGTGCTCCAGATAATAATTGCTGCCCAGATCATGTCTAGTAAGAAAACTTGTGCACCTATTGAAAAAAGTTGCTTGGTATTGAAAAAAGTTGCTTGGTAATACATTTTAAAATGAGGAAGTGCGAGGCCCTCGTCTGGCATTGGTTATTGTAGTGTCTCTAATTTTGTACAAGGTTTCCTTACAGACCAAACAAAAAAACTGAGGCATTGGGTCTACCTCATTTAAAAAAAGTTTGAGGTAACTTTAATAAAACGATTTGAGAAAATGAAAAGAAAGAGGCAAAATCATCACTTTGACAACAGCAATTCTCCCTATCAACAAGAGTGGTAAGTTCTGACACTGCTTTAACAGACTTCTAGCCTTGGTTAGTGTACTTTCATAATTGAGCTGGTATAACTGAGAAGGGTTGTGTGATACATATATCCCTAAATATCTGTTCGTCCCAGTCAAACTAACATGATTAAGCATATCTACTGGAAGGACCTGGTCGGAGCAGTTAAAATGTAATATTTCAGATTTAGCGTGATTGATCTTATATCCCCACCAAGTACAAAAACAATTGGATTTTTTTAAAGACATTCAAAATATTATGCTGCCCAGCAGACAAATATAAAATTATGTCATCTGCGAAAAGTTTTAATTTTGGAGCACCCAGCAAAGGTGCTCTAATTTGTGGATCCTGTTGTAATAAAGATGCTAGAGGTTCTAGGAATAATGCAAAAAGCACTGGTGACATTGGGAACCCTTGCTGCTTAATTTGTTCTGATCTGATAGTTTGGGAATTTATTACGATCTTTGCTTCTGCATTATTGTAGAGGTTATTTAGTAAATTGACAAGCTGTAAAGGAAAATTAAATTTTGTTAAAATTGTGAACAGAATCTCCCAAGGGACTAAGGGCCATATGTATCAACAACCTGATTTGCGATTCTCAAATAGCGATTTTTTAGAAATCGCTATTTGAGAATCACAAATAAGGATGTATGTACAAAATTGCAATTTTTTTAGCAATTTTTCTTAGTATTCCTTAATTGCGATTAGCAAATTGCAAATCGCAATTAAGGATTCCTTTCCCATTCATTTCTATGAGCCAGGAGGCCCATAGGAATAAATGGGAAGTTATTCTCAATTTGCGATTCGTAATTTGAGAATCGCAAATTGAGAATAATTTCAAGGGTGCAGGGGTGTCCAAAGGACACCCTGTTGTACCCCTGAAATAAACATGGGTGCACGTGTGGGGCACATTCATGCCCTAAGGGCATGTATGTGCTTCACATTGCACTTTGAAAAATGCGAAAAAGTGCATTTTTCAAGGAATTAGCAAATTACCACCAACTTGAAGTTGGTGGTAATCTGTGATTCCTTAGGGCCAATTTGCATTTTTTTTATGCTTCTTACATTGCATTTAAGGACTCGCAAAATTTGCGATTCCTTAAATGCAATCGCAAAATAAGGCATCGTAAATTTTGCGATTCCTTATTTTGTACGCAGATTTCTTTGATACATTAGTGCTTGATACATATGGCCCTAAATCAAAAGCTTTTTCTGCATCTATTATATCATGATTATAGTAGCTTTTATATTTTTGTGTATGTTGTAATCGATTGCCTTGACTAAAAAGTTAGTATTACTTGTCATCGTTCAGCCATGCAGAAAACCTGTCTGATGTCTATGTACCATAAATTGGGTAGGAGTAGTTATTCTTAGTGGCATGATTTTAGTAAATAATTTAAAGTCAGCATTTAGAAGGCTTATTGGGCGAAGCGATCCCGGATTATCCGGTGGTTTGCCTTTTTTGATAAAACTTATTATAGCTGCCTCTGAGAAAGATTTGGCGAGATGACTTCCTTCTAATATTGCATTAAAAAGCTCGACTAGTATATCGGTTAATTGGGGGACAAAAACCTTCTAAAATTTGGCTGGAAAACCATCACAGCCACATGCTTTCCCATTCGGTCAATATAGTAGTACAGACGTACAGGTCTTTTAAATCAGTTAGAGCTTTTTCCAAGTTATATTTAGGAATAGTTGATTATGTGTCTCTGGACTGCTTGATCTAAATTTTGCTGTAGTGCCTGAGCTGTAGTCCTTCTTATTTTTGATAAGTTAGCCTGTGATATTATTCCCCCCCTAATATAAGCTT
Source organism: Lissotriton vulgaris (assembly GCF_964263255.1). Taxonomy (NCBI): domain Eukaryota; kingdom Metazoa; phylum Chordata; class Amphibia; order Caudata; family Salamandridae; genus Lissotriton; species Lissotriton vulgaris. The sequence continues at coordinate 1,320,398,782 of NC_141695.1, read as the reverse complement.
TGCAAGCTTCCCAGACAAAAATGCAGGGAGCGGATCCCTTGTTTGTTTCCAAAATGTCTTTGATTGTTATTCGCATGCTCGTGACCCGTTCTTCTTCGGAAACACAGTATGAATACTCAAGTATAACCGGATTAACCTTAATTTCTATAACCTGGACCGAGTGATCAGAAAAAGGGCTTGCAAGAATACAGGTCTTGCCCCGTTCCCAGTATTGTGATATTTAAAAAAAAATTGATTCTCGAGGCAGAATTGTGTCTTTTCAAAAAACAGGTATATTCAGGTTCAATCACTGACAAAATATCAACCTAGAAAATATAGACCTACAGAAACATCGATGCTAAAATATCCAAGTCAAGAATATCGGCATCCCATCTACAAAATGGTAAGTACAAAAATATCGAAATAAAAATATAGATGTTAAAAATATCGATGTTAAAAATATATTTTTTTTCTGAAAAAATATGAATGTTAAAAAAAGTAAATAACACTAATAAATAAAATAAACAGAGTTAAAAATGTCTAATAATGTTTAAAATTAATAAATAATACATATATAATAATAATACATGAATTAAACATATACAGACAATATATAATATATATTATATATACTTACTTAATAAGATTTAATAATTATTTTCATAATTTATAAATTAATACCGCATATTATAAATTACAAATACATTACAAACATAAAACAAAAACATAAATAAAAAGTAAATATTTATTATTAATAAATTAAAAAAATTAAATATACTTTTAATATTTTTAAAATTAATTATATACTACATTATCTAAAATTATACAACAAATATTAAATAGATAAATAAATAAAAATACTATTCAAAACCCATAACAAAAAAAATACAGTAATATAAATGTTGAACTTAAAATTACCATTCCCACTCCAGAGAGCGCAACAGTAGAGAAACCATTGGATAGCATAGAGCTAAACAGTAGTATTCTAACTCCAGAGAGTGCAACAGTAGGGAAAGCGTTGGATAGTTTAGGGGTAAAAATTACTTTTCCCACTCTAGAGAGTGCAACAGTTGGGAAAGTGTTGGATAGCGTAGGGGTAAAAGTTACTATTCTATCTCCAGAGAGTGCAACAGTAGGGAAAGTGTTGGAGCGTAGGGGTCAAAATTATTATTCCCACTCCAGAGAGTGCAACAGTAGGGAAAGTGTTGGATAGCGTTGGGGTAAACATTACTATTCCAATTCCGGAGAGTGCAACAGTAGGGAAAGCATTGGATAGCATAGGGGTAAAAATTACCATTCTAACTCGAGAGAGTGCAACAGTAGGGAAAACTTTGGATAGCGTAGGGGTAAAAATTACTATTCCCACTCCAGAGATGCAACAGTAGAGAAAGCGTTGGATAGCGTAGGGGTAAAAATTACTATTCCCACTCCATTGAGTGCAACAGTAGGGAAAGGGTTGGATAGCATAGGGGTAAAAATTACTATTCTAACTCGAGAGAGTGCAACAGTAGGGAAAGTGTTGGATAGCGTAGGGGTAAAAGTTACTATTCTATCTCCAGAGAGTGCAACAGTAGGGAAAGTGTTGGAGCGTAGGGGTCAAAATTATTATTCCCACTCCAGAGAGTGCAACAGTAGGGAAAGTGTTGGATAGCGTTGGGGTAAACATTACTATTCCAATTCCGGAGAGTGCAACAGTAGGGAAAGCATTGGATAGCATAGGGGTAAAAATTACCATTCTAACTCGAGAGAGTGCAACAGTAGGGAAAGCGTTGGATAGCGTAGGGGTAAAAATTACTATTCCCACTCCATTGAGTGCAACAGTAGGGAAAGGGTTGGATAGCGTAGGGGTAAAAATTACTATTCCAACTCCAGAGGGTGCAACAGTAGCGAAAGCGTTGGATAGGGTAGGGGTAAAAATTACTATACCAACTCCATAGAGTGCAACAGTAGGGAAAGTGTTGGATAGCGTAGAAGTTAAATATACATGCTTATAAATAATTGTTGTAAATAAAATAATAATATTTAAATTTTGAAATAACTCTACATCATTTGAAAATACCCATTAATAATTATTAAACACATAATTACAATTGAATAATTAATTAACAATAAATTAACAATAAATACCAATACTAATTAATAAATATTAGTTACCAAATAATAAATATTGAACACTAAAATATTTTTCAAATCTAAAAACATAATTACAATTGAATAATTTATTAATAATAAATTAACAACAAATATCAATACATATTAATTAATAAATATTAGTTACCAAATAATAAGTAATAAACACTAAAATATTTTTCAAAACAAAAACATATTAATAATTAAAAACTAATTACCAATTACAATATAGTAAACAATACATTTATTTTGAAAATAAAACATATTTTAATGAAACAATAATTACCAATTAATAAGAAATAATTTACAATAATAAAAAGTAATTAGCAATTAAAAATCTTAATTACCAATTAAAAAAAGAAATTACCATTTAAAAAAAATGTATTGCCAATTAAAAAATGTCATTACCAATTACAAACATTAATTACCAGTTAAAATTTTTAATTAATTAATAATAAAATAATTATCAATACCAATAAAAAAATCATTACTTAATTACAATTAAATTACTTCCCACCACAACCCGCTACAGAACTTAAACACAAAAATGTATTATAATTATAATTGTAATACCATTGTCCTTACGTTCCACAGCCAATCTGTTAGCCTTTAGGAAGGGTCTGAAGACTTTGGTTTTTAGCTAGGTAGAGTTCTGTTCCCCTTCTCCTTTGTTTTCTTGTTGGTTGTTATGTTTTTCCTTAGTATATTTTCTGGGTCTGGAGCTCAAAGCGCCGGGACACTCCTTTGGAGTAGCCGTTGCGCTATATAAGACCCATTAATAACATAACATAACATAACATAACTAATTTACAATTACTAAAAATCAATAATTAACTTGCTATAATTAAATTACTTCCCACCCTATTCCCTCATAAACCCACAACCCGCTCCAGTACTAAAACATAAAATTAACTTAAACATAACATTATTAATATATAAAAAATAGTACACATATAATTTAAAACAAATAAAATACTTAACAAAATATATATAACAAATACATATAAAATACATAATAAAATACATAACAATAAACAAATATCGATATTAGTAACATCGAAATTAGTAACATCTATATATTTGATATCGATATTACTAACTTCGATATTACTTATATCGATATAAAAAAATTCGATATTACTTATCTTAGGGTCGATATTCTGTCCAACGATATTCTTGACCTCGATATTCTTCACCTTCGATATTTCCAACTCAATATTACTGTAGGTCGAAATTTCAGAATCAACATTTAGACTGTGCACCATTCACGTTCCCATGGATGTTGGATTTACTTTTTCCTTCTTTAGCTTGTTGAACTTGCACTGTTTGAGAGTTAGTTCAAAATCGGTAATTTGTTGATTAAGCTCCTCAAGTCTCTTTTTGAGGGCGGCAGGTGTTTGATATGTTTTTAGTTGGACTTCTATCTTTTGTATATCCACTTTGAGTTATTGTGCTACCCTAGCAGCGGTTTTCACTATAAGGACAAGGCAATCTCGTGTACAATGCCACAAGATTAGTGACCATTCTTTCTTGAACTGCATATCTGCCTGAAAAATGAAAGGTTCGTTCTTGACGATCAACCCCTGAGGTGCTATCTTATTCCTCTAGTACCCCGTCATTATTAAGCCGTGCAGGGCTGTCTTAATTTGGGTCCTTCTCAGATTAGTTAACTCATCCCAGTCAGCTACACTGGGTCCGGGCTCATTGCTGCTCAGGCCTTCAAAAGGGTTAATAGCCGATAGGATCCGGTCTACCTCCTCCTCTCCGAAAGTGAGGCCATTCTCTTCCTCCATCCTAAAGCCACCAGGGAGACCCATTGTCTCCGGTATTGGTTCTATCTTAGAACCGCTCTCAAAGTTTGCCAACGCATTCCCCCGTCCTCTAGTGCAAGCCACAGACATATATTTGAAAGACACCAAGTCGGTCCTACAATTGCTCAAAGATCTCCCTTTTGACTCAAGCTTCCAACTACTGCTTAGTCTCGACGTGGAAAGCTTATTTACTAGCCTGCCCCAAGGAGAGACCCTAACTATAACCGAAGAAGTACTATACACAATGCTCTGGAAATACCAAACACCAAGGAGTGTGGTACTTGAATGCATCTCCCTTGCACTAACTAAGAACTTTTTTGAATTCAACTGTACCATCTATCTCCAATGCCATGGGACTAGCATGGGTAGTACCTTTGCTCCTAGCCTAGCTGGACTATACGTCCATCATTTGGAAACTAACTACATTCTCAGTACAACTAACCCCTTCAGAGACCATATCCACACCTGGAAGAGGTACATAGACAACGTCTTGGTCATCTGGCAAGGAGACTTACGGTCAGTGACCAGTTTCATGGAATGGTTGAACACCCAAAACAGATATCTGAAGTTCACCCACACGGTGTCCAAGGATTCCCTAGTGTACCTAAACCTGAACATCTACCAGGAGGGTGGCATGATAAAAACAACAACACATATCAAACCAACAGCCAGAAACTGCCTACTTCGGTTTGACAGTTTTCATCCGAGACACCTCCGGGAAAACCTCCCGTATGGCCAATTTTTGCGTCTCCGGAGGAATTGTACAGATGTGGATACATACAAATCGCAGCCCACAGACCTCAAATCCAAGCTACAGAAAAGGAAGTACCCTGACAGGATTATCAATTCGGCAATGAAAAGAGATAGGAATAACAACAGGGAGGCCCTACTGGAAGACAAGACCGTGGAGGGTACTGAGCAGAAAAGACCGGTGTGTGTAACTACGTACAGCACACACTCAAATGAGGTGTCTAGAATTGTCAATAAACGTTGGCGCATTTTGACTTGTGGAGATTTGACCCTAAAAAAGCCCTTGTTCGCGCACAGGAGAGGCAGGAATCTCAAAGATATCCTAGTACATACTCGTCCCAACCGTAACAGACAACCAACCCCTACTTTTCATGGTATACAAGGTAATTTCCCATGTGGAAATTGCAGTAGTTGTCACCTCACGAGAAAAAGCAAACAGTTGGTCTTCAAAAATGGGACCCGCTGGGAGCAGCGAAAATGACTAACTGCAACAGTAAAAACGTGGTCTATATGATCACCTGTCCATGTGGTCTCGGATATATAGGGATGACCACGAGGGCAGTAAAAGTCTGAGTAAGTGAACATAAAAGCAACGTGAGGTGCAAGAAGAGCACCACCAAGATGGCCAACCATTTTGTGGACACACAACATTGTGTCAATGACCTGTCATGGACCATAATAGAACAACTGACAACTGAGACCGGCCTTTTTGAAAAAGAACAACAATGGGTTTTCCGTCTGGGTACCCATATTTCAGGCCCCAACGATGACATACCATGGGGGCAGCTAATCTGACACAACAATGCAAAAATACCATGGGGCCAGCTAACCTGACACAACAATGCAAAAACAACCAGAACTTGGTGAGACATTAAGAGGGCAACCATTGTTCTCCCTAGCTTAATCTCCATCTGATGACCCCTTTAGGAATGATTAACAAACGTCTCCCTGTGACCAACCCCATAGGTGCAATAGGTATTCTTCCATGCACCCCTATACTCACTGAATGACCTCCAAGCACTCATGGGCAGCCATATTGGCACATCTCCTGCCACTTATGGGGCCATGATGCATGAGAGACAATACCTCTGACGTTCTAAGGCCACTTCGTTTATTCTGTTTCTTCTTTGTATGTAGGTATCGCTTTTATTAACACACAAAGTATTACATTGACCAAGCTTTGTCTATTTGCTTGGGTCCCCTCAAATAGAAGACATCAGTATCGCCCATAATAACACACATAGGGGCAGATGTATCATCCGTTTTTTTGTCGCAAACGCTGCGATTCGGAAAATAGCAGCGTTTGCGACAAAAAAAACGGGATTTGAAATGTATCAAGCAAAAAGCCTCGCAATATTAAGGAATCGCAAATTTAGCGATTCCTTAATATTGCGAGGCTTTTAAGAAATAGCAAAATGCGATTTGTGATTTGAAATGTATTAAGCACTTCAGTGTTGCGATTTTTGACTAAGAATTCGCAAATTACCATCAACTTGTAGTTGGTGGTAATTGGCGAATTCTTTTCAAAAAGCACTTTTTTAAAATTCTAAAGGTGCCATATGACGCTCATACATGCCCTTAGGGCATGTATGTGCGCCATATGCGTACACCTATCAATTTCAGGGGTGCAGCAGGGTGTCCTTAAGACACCCTTGCACCCTTGAAATTATTCTCAATTTGCGATTAGCTAATTGCTAATCGCAAATTGAGAATAACTTCCCATTCCTTCCTATGGGCCTCCTGGCCCGTAGAAATGAATGTGAAATTATTCCTTAATTGCGATTAGCAATTTGCTAATCGCAAATAAGGAATTTTAAGGAATCGCTGATAAATAGCGAAATTCTACATACATACCATTTTGCACTTCTCAAATAGCGATTCCTTAACAATCGCTATTTGAGAAGTGCAAAATGGTATCTTGATACATCTGCCCCATAGTTTTACATTTCCCAAGCCTTGTTTGCTTGGTTTCCCTCAAAAAGCAGACATCAGCAACACGCATGCGCCGGGACAAACAAACGTCCCGTTTCCGGCACATGCGCGGTAGACTCAGCAGCACACGGGCAATGCGCATGGTCCGAACAGCAGAGTGTTCCTCCAGGGCACATGTGCTTTAACCAAGAACGGCCCGTGTCACAAGATGCGGCTCCTAACTAGCACGAACGGCACACGTGGCCAGCCGCTTTACCGGACAGCCCAAACATGGGCATATCCGGCAAATTACATTAAGTGGCACGGGAGTGGTCATTGAAATCCTCCACTAAAAAGTAAGACCTGCACGCAGCCACCGCACTCTCAGCGGAGCCACGTACGTGGCAGGCAGGAGACATTACCTCCGAGTAATCGTGAGTATGACAACATGCAGCAACTGGGGAGCAGCGGACAACTGATGTGAGTAAAAACAAAACCCTGAAACCTCTCAATCATTCACAGGCAGCCATTTAGTGCGATGGTCCCCTACGTATTGAGGCTCAAGAGGCACCAATAAAGAAAACAACAAGTAGGCTTTTCTGACTGGCAAGCAACGGAAGGCATCATATTACGTAGATGCAGTAGGCACATGCGCAGAGACTTTCCCGCATTTTGGTGGCCATTTTAGTGACACTCAGGTTACTGGTTAGTAATACACATAGGCAAGCTTCCCCTAGATGTGTAATAACAAATGTAATGCAATATTAATACTTACAAACATGTTGGTTAGACTTTAATATGTTTTTCGAGAGGATTGAATACAAGCAAGTTTCTTTTATTTGAAACCTTGCTCCATAAATCCCCTCTATGATGCCATTTTATGCCATCACTAATTTCTATTACTAAATTAGATGCCAACTTTAGCACTCCACCATTTCAGTTTCTTCAACTATTTCATTTTTATCCTTTTTGTTTTTCATACCGCTCATTCTTTTGTAAATATCTTCTTTCATCTCTTCAAGTTGTATTTCATCAAATTTTCTTTCCTTCCAATTCACTTAATACTTGTTTCCTTTCCTGCAACATTTGTGCCAACACATTATTGTCAAAACTAACAAAGTTATAACCCCTATTGGCATTATTATTTGACCTAGAATACGTTTACCCATGTTAGAAAACCAACTACCTATAGCATCAAAACTATTGGTTATTTTCTTCCATACACTGTCAACCTCCAGTGGTTTCAATTCTTCTTCCAAATGTGTGTTATTCTTAATCTATCCTTCAATTTCAACGCTTTTGTCAGGAATATCATTGCAACAATGTTGCGCTTTCAACATTTTATCGACTCTACCCTCTTTTGCCAATAAGATATCAAGGGCAAGTCGATTTTGCAAAACCGTAGATCTGACAGCAACTAATTCTGTATTAATCAATAAGAATCCTCCAGCAGTGTCAGTAGATAACCGACTAACTACTGTAGACAATTGACAGATTTAGAGAGAATTTAGCACAGCTCCCACTGAAGGTATTAATGCACCAAAGATATAACCTACTATTTTGGTAAAGCTAGCCCTTTTGTTGTGTGTTAGTTCTTTATTGTCTTCATTGCTTCCAGTGATTCTTTTAACATATTAAACTTTAGGGAATACTATTCCAAAATAGCAACTCCCATACGAATGATCAGGTAACCTAAAATAGGCTTTGTTTCCACATATATAATAAATTGCAGGAAATACCGGATCTGTTCCTCCTTTTAGTCCCCATCCCCTAATTGCTAAGAAACTATGCTCACATTCACTGGAACCAATAAATGCATTAGTATTAAGCATGGGCGGAAAATCCGTTTCGGTAAATTCGCAATCCGCGAGATTCGCGAATCTCCCGCAAAATCCGCAAATCCGCGAGCAGCGGATTTTATGGCTTGCTCGCACTGTTCGCGTGAGTTCGCGGCTTCCCAGTACAACTTCGCGCCCCGCGAATAAGCGCTAAATTGCAGAAATACGATCTTAGCAAAACTGAAACTACTTACCAGGTTCAAAAGTTCAGGCTCATCATTAGTAGCCATTTCCTGTAGTGCTTCCTGAGATGCCCCTCCAGAGTTCAGTTGCCAGTTGCAACTATTATGTGACCCTGCTCTGAACCTCAGAATAGTTACACATATGCCACAAAGGTCCTGAATTACAGCTAAGGGAGACAAGCAGGAGCCAGGCTGGAAGTTCAAATCCATTAATCAGCCCCTAATTCATTATTGTCAGTTGGGGCAGGGCAGGTGTTGTAACTAATTTTGCAACAATGAAAGCACTTAGCAAGTGCAAAAGATCACTAATCAGGAAGCACTAAGGAAGCAGGTGCCAGCTAAAAAAATATTCTGTGACACATTAATCAGCCCCAAATTAATTCAGGTCACTTGAGGTAGGGAAGGTGTGCTTTGCTTTGCCACAATAATGTAAAACTGGACAACCAGAGGGTGCTGTGATGAAACAGAGGGTGGCATGGATGGGCCAGAGGGTGGCATGAGTAGTCAGAGAGTGGCAGTGGTGACAGAGAGTGGCAGTGATGAAGAAGAGTGTCCCAAACAGGCCGGACACGTAGAAACAACAAGTTCGCAAAACTTGCGACCCGACAGGTAAGTTCGCGTTTTGCGAAATTGTACAAAACCCTCGCGAACTGGCAGAAACACGCGCGAACACAAAAAAAAAACATCCGCAAATTCGCGAGAATTCGTGGATTTTGCGAATTGCGAGTTCGCAAATCCGCAAAATTCGCGAACGCGAGATTCGCAAAATTCGCCCATGCTTAATTGGTATATTCTGTTTCTAATCTATGGAGAGAGATTTTCCCTTTCTTCTCAAAGTCTAAGGACATTGCAGCATGTGTCTTGCCAGTGGTCAAAGGTTCTTCCTTCCTAGCCCGTTTAGGTATCTGAGGTTTCGGTTCTGAGGCCCTTCTTTGGAAATCCTGTCTCCTGTTTTCAACTAAATTCAAAAATATCTTCTCTTCTTCATGTAATTTGCATATTAAATTGCACTCACGTGCACCAGCTATATCTATTGTCTTCATAGTTAGAAAATATTCACCCTGAGTCTCAAGTGCTAAGGACTGGGTTCATGCTCTTTTGCATAGGAACCTCAGAAAGATGACATCTACGTTAGAATAATAATATTGTAATTTTCCAGTTTTATAAAACAAACTAGCTAACAGACTACATGAAATACCATATGTCAAAAGTATGTGATGATAAGTTACCCCTTCTGCTACTGATGTTGGCAATTTCATGCAAACATAATAGTCACTAACTTCCATGGTTTCTACATAATGTACTAATAAATTTGCAAAAACATTTAAATCAGTGTTATTCTTGTTCACAGTGTGATGTAAATCTTACTCATCTGGTGTTTCTAAGTCTACTCTATCTCCTTCAATGTTAGCCACCTTCTCATGTGTGTTAGTATTATTCTGCTTATTTGTAACCATCAAATAAGGAATGGCCACTGTTAATACTAACCACATTATGAGTACTAAAAATATGCTACATATACACATCCTAAAACGTTTCTGTACACAACCTCTTTTTGGTTTTCCAGCAGCTCTATTATCAGACATTTTGGGACAAGACGATTTCTCTCCTTTACTTCAGAAATCTATATGGGACAACACCTTAGGTGCTTTCTTACATTCAAGTGGGTCTCACTTCCTCATCAATTTGCTCTGCATTGAATTTTTTGTCACTTTTCCCGTTTATGTCAAGATTCTCGAAATCTTCGAGAATGACATATGTCCATTCAGGACCCCTGAACTTACTATTCAGTGTTTTGAACCTTGGGTTTCATCATTTGGCAGTTTCAGTTGAAGGTCCAGACTGACTGGATATTTCATTCACCTGGTCAGGTTCTTCACTTATTGTCTTAAGGTGGTACTTCAGTCTTTTAATAATACTAGGCCAATTATCGCCTTTTCTGACTTTCTTAGCTTGTACTGCACTGTCAGCTTCCTTAAGAGTTCCCTTGTTTTTATTTATTGGTGGCACAATTTGTTCTTCTCCGTCTTCAGATTTTCTCTCTATCTGACCTTGTCCAGGGCTTATGGAACTGGCCTGTTCTGCCTGGAAGCGTTCATCAGTCCTAATCTGACCCTCTTCAGGTTTTGCTTGGATTTGGTTTTCTTCTTCCTGAACTTGTTTTTCTTTGCCTATCTGGTCCTGTTCATGTCTTTTGAACTCTTTATTTTCTTCTGCCTCAACTTGTCCTCTAAAGCCTATCTATCCCTCCTCAGACTCATGTATGGGGCTTTGACTTTCTTCTGTCTGAGTAAATTGATCTTTCCTTATCTGTGCTTGCTCAGGTTCCCTAATAACAGTGTCCCTACTCTCCTGATCATGTTCTTCTACACCTAACTGATCGTCACTCTCTTCCTGTCTTTCTAACTTTGTTTGACTTCTGGTTCTTACAATCACTTCAGGTATGTGTAATACTGGGATCCAGTAGTCCTGATAGGTGCTAGGCTGTTCTTGATCAGCTATGCCAGGATCTACTGACGGAGACCCTTCAGCTGCACAAACCCCTGCGGACCCAACTGCTCGAGTCAGTTAAAGGTCTACCTAATCAGGAACTGGCACCCTTTTTGTATGGCTTGCAGGAACCCAATTAGGCAAGCCTGCATATTTTACTGCTGTTGCTGTAACCAATATAACCTGATGTGGTTTGTGACACCGTGGTGCTAGGCACGATTCTTCGGGTGTGATTCTTCACAACTACCCAATCACTGGGATTCAGATCATGCGCTTAGCTCAGCTGCCTGTTGACTGCGTCTTCCCCAACCTGGTGAGAGATAGAACGCACTCGGTCACCTAATTCTTTGCAATACTCCAGAACCAAATCATCAGTTATATTCAATAGCTTGTGTTCTGGTATACATGCCTGCCTCATTGCTCTTTCCATGAGTATTTCATGGGGACTCAATCCAGTATTTTTGTCAGGAATACTTCTGAGTCCCATCAGAACAAGCGGTAAAGCATCAGGCCACTCCAGTGGGGTGGATGCACACACTTTCCTCAGCCTTGACTTGATTGTGCCATTCAATTGTTCTACCACTCCAGAAGCCTCTGGGCTGTATGCACAGTGCAGTTTTTGTTCGACTTGGAATGCTTCACAAATTAATCAGAGTATCTCATTATTAAAATGAGAACCTCTATCTGATTCAATCGTTACTGGAAAACCAAATCTCGGGATGAGATCACGTAATAAGAGTTTGGCCACTGTCAAGCTGTCATTTCTTCGGGTAGGGTATGCCTCCACCCACTTTGAAAACAAACAAACCATGACAAATACAGATTTCAACCCTCCACAGGCAGGCAACTGAATGAAATCTATTTGGAGTCTTACAAAAGGACCTTCTGCCTTTCCAATCCTTTCCATACTAACCACTGTTTTTCTGACTGGGTTCATTTGTTGACATGTTAAGCATCTTTGGCAAAGACTCTCTGCAACATTTCTGAACTTTGCATTGAAACAATCTTGTCTGAAAAGTCTGATCATAGCATCTTGCCTACATGTGTGTCTCCATGATACATCCTAGCCATGGGTGCAAGCATACAATCTGGCATCACTGGCCTGCCATCATAACAATCTCACACACCATCTTTTGCCCTTTTTGATATACTATTTTCACCCATTCTTCCTTTTCTCTCATTTCTGCTTCTTCTTGTAAATCTTTTACCTCCTCCCATGTTCCTAATCCTGCAAGTAGCATAAGTTGGCAGCTGATTCCACATGTTTCAACTTTCTGATTCAATGCAATTTTATGTCTTGCCCAGTGCTGAGCAACCTGGTCAACATATTGGTTGCCTGCTGTCACATAGTCATCCCCTGACTGGTAAGCAGCACACTTGACCACTGCCACTTCTTTTGGTAATTGTATTGCCTCACTTAAGTCTTTCGCAAATTTTCCATTTTTATAGGGGTTCCTGAAGATGTCAAGAAATCCCTTTGCATCCAAAGTTGGCCAAAGTCGTGCACAACCCCGTAACCATACATAGGATGCTTCAACTATTCCAGGCAATGTACACACAGCATAAGCAGCACTCAATCCTCCCTCCTCATGACGTATGCATGAGCCATCTACAAACAACTCGTGATCTGCATCCTTCAATGGTTCTTCCTGTATGTCTGATCGGGGCTCTGTACTGAGTTCTGTTACTTCGAGACATTCATGTTTAACTTCATCTCTTACCTCTTCTTGGTATGAATCTGGCAACAAAGTAGCTGGTTTAAGACCAGTACACCTGACTATTGTCACGTTTTCATCCCCCAGGATAATTCTCTCATACTTTGTCAATCGACTAGGGGTCAGATACTGAGTTCGAGTTCTTGTCAATAATATCACAACTGAATGAGGGGCATACACCTTTACAGGGTGTCCCATCACAATTTATTTGCTTTGATCCAAGCTCACACAGGTTGCGGCTACAGCTTTTAGACAACCCGGTAATGCACATGCAATTGGGTCTAATGTAGCAGAAAAATATGCCACAGGTCGTGGCATTAGACCAGGTCTTTGAGTTAGGACAGAGAATGCACAATTGTCTCTCTCGTAGCAGAATAATGCAAATTCTTTTGAATAATCCGGCATTCCCAAAGCAGGAGCTTCACACAGCCAGCTCAGTAATTTCACAAAAGCTGTCACATTCTCATCATCCTACTCGATTGGGTCTTTTGCTAACTTTTTGGTCAACTGTATCAGGGGTTTAGTCAGTAAGGAAAACCCTACAATCCACTGCCTACAATATGCTACGATTCCAAGACACATCCTTATTTCTCTTTGAGTCTGGGGCAAATGCATCTGTCTTATTATTTGCCTTCTTTCAGAGGTCACCTTCCTAACCCCTCTCTCTGCCTGATGTCCCAGGCATTTGCCTGATTTTTGGCAAAACTATAACTTATCTGGGGCCACTTTATGTCTACCCTTAGCCAGATGGTTTAGCAAAGCAATTGAATCAGTAATACAGTCATCTCGTGTTTTCGATGAGATCAGTAGGTCATCAATATATTGCTTATAAACAATTTATACCCTGAGGTCTAATGAAAAAGAACCTAAATGTTCTGACTGACCAAGACTCTGAGGGAATATACAAAAATGTATGGATTCTCATCACTCACCATCCCTGGTGACATGCTTCATCATCTGAGTCTCCTTTAACAGGGCTACAACTCAACCCTAATGATGGAGGAGCCCAAGGATGTTTTCTTAGATGTAAATACAGATGTGAGCAAGTGTTTTATATAGAGTGTATGGGAAAAGTGCAGTTCAGTAAGTGATGTGAACTCTAAAATTGAAGCGTAACCAGACCCCAAACTTTATTTTTGTCTGATACGATCAAAGGTTAAAAACAGTGCAAAGGGGCAGTTTCAACAAATAGCTGTCCACTAACAATCAGTCGGTCAACATGTTTCAGCACTCTAAGGTAGATGTGCACCTAGTGCTTTCATCATGACCTATTGGATATTAATGCTACTGCAAGGTGCACAGGTGATATGAACACACAAAAAAGGGTGAAAACCATAAAGGATACACTGTGGACCAGTATTCTCACAGTTCACAATCCTCGCGCCTCTTGAGAGATCTGTAAGACATACAAGAGGTACAAACAGAGTCTTGGAGAACAGAATATATGTCCTTAATATCATCTGTGTAGCGACACTTAGTCATCAGACTTGACCTCAAAGTGGGCTTGAATTACCCTCAAGCCTTACCTCAAGAGTATGGAGGAAAAGCCTCACCCCACCTGGCAACAGCTCAGGACGAAGTAGGCACCGCTCTAGAGAGTAAACAAAGTACACCAAAACCATCATTTGTGTGGTGAATTGTTCACCCTAGACATTTTAACATGATCCTACTATCAGTTACATTAGCAAGAGCTCTCATAACTCAAACACACTCTCTTTCATCATGCAAATTCTGCCACCCCATAAGGCGGTATATTATTAATAAAAAGCGCTAGACGAATGGTAAGTGCCATGTTCAAGGAAGCTTCTTGGGAGAAGTGTGGCTCAGGGGTTAGAGGCGGCAGACCCGGAAGCTGAGATCGGTCCTGGACCAGGGTTCAATTCCTCGGCAGGTCTTGGGCTCAAAAATTCCACGGACTCGATAATTCTCGTTCCGGTGCCTACTCGACTCACGGGTTCACACTCTGCGACTCTGGGCAATAGCTTGCTTAATCTCCACTACGGCCCCTTGCGGCGGGATGCCTGGCTTTCACCTTGTGGATACCCTGCTGGGGTTATCTCACAGGGGAATACCAGGACGGGTTCCCAAGGCAAGTGCCTTGATGCCTTCGGGTGATACGTGCGCTATATTAATCGCAATACATTTACATTTACATATAGCAGCGCTAAAACAACATCTCTCTACAACTAGAGATCGTAGTCAAAACAACAAAACCCTAGATGCAATGGGTATGTTATACACACACATGTCCTTTGGACATGTGTGTGCGCAACACCTGTGTACATTACCATTTCAAGGGTGCTACAGGGTGTCCTTTGGAAACCCTGGAACCCTTGAAATTGCATCCTTATTTGCGAATCGCTATTTGCTAATCGCCAATAAGGAATGACTCTCCATTCATTGGCCCATAGGAATGAATGGGGAGTCATTCCTTATTTGCGATTAGCAATTAGCAAATCACAAATAAGGAAGCTGTAGATATCACAATTAATATTGCGATTTCTACATGAATCAAGTTTTGCGAGTCTTTAATAGCGATTCCTTAATAATCGCTATTAAGGACTCGCAACACATTACAATGAGGAATCTGGGGGTAAATCTCTTCCTAGCAGGTTCACTGGACTAGAGTCGCACACTACAAATTTGTGCATCTCTCTAAAACTACCAATTCTCACCTCCATCGGTTCTGTGATTGGAGTTCTGATCTGTTGGTTTGAAACACCCACTACTTGGATTGCTTCTCCCGAGAGGGGTAGGTTTGGAATGTCAGCTGTTCTCACAGTAGAAAAGTAGCACCAGTGTCCAACAAGAAGGTGATGTAATTTCCCTCTATTTTACCCTCAATATATGGACCTAACTGATCGACCGGTAGGGATGCGACCAGTTCGCACTCCCCTTACTCCCCCCTCAGGCACTGTTATTGTGGGTCAAATTCCAAATATGGATTCTGCAGAAGAATCTGCGATGTCACATAATTTTTCTTACCGCTTCCTTTTGGAAATCTGGCGTCCACACTGTAATTAGTTTGACTCACAAAATTTGGATTAGGGGCAGGTGGCAATTGATTCTGTAGGTTTATAACCTGTTGCGGTTGACTCATTAACACCTCATTCTGCATCTGTGGATTTAAATTTTGATTTGGGCCATTATTACTTTGTATATTTTTACATTTGTTTTTCCAATGCCCCAACTTCCAGCACCTGTCACAGGGAAACTTTTTCTTTGCTTCTTCTCTGCTCATCTTCCCTCTTGGCTTACCCCCACTGCTGTCACCCTGACCAGGCCCCTTTCCCGGATTTCCTGATTGATTATTTAACTGAAGTTCTTGCGGATCTACAAATTTTACTTGGACCCACATTAGCTTTTTCTCCAAAACTTTTTGTTTGTTATCAATTTCGTATATACAGTACTTTGCGTATTTGAGGATCTCGTCTATGGGCTTTGATTGCCAGCACAGCATGTGCTGCTTAGTCATTTGGGATATGTCTATCATTAGTCCTGACACAAACCTGTACCAAATTGGTCATGTCTTTATCTCGGATATTCTCAAAACCACTGTACAGTTTAAACATCAGTAAAAGGTGTTCGTAATATGCATATACTGACTCATCTTTCTTCTGAGGTGTTCTGTCTATTTTTACCCTATCTGTTTCTTTTGGGGGAATTTTCCCTTTCGAGAAAGTGATAACCTAGTGATTTTTTTTATTACATCTTCTGACGGGTCGTCAGTCTTTGCATCCCTTGGATACTCATCATTGGGCCAATCTATGGTAATCTTACACTCTGTCCACAAATCAGCAGGAACCACAATGCCAAAGAAACCATCCAAATCTTTCTGCAAAACCTTTGAAGCTTTCACAAACCTTTTGACTAGCCTGTACCATTCCACTGGTATCTCTCTCAACTTTGGAAAATCATTATTAAAAAAATAAATATCTTGTCTAGTCCATGGGACATGTACATCTCCTCCTCCTGGTACCTCCCTCATCGGACACAATCTTTCAACCTTTTCTGTCTCTCTTAATGCATACTCAGATGTCATTCGGTTTGCCTGTGCTTCTTCCTTTTTCTTTGTCCATCTAGTCTTCCCCTTGTCTAAATTTCTTCATTTTTGCAATAACGACAATAGTTCTTCCTGACACATTCATGTTCGCTCAAATCTTTATCAGAAAATTCTGCTCCGTAGGGTTTCTGCAATACTTTGGATCTCCCTATATCAATTCCAATTTCCGATGCCAAACTTGTCAGTTTTTTCATGAAATGTCTTTGTATTTCGGGGAATGCTCTGGCAAATGAACAATAACCCTTTGTCTCTGAAAGTGTTTAATCTGTCTAGACCCACATTTCCAGCTATAATTTCTTCCAATTCTACTCGTAATTTATATATGTCTAGTATTTTCGGCTGGGGTTTTGGCTTCTCTATTTCTTGTGCCCATCTATCTATTTCTTCATGGGTTACTATAGTAGCACTTTTCGTCCCTGTGGATGTCTCCATTCGCACTTCTTCTGGGTGTGTCATCTATCTGCCCTCTTATCAGTAAGTCCATCAGTGAAATTACAGATTCCCATTCACTAGCTTGGTCATCGATTATTATGTTTTCTTTTCTGGGTTTAATGATTGGAGTAGTCATAACAGGCGGTTTAGGACAATTTGGCTTTTTCCCGTATAATGGAACTACAGGACCTATGGTTACTGGCATTGGCAGTGCTTCAGGAAGCGTACTTAACTGAGTTATTTTCTGTATCAATTCAGTTCTTTTCTTATTGATTGCTTCCCCAACACATTCAAATGCTTCAGTCCCCATTCTTCTAAAGCTTCATACTGAGTCAAAATTGGTCTGGGTTCTAACTCATTCATTCGAGTTCGTAAGTTATGCAAAACTCTCCCATTAAAAGTTCTGTACTCAGGAAATGCTAATACCCCATCATCTTTAGTATATTATACCCAATTTTCTAACCTTACACAGGTATGATAGCCTCTTTCCACCATCATGTATGATGCAGGTGGTTTCTGGGGAGGGATGAGAATTCCTTCTCTAGATTTAATGGGCTTGTCCTTTTAATTTTTTTTAAACATTTTTTGCATGAATGACATTTTTCTCTTTTCTCCGTACATTGCGTGCTTCTGCTGGTTAAGATACTGTTCGCATGCAAAACCTACAAATCTTCTATCTAGAGGGGTCCCTATTAATGTTGGATAGTACATACAAACTCTGCTATCTTTTAATTATTTGTGGGGCTTTAAGTTCAATGACTAATCAAATGTTTGCTTTTATTCTAATGATTCTCCACTATCAGTGCGTTTTCCATTCTAATGACCAACCAACTTCTGTTCTGCTTATTCGTTTAACCAATACTTGCATGGCTTTTCTGTGACGTCAGTATCACTCCTGACTACTGACCCTCCCTTTACAATTCTTCGCATCAGCTATATGCCCACTGTCTCAACCAATCCCAGCGCGGCTCTCAGTGACATCAGTGCAACACCGGCAACTGCCACTCCTTTACAAGGTAATCAAAAACTTTTCTCACAAATTTTCATACATATTTCATTAATTAACAACGTAGAAACATTCACTACTGTGTCCGAACCACTAAATACAAAGAATAGTACATTCCTTCCGCTTACTCTTCACACACTACGAGTAAAACCTTTCAGCTTACTCTTCACAGAAGCATCAAAGAACATGCTACTCCTTCAGTATTACCCTTTCTTGGTGGTATAAGACCAAAGTTTTACCAGCAAACTCCTTTGCTACATTATTCTCATTTACACACAAGAAAATAATCCCTAATCAGTGCTTTTAGTCCTGCATAACTTTCAGCACCTTCTCGATTCGTACAAGTAACCTTACTGCAGTGTGGCTTCCATACACCACCTGCTATCCAACATTCCCGGGAATTTTCAGGCAACATAGAACAGTACATAATGGGTTTGTTTAAAACATAAATTAATAATTAAATTTGCAAAAATAATTCCTACCTAACTAACTAAATCAAACCATAGCTCTGCTACAAAAAAAAACGGATGCAGCGGAGTTTACCAGCTCGGATTACACACACACCACAATACTCATCTGGGCCCATACACATTCATACAGTAAGCTACTAAATCCCCGCTGGGATCAATATATATACATCTCTCTGCACGAAATAGTATTTCACTAGCTTACCAACCCTGTCTCACTTTAGGGTAATTTCCTCTGGTCAATAGATCTCAAAGTAGTTAGCATAGGTAAAACATAACATTAAACCTTTAATTCAAATAACCACAGACTCGAGTTTATCTAGTCAATTATTTGTGAGTCAATACTAATACACTATAGAACACAATTTTTCCATCAGGAAAGAAAATTACAGTTGGCATAATCAATTCACAGTTAGAATTCTTGTGATGACAGTACCTCAAGGGGGAGAAATGGAGAGCAATACAGGGACATACTACACAGAATTATATTTACCTAGAATAAAGTGAGGACCTGAACAGCAGATTCAGTGATTTGGGACCACCTCAGAACAGGATAGGTGACCTCTTCTAGTGCAAAGCCAGCTCGCACCTCTCTCTGGTATTACTTTCTCCAGCTCGGGCTCGTCCAGATCCCTTTCGTGGATATGCCTCCTGGGTTCTGATTCCGCGATGTTCCCTAGTGTTGGTTTCTTCAATATGTCAGCATAGCATCTGGCAGCATTTCGACATGGCATCCGTGTCAAATCCCTCATAGCCTTGTGCTAACTAACTAACCTACCTCTGTTATACTATTTCTTGTATATGTTCCATCCCCAAATGTTTGAATCTTGTGTATACCCCTAACTCTGATTGGGACAGGCAGTGGAGAGAGATCATCACACCAAACCAAATGTAAGTATTTTCTTTAGTCTCATTGTTTAATTTCCCGCCCCTTAACTTTACTTCCACAAGCTTTATTCCCACCCGCATTTCACACGTGGATCAATATATTTAGGTTACATTTGTGGCATCTAGTTCCTTCAGCAGGTTCAAGAGTTAGGGTTCTTAGACACTTTCATTGTACATGCCTTGGATGTAGTCCAATGGCTTCATCAGCGTTCAATGCAATGCTCCAGTGCCCACGCGCATAACCAGGCGGGATAGGGATTCGGTCACCCTCCAAGGCCCAAATACGAACTAATATTAAAGTCAAGGAAAAACACGTTAGAATACGGAAACAAATGAATTCACTGTATACCGCTTATTCCTACTCTAATCCCATTTACTTAGATATATCTTTAGCATTAGGAATTTAGTAGAACTTGCAAGGTTTAGTTGCAGCATAGCACGCGCATTACCATGTGAGATCCAAGCGGACATTTTCTAAGCTATTGTGCAGCTGCAAAGTTTCCCACCAAGCGACAGAAGGCGTCATACTACGTAGATGCAGTAGACGCATGCGCAGAGACTTTCCCGCTTTTTGGGAGACATTTTAGTGACACTCGGATTACTGGTTAGTAATTCACACAGGCAAGCTTCCTCTAGATGTGTAATAACAAATGTAATGCAATATTAATACTTACAAACATGTTGGTTAGACTTTAATATGTTATTCGAGAGGATTGCATACAATCAAGTTTCTTTTATACGAAACCTTGCTCTAGAAACTACAGCAGCACCCCATGGGTCCTCAGGACTGACACCAATACTCTTTCCATCCAGCTCACACCATAGCATAAGACACATCCTATGAAGCACAACCTATGGAGTCGCTACCCATCCATCAATAAACACTTCCGGGCCCCCTCAGAGGTAAAAGGCGATATCACAAAGTAACTCTATGCTTTTAGATGGCAACTTGAGCTTAGTCAAATATGTATTTGCTCTAATGATTGTCCACTAGGAACAGAAATATACAATTGTTCTAAGCAATGAACATTTGAAATCGGTAAGTATATTTGCACCTGTGAATATACTATTGCACCAAAGAATATACATTTAGATAAGTGAATGGAAACTCACAGAATTTGTATTCGTAAATGTTCATCGCATTTACTCGAGGCACATAAACATTTGGAGAACTAATATAGCATAAAAGAAAAAAATAATATTGTATGCACATGTTCTTCCCCAAGCAAACATGGAACAGGATACGTATTTATACTGCGCAACTCTGTATTGTGCACTTGGTCCAGATAATAAGTGACTCGGAAAACAGTGCATATTTATCACAGCAAATAAAATCCAACACCGTAGCATCAAAATTAATTGGGTGTGATAAATACAGGCAATTATGATTTTACTCAAAAAAGGAGACATAACAGCTAGCGGTTAGTGCTTTCCATACCAAAATGCATAAGTCCTTGTATTTACAGGACCCTTTTACCCCATGCAGCAGGTTCGACATTTGACATGCTGAAATTTACCAGAGGAATTTTATAGAGATGTGGCGCTAGGCCCCAAACTAATAATTCTGATATATTCTGTATCAGAAGTTACCGCACATTGGAATTAACTATGCCAATCGTAATTTTGTCTATAGTCAATAACACTTACTTACTGTAAAGTATTATGCAAGAGTTGAAGGTACAATAGTGTAGACAACAACTCTTAAACAATATATCTCACACATAGATTGAAAAGCACCTAATTCTGAATGACTACCATTACCCCACAACACATGACATAGGGCTAAATGTAGGGTGCATTTTTGCGGTCACAATCGTCCCAATTCGCAGAATAGGGCCATTCACGGCCACAAAAATGCTTCTTGGGATGTTCAAAGCCCAAATTGCGATTCAGTACCTTGATTCCGAATCACAGTTTGGGTTTTGCGTTTCAGTATTTGGAAGGAGCATGCTTACGGAGTGCCTTCCTAATGCCGAATTGAAATGGTCTGTACACATTTTTTGTGACCGAAATGCGATTGAAAAGCATTTGCAATTTACTGCCATTTGAAAAATGGTGATAACCAACTCTCACATGGAAAGGGGTTCCCAAGGGACCCTTTCCCCTTTGAGAATGTTTGGCAAAATACTTTTTAAAAGCATGCAGTTGTCCCATGGACCACTGCCTACTCTTAAAAATTTAACTTTAAAGTTTAATTTTTTCCTTTTTAAACCCATCTCATTTTCCTTTAAGGAAAACGAGCTGCGTTTGAAAAGCAAAGATTTATTTATTTAAAAGCAATCACATACATGGTGGTCTGCTGACTCCAGAAGGCTAACATCCCAGTGATTTAAGTGAATCCTAGTGGGTCACAAAATGCGACCTGCCTCATTAATATTCATGAGGTAGGTGTATTTGCGATCCACTGTGACTTGCTAAATAAAATCATAGAATTTCAAGCATTTGGAATAACAATTTCCTAATTGAAATTCGCAGAAAATCGCAATTAGGAAATCACTATACCTAACTTTTGTACATCGAGCCCATTGTTCAATGCATCTTTTCAGGAAAATTTACTATGCTTTTGAGAAAAAGGGATATGATATTAAAAAGCAATTTAACTGATGCCTTTCAGTATTCTTGAAACTTTTATTTAAAGATGTTGTAGACTACAAGAAAAAGTAACTTTAACTTTTCTTGAGATCTGTCATTTTGATTTAACGAACACATAATTTATATTCTATAAAGTTATGCAGGACTGCACATGTTCTGTAGTGTTACCCATTGTATCAATACCAGAAGGATAAACGTTTGAGTTGTCCATGCTGGAAATTAAACTCATGTCAGGGGGACTTCAGAGCCCTGCAGAATGCACATATGCCTATCTCAATACAGATGCATATTTTTTGCATGTATCCTGTAGAATTTATATAGCGCTTCTTACGCCTCATATCAGGGTGCTATGTCACTTTTTTCCACTTATGTAGTGAAGTAGCGCGCTGTGAGTAGTTTCATACTACTAAGAAAATAAAACAAACTGCTTCTAATAGTAATTTTTTCGTATCCTGTGTACTTCTACTTTCATAAGCATTTTCTTCACAAGGCAAAATTATTCAGGTTGATCCCTCTTTCAAAATTGCCCTGTTATGGGGGCTCATTGCTGGGCTTTTATTGCCGTAGGAGTGTTGCAGGATACTTTTGCTGTGTATTTGTTCAATCAATCAATCAATCAATCAATCAGTGACACTTATAAAGCGCGCTACATACCCGTGGGGTCTCAAGGCGCTTGGGGGGGGGGGGAGCCGCTACTGCTCGAACAGCCAGGTCTTCAGCTTCTTCCTGAAGGAGAGGTGGTCTTGGGTCAGGCGCAGGTCTGTCGGGAGGGAGTTCCAGGTCTTGGCGGCCAGGTGGGAGAAGGACCTTCCTCCTGTAGTCGCTCTTCGGATGCGGGGGACGGCGGCGAGGGCGTGGTTGGCTGATCGGAGGTGGCGTTTGGGAGCGTAGAAGTTGACTCGGCTGTTGAGGTAGCTCGGGCCTTGGTCGTGTAGGGCTTTGTGTGCGTGGGTGAGGAGGCGGAAGGTGATTCTTTTGTTGACGGGGAGCCAGTGAAGGTCTCGCAGATGTCCGGAGATGTGGCTGGTTCGTGGGATGTCGAGGATGAGTCTGGCTGAGGCGTTCTGGATCCGCTGGAGTCTCTTCTGGAGCTTGGCGGTGGTCCCGGCGTAGAGGGCGTTGCCGTAGTCCAGTCGGCTGGTGACGAGGGCCTGGGTGACGGTCTTCCTGGTCTCGGTGGGGATCCACCAGAAGATCTTCCGTAGCATGCGTAGGATGTTGAAGCATGCCGAGGAGACGTTGTTGACTTGCCTGGTCATGGAGAGGGAGGAGTCCAGGATGAAGCCCAGGTTGCGTGCATGGTCTGTCGGTTTGGGTGCGGTGCCCAGGGCGGGAGGCCACCAGGAGTCGTCCCAGGCGGAGGGAGAGGCGCCCAGGATGAGGACCTCCGTCTTGTCCGAGTTCAGTTTCAGGCGGCTGGTCGTCATCCACTCGGCTACCTCGGCTATTTGTTGCTACGCTAGTAGGCTCTGATAACAGCTGCTTTATCTGTGCTGCTGTCTTGACGCCTTGTTACCTTCCTTAAAAGGTAAAAGTACAGGCAGGGCATGTGAGTGACAAAGGGAATCTGAGTTGATGAAACAAAACTATCACAGGTGGCTTATACCTCTTCAAATGAGATGAGCAGCCAAGAGGAACACTTAAAAATGAGTGACCTGCCGGCCATTCAGCCAGCCCAGCAGCCCCAGGCCACAGTAGTTGACGGGAGGGCAGCTAAATCTCCTTCAGCCCAAAGGGTATTGCCCAACCCCTTAATAATGAGCAGCATTAAAGTTCCTACAGTGCACAGCTTTATGCACACAGTAACTGACAATTGCCACTCTGAGCAGTCACGGCTGGTGCAGGTAAGCGTGCGAGAGCGGGCGGGTAGTCAATAGACGACAGAATAGGTTTTATTTATTTATTTTCTTTTACCTATTCCATCGTCTGTGACTTACACCTCCTTACCCCACTGCTCACCGTGCTTACCTGCCTTGGCCACCACTCACTATGAGTGTCATCTTAAATTCAGCCTGGATTCTAGATATATGTTTCTAAATCAGTAAGCCCTACCTATCCCAATGTTCGGAATCAGATTGACATTCAAAAACAAGAGACTTGAAGCAAGTAGGGTCACCACTCCTGGGGAGAAGAAGACATAAGGAGTGTACCAGGGGGAGCTGCACAAGTAATTTTTACACACCTTACCCTTCTCCTAGGTGCTGAAAATTTCCAACCAGACGTAATACCCAAGAGGCGACTGGTAGAGCCAGAAATTGTATTTCGTGTATGTGTTTGGGGGAACAGCCATAGCCTCCCAATGGTCCTACTTCAGTCCCAGAAGTCCTGCTAATAGCACCCCTCTGTTATTCCCACAGGCGATTTCTGGGTCTATGGGGAACACTGTTCGATTTCAGTGGATTGTCACTGTGAAATCTGTACAACTGTAGCATTGATTTTAAAGTGTGTAAAAAGTGACATGCATTGCATAAAAAAATAAAAAAATAAATAAAATGCTCAAACAGATACAGGAAAAAAACGATTTGGACAAAACTGTGCTATTTTTTTAGGAGTGCCACACCCCTGATGTATAATCCACTGGTGTGTCTACTGTGGCTTTGATCACCTTGTGCATTCTCCTGCACAAGTCTTCTGGGACAAGGCTCTGGGATAAAGCTATAAAATGGCCGTCTGCAGGGTCAAATTGTTCGAGGAATGGTCTGCTGCAGAAGGATTTGCCATTTCTAGGAATAATCTACTTCTCAAAGGATGACTCTGGGATGTGCAAAGTTGCTAAGAACATGGACTTGCAGGCTAGAACTTTGTTTATCCTTAAGCCTTTGGATTTTTCAAAAAGTATAAATCTCCAAGCAGTTAAAAAGCAAATATGTCTATCAACACACAGAAATATAAGGATCAAAAGGGCTCTGTTGGACCTAGGTTATCCAAGTCTACATAAGGTAGCTTGGCACAGTAGTGGCTACAGCTAAACTCAAGGCGTTGGTTAAGTGCTTACAAGTCTCACTCACAGTAACTCAGTGATGAACCCCTAAAATAAAAGACACAACACCAATGTTTGGAAAAATACCGTTACCTTTTATAAAAATAATATGACTCTTTGGATTCAAATTATACAGGGTACGACATCAGATTCTTTCAGAAATAATCAATATACTTTTGTCTTGGAAAAATACATGTCACTCTTCTTGCTGTGGAAAAATTACAGTAAAACACATCTATTGTCAAGGATTCAGTAATGAGTAAATGACACTCTTTTGGAATTAAAAGAATCCCATTAGGTTTACACTATGCAGGGTTACTTTACATTAATACACAGTGTCAACAATACTTCACCAATTGAACCTGCCAATTCACTGGTTATTCTATCACATACAGGGCTATGATCTCTATCCCCTTATCTATTATGTCACAGTTTAGAATTTAAGAGGACCAAAATGGTCAGGGCACCCTGTTTGGCGCTAGATCTGGTAAGGTTTCTTTAACTTTAATCACTAGGCCCCAGCACCTTCCTTCCTCACCCCCACTCTCCTTACTGTCTTAGTGGCAGGTACACCACAGTCCACAGGTCTCTAGATGACACCCGACTCCTGGTTTTCCCCAACCAGCTGCTTGCCTGTTGCTGGCGTGGGGGGGGGGCTTGTTAAACTTCCTCAGCCCAGGCGCGCTTCCACTTGACAGCGCTGGGCGAAGGGCCTTGTTGCAGATCAGAGCGATGCACTCGCTCACTAGCAGGGCGCGAGGGGGGCTGGTCAATCTTCCTCTCCTCAGGCGCTGGTTCCTCCAGTTAGCGCTCGAGCGTGGGGGGATTAACGCAGCCGACGCGGCGCTCAGGGAATCCTTCCGGCGCCTCCTCAGACAACCCGATGGTCGCGCTGAACTCCTGGGCATGCGCGATGCTCCTCGACGGCTCCGCCTCCGCTCCCGCCTCCTCTAGCGGTCGCTCCAAGGAAGGACGCTGCTCACCTCGGAGTCGCTGCTCTTCTGGGCCTGCCCGAACCTAGGCCCCTCCTGCCTCCACAGTAGTGATCTCGCGGGGGACATGCGCGGAAGCGCTTTCTTCTTCAATTACCGCGGCCGGTGCCCCCGGGGTCCCACAGCCGATCGAAGCAGCGCCGCTGCTCTTCCCCAGTCACTTCCCTCACCGGCTTCACAGGAAGGATGTGCTCACGCAGTGCCCTCGCTCCTCAGGACATATAAGGCTCCACAGTCCCCCGACCTCACCAGGGCACAACAAGGGACTCCAGCCACGTCACGGGGTTCACAGCTGTTCTTTCACGCTGGTAGGTGCAGCGCTGGGCATAGGAAGTTAGGGTGATCTTCAGTAAGAGTGTCCTGTCAGCTTTCACTGGGGTACAGGTTAAGAAGGGTCTTCCTTCACACTCAGGTAGCTTTTCTTCTCAGCAATTGATGTATGGGGAGGGATTGGTCAGAGGCTGAAGGGGGAATGTCCCTCTGAAGTGACTGTCTGCCTCCAAGACAAACTAGCTGCTCTCAGTGCGTCCACCTCCTCTCACCACTGCCTCACTCCTCCACCCTTGGGTCAGCACAAAATGGCTGCTGGTCACTGGCCTTATATAGGGTGGCCTGAGACCTGCAGAAGTCTCTGGTTGATTCTAGAAAGTTCCCTAATGTTAGCCTATGGGCCTGTCCTCCAGTAGTGTCCGTTATGGCAGTTGGTGGACACCATTTTAGGTTTCTGGAGATCCCTAGATTTTCAAGGGGCCTGACTAGGCCTCACAGGTTATGAGGGGAAAATGGCGTCATAGCCAAGGAACACCTAGCCCCCTGACAGCATTGAAAAATCCTGATGGACATATGTAAAAATAAAAATAAAAACTCTGGGAGGCTAAGGGGGACAAAAATAAATAATAATAGTTAGAGTATCCCCAGAAGCAGACAGGTCTAACACGTGTCCCCCCCAGCTGAAAGTGGGGAGAACTACCCAACCCCTTGGGAGTCCTCATCACTAAGGCGGAAATACCTGGATAGACCGTCTGCGTTGGCATGGTCCGTCCCAGGTCGGTGTTCCACCCTAAAGTCCATTCCCTGTAGGGAGATGGACCACCTCAGCAACTTGGGATTCTCCCCCTTCATTTGCATCAGCCAACGAAGGGGGCGGTGGTCAGTCTGAACTAGGAAGTGCGAGCCAAACAAGTATGGCCGCAGCTTCTTCAGAGCCCAAACCACCGCAAAGGCTTCTCTCTCAATTGTACTCCACCTCCTTTCCCTGGGGAGTAGCCTCCTGGACAGGAAGACCACGGGTTGATCCAAGCCCTCATCATTTAGCTGCGATAACACTGCCCCAATGCCATGTTCTGACGCATCTGTTTGGACAATGAATTCTCTAGCAAAATCAGGGGCCTTGAGAATGGGAGCGGAACACAATGCTTGTTTCAAGGTCATGAAGGCTCGCTGGCAAGCCTCCGTCCAGACTACCCGTCGGGGTTGCTTCTTGGAAGTAAGTTCAGTGAGGGGTGCCACAATAGTGCCATACCCCTTCACGAAGCGACGGTAGTATCCAGTGAGGCCCAGGAAGGCTCGGACCTCTGTTTGAGTCTTGGGGGGCTCCCAGGCGATGATAGCCTCAATCTTTGCCTGGAGGGGCTGCACCGTCCCTCTGCCCACCAAGTGACCTAGGTACACCACCGACCCCTGTCCGATCTGACACTTGCTGGCCTTGATTGTCAAGCCAGCCTGTTGCAGGGCATGAAGAACAGCTTGCAGGTGCTGCAAATGGTCCTCCCAGCTGCTACTGAAGACAGCAATGTCGTCCAGGTAAGCAGCAGAAAAAGCTTCCATTCCAGAAAGGACCCTGTTCACCAGCCGCTGAAAAGTGGCAGGGGCATTCTTGAGCCCAAAGGGCATCACACGAAATTGGTAGTGTCCCTGAGGTGTAGAGAAGGCTGACCTTTCCTTCGCCTCCTCGGTAAGGGAAATCTGCCAGTACCCTGAAGTTAGGTCAAAGGTACTTAAGTATTGAGCAGCTCCCAGCCGGTCAATAAGCTCATCCGCCCGTGGGATGGGATGTGCATCAGTTTTGGTTACTGAATTCAAGCCTCGGTAGTCCACACAGAATCTCAGTTCAGGTGTGGTGCCTGGTGGGGCAGCTTTTGGTACCAAAACCACCGGGCTAGACCAAGGGCTACCAGAAGGTTCAATCACTCCTAGCTCCAGCATCTTGGCGACTTCACTTTTGATGCTGGCCTTCACCTTGTCCGACAGCCGGTAGATTTTAGACTTCACAGGTGGGCTGTCTCCTGTGTCCACGTCATGGGTACACAGGTGGGTCCTACCTGGGACAAGGGAGAACAGAGAAGAAAATTGCTCCAGGATCTGGCGGCAATCACTCTGCTGTTCAGGAGTCAGGGATGGCGAGAGAATTACTCCCTCCACCGACCCATCCTTTTCTTGGGACGAGAGAAGATCAGGGAGAGGTTCACTTTCTTCTTCCTCTGCTCCATCGGTTACCATCATTAAGACAACCTCGGGCCTCTCATGATGTGGCTTGAGGCGATTGGCATGCAGCACCCTGTGGGGCTGCCTCGGGGTCTTAAGATCCACCAAATAGGTGGACTTCCCCTTTTTCTCCAAAACCTAAAAGGGGCCTGTCCAACGGTCCTGGAGGGCATTTAGCTCTCCAGGTTCCATTACCCACACTTTCTGTCCAGGCTCCAGTTCCACTGGGTGAGCGTTGTGGTCATACCACTCTTTCATAACTGCTTGGCTGGCCTCCAAGTTGTCTGAAGCTTGCTTCCACAACTTAGCCATTTGGCTCCGGAAGGCCAGCATGTAGCTCACCACGTCCTGGGGAAGCTTCCTGGGAGTCCGTTCCCATCCGTCTTTCACCAGGCTGAGAGGTCCCCGTACAGGGTGCCCATACAAAAGTTCAAAGGGGCTGAAGCCCACTCCCTTCTGTGGCACTTCCCTGTAGGAAAACAAGAGACAGGGTAGGAGGACGTCCCATTTCCTCCGCAGGCTCTCAGGTAGACTCCTTATCATACCTTTCAAGGTTTTGTTAAACCTTTCCACAAGACCATTGGTTTGTGGGTGATAAGGAGTGGTAAACCGATAGGTAACACCGCACTCCTTCCACATAGCCCGCATGTACGCTGAAAGGAAGTTAGTCCCCCTGTCGGACACAACCTCCTTGGGGAAACCCACTCGGGTGAAGATCCCCATCAGGGCCCTTGCCACTGCAGGTGCAGTGATGGTCCTCAGAGGTATTGCCTCTGGGTACCGTGTGGCATGATCCACCAAAACCAGTATGAACCGGTGACCAGCTGAAGTTGGTGGATCCAATGGCCCTACAATGTCGATGCCCACCCTCTCAAAGAGGGTGCTAACGACAGGTAGTGGTTCCAGGGGAGCTTTTAGCTTCACCCCTGTTTTCCCACTGGCTTGGCAAGACACACACGTCCGACAATATGTATCAGACGCCACTTTCATTCGAGGCCAGTAGAAGTGGGGGACAAGCCGGGCAAAGGTCTTGTCCTGTCCTAGGTGTCCTGCCAATGGTATCTCATGAGCCAGTTCCAGTAGAAAGGCTCTAAAGCATTGAGGGACCACCAAGGCCCTGGATGAACCATGGCCAGGTGCCTTGGGCTCACTGTAGAGGAGTCCATCCTCCCAGTAAATCCGGTAGCTCCCTACAATGTTTCCTGCTGCCTGGGCTTTGGCCTGTTGCCGCAGCCCCTTGAGAGTAGGACACTCTTTCTGAGCTTCGCAGAACTCTTCCCTAGAAGGACCTCCCTCCACATGCCATTCAGTAGGGATGGGTAGGTTTTCCAGGGAAGCAACATTCTCCCCTGTGGACTCCAGATCCACCTCCGCAGGTGGCCCATCTGTCTCACGAGGTGGAGATGTCGAGGCAGGGTCCTCCGGCCTCCTGTCCTTCTCCTCTCTGGCAGCCGGCTGGGCCATTGTTCCAGGCTCCAGCGTAAGTGAACTCCCCCTTCGGGCAGTCGCGGACCTTGTGCTGACACAAGTCCAGTCAGGGGGTCCCAGCATCTCAGAGTGAGTCTGATACTCCACCCTCCTCCAAGCATTGTGCTCCATATCATTCCCTAACAGGCAGTCAACAGGCACGGCAGGGCTTACGGCAACTCGAAGTGGACCTGCAACCCCTCCCCACTCAAAGGGAACCTCAGCCACAGGGTAGTGGCCCAATCTGCCGTCAGCCATTACGGCGGGATGGAGTACATCTGGGATGACCTGCTCTGGAGACACCAGCTGACTCCTTACCATAGTCATACTGGCTCCTGTATCTCTCAGAGCCTCCCCTCTACGGCCATTGATGGTGACCCACTGCTCATACTTAGTAGTATTAGAGGGCAGTTGGGTCTTTGGAACCATCTCCTTATCTCCCAGGGACACTAAAGTGACACCCGCCCGCTCCCCTCCGTTACCCAAAGGCATCTCCTCCCCGAGCACTACACTAGTTATTCCCGGGGCTTTTCCTCCAGTGGGAGGGGGTGGTCTTTTTGGGCATCTCACATCTCCTTTATAGTGTCCGACACCACCACACTCAAAACAATGAACAACCCTTGGCTGCTGGCCTTGGCAGGGGTAGGGTTGCGAGGGGGGTTACTCTTAGGGATGAATCCTCTGCCCCTTCCTTGCGAAGTATTTTGTGGCCCTTTTGAGAACTCCCTCTTATTATCCCCTCCCTCTTTCTTCTGGGGGGCGCCCTGTCCATGCTTCTGGGAATCCCCTCCAGTCCCCTTAGTCGACACCCGGGTACTAACCCAGATGTCCGCCTCCTCAGCAAGCTTCCTGGGGCTGGTCAGCTTGCTGTCCACCAGATGCTGTCGTAGTTCGGGAAGACATTTCTCGAGTAGGTGTTCCTTGAGTATGAGGTCATATAGTCCCTCATAGTCCCCTACCTCGCTGCCTCTCACCCAACCCTCCAGGGCCTTCCTGGAGTAATCCAAAAAGTCTACCCAGTTCTGCGTGCCTAGCTTGTGGCTGCCCCGGAACTTTTGCCTATACTTCTCAGGGGTCAACCCAAACTTCCTTAGCAGCGCTGACTTCATAGCCGGGTAGTAGGTCTGTTCACTTTGATCTAGGGCCAACAGAGTATCCCTGCCAGTGGGGGGCATGTATTTATATAACCCACCCCCCCAGTGGACTTCCAAGATCCCATGGGCCCTCAGTGAGACCTCGTAGGCGGCTAGCCATTTGGCAATGTCATCACTGGGTACATAGCATGCCATAATATCTTTTGGTAGGTAAGGTCTGGGTTCCCTGATGTTGGTTTGGGTATCGCTGCCACCATTCTCTGATTTGGGGGTTCTAAGGTTTAGGGCTTGTAAATCCATCTCTTTGATGGTCCGCTCATGTGCCAACCTCTTGTCCTCCCTTTCCATGTCCATCCTGGCTAGTTCTATTCTCGTCCTCCTCTCCTCCCTCCTATCCTCTAACTCGGCGTCGGTCAAACCCCTCTCCGAGACACTACTGCCCACTCTGGAAGGTGTCCTAGGACCTGTTAAAAGGTTCCCCCCTCCCGCCTGGTACAGTGTTGCGGTCTCCAGGACAGTGTCCCTGTCACTCCCCTCAGTATCTACTTCCTCCCCGGAATGAGCCTCCACCCATGCCCGGATACTGGTCAGCAGCTCAACTTTCCTGGCGCCTTTCTTAAAAAACACCCCCTGCTGCTGACACCATTCCTTCAATTGGGTCACGGTATAATTTTCCAGCTCTTCCACATTTATCTCCATTTCTATTTGGAGTATAAACTTCTACACAGGAGAAATCCACAAAGTGACCTGGGGTCAACCTCCACCCACCACCAGTAGTTAATTTAGAAAAAGCAAAATTTAGATTAGGAGGGCCGCAGGGAGAAAACTCCAGGTGAGGTCTCGTGGTTGGCACTGCGTTACTATTAAGTGAGTGTAAGCACAAATCCGTGATCCCACCGCTGAAACACCAATTATGTTGGACCTAGGTTATCCAAGTCTACATAAGGTAGCTTGGCACAGTAGTGGCTACAGCTAAACTCAAGGCGTTGGTTAAGTGCTTACAAGTCTCACTCACAGTAACTCAGTGATGAACCCCTAAAATAAAAGACACAACACCAATGTTTGGAAAAATACTGTTACCTTTTATAAAAATAATATGACTCTTTGGATTCAAATTATACAGGGTACGACATCAGATTCTTTCAGAAATAATCAATATACTTTTGTCTTGGAAAAATACATGTCACTCTTCTTGCTGTGGAAAAATTACAGTAAAACACATCTATTGTCAAGGATTCAGTAATGAGTAAATGACACTCTTTTGGAATTAAAAGAATCCCATTAGGTTTACACTATGCAGGGTTACTTTACATTAATACACAATGTCAACAATACTTCACCAATTGAACCTGCCAATTCACTGGTTATTCTATCACATACAGGGCTATGATCTCTATCCTCTTATCTATTATGTCACAGTTTAGAATTTAAGAGGACCAAAATGGTCAGGGCACCCTGTTTGGCGCTAGATCTGGTAAGGTTTCTTTAACTTTAATCACTAGGCCCCAGCACCTTCCTTCCTCACCCCCACTCTGCTTACTGTTTTAGTGGCAGGTACACCACAGTCCACAGGTCTCTAGATGACACCCGACTCCTGGTTTTCCCCAACCAGCTGCTTGCCTGTTGCTGGCGTGGGGGGGGGCTTGTTAAACTTCCTCAGCCCAGGCGCGCTTCCACTTGACAGCGCTGGGCGAAGGGCCTTGTTGCAGATCAGAGCAATGCACTCGCTCACTAGCAGGGCGCAAGGGGGGCTGGTCAATCTTCCTCTCCTCAGGCGCTGGTTCCTCCAGTTAGCGCTCGAGCGTGGGGGGATTAACGCAGCCGACGCGGCGCTCAGGGAATCCTTCCGGCGCCTCCTCAGACAACCCGATGGTCGCGCTGAACTCCTGGGCATGCGCGATGCTCCTTGACGGCTCCGCCTCCGCTCCCGCCTCCTCTAGCGGCCGCTCCCAGGAAGGACGCTGCTCACCTCGGAGTCGCTGCTCTTCTGGGCCTGCCCGAACCTAGGCCCCTCCTGCCTCCACAGTAGTGATCTCGCGGGGGACATGCGCGGAAGCGCTTTCTTCTTCAATTACCGCGGCCGGTGCCCCCGGGGTCCCACAGCCGATCGAAGCAGCGCCGCTGCTCTTCCCCAGTCACTTCCCTCACCGGCTTCACAGGAAGGATGTGCTCACGCAGCGCCCTCGCTCCTCAGGACATATAAGGCTCCACAGTCCCCCGACCTCACCAGGGCACGACAAGGGACTCCAGCCACGTCACAGGGTTCACAGCTGTTCTTTCACGCTGGTAGGTGCAGCGCTGGGCATAGGAAGTTAGGGTGATCTTCAGTAAGAGTGTCCTGTCAGCTTTCACTGGGGTACAGGTTAAGAAGGGTCTTCCTTCACACTCAGGTAGCTTTTCTTCTCAGCAATTGATGTATGGGGAGGGATTGGTCAGAGGCTGAAGGGGGAACGTCCCTCTGAAGTGACTGTCTGCCTCCAAGACAAACTAGCTGCTCTCAGTGCGTCCATCTCCTCTCACCACTGCCTCACTCCTCCACCCTTGGGTCAGCACAAAATGGCTGCTGGTCACTGGCCTTATATAGGGTGGCCTGAGACCTGCAGAAGTCTCTGGTTGATTCTAGAAAGTTCCCTAATGTTAGCCTATGGGCCTGTCCTCCAGTAGTGTCCGTTATGGCAGTTGTTGGACACCATTTTAGGTTTCTGGAGATCCCTAGATTTTCAAGGGGCCTGACTAGGCCTCACAGGTTATGAGGGAAAAATGGCGTCATAGCCAAGGAACACCTAGCCCCCTGACAGCATTGAAAAATCCTGATGGACATATGTAAAAATAAAAATAAAAACTCTGGGAGGCTAAGGGGGACAAAAATAAATAATAATAGTTAGAGTATCCCCAGAAGCAGACAGGTCTAACAGGCTCTCTATGCATGTTGCATGCACAAATCCTGTTTGTCACACTAATGCCTGCCCAACTTGCTTTGCTACCGCTGGTAAAAAGGATTATTTTCTCTATAGAATGCATATAGCAGACATAGAACTGAATATGACGAAGAGCATGAAGATTGAGAGTAATTTGCGGAGTTAATATGGTCCCTCATGCATTCCAATTAAGCACTTGCTGGAAGTAGGATGATACAACAAATAGCTAACAGCACGTGACGAGAGGGTAATATTAATCAGCATGTAAACAAAGCCCACTCCATACGCATTTTAAATAATTGGCAAAAATATAGCTCAGGGAGCTGACCTTAAAAGGAGGCACGCAGTTGGCATCCTTACGCAGCTGTGTGGAAAGGGTTCCTGGTGTTGGGAGATCTCTCTACTGCCAAAAGGCGAGCAGTCACTCCCCATGCTCTGACCGCATCCTTAGCCCAAAATGCTTACCGGCCAGTCCAGCCCTGGTTGAGTCTCCTCTCACCACATATGATAGTTAAGTCACCCAAACCCCTCTACTCCTGCCACTGGGATCCTTTAGTTGTTTTTGTGAGTATACCTTCCAAAATCAGGAAAAATCTGGAACTTTCTGCTTACTTTTCAGAGGCTGAACTGTTTCCCAAATTCAGATGACTATTGAGTTGAAATAAAAATATAGGGCCCGATTCACAGAACTAACTTAAGACAAAATCCTAAACTTACTACTTTTGGTATTCACAGAAGTTAGGATTTTGTCTTAATTTTGTCTTAAGACAGACTTAAGACACAATCCGAACTTAAGTCTGTCTTTAGTCTGTCTTAAGTTTGTCTTAAGACAAACTTAAGACAAAATCCTAACTTCTGTGAATACCAAAAGTAGTACATTTAGGATTTTGTATTAAGTTAGTTCTGTGAATCGGGCCCAGTTATTATATAACCTACACCTAACAGGCTGAGTGGCACTACAGATAGGGAGAAAAAGTCAGTCACCAATACCAGCACTCAACCCTGGGCCAACTATTCTAGGAGCAAGAACAAAATCAACAAATGTTGATGCTATCACTCTATAGAAGATTAGTACCTATAATGACATCACGATGGAGCTTTAGTTTCATAGGGCTAAAAATACTTGAAATGTGCCTTTCACTATTTTGTCATTGTACTTTTAGATGTGTGATGTGACTAGGGTGAGTAAATGGCTCTATTTATTGGTGCACCACTTTTACATTCCTGGACCTTGCTTTTACATTATGAAGTGTATAGGTCCAATTGGCTCAATTTAAATGAATCAAGACAACATCTTCGAGAATGCAATGACATGTTAAATGAAAAGTCAAAACTGCAAAAGTTGTTTCCTGTGACATAGTGTCATCTTGGTACCCTAGATGTGACATTTATCTAACTTAGCTTTTTAAGAAGAGTTTATAGTTTGTAGTCCCTCAACAGGGAGTAGGACCGTATTAAATGTGTATTTGTGCAGCAGCCAGAAGAACTCTATGCTTTTGTACACAACCACCAAATTCCTTACCTTTTTTAACAAACAAATACCCACCCTGTTAAAAACGGGGTCTCTAGTTGGCAGAGGTATACACCCTGCTGTCCAAGTAGGGACCACCACTCTAGTCAGGGTAAGCTAGATACACACTAAAGGATAACCTGTGCTCACCCTCTGGTAGCTTGTCACAGAGCAGTCATGCTTATCTAAAGAGGCAATGTGTAAAGTGTTTGGGCAAAACACACACAGCAACACAATGAAAAAAACACAAAAAGACTCAGCCCAGGTTTTGAAAAATAAACAATAATTTATAAATAAATCAAGACCAAAATACCATGTAGAGAAGTCGAGTTATGAATTTCGAATCAGAATCAGATTAAGTTTTATTCGATTTCAGAAATATAAAATCACAAAAGCAATTTCTAATCAATAAACAGAGCTCTAGTGCTTAGAAGCAATAAGCGCCAATGGGGGTCATCTTGTCGCGTTGGACTGGGGCAAAGTCAACATATCAGGCGATCACGATGGAGCGACAGCAGGCTACAAGAAAAACGCAAGCCCCAGCTAACAGAGTACATTATCCTGGTTGCAACAGCGAGATGCAGGGTACAGTTGAGTGATGCTTCGAGCGATGTGCCGATGTCAATCCCGCAGTGGTGGTGATGCATCGGTTCAGTAGACGAAGTGCTGAGCTGAGTTTCCTTGGTTCCAAAGTGCGATGTGTCAGGTTTCTTCATGTAGTCGAAAGATGCGTCAATCTTTGCACACTGCATTGACAGCAATGTGTAGTTCTGATGCATCAGGCTCTCAAGGCGATGCGTTGGTTCAGAGAGCGATGTGCCGATTTTACTACCACAACCTGGTTGATGTGTTGGTTCTGTTACACCCAGACTGGAGATGTGTTGATTTCAGTGTTACAAGTTTCTGTCTGGGTCCACTTCCAGTGAACCAGGCACAGGAGCGCTTTGATATCCCTGAGTCTTAAGCAACAGGAGGCAAGCCAACAAGCCCTTGAGGATCACTTCAGTACAAGGCAGGGCCAAGTTCTACTCAGCAGAGTCAGAGAGCAACATGGCTGCATGGAAGCAAAACGAAAAGAAGGCCTTCCAGGTCAGCAGTCCAGCAAAGTGTCAGTCCTTGGTGCAGCACAGAAGTACTTCTGACAGAGTCGAGTTGTAATCCAGAAGTGTCTGATTTGGTGGGGTCACAGACCCAGTACTTATACTCAAATGTGCCTTTGAAGTGGGGGTGACCTAAAAAAAGGGTCTTTGAAGTGCACAAGTATCCTTTCGTCCTCACACCTGTCCCCAGACTGTCTGTGGCAGCTAATCAGCCCTTTGTGTGGGATCAGGCCACTACCTATTCAGATGTGAATTTCAGCCCCTCCCTCCTGTCCTGCCCAGGAAGAGCCATCAGAATGCAGATGAGTACTCAGACACACTTAACCTTCCTGTGAGGATGTCTATGCACAAAGTGTAGCTGTTACCCACCCCAGACATGTATTGGAGACAGGCTGAAGGCACACAGATCAGTAAGAGCAGAGAAATGCCCCCTTTCTAAAATGATTCTGTGCCTCGATTTTGTAGGGCCTTTTGGAACTATTGGGCAATATAGCTGAGGGTTATAAAATATATGTACCCACTGGAGTATAAACTAATTAATGTGACAGGAAATGTAACTATGTATGGGATACCTTATTTACATGTGTACACTAAGATAAAAAAGTACAGTATATGTGTTGGACACTTATGTATGTTGTTGAATAATCTGTAAATACACAGTAATTGTCATTCATGTGAGAATCAACGTCTTTGACTTTTATAAGTTATTTCATCTATGTGAGAGTCCAATATTTTGATCACTCATGTGAGAGCCTACGTTTTGATGTTGTGGTCTTAATTTTTGATTTAGGTAAAGTGTTGTCTTGTACTCTTGTATTAATATATTTTTTTGAGGATGGACCAGTCCACAAAGAACAATCTATTTTCTGTGTTTCAGAGTGTAATGTGCTTTTTTGTCTCCTTTCATGCTCCAACCTATAAATCCAATGTGGTTTGGAATGTAAAAACGTGTGGTATACTACTGAGAGGATTTCCATATCAACAGTGAAAGAGATAGAGCAGTATCTCCAATAGCTGTTGGCATTGAGAGGCATGGAAATAATGCATCTATGGTCTGAGGAGCATCCCCTTTTTTGTTTCTCATAGTAAATGATCCCACCCCTCATTTCTTTAACAGGATCTCTCCCCATTTCGATATTAACGATCTAAAAGTGGCATTTCTAAAACTGTAAAGTTAAATCCAACTCTACCAGTAAAGAGGATTTATCATTACGATTCCAAAAATATTAAATCAGGAATTACAGCTTAGAAGTGTATGTTAACCTATGAGAAGAGTAGGCCTCACAGTAGTGTAAAACAAATTTGGGTGATTTATGTATAGTAAAAGGAGAGTTTAAGGCTTGGCAAAGTGTTTTAAATGCCAAGTCGAGGTGGCAGTAAACTGCACACACAGGCCCTGGATTGGCAGGCCTGAGACAGGTTTGAAAGGCTACTTGTGTGGGTGCACACTTAATGCTGCAGGCCCACTAGTAGCATCTAATTTACAGGCCCTAGGTATATGGTATAACACTTTACAGGGGATCTATAACCAAATAAAATGCTATTTGTGTATACACCAGTGTTACCATGTTTAGGGGAGAAGCGCATGGACTTTAACACTGGTCAGCAGTGGGAAAGTGCTCAGAGCCCTAAGGCCAACAAAAAGAATCAGTAAAAACAGGAGGTAAGCTGGCAAAAAGTTGGGGAAAGACCACCCTAAGTATGACAGGTCTAACTCACCG
Source organism: Lissotriton vulgaris (assembly GCF_964263255.1). Taxonomy (NCBI): domain Eukaryota; kingdom Metazoa; phylum Chordata; class Amphibia; order Caudata; family Salamandridae; genus Lissotriton; species Lissotriton vulgaris. The sequence goes on along the minus strand of NC_141695.1, from coordinate 1,320,360,262 downwards.
AAGGCGATATTCTCAAGAACGTGTTATAATCATCGCCAAAATCGGTTAACGCAACGTTTCATATCACCGTTTATCACGGGAAAATAACTCTGTGTTAACGTCCTATTCACAACATGGCGGTAACATGCGATAGTCTGTTGATAACATGTCAAATGTCTGTGATAAAGACACCCGGACGGGGATAAAAATCTAAACCCCAACATGAAAAAATTTGTGATGTGCCCAACCACGATAAAAAAAAAATCGGCGATAAGCTGCGCCAGGCCTGCAATTCATATACATCAGGTGGGAAAAATCACTATAAAAGTAGAGAAAAAAATGCAAACAAAGGCAAAACAATTGCGAAGCACAATAGAGGTAGCCGGAGCAATTCAGAGGACAACCAGAATCCACAAAAGTCCCCTAGAGGCCCAGGCCGGGACCTCGGGGTCAGGGAAAGGCAAGGACAAGAAGAAGAGGAAGACGTTCTTCAGTCCTCAAGGAAAACAGGATCCTGATAACGGAGGTGATAGAACACCATCAACTATTGTTCGTCACCTCCACTGTGTCATTGGCAACAAAAAATGGAATATAGCAGTCCATCATGGACAAGGTGAATGTAGTTGGAGTGCTGAGGAGGACAATGGAAGAGGTCAAGAGGCGCTGGAATGATGTGAAGCACAAAAATAGGCAGAAACTCACCAATAACCAGAAGGCAGCAATGCAGACTGGAGGTGGGAGTCCAGTGCCACAGGAAGAGCTGGATGAGATGGAGGAAATGGTGTCCACAGTCATCAGTGTGGAGACGGTGGCAGGAGTTGGGGAACCGGACACTGCTCAACATGACCTGACACAACAACAGGGTGAGTAACGACCAGGGACTGGGGGACGTGGGGTCATGGGCACAATGGCACACATGCACAATTAGGTAGAGCACAGTGCACACCCACAAAGACTCTGGAGCATGTCTCTGATCCCCTTGGTACACTGCAGCACACCTAGAAACAGCAAGTAGGCACCCGTCGACTATGTGCCCAGAGGGGGCCCTTCAGAACACACCACCAATCTCTCAACCAACCCATGCACATGTGTTAAACCCAGCAAAGCGGCATGTCTGTGAGCAACACTGACAATGCAAGTGACACTGCATTACGAATAACATTGCTGAAGTCAAGATATTATGAAATGTTGCACTACACTGAGGTGGCTACGGGCCCAAGTCACAGAACTAACTCAAGACAAAATCCTAAATTTACTACTTTTGGTATTCACGGAAGTTAGGATTTTTTCTTAAGTTTGTCTTAAGACAAACTTAAGACAGACTTAAGACAACATCCTAACTTAAGTCTGTCTTAAGTCTGTCTTAAGTCTGTCTTAAGCTTGTCTTAAGTCTGTCTTAAGTCTGTCTCAAGTCTGTCTTAAGTTTGTCCTAAGACAAGCTTAAGACAAAATCCTGTGAATACCAAAAGTAGTAAGTTTAGGATTTTTTCTTATGTTAGTTCTGTGAATCGGGCCCTGAGTGTGGACCACATCCGTAAGGGAGCAGGTCACACTCTAACACATCCACGTGCACAAACAACCCTTGATGTCAACAACACATCTGCGGACAAACCATGCCCCAGACCCCCAACGCCCACCAAGAGCCCAATGACATTATTTATTTATTTATAAAGTTTTATATAGCGCAAACTTGAGCCTAGAGGGTATCAGAGCGATTTACATTTAGGATCGTTGCGTAACAAGTTACATCAGAAACAAGAGCATATTAAGGTACAGTACACATAAACAATGATGCAATAATTAGTAGGAGGGAGGGGGGAAGGAGTAATAGTGGGGAGCCGAGAAGGAAACAATGCCCAATGTCCGGTTGGGTAGGTGACGGTCAAGGGGGAAAACCAGGGCCAATCTCCTCATTAGCTGTCAAGCAGCTCCACCGGTCATCAGCCATGTTGCTTAAGTCTCAACGTTCAGGAAACACCAGTTTTTAGTTTATTTGATTTGCGAAGGTTATATAGTGCTCTCTAGACCCGGAGGTATCAGAGCGCAAAGCCAGGGGAACGTTGCATTAGAAGGTACACCAAAAGGATTATAGGGCACTGGCTAGACCCGTAGGTATCTGAGCGCTATAACAGAGGAACATTGCGTTACAAATTACATCAGTTACAATAGCGTAGTAAGGTAAGTAAACAAACAACGAGGTTGAGAGAATTTATAGGAAAGGAGGGGAGGAAGGAGCCATAGCAGAAAGACGAGGAAGAACTGTGTCCAATGTCTGTAGATACCAATAGAGAGGGAAAGGGGAGAGGTGGAGTGAGGAGGGAGAGGACAAGGGGGGGAGCCATGGACCGAGAAAAATTCCAGACATCCTCTTGAGGTCAGGTACAGTCCTGGCAGGGTTTTGTGAGTAAAAGTAAAAGATCAGCAAGGGTGGAAAAAGTCACCACTGTCGGCCGTGTTGGGGACGGGCATCCTGGGCTCCTTTTCCACACTGTGAGTGTGCTGAGAATGATAGAGGTTAACAAGGAAGGAAGGGCCAGACTCCCAATAGTTCTTAAAAAGGACATTAGATCTCACCATTGCCCTCCACGGGGTGGAAGGGAGTCTGACGAGGTCAGACGATGTCAATCTTGATTTCTGTTCGAAGCTCCTTTTTAAATTCCCACAGGGAAGGCAGGAGGGCCTCTTCAGTTAGCACCATTGCCCTTGCTGATGGTGTCGCTACTTAGCCTGACACTCCTGTGCCCGTGGAGCGATAATAATTGGGTGGTATAAAGGGGGCACAACGTGGTCCGCTCCAAGCCATCCCCTCTGTCTCGTAGAAGCAGTGTGGAGCGTTTGAGCGTATAGTGGAGTCCCAAATCACTTATCTTTCCTCATCAGGCTTCACCTTTGCTGATACGCTGACCACCCTGAGGGTCTCCTCACTGGCCACCTTAGGTGCCTTGGCATTAGGAGTGCTCTGAGTTTGCCCTGTCCACCCTGGGCATGCTGGGGGACCTTCGTGGTCCCTTGAAGAAGATTCTCTCTTCAGCTAGGCGGCCAAGTTAGGGTCAGGCAATCGGCCTCCTTAGATCCTTCGGGTTGGGGGTCCCAGAGCTGGCCGTGACTGCCCATTGAGTGATCTCAGCACTATCTAAGCACAGAAGTCAAAGGCACACCGCATGAAAGGGATAAGGGGCGGCAAAATCAGAGCTGCAGGGGTGACTCTCCAAAAATTCAGCACACACACATAACATGCAGAGCATATCAACATTGACAAAAATGTGGTACAAACCGCAACATGTCCACAACAGAAGAGAGGACACAACTGGTGCCGCTTGTGTGTAGAAGCTGGCCAATCACATTTGGCATAGCAGGGAAATGTGAGTTGATAATGTCTAAGTACAAACACACATCTGTGATGTTGTTGAAATTTCCATTGTCCTGCATCAAATAGGCAGCTCCTCCCCAACAGCCACAATGTACCATGTCATGCAGTCTGTATGTAAACATGTCCAATGCTTCAACATACATGTGAACACAATGGTAAACTGCATCTCCCCTTCACATTGCAGAGGGGAAACCAACACCTCCTGCAGAGAAGACCAAACCTCTCTTCTCTGATGACAAAGAGGACCTCCACACCTTCGACACCGACGCCCTCCAAGAGTTCATTGACAGCTACATCAACCCACCTCCAGGAGCAGGGCAGCCCACCTGCATCGATGAGACCCCAACCCCTGTACAGACCACACAGCAGGCAGCACCCACCACCACGGCTGCCTCCCAGGAACCCCACGAACAACACATGGCCTTCCAACGCTGTGTGTTGGAGTGCCGGGAGAAGATGGCTGAACAGGTGCGGGTGGGGTTCGACCGCATGGCAGCCAAACTAGATGCCTTACGTGGGTGTCTAAGTCCCATCAGGGACCACTCACAGTCCCAAAGGACACCCACAGTCCGCTCCATACTCTCCAACGATCCATGGCTGACATCGCTGGAGTCCTGACTTGGAGACAAGAACAACTGTCTAGTCAGAGTGGCTCCAGCAATGTCACCCGGGAGTTGGGACACATGCGGAGGATCATGGAGAACATGGAGTGGATGTAGGCGGAAAGAGCTGTTGCCACTGCTGCACACCAGTGTGAGGTAGCTGGGTTCCTCAATGCCCTGCAGACCCTCCCCATGGCATTGCTGCCTTAAGGCCTGGTGAGGATGAATGCTGCTGCTACCACTCCATCCACAGCTCCGCCCCCTGAAGTGTCTGTGCCACACAGTTCAGCAGACATTCCACCTCCGGCCCCTGATGTGTCACTGTCACACAGTACTGGAAACAGAACACCACCACCCACATGTGAGGCACATGAAACAGCAGAAAACAAAGATGTGAATGATTCTGCCTTGGTGGTAAGAAGGACGCAGTAGCATTTATCTCTGCCATATTGCCTGTTTCTGCTTGGTTCTGCCCTCTGCATCATCACCTTCCACTGTCCCCCGATACACTCTGCAACACTCACCTTGGACCTCGACATGGACTGCCATATTCTGTTTGGTTACCAATGACACAGCAATGAGACTGCAGACTGAACTCTTCCTCTTCCGATGAACGTATCATTCCCTAAAGGACTCTGGCTGGCCCGCCACGGGCCAACAATGTAAAGTGAGGTTTGCATGGCCCTTTACTGCTCCAGCTACAACACTCCACTGAATGTACATTAAAGATTCATTTTCACACAGATGTGTCATGTCTATGATCATTCAAGTTTGGAAATATGGATGAAAGTGGGGTCAGTGATTCCCCTTTAGGTCCTTGTTGCTCATGTTGTGGGACCTTAGTCCCAGGGTGCAACATTACCGATTACGGTCCAGGTGGCGCCAACACTACAACACATGCATTAGTTACTTCCTTGTCCAGCCCAGGACGGAATCACTCCCAGAGTCCCGGGGTCATTGTTCACACCCCTACGCTTGACTGGCATACTCCAGGTCAGCCCACACCACTTACGCTTACAGGGGGGGGACAACGCTACATGTCCCAGGTCTTCCCTGTAGGTATCTGCTGATCACAGGTCAGAGCCACTCCCTCACGGCTGGTTTACACCCACACCCATTCAGAACACGTGTCACAGGACATGTGACCCTTCCAATAAAAAGGGCCGGGCGCATGTGCTCGACGCCATTTCCACTCTCTATCTGGGTGTAACCGTGTTGTTATTATTTATGGATGAGGGCATAGGGCCCTACCACATCACATTCCCCACTGCCAGAGGTGACATGATTGCGTCCGCACCACAATACTCGATAATAGATGTCCATGACTTGTGTTGCACAGAGTTGGTGGCACCAGATACACTGTGGCCGGCACGGGCCTATTGCCACGGGATGGTGACTTTTGGTGCACTGAGGAAGGGGCACCTTAAGTGCTGAGCGGGTGTGCAGCCAGCGATGATGTGCCGTCTTGGCGGTCCGGACTAGTGAGGATTTGTGTGAGCCCTGCTGGATCGCAGTGTAGGCCTAAGCCAGCGGAAAGTGCGGGCCTACCATCATGTGGCGTTGCCTCATGGATCACAGAGTTAGTGGCACCTAAAGAGCTGAGCGGGTGTGCAGCCTGCGATGCAGTGTGCACTGATGTGATCTCTGGCATTGCAAAATCAAGACCCAGAATCAAGTGTGTGACCTGGTGGCCCGTGGTGCGGGGCTGCATGGTGTGGAGGCTGCCAAGGTCGCGGGCCCCGGGCTTGGAGCTTGCACTGGCACATGGTGGGTCCTCTTGGAGACACACCGGTGGTGGAAGTTGAGCAGTGAGGCCTAGGTGCGCAGGGGCGGGCAATCACCGCTGGGCGGCGGGAGGGGCTGGGGTGCAGCAGCCTGTGTGTGCAGGGGCGGGCAAGCGATTATGGCATGTGCAATTATATGAACTCTGCCATTCATACATCTGGACTCTGTTTTAGATAAGGGACCTGGTGGACTGCAGTGTATATCAGCACGTGGTTGGAGACACACCAGTGGCAGCAGGTGAACTATTGAGGCCTGGTTCCGCAGTGTTGGCACTCTTTCTCCCTTTCTTCTTTTCACTTCCTCTCTTTCCGGCTCTTTCTCTCTCTCTCTCTCTCTCCCTCCTCTCTTTCTCTCTCTTTCTCTCTCTTTCTCTCTCTCCCTCTCTTTGTCTCTCTCTCTCCCTCTCTTCCTTTCACTCTCTCTCTCCCTTTCTTTCTCTCTCTCTCTGTCCTTTGATGAGCTCATGACACACCTTATCTTGACTTTTGTCTTGCAGGCTGTGACTTACAGCTTGTCCAGAAAAGACCCGCCATGACTCTTCTAAATATTTGTTTTGAGTTTAATTTGAATAAAATGATTTGTTTGGAAATTCAAAGATGAATTAATGATTCTCCTTTTTCTGACCACAGACAAATGTTGATTGTTGTAATTGTGCGACATCAGGCGAATAGTTTTGTTCATGATTGATGTGACATATCTTTGTCCAGGGGGGCTGGTGCCCGGGTGGGGGGGGTGGGCCTGGGTGTGGTGGCGGTGGGTGTTGTGGCCCTCTTGGGTGTCAGGCTGCATGACCAGTTGCTCCATGGCTTCTGTTGTTCTTCAGGTGTGGCTCTTGGCTGGGCTCCCTTTTATGGGGCAGGTTATGATCCGACTTTACACCAGGTAAGGGCAGGTGTTAAATCCCTGCTGCTAAAGCGCCTTATCGCCTGTTTTGTGATCTTATTGCCGATCTGGCTGATCGTTGAGAATGTTGAGAAGTGTTGTTTTTGCGGCTTTTTGCACGGGAACACTCTGCATATCATTAACATTAGTTGCCGGTGTCACCTTTGACGATGTTTTGTGCGGCTGCTGTCGCAGGGAAACTGGTGATATCGGCTGTTAGCACCAGCTTGTGAATAGGGAGATATATTTATCGCCACTTCAGCTGCGATACAGTGCCGCTAACTCGGTGATAAGTCCTTGAGAATATGCTCCCGAAAGTCTTAACACCTTCTATGCTCATGACGGAGCCGCTCCGTCATGAGCATCGGTTGAGCTGTGCTCATGACGGAGCGGTTCTGTCATGGCCCGCTCGGCGCGCCTGCGCGGCGCGAATTCCGCGCCTGCGCTGGACGTTCCATTGAGCGGGCGGGGCCATGACGGAACCACTCCATCATGAGCATAGCTCAACCGCGGCTCATGACGGAGCGGCTCCGTCACGAGCATGCGAGCGCCGCTCGCCCCCCCCCGCCCCCTTAGCGCTGCGGCGGAATTGCCGCCTCAACGAAGAGGTTAAAAACAGTCAGGAAAAAAACATGTCATGTTTTAAACTGAGAGAAAATGGCAGCAGGTGGAGAGGGGTACAATAAAAAGGAATTGCGTTGGGATTTAAAGAGGAAACCAAAAATCAGTCAACCAAATGTGTAAATTAGTACACCCTCACAGATCAAGCACTTCATGATGATAATTTAAAGACCTATATCTGTGTCCCAGTTACATCTAGCACAGTAATGCCAAATGAACAGTGAGCAGGTGTGACTACAATAGACATTACCTGCAGGTTCTACAAAAGACAGCCAACACTAAGGCCCTGATTGCAAGTGGGTCGGAAAGAGGTGAGGAATTTACCTCAACAGTAAGTGCCTTTACCCTGGGGTTCAACATTTGCAAGGTACTGTAAATACATCTTATTTCGTGATTTTCACATTCATGAGGAATACCATGGAAAATAAGTATTTAAATCACAAATTACCACGTTTTCTCTTTTTTTAGACCTTTCCCCCCTTGAAATTCAGCAGGTTGGACATGTCGAAGTGTATCCCAGCTGGGTTGTGATACTGATCGGAATGTAACTCCCTGCTTGTAATCAAGGCCGACATAATTAAATTAGGACACTGTTGCGGCACGTGCATACGATAAAGAAGTCAATGCAGCTCGTACGAAACGTCATAGGAAGTGGGAGGGCGGAGAGGAGGTCTGGTGACGCCTTCACTTAATGAGTTACAGTGAAAGGTAATGTGGGAGGAGCTGTGCAAAGAACTGCGAACACGTCACCAGAAAGAGTTAAGTAATCTAGGACACCTCGAGATGTCTAAAGCTGATGTCACACACGCCCTGCACCACGGGCTCACGTGTTGCATAATTACTTGGTCCTTTTGTCAGAGTTCCAGTAAGCTGCGACGTTCACTGGGTTCATCTTCTTCCGCCCGCCAAAACCTAAACAATCGTCTAATGGTGATTCATAAAAAAAAAATCTTAATGCACCTTTTCCAATATGTTAAAAAAATTCTTCCTAGTACAACATAACATGACTTGAGCAATATTGTCTTAGTCTTTTTTTTTAAGGGTGATTTATTGTAAACCCTTATTGTCAACTGAGCACGACGAGCCTATGTTTCTGTAACTGAGACTTTGTACTGATGCAAATACGGAAATACATGTTGCTGCTTGTCTAATAGGAAATAAGCATACATTTTAAGTAACGTGATATATTGCACAAACCCTCTTGTATCTGAGCAAAACTGTGAACACTCAATCAATCAATCAATCAAAGCATTTATATAGCGCACTACTCACCCAAAGGGTCTCAAGGCGGTAGGGGAGGGGGGTCCGCTACTGCTCGAACAGCCAGGCCTTGAGTTGCTTCCTGAAGGCGAGGTGGTCCTGGGTCAGGCGGAGGTGGGTCGGGAGGGAGTTCCATGTCTTGGCGGCGAGGTAGGAGAAGGACCGTCCCCCTGTGGTGGCTCTTCGGATGCGGGGGACGGCGGTGAGGGCGTGGCCGGTCGATCGAAGCTGGCGTTTGGGAGCGTAGAAGTTGAGGCGGCTGTTGAGGTATCCTGGGCCTTGGTTGTGTAGGGCTTTGTGTGCGTGGGTGAGGAGTCGGAAGGTGATTCTCTTGTTGACCGGGAGCCAGTGCAGGTCTCTCAGGTGTCTGGAGATGTGGCTGCGACGGGGGATGTCCAGGATGAGTCGTGCTGAGGCGTTCTGGATCCGCTGGAGTCTCTTCTGGAGTTTGGCGGTGGTTCCGGCGTAGAGGGAGTTGCCGTAGTCCAGACGGCTGGTGACGAGGGCCTGGGTGACCGTCTTCCTGGTCTCGGTGGAGATCCACCGGAAGATCTTACGTAGCATGCGCAGGTTGTTGAAGCACGACGAGGAGACGGCGTTGACTTGTCTGGTCATGGAGAGGGAGGAGTCCAGGATGAAGCCCAGGCTGCGTGCGTGGTCTGTTGGTTTGGGTGCGCTGCCTAGGGCGGGGGGCCACCAGGAGTCGTCCCAGGCGGAGGGTGAGGCTCCCAGGATGAGGACTTCTGTCTTGTCTGAGTTCAGTTTCAGGCGGCTGTTCGTCATCCATTCGGCTACCTCTTTCATCCCTTCGTGAAGGTTGGCTCTGGCGGTGGCGGGGTCGTTGGTGAGGGAGAGGATCAGCTGTGTGTCGTCGGCGTAGGAGATGATGTTGAGGTTGTGCTGGCGTGCGATGTCTGCGAGGGTTCTCTGCGCCAGGTTCTCTCGAGGGCTCGGCAGTTCTTCTTGGAGCTCTTGAGTTCGTCGGTGAACCATGGGGCTTTCTTGCTGCCGGGTCTGCTAGTCGGGGTCCTCAGGGGGGCGAGGTCGTCTGCGCAGTCGCTGATCCACTTCGTGAGGTTGGTGGCCGCCTGGCTTGGGTTTGTTGCGCTGGTGGGAGGGTTCATGCTCAGGGAGGTCGCGAGCTGGTCGGCTGTGATCTTGTTCCAGCTTCTGCGTGCAACCTGTTGCTGGTGGTGGTGGATCGTGGTCCTTCTGAAGCTGAAGTGGACGCAGCTGTGGTCCGTCCAGTGGAGTCCGGTGGCGTGGCTGAAGGCGATGTCCTTGCTGGATGAGAAGACGGGGTCGAGTGTGTGTCCGGCGTAGTGGGTGGGGGTGGTGACCAGCTGCTTGAGTCCTAGGTTTGCGAGGTTGTCCAGCAGGGTGGTGGTGTTGCAGTCGTTGTTGTTCTCCAGGTGGAAGTTGAGGTCCCCGAGGAGGATGTAGTCAGCGGAGCAGAGGGCGTGCGGGCTGATGAAGTCGGCGATGTCTTCGCTGAACTGTGTGTGTGGTCCCGGGGTCTGTAGATGAGGTTGCCTCTGAGGGTGGTCTTTGGGTTGATGTGGACTTGGAAGTGCAGGTGCTCGGCGGGTGCGAGGCTGTCGTCGGTGTTGGTCGTGATGCGGATGGTGTTCCTGTGGATGATGGCGATGCCTCCTCCGGTGTGGTTGATGCGGTCCCTTCGGATGATCTTGTAGCCGTCTGGGATGGCGATGGCGATGTCGGGCGCAGAAGAGGCGTTCATCCAGGTTTCCGTGAGGAAGGCGACGTCTGGGGCTGTGGTGTCGAGCAGGTTCCAGATCTCGATGGCGTGCCTGTGGACGGAGCGGGTGTTGAGCAGGATGCATTTCAGGTGGCTGCTGCTGTTGCTCGTCTTGGTTGGTGTTGGAGTAGTGCAGGTCCGGATGCAGGTGAACTTGCAGGAGTTGCAGCAGAAGGGTCCGTGGGTGCGTCTCGGGTGGCTCAGTAGCAGTCCGGGAATCGGCCGGCGTTGAGTGCGTTGAGGGTGGCGGTGTCGTACGTCCGGCGGGTGGGCTGGGGTCTGCGGGGGCAAGGGGTCCTGGCACTGGGCGCGGTCCAGGCGCGGACGGGCGCAGACGGGCTTACCTTTGGCGCACCTTCGGCGCTCAATCGGTGTTCCTGCTGCACGCGTCCGCTGCGCGGTCGCTGAGCGGGCGTCATAAGAAGGGAGCCGGGAAGGCGGGTCAGCTGGGAGGCGGGATCGCGTTGTCCAATCGTCTGGTGTGGGGGCAGGGCCGCAGGCAGGAAGCGGCGGGAAAACGGGAGCAGGCAGAGCGGGCGGCCCAGCGGCGGCTGGGGCGCTGCTATCGGCGTCGGCTCTCGGCGGCGATGTTCTCAGGCAGCAGGAGGCTCTGGGGCAGGAGAGGTGAGGAGCGAGGGGCGACCAGGCCAGAGGCGCAGTGGATACTGATACGCAGTGGACACTGAATATAGAGCCGTTGTTATACACAGATGACCCCTTTTTTGTTTATGATTATTTGTTATTAGTATCATAGCTGATTTAGCAGCAAAAGCCAAGTCCGTAAGCAAGCCGTAAAAACAGTGCATTTTGAATTGGCACAGTGTTACTACGTTTGGGATTTAAGCAATAGACTAAACGGTGACTCAAAACAATCTCTATTTAAAAAGAAGAGAACATTTATTTTCTAAGCTTCTTATCACTCAAAACACAGCAAATGGACTGTAAAATAATGTGGCAATTATGCACTCGCCCAAATATCATTAGTTGAGTTCCATGTTGATCAAGCAGAAATAAATGCAGCAAATAGGCTTGCCCTTCTTATTTTCGATAGGGACTAAGCCAATTACACTTTCTTTAATGCTTATGTAATGCTGAATTTTCAAATTAAACATTTGCTCTTAGCAAAATACTGATCAAATTGATTTCAAAGCTGTTTTTTGCTGCTTTTATATCATTACATATTTAAAATAAGTAAAAGCAGTAAGTGTTGCACATGTTTAACAGCAGTTTCACAATTATGGCAGAATTTTGGCGGTGGAGTAGGTGTCAGCTTCTGTTACAAACAGTCCACGACCTGTATTATACAAATGGCGTACTGTCCCTGTTTGTTGTGAAACAACTTTAACTAGGTGAGCTTGGGCAAGGAAGGAAACAGATGATGAGCTGCCTTCAGGGCCAATGCAAACTCGTGCCTGCCCAGGGGGCAGCACATTAGTTCAGTTCAGTTAAAATAACGTTATTTCGGTCACCAGGGCCATTAAAGTACAAACATAGGGCATCATTATGATGTCAGGCGTCGGGCCGCCTCCCGACTCCATGGTGGTCAGACCACCCAATTTGGATGCGACCACCGGGTTGGTGGTCGGAAAGTGCTCCTTTACAATAAGGCGTGAGCTGCAGGCCAGGAATAGGGAGGTGGTGGTCCCCAGGGTTGTGTAAGGGGGGCTCGAGCCTCCCCTCACTTTATTTTGAAATAGCCTCGGGGAGGTGGTGGTCCCCAGGGCTGCATTGGGGGCTAAGCACTCCACATGTTCTTTTTTGTAATGCAGCCCCGGTGAGGTGGTGGTCCTCGTGGCTGCGGGAGACCTTGAAGCCTCCCACATTGAATAGATTGCCCCGGAGAGGTAGTGGTTCCCGGGGCTGCGGAGGCCCGCGCAGTATTTCAATCATTGCGCCCTTGGACCTTGCCCACCCAAAGGCCTAATGAAACGAAGCGCGGAATGCCTGTGCTTTTTTTTTTCTTTTCGGCCGGATTCACAGATCCAATGAGAATACCACTGAAATTTGTATTAAAAATGCTATTTCTGGCCGGGGGGTCTCTGTGGGACTCTTGAGTAGGCCTAGGGGGTCAGGGGGTTTCTACCCTGCCCGCTTTTCTTGATATTTAACGTTTTGTGACCTTTTTTCTTGTGACTCGGTTCATTACTGCATTTGAAGCAAGTATGAAATACTGTAATATACAGATAGTCACTTTCCTTTCCCCATTTTTCCAATAATGTATTTTACATTTATAATTGAACCCATTCGGAAATTGTATTTTACCTATCACACAGAAAATGAAGTATGTACAAGTGTTAAGTATTTCTTCTATGTCTATCTATGCACTGTCACTTTAAAAGAAGGTGCATCACACGACACTTTTGTCATGTGATCAAGGCAGGGAGCTGCCGAAACGCGTCGTGATGATGTGGTCGCACTTTGAAATAAAATAAAAGAGAAGCACTAAACTGGGTCTACCTCGTCTCATTGCAAGTCTGTTGGAGAGAAGTTGTGGAGGACGAGCATTGCAGCATATATATATATATATATATATATATATATTTATATATATATATATATATATATATAGATATATATATATATATTTATTTGTCACTCTCATCTGCACAGAAAAGCCGATCACTTTCACCACTGCCGGTGCAGTCATCAGGTTGTTAAACCCATAATTATGTTTGCTGCCAAAATCAATAATCAAAGGCACTCCATCACAGTGAAAAATATTTATTTCAATGGTCAGTGACAATGCGTTTTGGCTCTACAGCCTTTCTTTGCCCATGCTTGTAGTAATTTCCTTATGGCAATTAGATTTTTTATGTTATTATTAGGACTTGAGTGTGTTCCTGACTGCCTTAATTGCTTTTCCATGTTCACACTTTTGGGGCAGCCTGATCCCAAAATGTCTGCGCCACTTCGTCATGAGAAATGTTTGCTCCTGCTCGAATCAACATACCTAGTGATTGCTCACAACAAACAGCTCTCTTGGTGCCGGGTGCACAAGTCTCTTCTTTAACCCTTTCGCTGCGGCGGCAATTCCGCTGCAGCGCTAAGGGGGTGGGGCGGCCGCACGGCGCTCCGACGCTTATGACGGAACCGCTCCGCCATGGCCCTCGAGTGGGCTATGCTTGTGACGGAGCGGTTCCGTCATGGCCCGCCCGTTCTTTAGAACGTCAGCGCAGGCGCGAAATCAGCGCCATGCAGGCGCGAAATCAGCTCCGTCACCAGCACAGCCCACCCGAGGGCCATGACGGAGCGGTTCCGTCATAAGCGTGGGCGGGGTTAACTGTACTTTGCAGGGCTCATCAACCATTCATAACACAAGCATCACTGTTATCAGCAACAGTGCCATAACTGTTACCACCAACAAATTACCACTGCAACCATTACCACCACAATTACCACTACCACTATTGCCATTACTACACCACCATTACCACTTCCACTATTTCTGCCACCATCACCATTACATATAACAAAACTAAAACCCCCTTCCCACCACCCTTACATCCTCATAACAGCATTTTTGCACGCCTGTGTTCGACATGGAAGCCTGGCTCATTGAGCTTGCCCATAATTGTTGTAAACGTTTTTATCAGGTTGTCTCAGGCCGCCTACGTGTCTGTTCGTGTTTGTTGGGGATTTGTTTGCGCGCAATTAAAGAACTCTGCTACTTTTACAGACTGATTGGAAATTCAAAGAATAAAGCACTGACACGGATGTTGTAATACCAAGGTGTACTAATGCAGTGCTTTCTTCCGGTAGGAGGCTCATTAGCATGTTTCAAGAGCGGGTGTCTCTCCCTGCCAGTTCTGAACGTGCCACGTTGCATCGGTGCACGTGCTGCTGCCGAGAATTGTGTAACCGCAGGGCTCGAGGCTGGTGCCCTTTCAACAGGTGTCAGAACTCATGAGTGAGCTCAGTCTGCACAGCAGTGACATCACGGAGTCTCTGTGTGACTCATACCTACTGGCAACAGAGAGACGTAGGCACGGATGCCTCAATTGATACAGAATAATAATGTCACAAGTGGGACACTTGTCAGTCCCACAATCTTACGTCCCTTCGCCCTGTAAGATCGTAGACCCTACAAGCTCTATAGCTGTTTTTGCACTGATTTACCCATAGTGCTGTTATTGTGCAGGTGGTTGAAGAGCATGGCCACAGAAAAAGGTAACCGAAGTGCCAATGTGTGACTCTGTACATGCAAGAATTCATAGTAAAGGATATAGGCAGAGACTCTCGGGACAACAATAACGAAAAAATGTCAACCCTCAGAGCGAGGGAGGCAGGTGTCAACTGCCAAGGATATACTAGTAGGACATAAATATGTCTCCCACTGGTAAGAGGGCAACTTGATTCATCCAGAGAAGAATACAATGAACAAAGTCCAAACAATCAATACATAAAGAAGAAAGACAATAGCTATTTTATACAAAACAGGAACGTAGTTCAAACATTTGAAAGCCAAGAGTTCTTTATTTTTCTTATAAGTCATCTTTTGTTGTTTTGGTTCTCATTTAGCACGGAGCAAATGTGATAACATACAGAATATACAGTGGTCACATAAATCAGTTAAACAAGGAATAATCAGGTGTATATACATATAAGAGTGAGAAAAATAGATGAAACACTCTCCCGCCCCACTACAATAGAGCTCAATAAAAATCATACACCCAAGACCAAACACATATATTTACAACAGTCAAACCATGTACACATGCCACATTCTCACATATACCCAATGAAACAGATTACACACACAATCCGGCAGAAACCAAATCAAGACTATGTAATATTGGTGGTAAATTGGAAAAAATACATCCAGTAGTTGCCTTCGGGTATATACCACCCTGTGGTTTCTGTCTTGCACGGTGCTGATGCGTATTTCGGTCCTAGGTTAACAAGTAGCCATCACCTAAAGTACGATCAGTCATACACAGTGCTTTAAATGGAAATCAATAAGTGAAAGTACTCACCAAAAGGAGAGGTGGACTGGGGGTGGAGTGTGGGGTAGACCTAAGGGTGGGGCTAAGATCGAGGCAAGGGTTGGTCTAGGTTTTCCTCCATTCCAAGCTTTGTATGCATGAAAACTGCATACTGTAATAATGTCAGATAATCTGTCCAATAGTTATGACACTGATTAACCATAACATAGCTCTTACTAATAAGGGTTTATTACTATCCAAAGTAACCCTCTTTTATAGCAACTTTAAATCAAAAACAAAAAGAATGAGGAAAAAACAGTAAGGCTCTAAGGGGGATAACTATCGCAAAATTAGCTTAAAGCAACTTTGCACATCGCAATGTATCGCAACAAAATAACACTGTGTTAACGTTGTATTCTCAACCCGGTGGCACCATGCAATAGTCTCACGATAATGCGCCAAATGACCGTGTTATAACTAACGCGACGCCGAAAATACACGAATGCCCAAAAAAGTTTCGATGTGGCCAATCGTGATACAAAAATCAGCGATAACCAGCGACAGGCCTGCAATTCCCACGTGTCATGTGGGAAAATGCACTATAAAAGAAGAAGAAAAAAAAAAGGCAAAAAAAACTGCGTCTCACCATGGATGCACCCGGACCGAGTGCAGAGTACAACGCGTACCCCACAAGCCCCACGAACATCTAGCAAGTAACCTTGGGCTCGGGAAAGGCCAAGGAGAAGAGAAAGACGCGGTTCAGTCCTCAGGAAAACAGGACAATCGTTACGGAGGCGATAGAACAATACCAACAAATGTTCGCCACCTCCACTGTGTCATTGGAAACAAAGGCGCAAACATGGCAGACTATCTTGGACAATGTGAATGCAGTTGCAGCGTTGAGGAGGACAATGGAAGGAGGTCAAGAGGCACTGGAATGATGCAAAGGGCAAAACCAAGAAGAAACTCGATGCAAACATGAAAGCAGCAATGCTTATTGAAGGTGGTGGTCCAGCGGACAACCAGGAGTTGGATGACATGGAGAAAATGGTGGCCACAGTCACCAGTCGGGACACAGTACCAGGAGTTGGGGATCCGGACACTGCTCAACATGACCTGACACAACATCAGCAGGGTGAATACTGACCAGGGACTGGGAGGACGGGGGGAGATGGGCACAATGGCACACATGCACACGTGAGTAGAGCACACTGCACACCCACAATGACTCAGGATCACGTCCCTAATCCTCGTGGCACACCGCAGCACACAAACAAACTCCAAGTAGGCCCCCGTACCCCATGTCACCAAAAGTGTCCCACACCACACATCACCAATCTCACCACCAACACATGCACACGTGCGAAACCCAGCAAAGATGCCTATTTGTGAGCCACACTGACAAGGCAAGTGACACTACATGATGATTAGCATGGCTGCAAGCCAATCATCATGACAATGTGCACGTGACGACACTGAGGGGGCTGAGTGTGGACCACATCCGTAAAGGAGGTCACACTCCGACACATCCACGTGCACAAAAAACCCCTGACCTCAACAACACATCTGCGGACAAACCATGCCCAAGAATCACAACTCGACCAAGAGCTCAATTCACCCAAGTCTGGTACATCTCATTACTGTAGGAGCATAGACGTCAAAGGCACACCGCCTGAAAGGGATAAGGGGTCGAAAAATCAGAGCGACAGGGGCGACTCACCCACAATGCCACTCACACACATGAGAATAAGAGCACCTCAACATTGACAACAATATGGCAGAAACTGCAACACTTTCAAAACATAAAACAGGACACAAACGGTGCTGCGTGGGTGTACAAAATGGACAATCACTTCTAGCATAGCAGGAAACTGTGAGATGACAAGGTACAAGTACAACCTCACATCCCTGATGTCGTACAAATGTCCACTGTCCCGCATCAAATATGCATCTCCTCACAAACAGTCACAATGTACATTGTCATGCAGTCTGTATGTGAACTTCGCCAATGCGACAACATATGTGGAACACACTGTGAAATTGCATCTCCCCTTTACATTGCAGAGGGACAATCAACACCTCCTGCAGAGAAGGCCCTACATCACGTCAGTGATGATGTAGATGACCCCGAGGACATCAACCTAGATAAACTCCAATGGTTCATGGACACCCTCCGCACCCCACCTCCAGTAGTACAGCCCAGCACAATCGAGGTGAGCCACCCCCCTGCACAGACCACACAGCAGGAATCACCCACTACCACGTCTGGCTCCCAGCACCTCATTGAAAAACCCATGGTGTTCCAACGCAATGTATTACACTGCCAGAAGGAGCTGGCTGAACAGGTGCGGCTGGGTTCCAACTCATGGCAGCCAAACTGGATGTCGTACGTGGGTGTCTAAGTCCCATCAGGGGCCACTTACACTTCCTAACGGTCACCCACCGTCCGCCCCTTGCCCTCCAACAATCCATGGCTGGCGTAGCTGGAGTCATGAATCAGAGACAACAACAACTGTCCAGTCAGAGTGGCTACAGCAATGTCTCTGTGATTTGGGAAATATGAGGAGGGTCATGGAGAACATGGAGCGGATGCAGGCGCAAAGAATGGCTATCATGGCTGGACACGAGAAAGCTGTAGATGGTATCTTCCATGCCCTGCAGATCCTCATCAATGAAGGTGTTCCTTTGGGCTATTCCTGCTGCAGCTGCAGTGGAGTGTGGTCCACCTTCCTCATCTTCCTCATTATCGTCCAGTGCATCTGGCACTTGTAGCCATGGGGCATTGGTGCGTACACATATGTTGTGCAACACACAACATGCAACGAACATCTTGTGCACAATGTTTGCGATGTATAGGAGCCTTCCACCTGTGATGTCCAGGCACCTGAAACGTGACTTCAAGAAGCCATTTGTGCTTTCCACGATGCCCCTGATGCGTTTGTGAGCCGCATTGTACTGCCTCTGGGCCTGTGTGTTCGGGGCTCGGAGGGGTGTCATCATCCAGGGGCAGAAAATTGCAAAAAACACAGTGGATGGACAGAATGTAGAACAATGTCATACATTCACCCCAGTACAAGGATCTGGGCCTAAATCCATCGTTTTTTTTGCACTCCACACCACCCTGGGTTAGACACTGGCTATATGCAAATCAGCTCTGACCCTGTGCCTCATGCGAGCAGTCCAGTCCGAACTACCAAGCCATGTCTTTCCCAGACCGGAATCAAGCATCCAAGGACCGGTTTCTGGCTATCAGCCTTCATCAGCCTGGATAGCTTGACTCCAGTGGTGTGGAGAACCTGGGACTCACGTCTGAGTATCCCCAGCACACTCGGGGTGAAAATTGCAAAAAATACAGTAGATGGACAGAATGTAGAACAATGTCATACATTCACCCCAGTACAAGGATCTGGACCTAAATCCATCGTTTTTTTGCACTCCACACCACCCTGCGTTAGACACTGGCTATATGCAAATCAGCTCTGACCCTGTGCCTCATGGGAACAGTCCAGTCCGAACTACCAAGCCATGTCTTTCCCAGACTGGAATCAAGCATCCAAGGACCGGTTTCTGGCTATCAGCCTTCATCAGCCTGGATAGTTTGACTCCAGTGGTGTGGAGAGCCTGGGACTCACGTCTGAGTATCCCCAGCACACTCGGGGTGAAAATTGCAAAAAACACAGTGGATGGACAGAATGTAGAACAATGTCATACATTCACCCCAGTACAAGGATCTGGGCCTAAATCCATCGTTTTTTTGCACTCCACACCACCCTGGGTTAGACACTGGCTATATGCAAATCAGCTCTGACCCTGTGCCTCATGGGAACAGTCCAGTCCGAACTACCAAGCCATGTCTTTCCCAGACCGGAATCAAGCATCCAAGGACCGGTTTCTGGCTATCAGCCTTCATCAGCCTGGATAGCTTGACTCCAGTGGTGTGGAGAACCTGGGACTCACGTCTGAGTATCCCCAGCACACTCGGGGTGAAAATTGCAAAAAATACAGTAGATGGACAGAATGTAGAACAATGTCATACATTCACCCCAGTACAAGGATCTGGACCTAAATCCATCGTTTTTTTGCACTCCACACCACCCTGCGTTAGACACTGGCTATATGCAAATCAGCTCTGACCCTGTGCCTCATGGGAACAGTCTAGTCCGAACTACCAAGCCATGTCTTTCCCAGACTGGAATCAAGCATCCAAGGACCGGTTTCTGGCTATCAGCCTTCATCAGCCTGGATAGTTTGACTCCAGTGGTGTGGAGAGCCTGGGACTCACGTCTGAGTATCCCCAGCACACTCGGGGTGAAAATTGCAAAAAACACAGTGGATGGACAGAATGTAGAACAATGTCATATATTCACCCCAGTACAAGGATCTGGGCCTAAATCCATCGTTTTTTTGCACTCCACACCACCCTGGGTTAGACACTGGCTATATGCAAATCAGCTCTGACCCTGTGCCTCATGGGAACAGTCCAGTCCGAACTACCAAGCCATGTCTTTCCCAGACCGGAATCAAGCATCCAAGGACCGGTTTCTGGCTATCAGCCTTCATCAGCCTGAGCGCATATCCTTGGTCACCTGTGACAGTGCAGAGAGACATGAGTCAATAGTTGGTTCTGCATGATGTGATGGCAGGATCACTGGTTCATTGGTGTGTGATATGTGTGACTTAGTGATTCCTGTTTGACATGTACTGCTTGTAGCAAATGAGCGTCATCACTGTGTACTATGCAGCCTCACTGCTGCTCCTCCCTCCCCCAAGCCTAATTACTAATGTGCGCAGCGCGGTTGCATCACTTGCACTCCTATGGCACACCATTGTCATGCCTGTATGCGCATGTCCATAAACCTGACAACGAGAATGTGATGTTGTGCATTGAAGGTGGGCGGCCACATGTGTGTAGGCCTATGGTACGGATAGGGCGGACACAGATATAGAGTTCATGGCTAGCTGAACTCGCGATGTGGTTGAGGGTAGTCCTTTGGCTTATGCTGTGGAAATAGCGACACACACAACAGTTGGCATGTATGATCTCGGACCCCGAGCGGGCTTGTACTCCCTCATTTACCCCTTCGGCTGAGCCTGCACTCTGTTGGCGTGCTACATTGCAACATTGTCCATTGCGGGACGGGTAGCACCGACACTACAACAGAGAGTCAAGTCAAGTCAAGAAATTTATATAGCGCGCTACATACCCATAGGGTCTCAAGGCGCTTGAGGAAGGGTGGGGAGTTACTTGTCGAATATCCAAGTTTTAAGTTGCTTTCTGAATGCTAGGTGGTTCTGAGTAAGGCGAAGGTGAGCGGGAAGTGAGTTCCAGGTTTTGGCTGCCAGGTAGGAGAAGGATCTACCTCCCATGGTGGTTTTGTTGATGCGAGGTACAGTGGCAAGGGCTTGGTTGGAGGAACGTAGCTGACGGGAGGGGGTGTAGAAGGACAGTCGTGTATTGAGGCATTCGGGTCCAAGTTCGTAAAGTGCTTTGTGTGCGTGGGTTAGGAGGCGGAAAGTTATCCTTTTATTTACGGGGAGCCAGTGAAGGTTTTTCAGGTGGCCAGAGATGTGTTCTTTACGCGGGATGTCTAGTATGAGCCTGGCTGAAGCGTTCTGGATGCGTTGGAGTTTTTTCTGGAGTTTTGCGGTGGTACCGGCCTATAGGGTGTTTCCGTAGTCCAGGCGGCTCGTGACCAGTGCGTGGGTGACCGTTTTTCTAGTTTCGGTGGGGAGCCAGCGAAACGTTTTTGTGAGCATGCGAAAAATGTTGAAGCAAGATGATGAAACGGCGTTGACTTGTCTGGTTATCGAGAGTGAGGAGTCCAGGATGACGCCCAGGTTCCGTGTGTGGTCCGTAGGGATGGGTGCTGTTCCAAGGGCCTCTGGCCACCAAGAGTCATCCCAGGCGGAGGGGGAGGTGCCTAAGATGAGGACTTCTGTTTTGTCTGAGTTCAGTTTCAGACGGCTGTGCTTCATCCACTCGGCTACTTCTTTCATTCCTTCGTGTAAGTTGGTTTTGGCGGTGTTAGGGTCTTTGGTGAGTGAGAGGATCAGTTGAGTGTCGTCAGCGTAGGAGATGATGTTGAGATTGTGTTGGCGAGCGATGACCGCAAGGGCGCTCATGTATACGTTGAAGAGGGTGGGACTGAGTGAGGATCCTTGTGGCACGCCGCAGATGACTTCAGAGGCCTCTGACTTGAATGGTGGGAGGCGGACTCTCTGGGTTCTTCCGGTGAGGAACGAGGTGATCCATTCCAGTGCTTTTCCTTGGATTCCGACGTTTCTGAGGCACACAAATTAGTTACTCCCTTGGAAAGGCTAGAACTTAACCACACCCAGAGAACCGGTTTGATAAACTACACCGCTACACTACACTGTCGTATGCCTGTCCAATCCGCTAACGCTTACAGGGGGTATGTTGAGTTCTCTTATTTTGCATCTTCCCTTTAAATAAGAACATTCTTGCTCCTGAGCCTTCAATGAGAACACCAGCTTTTACTCTGTATTTCATTAAAGTACTTCAACTACTCTTATGGCTTCAATGACTCCTTATCTTCGATTACATCAGGGTACAACACAGCTACATGTCCCAGGTCTACCCCACGGCCTGAGGTGACATGGTTGCGTCCGCTGTACACAGTACAATGTTACGAGGTAGGGCCCGGGGCTCTCATGATACATAATGACCACATGGACACACTTAGATAGTTTGTGGAACTGGCTACGGGCACGTGCGCCCGGCCCCTTTTATTGCCAGGGTCACATGTCCAGTGACACCTGTGCTGGGTGGGTGTGGGTTGAGGGATAGCCAGCCCTTAGGGAGTGGTTGGTGTTGGCAACAATTACAACAGTGATCAGACAATCAGAAGTTCAAAGTTCAAACAGCAAGGTTCAGGACTTGAGCTGCACATTGTTAGTGGCCTCGGATGCACTGTGGCCGGCACAGGCACACCGCCATGGGACGGTGACTTTCAGTAAACTGAGGTAGGGCCATGAGAGCTGAGCGTGTACTCGTCGATGTCCAAGGTGAATGTCGCGGACTGTTTTGGTTGACAGTGGACAGTGTTCTTCCAGAGCATGATGCAGAGGGCAGAACCAAGCAGAAACAGGCAATATGGAGGAGATGAATGCTACAGACTCATTCTTAACACCAAGTCAGTATCAGCTACATGATGATGAGACAACCTCCAGGCCATATACTCAGACGACACCAAAGTTCAACCAGAGAGTGTCCATTAATTTCGGGGCACCAAGTTAGTGGCACCAGAGCTGGAAGGGGATGCAGTCTGCAATGAGGCCTGTACAATGATATCAACTCTGCAATGAACAAATCAAGACTCAGTTCCAAATGTGTGACCTACTCGACTGGAGTGTAGGTCGGAGACAGTGGTCAGCAGGGGCCCACAGCTACGTGTCGTTGGCTTGCGATGCACAGAGTTAGTGGCACCAGTGCAGTTGTTGGTAGTATTCAATCACCTCCATAACGATGATCCTTTTCTCCTCTGGACTGAACCGCATCTTCCTCTCACTCCTCTCCTTGCATACAATGATATGAACTCGGCCATTGAAAAATCAAGACTCAGTTCCAAATGTGTGAAATACTTGACAGCAGTGTAGGCCGAAGGCAGTAGTCAGCAAGGGATAACAGACACGTGTCGTTTGAATGCTATGCACAGAGTTGCTGGCACCTCATCGAAGGAAGTACAGTGATATAAATGTTGCCATTAACATATGAACTCGGACATCATGAAATCAAGACTCAGTTCCAATTTGTGACCTACTTGACCACTGTGTAGGCCAGAGACAACGGTCACCGTGGGCCAATCGTTGTTCAGCCAGCTCCTCCTTGACCTCTAACACATGACGTTGGAATGGCATTTGGTGATAATTTGTGGTTAACTGAGGTAAAAGCACCAGAGCTGAGCGTATGTGCAGCCTGTGACGATGCCATATCCTGTCTGGTATGGACTGGATTGAATTAGTGTGAGACCTGCTGGACCACAGTGTAGGCAGTACACAGGTGACCCTGTGGGGCTGGACTGAGTGTAGGCCGAAGGCAGTAGTCAGCAAGGGCCCACAGACACCTGTGGTTGGAAAGCTATGCACAGAGTTGGTGACATCACATCGAAGGGAGTACAGTGATTTAAACTCCCCCATAAAATATGTACTCTGCCATTGTATAATCAAGACTCAGTTCCAAATGTGTGACCTATTTGACCACTGTGTAGGCTGGTGGAGTACGGCAACGAGAAAGGTGTGCTGCTAGCCTATCTCGGGGAGGCCAGCGATGGTCTGAGGAAGCTGCCAAGGTTGTGTGCCTCGGGCTTGGAGCTTGCACAGGCACGTGGTGGGCCCTCTTTGACACACGCCGGTGTCGGTAGGTGTGACAGGAGAGCAGTGTGGTCTGCTTGCGCAGGGGTGGCCAAGACGGGTTTGGGGACCAGAGGCCTGGAGTGCAGCAGGCGCACATGATCGCAGGCACCGCTGCTTATGGCGTTAGCCTCGTGGCGGGCTGGGAGGCACTGCCCTGGCAGACAGCTTGGCCATTCCGGAAGAGAACCACGCCCAGAGCTACGGGTTTTTTTCACACCCCTACGCTATCCTGACATTCGCCGGGCCAGCCCACTCCGTTCACGCTTACAGGGTGGGACGTAACAAGCTACATTTCTGCGCTCTTCCACACTGGCTGGGGTAACATGTTTGCTTCCACTGTTCACTACACTCCAAACACCAGCAGTATATGTCGACATGGGCATGTCTGTGGTCTGCATACTGCAGTCTGGCCAGCACATCCAAGCCACACTTGGCATTGTGTACATTCTCATTCTTGTGTCACTTGCCTCCTTCGCACATGCCTGGTTCCCAACTCTCCCCACATTCCGCTACTGTGTGGGTGAGGTGCCATGCCGCGGATGGCTAGCCCAGGTTACCACAGTTAGTTGTGCTGTCGTGTCTGGTAGGTGGGCATGTTGTTTGGTATGTAGTATGTGAGTTTGTAACATGTGCATTCCCAGAGTTGCGAGTTGCATGCTTGTGGACTTACCAACGAGCAATGCATTCCCATAGGTGCCAGCCTCAAACTCTGGTTGATGATGGACTGTCAGGAGATGAAGGAATCATGCACACTGATTGGGTAGTTGGGGACATTGGTGAAGAGTCCCCGGTGGTCCACTAGTGCCTGCACATTGATGGAATGTGTGTGCGTTCTGTTGTGGCAATTGTGTGCTGTGTCGGCAGGGGGCACAAGTAGGACATGTGTGCTGTCGATTTCCCCCAACATGTGCGGGAACCCAGCTATCGCGTAGAAGCCTGGCTTGGTCTCCAGCTGTTCCTGCGCAGTGTGGGGGAAGTGAAGATGCTGGGGTCCCAAGAAGATGGCATCCAAGACAGGTGTGGGGAACTTGGATAGGGCTGGCTGTGAGACTCCTCCAACTCTGGCAGTTGTTGGTTGGAAGGTCCCAGAGGCCAACGGGTGCAGCACAGCCAGCAGCTTTGTCTGCGGAGGGATGTTGGTTATCCACTGTGTTGGTACCGTCAGCCTGTGGGCAATGATGGATGCGTAGGATGGTTGTCCTTTTGAGCCTGTAGTGGGCAATGACATCCTCTGGTGTTAAGTCTGTGAGACTGGTGCATTTTCTGAAGGTTTGCTGTCAGCGCTGCATCTGTGGTAGTCCGGGGGGGTCGGGGGGGTCAGGGAGGGCGGGCCTGGGTGTGGTGGTGGTGGGTAGTGCGACCCTCTTGGGGTTCTGAGCTGTATGATTAGTAGATCAATGGCATCTGATGTTCTTCAGGTGTGACTCTGGGCTCCCTTTTCATGGTGCAGGTTGTCGTCCGACTTAACACCATGTCGGAGCAGGTGTTAAATCCCTGCTGCTATTGTGCCTTATCGCCTGTTTTGGGATCTTATCGCTGATCTGGCTGGTCTCTGTGAATGCTGCGAAGTAGTGTTGTCGCAGCTAATTGCACAGGACCGCCCATAATGCATCTCATTAGCGTTAGTTGCCGGTGTAATCTGTGGCGATGTTTTTTACGGCTGCTATCGCAGGAAAACTGGTGATATCGGCTGTTAGCACCAGCTTGTGAATAGGGTGAAACATTTATCACCACTATGGCTGCGATAAAGTGCAGCTAACTTGGCAATAGGTCCTTGAGAATATGCCCCTAAGTGTATGCCTCGTCGTTTGCATGCAGCTCCTTAATGCATGGTCAAACGTCACTAAGGTATATGACAAGGATTTTACCTTGTGGCCTGCAGGCAATACAAGGATCTCTGCAACAATAACCATAACTAACTGAGCTATCTAAAGAAAAACACATTTGTTGCATGATATACTTTCCACCAAGCACATTGACTCAGGCATTTTTAAGCTAAGATGAACCCTTGATTAGGATGGACTCAGATCTTTCCAGCAAGTTGATTGACCACCGCCTGCATAATATTTTCACTTAGGGTGACAAATGCAAAAGAAACAATTGATGGATGAATACTGGACAAGGCAAACATTCACTCCCAGTCACAAGGATGTGGGTTTATTCCACCATTCTTTTGCCCACCACACCAGCCCAGTTTGAATCCAGCCATACGCGAATCAGTCTTGACCCTGTTCCTTATGGGAACAGTCCAACCCGAACTGGCAAGCCAGGTCCTCTGGGCATTACCCTCATCAGCCAGGCTAGCTTGAATCCAGTGGTGCAGTGTGCATGAGAAGGCCCTTCTAGTGTGCAGAATGCATACTCAACTAGGATAGATCTTATCTGTCATCTAAACAGATGCCAAGCAATAGATTCACTGTCATTCTTGATACATTAATCAGACCCCCCAGTATTTCACAATTTTGTGATAAGCAGACAAATCGCAAAATCAGCTTAGTAGCGCAATGGACACGATATTTACCATTTTAGCCACAAAAAAAAGTCTCCTGACAGACCAGAAAAAAAATGTACCTTCTTATTGGTTGCATATTTACAAGTCACTACGTTGCCACAGTACAGCCATCAAATAGCTGCTTTCTCCTGCGACATTATAGCTGGCAGTTCATTCAGTGACAGAGTTAGCCTTGGAGAGTGCCCGCTCAGTGGTATGTTCATTTTAGTGCAGCCGGTCCCAGGATCTGGTGGATCGGCCTGCATTAATAAGGCATTCACACAGGAAAGCTATCAGGTACTGCCGTTCCTGGCCATGCAGCTGGTAAGTCATCTGCTTCCACTCTTAAAGAACTTTAAGATAATGGGAAAGCTAGTCGCCTTATTTCCAGTATCCTGCCCAAGACTCATCCCTTCTGTCTGTGCTTTGGCCAGCCCCACATACATCACCCACTGACAAGGCCCAGTGACTGGTGGGTTTGTGTGGGATAATGACATGCTGAGGAGCGAGCTCCATAAGAAGATGGAAATGGGTCTCTTTGTGTCCCGCCACAGGAAGGTGCGTCTTGCAATGTAGCCCTCCTTCCTCGCGTTTGTTAAGAAATTAAATGCTGCTCACCCTGCAGGACAAGAGACAAGAGCAGAAACCCTGTATGTGCCTACTTTGAGGAAGCAGGCATTCAGACATTCAAGGTCACAAACGTCAAAAACAATTACTCATGGTTGGGAGTGGGACAGCCTTAAATATTCGAGCTGTTTGACTTTAGGTAGTGCTTCACTAAGTGTCGTTGCACAGCGTTATGCTCCATAAGAGAAGAAGCAATCTGCATTCCGTTTGGGCTGTCCATGAAAAGACATGTCAAGCTATCCTGGCTGCAGATGGCTGATAGCCAGAAACCGGTCCTAGGAAGCTTGATTCAGGTCCAGGAAAGACATGGCTTGGCAGTTCAGTTCGGGCTGGACTGTTCCCATGAGGCACAGGGTCAATGCTGATTTGCATATGGCCATGTCTGAACTGGGGTGGTGTGGAGTACAAAAAAACGATAGATTTAGGCCAAGATCTCTGTACTGGGGTGAATGTATGACATTGTTCTGCATTCTGTCCATCAACTGTTGTTTTTGCATTTGTCACCCCGAGTGGGATGGGTATGCTCAGACGTTAGTCCCATGCTCTCCACACCACTGGAGTCAAGCTATCCTGGCTGAAGACGGCTGATAGCCAGAAACCGGTACTAGGATGCTTGATTCCGGTCCAGGAAAGACACAGCTTGGCAGTTCGGGCTGGACTGTTCCCATGAGGCACAGGGTCAAGGCTGATTTGCATATAGCCATGTCTGAACTGGGGTGGGGTGGAGTGCAAAAAAACAATAGATTTAGGCCCAGATATCTGTACTGGGGTGAATGTATGACATTGTTCTGCATTCTGTCCATCAACTGTTGTTTTTGCATTTGTCACCCCGAGTGGGATGGGTATGCTCAAACGTGAGTCCCATGCTCTCCACACCACTGGACTCAAGCTATCCTGGCTGAAAACGGCTGATAGCCAGAAACCGGTACTAGGATGCTTAATTCTGGTCCAGGAAAGACATGGCTCGGCAGTTCGGGCTGGACTGTTCCCATGATGCACAGGGTCAAGGCTGATTTGCATATGGCCATGTCTGAACTGGGGTGGTGTGGAGTGCAAAAAAACGATGGATTTAGGCCCAGATCTCTGTACTGGGGTAAGTGTATGACATTGTTCTGCATTCTGTCCATCAACTGTTGTTTTTGCATTTGTCACCCCGAGTGGGATGGGTATGCTCAGATGTGAGTCCCATGCTCTCCACACGACTGGAGTCAAGCTATCCTGGCTGAAGACGGCTGATAGCCAGAAACCGGTCCTAGGAAGCTTAATTCCGGTCCTGGAAAGACATGGCTTGGCCGTTCGGGTTGGACTGTTCCCATGAGGCACAGGGTCAAGGCTGATTTGCGTATGGCCATGTCTGAACTGGGGTGGTGTGGATTGCAAAAAAACGATGGATTTAGGCCCAGATCTCTGTACTGGGGTGAATGCATGACATTGTTCTGCATTCTGTCCATCAACTGTTGTTTTTGCATTTGTCACCCCAAGTGGATGGGTATGCTCAGACGTGAGTCCCATGCTCTCCACACCACTGGAGGCAAGCTATCCTGGCTGAAGACGGCTGATAGCCAGAAACCGGTACTAGGATGCTTGATTCCGGTCCAGGAAAGACACAGCTTGGCAGTTCGGGCTGGACTGTTCCCATGAGGCACAGGGTCAAGGCTGATTTGCATGTGGCCATGTTTGAACTGGGGTGGGGTGGAGTGCAAAAAAACAATGGATTTAGGCCCAGATCTCTGTACTGGGGTGCATGTATGACATTGTTCTGCATTCTGTCCATCAACTGTTGTTTTTGCATTTGTCACCCCGAGCGGGATGGGTATGCTCAGACGTGACTCCCATGCTCTCCACACCACTGGAGTCAAGCTATCTTGGCTGAATAGCCAGAAACCGGTGCTAGAATGCTTGATTCCGGTCCAGGACAGACATGGCTTGGCAGTTTGGGCTGGACTGTTACCATGAGGCACAGGGTCAAGGCTGATTTGCATATGTGGATGTCTGAACTGGGGTGGTGTGGAGTGCAAAAAAACGATGGATTTGAGCCCAAATCTCTATACTGGTGTGAATGTATGACATTGTTCTGCATTCTGTCCATCAACTGTTGTTTTTGCATTTGTCACCCCGAGTGGATGGGTATGCTCAGACGTGAGTCCCATGCTCTCCACACCACTGGAGTCAAGCTATCCTGGCTGAAGACGGCTGATAGCCAGAAACTGGTACTAGGATGCTTGATTCCGGTCCAGGAAAGACACAGCTTGGCAGTTCGGGCTGGACTGTTCCCATGAGGCACAGGGTCAAGGCTGATTTGCATGTGGCCATGTTTGAACTGGGGTGGGGTGGAGTGCAAAAAAACAATGGATTTAGGCCCAGATCTCTGTACTGGGGTGCATGTATGACATTGTTCTGCATTCTGTCCATCAACTGTTGTTTTTGCATTTGTCACCCCAAGTGGGATGGGTATGCTCAAACGTGAGTCCCATGATCTCCACACCACTGGAGTCAAGCTATCCTGGCTGAAGACGGCTGATAGCCAGAAACCGGTACTAGGATGCTTAATTCTGGTCCAGGAAAGACATGGCTCGGCAGTTCGGCTGGACTGTTCCCATGATGCACAGGGTCAAGGCTGATTTGCATATGGCCATGTCTGAACTGGGGTGGTGTGGAGTGCAAAAAAACGATGGATTTAGGCCCAGATCTCTGTACTGGGGTAAGTGTATGACATTGTTCTGCATTCTGTCCATCAACTGTTGTTTTTGCATTTGTCACCCCGAGTGGGATGGGTATGCTCAGACGTGAGTCCCATGCTCTCCACACGACTGGAGTCAAGCTATCCTGGCTGAAGACGGCTGATAGCCAGAAACCGGTCCTAGGATGCTTAATTTCGGTCCTGGAAAGACATGGCTTGGCAGTTCGGGTTGGACTGTTCCCATGAGGCACAGGGTCAAGGCTGATTTGCATATGGCCATGTCTGAACTGGGGTGGTGTGGATTGCAAACAAACGATGGATTTAGGCCCAGATCTCTGTACTGGGGTGAATGTATGACATTGTTCTGCATTCTATCCATTAACTGTTGTTTCTGCATTTGTCACCCCGAGCGGGATGGGTATGCTCAGACATGACTCCCATGCTCGCCACACCACTGGAGTCAAGCTATCGTGGCTGAATAGCCAGAAACCGGTGCTAGAATGCTTGATTCCGGTCCAGGACAGACATGGCTTGGCAGTTTGGGCTGGACTGTTACCATGAGGCACAGGGTCAAGGCTGATTTGCATATGGCGATGTCTGAACTGGGGTGGTGTGGAGTGCAAAAAAACAATGGATTTAAGCCCAGATCTCTATACTGGGGTGAATGTATGACATTGTTCTGTATTCTGTCCATCAACTGTTGTTTTTGCATTTGTCACCCCGAGTGGATGGGTATGCTCAGACGTGAGTCCCATGCTCTCCACACCACTGGAGTCAAGCTATTCTGGCTGAAGACGGCTGATAGCCAGAAACCGGTCCTAGGATGCTTGATTCCGGTCCAGGAAAGACATGGCTTGGCAGTTCGGGCTGGACTGTTCCCATGAGGCACAGGGTCAAGGCTGATTTGCATATGGCCATGTCTGAACTGGGGTGGTGTGGAGTGCAAAAAAAGATGGATTTAGGCCCAGATCTCTGTACTGGGGTGAATGTATGACATTGTTCTGCATTCTGTCCATCAACTGTTGTTTTTACTATTTAATTTGCATCAATTAAAACTTGGGGGTGATCATAATATGATCAAACCCTCACTTGCTAGGAAATTAAGGTGGGAGGGAGGACACATAATATGTTCCCTTATGTCTACACCATCAGTTGTTATCCTCTTTTTGTGTTTACACCCAGGAAATGTAGCATCTGACTGGGAGAAGGGTACACTCAGCCATGACGTTCCTGCTTCCATGAAGCAAGCAGCACAGGGCCAGCATCTGATCATTCTTGTATCAGTTGCTGATGCTCTGGAACTCCATCCATTATCACCTATAGTTTAGGGAACACATGAAAACATACCTCATTCTAAAGTAACAGCAGGCATGAGATGTGGTCTTTGCAAGCTAGTGCGTTGTGCCCATTACTCACAAAAGACTTGAAGTCAAATGTAGAGCTTCCGAGTTTGCGTCCCTGAGCAAGATGCATTCTTAATGTTAAATGGGAGCCACGGTGACAAACACTATGATGATGTTAAAAGGTGTTTTCATGGAGATTCCTAATGATGTGGGGAGATTCAATGAGCTCATACTGTGGTGCAAATGTAACTTTTGGCAGGGAGAGCCAGTAAGGATTTCCATCCTCCGGATGGCACCAAGTAACCTCCCTCTTGCAATCTTGCATTAGATACTGCAGCGTGTGAAGTTTGAATATTGGATTTGAACTTAGATCACCACTTTATATTCTACTGGTCCCCAAAAATACCAAAGGACTTTATCTTGGGAAACAGAGTTTGGTCATGATGGAGATGAATGTCTTCGCTGATCCCTCTTCTTTCTTGTTTGCATTGTGAATCCTTCAGAGTGGCAGAGGCAAGCATGCATATGTGCACTGAAACAAAATATTGCTGCTCCTTTAGAGATAATTTATGGTGATCTGGGCACCCACCACCATCAATAACACCCCCGAGAGTTATAGGCCATTCCCACTCACTGATGGCAGGCAAAAAACGTGTATATATTGTAGTGAGGCATCCATTTATTGGGATTGGACTAGAATTAGACTGGATATATGAATTAGGGGCAGCAGCCTACACTTTATCGAAGCTTTGCCATGTGCCCAGATACTGGACACTCACTGTGACATCTACTATGAGCATGACTGTTGAAACCCGGGGATGAGAGCCAACTATCCTACGTGTAGGTTGCAGGGAACACTGGGTGATAATGCATGTGCGAGAGGAAAGCAGTTGGATGAGTTTTGAATTTTCACACACTGTGGGGGCCTATTACGATTGCGGTCTTTCCGCATCCTCCGGGCCGGCGGAAGCCACCGCCGGGCCGGAGGATGCAGAAAGACCGCAGCGGACCCACCAAAGACCCACCACCACATTAGGATGGCTGGTGGGTCCTGGGTCCGTCCGCAGCTTTTCCACCGCGGTTGGCTTGCAAGCACGGCGGAAAAGCTCTAATATGGTGGCGGTGTCTCTCAGACACCGCCAGCCATATTAGGATGGGATTAAAAAAGTGCTTTTCTGCAGCGGGTTTTCCGCCGTGGAAAAACATGTGTAACTTCACTGCGGGGGCCCGTTGCGGGCCCCCTGGGTGAAGGGGGGGTGGGGGGTGCACATTGGGGGTACCTATGGTACCCCCCTGCATTTGTATGCAGAAATCGTCCGGCACCGCACGGTGCCTGCCGCTTTCTGCATACAAATGCAATGTATGCATTTTTACCATTGCGGCGGGTGCAGCTTGAAGCCGCACCCGCCGCAATGGTAAAAATAGAGGATGTGACCGCCAGGGTGGCGGTCACATCCTAATTGGACAGGAGGGAACTCCGCAGGCCATGCGGAGGTTCCCTCCTCCTCTATGGTCGCGGACAGACTCAAGTCCGTCCGCGATCATAATGGACCCCTATGAGTGGACTCTCATCTTGGATTCAGTACACATTCAAGGCAGACAATGTTGTTTAGTCTAGTTGGCGGCATATATATTTGTATGAAATGACCATCAGGAGCCATGATGGAGCCAGGCAAGGTTACAACTGAGACCATGCTCTCTTCAGTTTGCACACCGCCCAACACTTTGTTAGCAGCACTGCCTGTCTTCTTGATGTCTGTGAATCTCTAATCCAACACTGATATACATTGATGGTCAATACACCTACACTCAATCACCCTAAGTAGGAGGAGTGGCAGGGGGTGGATACGACCTGAGCTGCCTGGAACAGTCTTTAATTTGCGCGTCACTGCCGACACAAATGTCTTTCCCACTATTTAAAGGCTGTTTCATCCGACTGGCATTATATAATGGCTCATCATCTGTAGCTCCAATCTGCTGAGGTGCTCTCCAGGAAAGGCACGTAACAGAAATGCAGCATTTCTGATTGTTGGTCAGGGTAATAGCTGTGCTCTGTTAACCTATGACCCAGCGATTTACTCAGCCCTATTGTCAGGGGTGTAGCTTTGTCAGTTAGATTGGGGAGGTGTGAGGTACGTATTTCCCTACAATCCCACTGGCATATGTATTAAAATACATATTATAACAAGCAGGGTCATAAGAGGGGGTAAAGGGGAAGTGGAAAAGGAGAATAATGACGATTGGTATCCTTACGAAGTGAGAGAGAACACAATATTTTTTTTAAAATAACCAACCATTTTCAAGACTTAAAATAGAGAGGGAGAGTGTGTGTGTGTGCGCGTGTGTGCATGTGTTTATCTGTGCCCATGGAACAATTCCTGGTGAAATCCGACATACAGCTTACAAACCCTACGGAAAGCACCTGGACCCAAATATTTACTAGAAAATAAATTTACTAGGTGTGTAACAACCCTAACACCCCACCGCCCCCAGCAACACCCCTGCCTTTTGTTACTGAAAACACACACTTTTCCTTTGAATAGTAATTACAATTGGCCCATTTGTTTTAGCATGTATTCTGAACACCTTTATGACTCACTGACTGGCACTGTGTGAGTTTCTCACTGCCTTCAGGGTCAGGTCCAAACCTCTCATTCGTGCCCATTCCTGAACACCTACAATTTGAACTCACACAGAAAAATAGACAGACCACCCCAGGACATTGTTGCCTGATTTGCCAAATTTTGCCACTGAAAAACAAGAAAACTGCAGGGAAAATGCAAACTGTGTAGTTTGTTTGTGACAGGAACAAAATGAGCATGTCACAAAGAATCTGTGGCCTTGCTAGCAAACCGGCCTCCGTGTCAAGACTGAGCTGGGTGCCCTGGAAGTTTCATTAGAATACAAAAATAATACATAAATGGGTCAACCCCGGACTGGTAAATAATTCATTCCTATGCTGCAAGTCAACTAATATTAGATAATTCCCCCTGAACAACAAGTATTCAGTTTCACAAAAATGGGAGTAGAGCCTGAAAACAACTAACTTTGCCTGCCAAACTGTCAGTGGAGGGCTGGGCTAGCTGCAGTTAAGTTCATGCATGTGTCATTGTTTAACACAGAAATGTAAGCTACCAACATATCAGGGTCTCTGTGTTATGGCTCTAGTGGCCCTGTTAATAGGGCAACCACACGGCACTACATAATGCTCCATTTGTTAAAGTAAAAAAAAGGAAGGGAAGGCGGGTTCTAGGAGTTTTAGAAAGTCAACTATATTTAAATCTCTGCAAAATAGCCAGCACACGTTTAATCTGAGAATTAAATATTCAAATGTATTGACAATATATGCACGCACAGGAATGAACCCCTCAGATCTTGATTCTGTGGGTGTGGGGAACTCCACTGCCTGGGGAGGGGAGTTGCTAACAGAGGAGTTGTGGTGCAAATAGTCTTGTATCCAGGGTGTAGACTGCACAGAAGTGAGAGAGCGCAAAACTTGTGTTAGAAATTGTAGGGGTGCACCATATTCTCGAGTAATCATCACCTGCATATATAGAGGATTATAATCATGTTTGAATATGACACAGAGCTATGAAACCTTGTACTAGAATTTACATAGCTGTAACGTAAAGTGTTTTTAATGTCATGGTAATTAGAAATGTGTTTGTAGTGTACTACTAATTCAGTTAAAGGATGTTCGAATAGACATAGATGTGTTTAAATGCATGTTTAGAAATTTATTATTGTATTCATGTAACGATATAGAGCGTTCAGTTAGAAAATGTTTTCCTTTTTGATGTAGGCCTAATGAACGAAAATGTTTGCCAATGTTAGGGGGTGATATCCTGAAACGTGCAGAGGCCCAAGCTGAGAGAGAAGATTGTGTAGGCCGAACTAGGAATGTTTCTCTTAACATTAAATCATGGAAATGCTGTTCTTAGAAGGTTGTTTTAGAAAATTAATTGCAAGTAGCATGAAACTGTGAATCGATTTATGTGCGTTCCTCTGCAGGTGCAAGGTTAACTAGAGATAGTGGAGAAGGGCCCATTGTGTATGAGCGTCAGGATGGTAGTACCAGACATGGAGGAGTGGCTGCGGAATTTTAGGGAAGCAACTTCAAGAGGAGAAGACTCTGGGACCCAAGGACGTTTTTCAACGAACAAGGATGAAGATGTCGTTATGGAAAAATCTGAAAGTTAATACTTTTGAGAGGGGCATACCTTAGGGCGTGTCGTCCATATTGTGGGGTTTTTGTATTAGGGACAGCACCCCGTTAGGAGGGCAGAGCAGATGCGCATGAGGGCGAAGAAAGATTCTGGGTAGGCAGAGAGCTTTTGCTATGCGAGATGGGTTTGTAGGCTAAGTCTGAATCAAGTGAGTGAGCTTCTCTGGAAGTCACCACGGCTGACACCTTTGTTGAGAGGTAACTCTGTTAGGTAGGGATGTCACTTACTATAGTGTAGGGACAGCTTAATCTGGATGTATTTCTCCTTTTCTTCGATGCCTACTAAAACCCAGATAATAGCAATTCTTGCTAGTCTGGTAGTTCTGGAGATTATACTCGTGTTGTTTCTTAGTCGACTGAGACTTTTCCGCAGGATTATGTTTGTATTAGTGCCTGTTTATCTTTTGAACCTGTTACTGAGGTGTTTATATACACAACTGTTTTTGGCTTTATAATAAATCTTCAAACTTGACTTTTTGTCAGTGGTTCTTTGGGGGAAAGTAATGGGGATGGTTCGAACTGATGTTATGATGTTGAGATAGATTGCCTTCTACACTCTATGACAGGTAAAAAGGTCTAGTCGACCTGTGGCGGGATTCTAGAAAATCGTTCTGATTCTAGAGTGAAAATCCCACCTTTCCAGTTGGTAGCAGAGGATGGTTTATCTTCTGGAGTGAGGGTAATCTAGAGTAGGCTAAGATTTCCCCAAGGCCCATAGAGATCTGGAGATGTGCGTCCGCAGAACCTCGGACGGAGGATGGCGTTCCACGGAAAATGACGGAGAGTGACGGTGCGGCAGAAAGCAGCAGGTCGTAAGAGTGTGATTATAAAAAGGGTTATGCGTGTTAGATTGCAGTGTGTATTATGTGGTTGAATTGTATTGTCTAGCGGAGTTGAGTGCCTGTAGTGTGAAAGGAGATCAGGTTGTGAGCGCGCGCAACCGGTGAAAATCTCAAGCTCAAGGAGAGTTTGAGTGGTTCGGGTGTATCGGGATTGGAGGATTGTCATTGTGAAGTAAAGGAGCGTAGTAAACAAGGAAACATTGTGGGTTTCATCATGAAATGTTTAAAAGGATTGCAAAGTTGTTTTTCGGGAGAAAAAAGGCTAGAACCTTGGGGTGGGGAAGAGGCTCCACCCGAGGATACGCCAGCTCATTACATGGCTACGAATGTTGGGTTACATACTATATTGTGGCTTGAGAACTGGTGTAAGATGACTGATGGGAATGAGGAATTGACTTTTCCTAGGTACGGGACATTCAGATTAGAGGTGTTATACCAGCTAAAAGCGATCATGTCTTCCTTGCGACCGTTGCCTAGGCCAACACAGTTCGAAGCATTGAATGCATGGATCAGGGCAGCCCACGAGAAGAACAGGGATAGGAGACAGGAAAGAGTGAATAGATCAGTCAGGGCGGTACAGGACGCGAGGTGAGATGCACTGGCCAAGAGATGGAGAGTGCAGACCATAGAAGGAGATAGGTTGTACCCACTGCTGGTCAATGAAAGGGAGGTGCAGAAAAAGAATACGGAGGATGATGACAGTGAAACAGAAGACAGTCTGATAGAGAGGCTGTTGTCGGAAAGACCACCTCCATATTATCCAGAAATAGAAGGGAGCTCACCACCACCGACAGGAAGGGAGACATCGACAGTGGACGGTGGAGTCCTAAGAGAGAGTGACTTGGGCCCAGTAGGAAACAGGTCTGGCTCGGTGGAAGGTGAGGGGGTACCTCAACGGACCCCAGAAGCAAGAGTAGTGGGAAGATTCACTGTACAGCAGGTACACTGTGAAGAGGGGGCCAGTGCTCAGAGGCTACCGGATGCCCTTACGGTACCTGTTACCATAGGTCCCATAGTGTCAGTGTACAACCCAGAACAGACGCAAAATGAGAGTTTGCCACAGATAGACAGGGAAAGGAATGTCAGCGAAAATAGGAGTAATGTGGCGGATGAGTGGAACCAATGGTCCAGACCTATAGAGAGAAGCACCCCTTTGGCAGCATCAGCAGATTCCTCTAGGGAACAAGGGGGCTTAAGAGGACCGATGGATCTGAGAGGACCACGGCCCCGGTCGATTAGAGAATTGAGGCCAGATTTGAGAACTTGGGAGACAGTCACAGATACCCAGAGCGACAGGTCAAGGGACGATTGTAGACATTGGGGTTCAGAGAATAGGGAGGTATCCCAATGCAGGTCTAATGGGAGTAGACAAGAAGGGGACCGTGGGAGTGAGGAAAATAGTAGTACGTTCATCCAGGGAACTGCAGAAAGAAAGCAAGACTTGGACTGCGAAAGATGGGAACAGGGAAGTGTTCCCCATAACACCCCAGAGGAAGACAGACGAGTGAGCCAGGAATGTAAAGGGAAAGACTCTAGCGAAACCTCTAGTCAAGGCACATTGAGAGTGGTGATAAAGGCTAGGAGAATAGATGTGCTAAGACTTAAGTCAGAGGTGGAAGAGATAGTGGAAGGCACAATACCACTAGAGAGAATAGAACTATACGAACCAGATGAACTACTGTTCGTAGCGAAAGATGTAACTCGCACAGCTAGGACAGCTCACGAGAAGCTTACGGAACTAGCGAACAAATATTCAGTGGATCTGACTAAGACGAAAGCCTTGCAGGATGGCCATAGGCTGCAGTACTCAGATCAAGATCTAGACGAGAAGAGAGTGATCGGATTAAAAAACCCACATAAGAGAATTAATAGTGGGAATCCGAACATGGGTTCAACTGGATAAATGGGAGGAAAGGTGGTCAAAAAAGAGGAGTGTTAGGCGGAGCACCATAGAGATATCCCCAGGAGCAGGGCTGATGCATGCAGAAGCATACCCCTTGAGGGAGGTAGCGCATGGAGGATATGTGCACGTACCCTGGAGTAGGGGAGATTTGGCTGCTTTCACGAATACATTCCCCAAGTTGAGAGAGAGCCCAGTAGAGTGGTACAAGCAGGTAAAGAGGTTTGTAAAAATTTCAAAGGTATTGTGGGTTGATTTGAACACATTGTTTGACATTGTGGTTCCGGGAGACTTGTGGGTAGCATGTAAGATCAGTGTTGAATGGCCCACGGAGGAGCCAGAACGAGATGCACTCACAAATGGACCTTCACCAAGAATAATGATAAAGTACAAGCAAGTGATTACGTGGTTAAAAACAAAGGTACCACCACAAGACATATATTGGGTAAAAATCGACCGAACTAGGAAAGAACCGAAGGAGACAGTCCACGAGTACTATGAGAGATTGTTGCAGATATTCAAGCAGTGCAGTGGTCTGGATGTGATGGATCCAAAGGACATGGGACAGTTTGTGTCCAAGTTTGTTTTGGGGCTGAGACCTGAGATCTGTCTCATGATACAGCAACATTTGATTTGCTGGCAGAACAAACCCCTAGACGAGATCCTGAGGTACGCAAGGTACTGCAGTGATGAGATAGACTCTAAAACGAGGAAGCTCAAGGATAAGCTAATGCTAGTCCAGATGCAACCGGGAGGACAGGGTCAGTCTGGAAGTGGAACATTGGGGAGAAGATCGAGCGGTCAAAAAAGGGACAGCGAGGATGGTCCAAGGCCGAGGGTAGACCTGGCGACTCTGAAAAAGACAACTAGGTGTCATCAGTGTCACGAGATCGGGCATTGGAGACGCGAGTGTCCCCATAACTTGGAAAATCAGGTACAGGAAGAGGAAGAGGAGAGTCAGGCCCCTCAAGATCCGAGATCAACAATAGTTAAGCTCAAGGCGGCAAAAGGGGGGATGCCCGCTCCTAGAGCTCCAGTACCCCAGCCACCGAGGATTGCAGCAGGGAACAAGACATACCATCAGATGCCTCTCTTGGTAGACGGAGACGAATATTACCACTTTGACCCTGTAACAGGGCGAGACCAGAGTGAAGGGGGGATTGTACCCTAGGAGCGATACTAGAGATAGATCAGAGGGGACCCTTTGTGGAAGCTGATGTAGCTGTACACCCCACTACCTTTCTGGTGGATACGGGTGCAACTCGCTCTACTGTACGGTCTGCAGTGGTTCCTAACTTGCCTCTTTCCAGACAAACTATCCAAGTGGTGGGAGTCGCAAATAGGAAGATGACGAATCCATTGACTGAACCAGTCCCAGTAAGAATAGGAAACTTCAGGGACAACCATCAATTTGTGGTATGTGATACTAGTCCTGTGTGTCTGCTGGGAAGAGATCTATTATGCAAACTTAATTGCACCATCTACTTTACACCTAAGGGAGTGGAGTTAGAGACGAATGATGATGATGCTGCCTTTAAGGTTGCAAAAACACGTCTGTGCATTGAACTGTATTCTGCACTAACAGTGGAGGAACTCCCCTGGGATTTGAGAGAGACAGTCAGACAGGAGGTTTGGGACTTTACAGGAGAAGAGATTGGATTGATCAAAGGTGTGGAACCAGTTAAGATACAAGTGAGGCCTAATGCAGAATTTCCAAGAACACCCCAGTACAAGCTGACTCCAGAAACGATTGCGGGAATAAAACCTGTGATTGAATCCATGATTAGACAGGGAATCCTGAAGGAAATAATGGGTAGTCCGTGTAACTCTCTGATCATGGGCTTGCAAAAGCCTAGCGGGAAGTTCAGGATTGTGCAGGATTTACGAAAAGTGAACGACATTGTTGTTCCATGCTGTCCAGTGGTACCGAATCCATCAGTGATATTGTTCCAGATTCCAGCACAGGCTGAGTGGTTCACCGTGATTGACCTGTGTCAGGCCTTCTTCTCAATACCATTGCATGAGGAAAGCCAATTTCTTTTCGCTTTTAAGCTGGAAAATCGTGTATTAACATGGTGTCGTATCCCTCAAGGGTATACTGAGAGCCCATCGATCTTTAATCAATTGCTGAAAAGGAATCTTGAGAGTCTAGTACTGCCCCAGAACTCGGTTCTTGTGCAGTACATAGACGACCTCCTTGTTGCGTTAGAGACAGAAGATGCCTGTAGAATAGACACCATCGCTCTATTGAGCCATCTGGCAGAAAATGGGCACAAGGTATCTCCCAGCAAATTACAGTACTGCCTGTCTGTAGTCCAGTATCTGGGACACAGAATAGAAAAGGGCAAACAAAAGGTATCTCCAGATAGAATAGAGGCCATAATGAAAATGATGGTGCCCTCTACGCAGAGAGAAGTTAGAATGTTCTTGGGAATGGTTGGCTACTGTCGCCAGCGGATTGCTAACTTTTCCTTAAAGGCGAAGCCTTTGCAGAAACTGACGCTCAAGGACGTGAATGATCCGGTGCCATGGGACACAGACTGCATGATGGCTTTCCTTGAGTTGAGAGAGGACTTATGTCGTGCTCCGGCTCTGGGAATGCCTGATTACACCAAATTGTTTTCATTGATCTGATGCGAGCGAGAGGGTTGCGCGTTAGCAGTTTTGACCCAAGATCACGGAGGGGTCCGTAGACCAGTTGCCTATTTCTCGGCTACTTTAGACCCAGTAGCCGCAGCGTTGCCCGAATGTCTCAAATCCGTTGCTGCAACAGGTGTCAGCATTGAGAGGTGTGAGAGCATAGTGATGGGACATCCATTGGTGGTACACGTTCCACATTCAGTAGAACTGTTAATGACCAGGACAAAAACGCAGCACTTGACCAACAATAGGCTCACACGCTACGAGCAGGTTATACTTGCCGCGGAGAATGTGACCCTAAAGAGGTGCTCGGTTTTGAACCCTGCTACGTTGATGCCATTGCCAAATGTCTTAGATGATGATTGTGAAGACCATGACTGCCTTGAAGTGACAGAACTATGCACCAAACCTAGACCAGACATTGTCGATGAGCCTTTGGAAGACCCTGATGAAATTCTCTTTGTAGATGGCTCATGTATAAGAGACAATGCTGGACAACTAAGAGCGGCTTTTGCCGTTTCGACGATTCATGGAATAATCGAAGCTGCCTGCTTAGAAGGAGTACACTCCGCTCAGGTGGCTGAGATAGTTGCGTTAACACGTGCCTGTCTGGCAGCTAACAAAATTCGAGTCACCATATACACCGACAGCCGATATGGGTTTGGGGTAGTTCACGACTTCGGTCAGTTGTGGTCTCAAAGGGGTTACATGACATCATCAGGTTCCCCTATCAGAAATGGCGAATTTGTCAGATTACTGCTGGAGGCTCTACAGGGTCCAGCAGAAATTGCAGTGGTGAAATGTACAGCACATAGCAAAGGTGCTGATTTTGTGTCTCTGGGAAACAGGTATGTGGATGAGGTTGCACGTTATTGTGCCGAACAAGCTTACTCATTCACCGACCAGGTTATTGAGGGAATGCATAGAGGGACCGAGCTAAACATGATACTTGAAGTGGCAGATACTTGGGATGAATTGAGGAAGATGCAAGAGCAAGCGCCAGACTTCGAGAAGAGAGTGTGGGTGACTTCTGGCTGTACAAAAGGGATCTGGATTTGTGGATTTCGGCAGATGGGAGAGCGGTGTTGCCAAATGAACTAGTGAGCCCGATGGCTCGCCAGATACATGGTCCTGTGCATTTGGGAAGAGATGCAATGATACGAGTGTTCAGGCAGACTTGGTGCAATCCCAAGTTTAGAACAGCTGCGGAAGCGGTGTGTCAGAGGTGTGTTACGTGTCAACAGATGAATGTTGGGAAAAGGACACCAGTCACGTTAAGTCATGTTGGGAGGTCTGGAGGGCCTTTCAACCGAATGCAACTGGATTTCATTGAGATGCCGAAGTGTAATCGCCTCAGATATGTCTTGGTGATTGTCTGTGTGTTTTCCAAATGGGTTGAGGCATACCCAACTCGTAGGTGCGACACACTCACAGTAGCAAAGTTATTGTTGAGGGAACTAGTGCCTAGGTTCGGGGTCCCGACCTCTTTGGAATCGGACAGAGGGACACATTTTAACAGCGAAGTTGTGAAAATGCTCTGCGCTGCACTCAACATTGATCAGAGACTGCATTGTAGCTATCGACCAGAGGCTTCTGGTATAGTGGAGCAAATAAACGGAACACTCAAAACACGAATGGCGAAAGTGTGTTCATCCAAGTCCCTGAAATGGCCAGATGCTTTACCGTTGGTGTTAATGAGCATGCGTAGTACACCAGACAGGAGGACAGGACTTTCACCTCATGAGGTGCTGATGGGAAGAGCTATGAGATTGCCGTCTGTCCCTTCAGCAGCCTTGCTAAATATCACAGATGATCTGATTCTTGACTACTGCAAGGGACTATCTGACGTCATCCATTCTGTGTCCCTTCAGGTGCAGACTGCTGAAATCCTGGCTTCTCGAGACCTTTTTATCAAGAAATAGGGAGGAAGACTGATCGTTTGATCGACGGACACCAATTACCACTCAGGGTGGTGGAAGGTCCAGTAACAGCTTGTGTCCGTATCTAGTACAGGGAATGCAAGAGGGGGATTGCTGTACTGTTCCTATGTAGAATCGAGGGAGGTTTAGCTGGCATGACCAAAGGTGTAAAAGTGGCACCTTGGGGCATCCATTGTGTTGGATGTATTTGCCTCACACACCCCGAGGGATGTCATGCTTCATCATCCGCGTTTGCTCCTCGTCGGGGAGGCGGTGCAATCCCCGACGGGCTCACCTCAAGAGGGGCTCTTTGGCAGAGATCTTTTATCCAACAGCCTTATGGTGAAGTGGGGGTGTGCCCACACACCCCCACTTGTGGGGGTGTCTGAAGAAGCTGGTAACTCATCTGACCGAGCTGGGGGAGATCACGACGGCAGTGACACCGAATCCGCCTCTGAATGGGGAAGCTGCTGTGAAGGTGATCTCAACCCTGAAAGAGCTGAAGGCAGTGATGAGCAGGTTGTGCCGACGAGGAGCAGAGGAGTGAACAGCACAGAGGCGAGTTGGCCTGAAAGACGGAAAAGGCTGAACGTGAGACTGACCTCTGAAAGAGATCTTGCACCTGTGTCAGAAGAATCAGATCCGGGAGGAGAAAGCCAAGAGTCAGAGGAAAAGGGTCCGAGGAGATCAAGGAGGGTGAGAGTACCTTGCAGAAGATACGCCACTCAGGAGTGGACCTACCCTTTGACAAATGTCAGGTGTACTGAGATCCGGGAGGGTGAGGTCGGTGCTTGTGACCGATACGACTCCTAATGTTAAATTGGAAGTAATACTGTTGGTACCTGGACTGGAAATCGAAGGTTTACTGACAATCACTGTTCCTAACCCCCCTCTCCTAAGCAAGATAAATGATTTGATTTTAAATAGACTGGATTTTCCTACATTTGGCCCTGAAATACCTGCCTATGAATCAATAGTCCTTCACATGGAACTCTTGGATTACGTACTCTGCGCACTTGGGGAAAATCTTATCATTGATGCGCAGTAAAGACTTTGTAATAGCTGCTAAAGTTACTTAGAGCCGAGTGGAAGAAGAAGAATTTTAGGGACATCCCTTAGAGGACGGAGAAGGTTTTGGATTACCTGAATACGAAATGAAAGATGAAGATCTGAAAAGGGATCTCTGGCTCTAGGTGTGGTTCGGAAAAAAAAAAAAATGTTCATAAAGCCAAGCAAGAGACTTTGTGTTGCTGAGACTTTGTGTTGCTGCTGGAATCGAATCATACTGTCTGAGACCATGGAGGCTGGGAACCCGACTCGTAGGGCAAAATGTATTATAGGCACACTCATAGGACTAGTGATTTTCTTTATATTTGTAGTAGTTCTAGTTTCTTATTTAGCACCACAAGAGCAGGAAGCGGGGGTCGAGGGAACACCTACACCTACCACTCCTAGCCAGAAAGAGGTAAACATAGGAGCCGAGAAAGCTTTGCTAGCAGAAGAAAGCCGTAGATTACATGCTGATTTGTCCAAAGGAAACTTTGGGAAGAATGCGTATGCTAAGTTGTTGTATGAGTACATTGATGCGATGGATGCGAAAGATTGTTATGTGTGTATGCAATTGCCAGCTTCCGTAGACGAGGGTATTAGATACCATCACCTGCCGTTAACGTATGGAATTTCATGTAGTTTGCTGCTTAGCATATTTTATGGGAGGACTCATTTTGAATATTTCTTTTCGAATTATGATGCTGTGCTACCGGAAGTCCCAAACTATAAGCACCTAAACAAGTGGGATTATTATAAGTCAGAGGATAGACTTCGATACTTTTTCATTCCAACAAAAGCAATAGACACCTCATATGCACACCGACACAACTTGACCTGCTCATTGACGGAGGTAGAGAAGAAGTTCATAGAACAGGTAGAAGATAGGTATCAGAAACAGAAGCAGTTACAGACGTCAGGTCAGGGCAAAGTAGATTGGACGGATGAGGAGCTTGG
Organism: Lissotriton vulgaris; assembly: GCF_964263255.1. Lineage (NCBI taxonomy): Eukaryota > Metazoa > Chordata > Amphibia > Caudata > Salamandridae > Lissotriton > Lissotriton vulgaris. Next base: position 1,320,316,038 of record NC_141695.1, on the reverse strand, counting down.
ACATAAGTCAAAGGGAAGCTATGGTCCGATAGCTTTGGATGTGGTGCAGAAGGGGAGGTTGTGTTTGCATAGGCCAAAGACGTATTACGAGAATGTGTATGTGGGTGAGACAACTTGTGAACACACTTTCAAGATTGAATATTACACCAAAGATTTCCTGAAGAGCGTGGTGCAAGTGATCCCTACGGTATACTTTGTGTGTGGGAAAAATGCGTACGTAAGGTTGCCGGATAAGTGGTATGGGACATGTCTGGCGATTATTTTTCCTAAGATATATCACACTGAGGTTTTTGCTCAGGTAGAAGGTGGAAAATTAACAAGGGTAAAGAGAGGAGAAAGTGCAGGTGCAATAGTGGGAGATGTGTTTGGAGCTGCGATACCAATGTTGGGAGTGATTTTAGGTTTAAAGTATTTTATTCGACATAACACATTGGGACAAGACATATCTTCAAAGAGCAGTACGACAGGGCGGAAAGAACCCACAAAGTGCAAATGCATCCTCAGCCAAGATCATCCTAACGGGTCATGCCCCCATTGAATTATACATCATGTTTCGCCACAATATGAAATGACTTTCCCCACACAACCCCCCCCGAACCCCAACTACCCAACTCCCTTCCCCCAACTCCCCTTCCCCCTCCCTCCCCACCCCTCGTCCAGTGCACTATCCCCAATCAAAAGGAAAATACATCAAGCTATGCCTCACGTGGAGAAAAAAGTTCAATAGCAAATCACTGGGCAGGCTCCATTGGGCTTGGAAGCCGCAGAAGGCGGAGGTACCTAGGGCAGGTGAGTTCTCTAAATTCCGTGAGCAATAGGGAATGAAATGGCTGCCAGAGCTCTCTGAATTGGTTCACATCCCCCGCCACCGTGAGGGACATTCTCTCCATCCCCAACACATGCCACAGCCTATGGAGCCAACCTGTGGTGGACGGAATTGTAGCAGTAAGCCAGTGTATTAAAATGTTCTGGACTGCAGAGCCTAGGGCTATCGCAATCTGTCTGCCCTTACTGGATCTGAGGGGGTACATCAAGCCGTTCGGAAGCCCCAACAAGGTGTAAGCAGGGAAGCGTGGTAATTCAATGTCGAAGTGTGCGTCAATAGTATCCAGCACTTCTTTCCAGTAAGGCTCCAGCAACGGGCATTCCCATAAAATGTGTGTGAGTGTCCCCCGGTGCCCGCATCCCCTCCAACATGTGCCCTCCTTGTTATGATCAAATTCGTGGACTCGTTCAGGTGTGTAATACCAGTAGGTGGAGACCTTGGTCAGAGTATCAGTGAGCCCCATGTGGTATGCCGAGTGCCATGCCCTATAAGATATGTGTTCCCATTCCTTAGGGCTTAGGGTCCTCCCCAATTCCCTTTCCCAGCGCTCCCTCCCGGGGTGATAACTGTGTGTTGCAGGTGATTGCAGAAGCTTGTAGAGATCTGTGATCAATTTGGCATCCGATGTGCGTGATAACAGCCATTTTTCGTAAGGAAGAAAAAGCCTATCAGCCGACTCTCTTACTTGCGGCTGGAGGGCCCAGTGGCGGGCCTGCATATAGTGGTATCGGTCGCTTTCCGGTAATGAAAACTCCTGTCGAAGTTGGGAGAAGGGGACCACCCCTTCCGGACTATACAAATGACATAGGGCTCGACACCCCACCTGTCTCCAATGTGTGAACGCCCCTCTTTCTAGCCCCGGTGTGAAATCTGGGTTGTCTACTAGCGGTGTGAGCGGGGACGGGAACGTGGTGAGACCGTATAGCAGGTTAGTAGCGTCCCATACCCGTAGGGGGACTCTCGTAATAAAAGAAGCGTAGAGATTTTTAGGCCTATGGGGACGGCGCAAGAAAGGAATCTCCTGTAAGGGTCTCCCCGCCACCGCCTGGTCCTGGAAGAGCCAATGTTTATCGGACTCCCATTTACTCCATTCCACTAGATAACGGAGCTGCGCAGCCTGAAAATATTTGCGGAAATCCGGTATCCCCAAACCGCCTGCCTCGGGGGCCAGCAGCGAGAGGGCTCTGCGCATTCTAGGCTTCTTACCCTGCCAAACAAAGCGTGAGACATCCGCCTGTAGTTGCGGTATCCACCCAACCGGCGGTTGGAGCGGCAGGGTCCTGAAAAGATAAAGTACTTGTGGCAAAATCGTCATTTTGACAGCAGCTATCCTTCCAGCCAGGAGATCGTCCTGCGATTCCACCACCCTAATTCCTCCCTAATTTTTGTTCCTAGTGCTTGGTAGTTGGCCGAAACCATGGCCGGCAGAGTGGGCGCAATCTGAATCCCCAGATAAGGTACCGCACCCGAGGACCAAAGCATAGGAAACCTATGTTGTAAGTAGGCTCTGGTAGCCGACTTGAGTGAGACATCTAAGGCCACCGATTTGCCCATATTCATTTTAAACCCCGCTACCACGCCAAAGGAGTCCAGTTCCTCTATACACACCGGTAGAGCCGTCCGGGGTTTATCAATGGACAGGATGACATCATCCGCGTAGAGGCTAATAGCGTGCGTGAAGCCCTCCATCCGGATTCCGGCCACCGCAGGATTATCACGCACCCGTTGAGCGAACGGCTCCATATACAGAGCAAAGAGTAAAGGCGAGAGCGGGCAGCCCTGCCGAGTACCGCGTTCAATGTCAAAGGTCGCAGACGTAAACCCGTTAACCCGAACCACAGCTGATGGTTGCCTGTAACAGTTAAGAATCATGGATCTGAACTTGTCCCCTATCCCGGCTTTCATTAAAACTTGCTCCAGGAAGGGCCAGTGGACTCGATCAAAAGCCTTCTCGGCGTCCACCGCCAGCATCATTCGTTCTCCCGGGATCCGGGAAGCTTTCTCTAAAAGGTGGACAATCCGTTTCGTATTGTCCACTGTCTGTCTCCCAGGGACAAACCCTGCCTGGTCGGGGTCGATGAGACCGGGCAAGTGAAGAGCGAGGCGCGCGGCCAAAATCCCTGTGTATAGCTTCAAATCGATGTTCAAAAGAGAAATCGGTCGGTAGGACCCACAGTATTTCGGGTCTTTCCCGGGCTTAGGGATAACCGTAACTGAGGCCCGGAGTAAATCAGGTGTAATAGCTCCGGGGTCAGCAAAAGAGTTGAAGAGATGTGTGAGTACAGGGGCCAGAGATGTGCAGAAGGTTTTATAATAGAGGGCCGTGAAGCCATCTGGGCCAGGCGCCTTGCCATGTTTAAGTCTGGCAATAGCAGAGATCACCTCCTCTATCCGGATGGCTCTATCCAAATACTCCGCCTGCGAAGGATCCAGGGATGGCAGCGTAACCGAATCCAGATAAGCAGTCATAGCTGCCTCATCCGGGGGGTCTCCAGTGTAAAGATCCTGATAAAACTCGCGGAAGACGGCCGCGATCCGAGCGTCCTCCATCTCTACGGTCCCTGCTGGATCAGAGATTTCCTTAACTAGCTGATTCTGACGTGTCACCCGAAGCTTGTGGGCCAGCAATTTGCCACAGCGGTCTCCTCCAGTATAGAAGGTGTGACGCAGCCGAAGTGCCGCATACTCCGCCCGATCAAGATCCAAGGCCGCCAAGAGCTTCCTCGCTTCCTTAAGCTGCCTCCAAATCCGGGGGGGCCCCAGTCCTACGATGTATCTGCTCCAATACTCTAACCCGACCTGTAAGTTCATCTCTCTTGGCCTGCCGTTCTTTGTTATCAGCCGCGGAAATTGCCAAGAATTCCCCTCGAATCACTGCTTTCAGTGCCGCCCATTGCGTGGCCCGGCTAGTGTCGGCGTTGTCATTATGGGACTGATATTCTCGGATCGCCTCCTCAATACGGTCCACCACCTCCTTCCTGTGTAACAGTGTGTCACGTAGACGCCACGTTCTGGGCCGAGAGACAGCCGGTGGCAAACACAACGTAGCCTCAACTGGGGCGTGGTCCGAGAGGGAGATCACACCTACCTCTGACCCCGATGTTAGCGCCTGCACTGGGGAGGTAACCAAAAGGTGGTCCAGCCTCGCGTACGTCTTGTGCGCATGGGAATAGTATGAGTAGTCCCTACTCGTGGGGTGCATGTGTCGCCACAAATCAAGGAGGTCGACCTCCAGCTGGGCCTTACGGTCCGCAGAGAGTTCCCCTACCTGCGGGGAGCGTTGTGCCGATCTATCTATTGCAGAGTTAAAGACCATGTTAAAATCACCGCCTAGTATAATGTGACGGTCCTGGGAGGAAGTGATGTCCTCGATCGCGGTCTGCAAAAAGCGGTCCTGCCTTTCATTAGGGCTATATAGGGAGCCGATCGTAAACAGGAGGCCCCCTATCCTGAACCGATATGCAAGGAGCCTGCCCTTTTGTTCAGTAAACTTGTGGAGGACCTCTCCCCGAAAGTGTCTGGCCACTAGTATCGCCACCCCAGCCGTTTTAGTTGTACAAGAGGAGAAGAACTGTGAAGGGAACTTATGAGAACGGAGTCTGTGCGTGTCTTGCGAGAGGAGGAGACAAATGTCCGCCTGGGTATTCTCCAGAAGGGAGAGCACAGCCCGCCTCTTGACTGGGTTATTCAGCCCCCGAACATTCAGAGTCACTACCTTGCAAGTGTCAGGAGGCATGTAAAGGGGAATAGCAAAGAGCAATGGGGCCCCACAGTACCAGGACAGCAGGGGCACAAGCGCTGTCGTGTGATGAAGGTGACATAATAGGGAACAGAGCACTATCACGTGTGGTGCAGAAATGACCGAGCAAAACCAGAGGCCCAGCCAATGTCCGGATAGCCATAGGCAACAACAAGTACTGGATAACCCACCCCCTCCCCCTCCCTCTCCCTCTCCTCAGCAATGCAAACAGAAAGTCAGAACTGTAAGTGAGGCATGCAAGTCTGAGCAAACCAAGAAGCATATACATTATCTGAATGACAAGGAACCCCATTGCCCACTGGACGACCCCCCCCACTCCCGCCAACACCCGGCTCCCTCCCCCTTGCCCATCCCCCCATCCCAATCCCCCCAAGAACTGTTCCCCCCCTCCTTCTCCCAAACGGACCCCAGTTCCCACCCGCAACTGGAACTGTCCCAACAACCCCGACCCCACCCCCCGGATCACCGAACACCCCACCAGAAACCAGTGTCCAAGTCCGGTCCATGACGGACAGGCCTATGGAAAGTCAAAAAAGTGGACGTCCAGCCACTACGCACTCCCCCATCCCCCCGCCATCCCGAACCCCCAAACCTGCGTTACAGACACAGCGATGTCAATCTCCCCCCGGAGTTCATTCAGGCTGTCAACGCAACTTCAGTTGTCGCAGCGTCGGTAACTGTAGCTCGTGGTGCGTCATCCAGGTCCGCAGCAGCAGTAGGCGAGTTGAGGAGGCCGACGACCGCCGGCCCACAATCGTCTGCCAGCCATCCCTGGTGATACGGCGCTGCCGAGGAGTGAATGGTCCGTCGTCCGAAGCAGTGATACCCAGCACCCCACATGTATCTTGAAGGGACCGCAGCTGGTGTAGGGTCCCGTTCCACCGGAAGATGAGACGGAAAGGGTGCCCCCAGGAGTACTGAGTGCCATGCTCCCTAAGAAAATCTGTCACTATTTTAAAGGCCTTGCGTTTCTGCAGGGTGGATGCTGCAAGGTCTTGGTAAAGCGCCACACGATGACCCCTAAAGTCCATAGATGATCTCTTCCGTGCTTCACGAAGTATCCTGTCCTTCAGGGGATAGTCCGGCAGGAAGGCCAAGATGTCCGGGGGGGGGCGCCGAGGCCCTGCGCTGTAGGCCAACTCTGTGCGCTCTTTCGATACGGATAGGGAAATCATCCAATTCTCCCAGCACCTCTCTGAATAGGTCCCGCAGGTATGCAGCTACATCCTCCCCTTCTTCATGGGACGGAACACCCCGGACTCGGATGTTGTTCCGCCGGGAGCGGTTTTCAAGGTCCTCGGTATGTGACTGAAGATCAAGATTCTGGTCTCGGAGCCGTATAACCTCTTGCTGCAACTGCGTGATCTCCTTGTCCCTGGCATGGCCAGCGCCCTCCTCCGTAGCCACTCTCTCTCCCAGGCCATCCACCTCCCGTCGGATTTCCCGGACCTCACCCGCCACCTCCTGCTTAAGGGTCTGGAAGTCGTCCCGCAGGGTGCCAAAGAGGGACTCAAGGAAAGATCTCGTGACTGGGGGCTCCCCTCCACTCGCTCCTTGGGAGCCGCCCGGAAGACTCGGAGACGGTTGCCCCCTATCCTGTCTCGCGGCATTCCAGACCAACATGTCCGGCAGGGTGCGGTCCCCCTTCTTGGACCCTTTATTGTTCGCCATTGAGGCTACTGGGGTGCCTTCTGGAATGTTCGGCGCAAGGCCGCCAGTCGATTCACCGGTAGACCGCTACAGCCACGTGCCACACTGCCAACCTCCGTGGGGGCCTCAGTCCGCACCTCCGGCAGGCCACATCCAGCAATGGGTCGACTCACAATCCGTTTAACCCGGGGACCGGCGTCCCACCCGGGTCTCCAGGCCCGACCCGTCCGGTCCTGTGCCCTCGCTCACCACCGCCGACACCACCGGCGGACCCACCGATTCCTCTTCAGATGGGCTCCACAAAGCGGTCCGGGAAAGTCCTATCAAGCGACTCAGCGTGGGGCTGATTCCAAATGTGTCACTGCTTTACCTCCAAGTTTGTACCGGGAATTTCACACACAACGCCTTCTTCCCCAATCTCTCAGAGGCGATGAAGCGGCGGCGGCCGAGGAGGCTGTCGGGGGGGGATACAGGGATCCGATCTCCACCAAATCTCTCCACCAGTGCGCCTCCTGGGTCCCGGAGAGATAGGCCGCAGTTTCGACGCCACGTGCGAGATCCTCCTGGGCCGCAGTGTCGAGTCTCCCTGCCTTTAGCTCAGTACTTGCAAGCCCGGTAATGCAGTTCCACATCCAGAGGGCACCTCCGCTGGGTTGCCGGGCGAATGTAACGCCTCTCGATTCCCGGCACCTCCGTCGTCCGGGAGACTAGGCCAAAGCCACGGCCTTGCGTAATGTCCAGCCCCACGGCGTCCCCCTTCGACGCTCCGCCTCCGGGTACCAAGCTGCTCAGCTCCTCGGGGTTCGCCGCCGGGTAGGATGCTGCGGTGAAGGTCGGGGTCCGACGAGAGGCAGCGGCGGCTCCTCCTCAGCCACCAAGGCGGGCGGTCTCCCAAACCAAACCGCGGCTCCACCTCCGCTCCAAACCAAAGGCCCTCTCAGCACCTGGCCAGGGTTCCGGGACCGTTCTATGTCTGATGCCGGCGATTTCTGCCTTCACAGCCCCCACATCGACATCCAGCGCCTTTATCTCGCCAAATGCACGGTTCCGGGGGGGAGACCAGTGCTAAATTAGGAGGTTAAGGGCTCGGGTCCGGCGGAGCTCACAGCGAGTGCGACCGCTCAGCCCGCCATCTTGGCCACGCCCCCTGGGAGTGATTTTAAATGACGTAAAGATACGGAGATTAGCAACGGTGGTGGATGAATTATCGATGAGTACGGCAAAATCACTGGTGTTGATTCATGGGGAGATGCTATTGATTAGGGCAATGGTTTTACAAAACCGTCTTGCCTTAGACATCCTTTTAGCAAAACAGGGCGGAGTCTGTAAACTTTTGAAGGTTCAGGAATGTTGCACGTATATCCCAGACAACTCCAAAGGTCTGAAGAAATATATACGCAACATTACTGCAATTCACTACGAAATTAACGATTTGACGCAAGAGAATACATGGGAAAAGGTTGGCAAGGGGTTTGGAAGTGTTGGAAGTTGGTTTGCAAATCTGGGAAGGGGTTTTCTTGAATACATACTGGAACCCCTTATCATCGTAGTGGCATGTGTGATTGGAATATGGGGTTTGTTGAGATTGTACAAATGCTATAGGTCCAATAGGTTGGCTAGATCAATGAGAGTACAAGAGCAGAGATTGGAGAACTTGCAGGACAATCAATACCAAAGTTTAAGGGCATTAGAAATGCTCAGGCGAGGGAACGTTGCAACAAGTGCTGTGTAACCCGGTCCCTACCCTAGGAAATGTGGGTTGGTGGTGATGACACAGGTCATCAAAGGGGGGGACTGAGAGAGCGCAAAACTTGTGTTAGAAATTGTAGGGGTGCACCATATTCTCGAGTAATCAGCACCCGCATATATAGAGGATTATAATCATGTTTGAATATGACACAGAGCTATGAAACCATGTACTAGAATTTACATAGCTGTAACGTAAAGTGTTTTTAATGTCATGTTAATTAGAAATGTGTTTGTAGTGTACTACTAATTCAGTTAAAGGATGTTCGAATAGACATAGATGTGTTTAAATGCATGTTTAGAAATGTATTATTGTATTCATGTAACGATATAGAAGCGTTCAGTTAGAAAATGTTTTCCTTTTTGATGTAGGCCTAATGAACGAAAATGTTTGCCAATGTTAGGGGGTGATATCCTGAAACGTGCAGAGGCCCAAGCGGAGAGAGAGGATTGTGTAGGCCGAACTAGGAATGTTTCTCTTAACATTAAATCATGGAAATGCTGTTCCTAGAAGGTTGTTTTAGAAAATTAATTGCAAGTAGCATGAAACTGTGAATCGATTTATGTGCGTTCCTCTGCAGGTGCAAGGTTAACTAGAGATAGTGGAGAAGGGCCCATTGTGTATGAGCGTAAGGATGGTAGTACCAGACATGGAGGAGTGGCTGCGGAATTTTAGGGAAGCAACTTCAAGAGGAGAAGACTCTGGGACCCAAGGACGTTTTTCAACGAACAAGGATGAAGATGTCGTAATGGAAAAATCTGAAAGTTAATACTTTTGAGAGGGGCGTACCTTAGGGCATGTCGTCCATATTGTTGGGTTTTTGTATTAGGGACAGCACCCCGTTAGGAGGGCAGAGCAGATGCGCATGAGGGCGAAGAAAGATGCTGGGTAGGCAGAGAGCTTTTGCTATACGAGATGGGTTTGTAGGCTAAGTCTGAATCAAGTGAGTGAGCTTCTCTGGAAGTCACCACGGCTGACACCTTTGTTGAGAGGTAACTCTGTTAGGTAGGGATGCCACTTAGTATAGTGTAGGGACAGCTTAATCTGGATGTATTTCTCCTTTTCTTCGATGCCTACTAAAACCCAGATAATAGCAATTCTTGCTAGTCTGGTAGTTCTGGAGATTATACTCGTGTTGTTTCTTAGTCGACTGAGACTTTTCCGCAGGATTATGTTTGTATTAGTGCCTGTTTATCTTTTGAACCTGTTACTGAGGTGTTTATATACACAACTGTTTTTGGCTTTATAATTAATCTTCGAACTTGACTTTTTGTCAGTGGTTCTTTGGGGGAAAGTAATGGGGATGGTTCGAACTGATGTTATGATGTTGAGATAGATTGCCTTCTACACTCTATGACAGGTAAAAAGGTCTAGTCGACCTGTGGCCGGATTCTAGAAAATCGTTCTGATTCTAAAGTGAAAATCCCACCTTTCCAGAAGTCACATGAAGGCGGGGCTGCATTGAGAAAGGGCTTACGCCCATCCCAATTCCACTGATCTGCCTAGAGCAATATTTAATGTGCTTACATTAGCTGTGGCAATGCACCTCCACCCACTACGATTCTGCGCCTGAGGAAGAGGTGTCATGCCTCACGGGTAGGGGAGGCGATGGTGACCCGGCAGGGGTTCATACATGGGTGATAGAACATCCAAGAGAGAAATACGCCCCCCTCCCACAAGGTTAGAATTGGAGCAGTGTTTTCTTAGAGCTGTAGACACTTTAAACAGGCCTATTTCAAAGTGGAATACTCTGCTAAAACAGTTTCCATTGATTTAGGGCTGAGAATTAATGATAATGAGTAAAATAAAATGCCCCAATAGTGCCGCAAAACGAATACGTTTGTGCTGCAAAATTTCCATTTTTGTGCCTCAAAATTTGCTAATCTATGCCTCAATAGCCTGGGGGGTCTGATTATTGGAGCTTACACCAGGAGCAGTGCCCTGAAAGGATTTCTTATTCACTATAAAAAAGCCCAAACTATAGTCACTGTTATTTGGTTATATGGATGATGTGTGTGTGTGTGTGTACATCTTAAAAAATATACCGGCAGGCGCTTGGTAGATCTGTAGTTGCTCCATGTTATGTGACATATATGTTCAGCAAGTTTCTGAGTTTTGCCATCAAAGCTTTGCATGCTGGAAGTTTTTTAAAAAACTTTACTTACAATGAGAAAAAAGAAACTACAAGTTCCAGAATGTAAAAGCATTACCTGCTAAAATCCAGAACTGTATGAAAATGTCAAACATTACAAGGAGCCTCTTACCACATTTGGTTTATGTCTGACTTCCCATACAAAACAAGGAGTTGCGGGTACCAAGCCACTCTGCAAAAAGTAAACCCCCCCCCCAAAAAATGTTCTGCGTTTTAGGGGCAGATTTACAAGAAGGTGCCACAGCGTGGAACTGCAAGCCCTTTGGGCATATTTACAAGGATATGTTGCATTCCTGTGCTCTCCCCTGCGCTGGTGCACAAACATCTGCCATGCACCGGCACCCTTGCACCATGGTGCAAGGATGCCTCCGTCATGGGGTGATTGTTTTTGTGCAGGAAGGGGCACCTTCCTGCACAAAAACAATCACTAAATGCATTTTCCTCTTTCAGTGCGTGCTGTGAAATGCAGCACGCATTGAAAGAGGAAAAAAACGAGGAGAAATGAAAACATTTCTCCTCATTGCGCCTCGCTACGCCACCCCTAGGGTGGCGTACCGTACTGACGCATTTCCAGATTTACTAATCTGATAAATCTGGAGATGTGTCTGGTTCCATGGGTGTTGGGTGGGAACACCCACAGCAACACCCATGGAACGCCCCTTTCACACAAAGTGCTGCATGTAAAGTGGCCGTATTTACAAGGACATGTCTTTGTAAATATGGGGCAGTGTAATGCACTGCCAGTGCATCCCAAAAGTGACGTAGTGGCAGCACAAGGGGCTTGTAAATCTGCCCCTAAGTGTTTTTTTTTCTTTGCGGTTAATTATAAAATTGGTGGCGAGGGTAGGGATTTACATTCAAGTAAATATGTTTAATTTAAATTGCAGATGGGTGTAGATATTCAGTCATTTAAAACAAAGGCCATGCTAAAAAGCTGTCCCACCTAGAACACTGTACCCTATACCCCCACCCATTAGGTTTTATGGTCATCTCTCAACCTCCACTGTGCAAGATTAAAGGGTAAACCAAATACACTGCCTCCACACCCCTGCTTTGACGGCTTGCAGAGTAGCACCTTCAGATCACTCTGTCCTGGTGACAAGAGCTGCAGTTCTGGCACTCTGTGCCAGCTCAACCCAGGCTTCCTTCATGGATCAGTTCAGGATGTGTGAAAGGTTCTGCTGTGCTATGAGATTATGAACAGAGAACTACCTGCAGCTAAGCCTGTATTTGGCTGGGTCAAAAATGGAATGACACGTTGAGCAAAAAAAACAATAGGCCTCATTTATGAGACTCCTTGTGCCTCTGGAACGTCACTTTTTGTGACGTTCCCTGGCGCAGAAGCCTGCGTGAAATTTATCAGGCAGCACTACGCACCTTTTTTTGGCTTAATTCTGCCTGATAAATATCAGTCCCTTTAACGCAATGTTCAGCATTAAAGGGGTGTGCAATGGGTGTTTCTGGGGGCATTCCCAGCAACATCCATAGCCTTTTGACCCAGCCCCAGATTTATGAGAAATCGTAAATCTGAGGCAATGCCAAAAGCTTACGCCTCCTCAGGGGAGGCATAAGGGCGGCACAACAAGGAGAAATATTTTTATTTCTCCTCGTTTTTCCTTTTTCTTTATGTGCTGCATTCTGCAGCACATATAGACAGAGGAAAGCCTCTTGTGAATATTTTTGTACAGAAAGGTTTCCCATCCTGAATAAAAATAATCATCCCTGCAACGCAGGCACCCTTGCACCATGGTGCAAAGGTGCCTGCGTTGGCGCACGGCAGCCCATTGTGTGCTGGCACAGGGGAAAAGGTCAGGAATGCACATATCTAATAGATACAGCGCATTCCTGCCCTTTTCTTTTTCCATAGGGAAGCGCAGCAGGAAGGCCTGCTGTGCTGCCCTACGGCAAAACCTCATAAATGAGTCTCAATGGATTTAGGCCCAGATCTCTGTAATGGGGGTGAATGTTTGAGCATTCTATCCATCATTTGTTCTTTTTGCTTTTGTCACCCTAAGTGGGAAGGGTATGCCCAGACATGGGTCTCTTGCTCGCTGCGCCACTGGATTCAAGCTAGCCTGGCTGATGAGGGATGATACCACGAAATTGGTCCCAGGATGCTTGTTTCCGGTACAGGGACGACCTGGCCTGGCAGGTCTCGCTGGACTGTTCCCATGAGGGGCAGGGTCAAGACTGGGATGCTGTGGCGAACAAAAAAATTATGGATTAAACCCAGATCTCTGTGACTGGGCCGGAAGGTTGCCTTGTTCAGCATTCCGTCCATCATCTATTCTTTTTGCATTTGTCGCCCTAAGTGGGAAGGATATGCCCACACATGGGTCAGTTGCTCACTGTGCCACTGGATTCATGCTATCCTGGATATTATGGGGTGATACCCTGAAACCACCCCAGGGTGCTGGCAGTTCGGGGTGGATTGTTCCCTTGACGGCAGGGTTAAGAAATTGTATATGGCTGGGTCAAAACTGGGGTGGCGTGGAGAGCAAAAAAGCAATGAATTAAACCCAGATCTCTTTGACTGGGCATGAATGTTTGCATTGTTTAGTATTCGGTTCATCATTTGCTGTTTTTGCTTGTGTCACCCTAAGTGGGAAGGGTATGCCCAGATGTGGGTACTGTGCTCACTATGCCACTTGATTTAAAGCTAGCCTGGCTGATGAGGGGTGATACTCCAAAATCGGACCGAAGATGCTTGTGTCTGGTCCAGGGAAGATGAAATCTGGCAGTTCGGACTGGACTGTTCCCATTAGGAGCAGGGTCAAGAATGATTTGCAAATGAATGGGTCCAAACTGGGGTTACGTGGTGAGCAACAAAGCGATGGATTAAACCCAGATCTTTGTGACTAGGGATGAATGTTTGCATTGTCTGCATTCTGTCTATCATTTGTTCTTTTTGCTTGTGATGGTATGAAGCGAAATTTGTATGGTACTATAGCTGACCAATAAATTAAGACGTACAAAAGGGGGTGGTGATGGGCGGAGCATCTGAATCAATCAAACACTCACACCCAGTCAAAAGATCTGGGTTTAATCCATCACCGTTCTTTAGCCCACTCTGCCACCCCAGTTCAGACATGGCTATATGCAAATCAGTCTGACCCTGTGCCTCATGGGAACAGTCCAGCCCAAACTGCCAAGCCATGTCTTCCCTGGACCGGAAACAAGCTTCCGAGGACCGGTTTCTGGCATTCCAGCCATCTTCAGCCCGGCTTGCTAGAGAAGTGTGGCTCAGGGGGTTAGAGGCGGCAGACCCGGACGCTGAGATCGGCCCTGGACCAGGGTTCAATTCCCCGCCTCGGCGGGTCTTGGACTCAAAATTCCACGGACTTGATAATTCTCGCTCCGGTGCCTTCTCGACTCACGGGTTCTCACTCTGCGACTCTGGGCAATAGCTTGCTTAATCTCCACAACGGCCCCTCGCGGCGGGATGCCTGGCTTTCACCTTGTGGATACCCTGCCGGGGTTATCTCACAGGGGAATACCAGGACGGGTTCCCTAAGCAAGCGCCGGGAAACCCACTGTGGGTAGCTGTGCGCTATATAAGCTCAAATACATTTGCTTGAATCCAGTGGCAAACCCAGATCTTTTGACTGGGTGTGAGTGTTTGATTGATTCAGATGCTCCGTCCATCACCACCCCCTTTTGTACCGCTTTTGGTCGCCATAAGTGTGGCAGGGTATGCTCAAACGTGAGTCCCTTGCTCACTTTGCCACTGGATTCAAGCAAGCCGGGCTGAAGACGGCTGGAATGCCAGAAACCGGTCCTCGGAAGCTTGTTTCCGGTCCAGGGAAGACATGGCTTGGCCGTTCGAGCTGGACTGTTCCCATGAGGCACAGGGTCAGACTGATTTGCATATAGCCATGTCTGAACTGGGGTGGCAGAGTGGGCTAAAGAACGGTGATGGATTAAACCCAGATATTTTGACTGGGTGTCAGTGTTTGATTGATTCAGATGCTCCGTCCATCACCACCCCCTTTTGTACCGCTTTTGGTCGCAATAAGTGTGGCAGGGTATGCTCAGACGTGAGTCCCTTGCTCACTTTGCAACTGGATACAAGCAAGCCGGGCTGAAGACGGCTGGAATGCCTGAAACCGGTCCTCGGAAGCTTGTTTCCGGTCCAGGGAAGACATGGCTTGGCAGTTCGGGCTGGACTGTTCCCATGAGGCACAGGGTCAGACTGATTTGCATATAGCCATGTCTGAACTGGGGTGGCAGAGTGGGCTAAAGAACGGTGATGGATTAAACCCAGATCTTTTGACTGGGTGTGAGTGTTTGATTGATTCAGATGCTCCGTCTATCACCACCCCCTTTTGTACCAATAAATTAAGACGGCAGATTGAAAGCCCTTAGAAGTAACTGTGTACATACATATATATTTTGATTAAAAACAAAAAGGCATGGCTAATGCCACACCTAAAAACATTGCCAGTGTAGTGTACTGTGTTCTTGGCCTCATTCGCCAAGAAAAGTAGTTTTACAGCCACCATAGCATCAATCATATTAATAAGTGCAGATTTACTACTTTGGAAATTCACAAACATTTTCTGTGGTGCTTTAGCAAAGCTGCACTAGAACAGGTTTTCAGGTGTAACATTGGAAAAGTCATGTGAAATATTCACCATGATCTAATTTTCCTAGTATGTAAATGTACCAGGTTTAAAATGACACATAAGGGAAATACAGCTGGATATAAAAATGCACATTTTTTTTTCTCCTCGAGGACAATATCTTCCATTTTTTTCCTGTTCTTAAGAATGTTTCACAATTGGAATTTGTTTTATGCTCTAGGTGTAGAACTTATGTCAAAATATTCCATCTGTGCCAATACTTTGGCGGTTCCCTTCCCTTGTAGCAGTACATTAATACATTTCTCGTTAATAGATTGCCTCAACCTCATTGCACTGGCAAACAGTTTTAGAATTAGGAGGAGGACACCACATGGAAAGGTGCTGTGTGCCGTGAAGCATCCGGCAAACTGTGGTGCAGTAAAGTGTCCATGTGCAGCCGGGAAACAGCGTTTGCAATGCTGTCAGAACAACCCCTTGCAATTACAACACAAGCACTACATCGATCTTGTTCTTACCAGGCGTTCCATTACAACGCATTCCATTCCAACGCAAGTCATTATGACTACTTGCTTTAGGGAAATTATTGTTGAATTTTAAAACCAACACCTTCCCTATTGTTGCACAGACTGGAGTTGGAATAGTAAAATATACTATTCCAAACTCCAGCGCTTCCCTAAAGCAAGTCGTTGTAACGACTTGCGTTGTAATGGAACGTGTGGTAACAACTCGTTCGTTGGATTGCCCGCGATGTAAGGGCTTGCTTTGTAAACGCATGCGTGAATACGTCATACATCCATACAGCATGCAACTGAGTCTCAAGATGGCAGATTCAGATATTAAACAGGTCATCCAAAAGTATCTCAGCTGCACCGGCGGTATATTTGTTTTGCACAAAAGCTAAGATTGGATCTTCCTGTACATTTGTGCACAAGACCATGAGCTATTAGGTTTGTTAAGACTCTCCACAACATATGTATAAAACAAAAGAGAGAGCAATGATCAAATACTTGGAACGTCCTTATCCCTAAATACGTATTTCATAAACAATGTGGACGAACCCACTAAGGACTACTCTGCTACAACTATTGTGCCAGGCACCACTTAGGTTTATAAAAAGAACCCTCACCCACCAACCTGGTTGGTGGCATGCTTCATCATAGGGTTCCCAACTAGGTAGCCGAATGCTACCCAGCTGTGCTACTACGCCTGATTACAGCAGAGCAAAGAAGTGCATTGAAGGCCATCCACACATCACAACTCTTGGCTGTGTTGTGGAGAGTCAGCAGATGTGTTGCACCGGTCCTGTTGACCCCTGTCACTGGTTGTATTGTTTATATCAAAAATAGGAGGGAAGAGGATAAGAAGTCCATTCATTTCCCCTAGATAAAAGTTCAATAATCAAAAATAGAATGGACACTTGTTTCTACAAAACCATTGGTTTGTATTCGAAAACCCTCATAGACATCCTGGTATTGTCGTTTGTGGTGTATCTTTTTTCCGCCCCATCAGGAGTCATGGCGTATTCATCGGGTGATCGATTGACGCGCTGGGTGCCTGCCTCACCTGAGGCTACCTCTGGTACAAGTAGAAGTGTCCAGAGATCAAAAGAATATATGTGGAGGAATAGACTAAAAATAGTGTCTAATCAAAAAAAGTTGTTTATTCTGGAAAGTTTAGGCACTATAGTTAAAAAGGAGTTGCGATATGCAGGTAGTCAAGTTACTGGACTACCATATCTCTTGAGAGACGTGTCGACATGTTTCAGCTCATTTGGCCCGGTCGGGTCTGTGGAGCTTTCGTCAGGACAAAAAAAACGCATAAACAAACAAAACGTACGAAGGAAAATTAAGAAATGTGCCTCACACAATTTGTGTGGGATTCAATGTTTGAGTAATGGGGAATTCCCATGCTGTTTCGCGCAAAATGAGCACTTCAACAGGAGAACCAGAGTCGCATACGGTTTTTTACCATGAGGTACAGCTTAGTGTCCCTTGTGCTGACTCTTCCCCTGGCTCAAACACTGAATCCCACACAAATTGTGTGAGGCACATTTCTTTATTTTCCTTCGTACGTTTTGTTTGTTTATACGTTTTTTTTGTCCTGACGAAAGATCCACAGACCGACCGGGCCAAGTGAGCTGAAACATGTCGACACGTCTCTCAAGAGATATGGTAGTCCAGTAACTTGACCACCTGCATATCGCAACTCCTTTTTAACTATAGTGCCTAAACTTTCCAGAATAAAAAACTTTTTTTGATTAGACACTATTTTTAGTCTATTCCTCCACATATATTCTTTTGATCTCTGGACACTTCTACTTGTACCAGAGGTAGCCTCAGGTGAGGCAGGCACCCAGCACGTCAATCGATCACCCGATGAATACGCCATGACTCCTGATGGGGCGGAAAAAAGATACACCGCAAACGACAATACCAGGATGTCTATGAGGGTTTTCGAATACAAACCAATGGTTTTGTAGAAACAAGTGTCCATTCTATTTTTGATTATTGACTGGTTGTATTGTGCCTGATGACAATGTTATCAGTAGCATTTCAGTCTTAAAGGATTCATGTGGTTAGGGGTGTGCAAAATTCATGTAATTTGCTTTTGTGTAATGACACAAAATGTGAATCTGACATTTAGCAGAATAAATTAGCGCAAAATGCATCCTTGCTTCAATATTTGATGCAAAGGTGCATTTTGGCAAAAAAAGTGCAAAAACACAGTTGTAACAAACAACCAGAGTGGGCATTCTGGTTGTTCACATTCTTTCAGTGCTGCAGGGCTATCATTTTGCTGCACACAGTGGCATAATTAAGCAACATAGAATAATGACCCAAGTTGTGAATTAGGTGTAACAAGCGTAAGGCAAATTTCCTGAAATGACACGAATTATGCCAATGGAGGTCACTGTGGCAACATTGGCAATAGCACTTTAGAAGAAATATTATTAGTACTATGCAGCACTGTATAAAGAGCTATAGGGGAATCTATACTAACGTTAATATTGATGTATTAGGAAAAATCACAATAAATCCTACTTGGAAATTGTGTTCTAATAATATTGGAAACAAGTAGATAGTATATGGATAGGAGAACAACAATTTCCATTGATGTCTCATTTGAACTTGAGGAATTTTGACCTGAGGTAAACTTTGGAACCTGGCAACCCTTCGGCTGCTCTCCAACACTGCTATGTAGGCAATGCATGCCTTCTCCATGTTTTTGGGGAAACCTATTTAATTTAAGAGGAGCGGAGTGAAGAACTTGAAGGTTCTATGAAGGTTATTGGAGGAGATATGCTACCAGCGTCAAGGTCATTGGCTGTGTTTAAACTTTGGGAGTGAAGGGACATCGCCTTTTAGAGCAGTTGCCCCTGCCTCTCGAAGAGGAGACGAAAGAAAACGAACCAGATGAGTGTGAAACAGCCATCTAAAAGTTAGACAAAAGCTATGAAAAAAAGAAATGAAGTTGTTGAGAGATTTAAAGGTATGAAGAGTGGTACACTTCCAGATGAACCTACAGAAAATGATGTGGCTTCATTAAGGGCATTAGCAGCCACAGGCAAACACTACGGTTTTCATGATGAGGTACTAAGGGACTACGGATTATGAAAGACAACCTGTTAAAAGCAGAGGGGCAGATTTACATGAAAGTGACGCATCTGTAGAGATGCATCACTTTCCCTGCGCCACAATGCAAAACGCTTGCGTCACCATGGATGTACCATATTTACAATACGGCTCACTATGGCGAAAGGATTGACAGATACATCAGAAATTCTGATGCATCTGTTGGTGGAAAAGTCACGCATTGCTGGAATTGTGTCACAAGCACGACGCAACTCCAGCAATGCATGTTGTGGCCTATTTCCAAAACACTTCATCACTCCTTATGCCTGCTTCAAGAAGAGTAAGGTGTTGACGCCGTGGGGTCCTAAAAGTCACATAATTAAATCTTGTAGATTTCACTGCATCACTTTTACGAGGCTTTCCTGTGTGGGAACGCATACCCTGCATGAATTATAACTGACGCAGGTTTAATGTAATGCAGGGCTTTACAAAGTGACGCATTACCCTAGATGCGTCACTTTGTAAGTTTGCCACATTTTTTACGCTGCCATTGTGTCACAAAAGTGACGCAACAGCAGCGTAAAAGTGACGCAAGGGGCTTGTAAATCGGCCCCTGAATATTTTACATTACAGAAAGGCTGAGCAAACTAGTCAAGGGCTAATAGAGATGTCAGTGGGAAATACTGTGGAAGTAGGAGTGGTGAAGAACAAATGTGTTAGTAAAGATTAAAGACACCATACATTATAGAGGACGAGCTTAGGGAGAAAAATATAAAGGAAAGAGTGAATCATCATCATCATCATCATAAAAACTTTATTTCGGCAAACAATTGCCCTAAAAGCATTGTGTTAAAAACATATATCACAATACATTCAGAAGACACAGAGTAGCTGAATAAATAGTTAAAAACCCTTTGGTTACAGTATTAATCTAAAAATCAATTTACTAAGGCTAAGAAAAGGAGCTAAGTGAGGGCCAGCCACATCCCCGTACACGTCACAATGAAGCAGTAGTATAAAGTTACATCGGCCTACCATATCCCTTTACTGCTGCAGACCTTTGAGAAAGGTCCTGCGGGTACACCACATTTTAAAAAGAAAACGAGATATTGAGTAAACAATAGGAATTTGCATATTTGATTTCAAAATCCTACAAGCTTCACTACAGCGTCTGGTCCCCATGTTTCTACATAGCTGTGTTAGCCAGGACCTTCTGGCCTTTGCGTAGCCTCTACAGACAAATAGTATGTGTATTTCGGTTTCTTCAGTGAAACCACAGGCCAGGCATTTCCTGTTTGAGGACCCCTCCCAGTTTTTCATGAAGGCACGCAGTGGTTAGACTCTGTGCCTAAACTGAATAAATAGTTTTTTTGCGAGCAGGGGCTGGATATCGTCCAGCGCCTGTTCAAAGGTATAAGAATTTTTTATACTTAGAATTGCCTCTGTATGACTGCCAGAGGCAGTTCTGTAACCAAGCACGTTATGCTTATGCTCTCTAAAGCTCACTATCAGTTTTTTCTTCCTGTCGTTTGGGACGTGAGTTCTGCGTTAATCCAAAGACCACCCATTCCCAGTCCCTCACAGATATTTTTAATAGTTGACAGCCAAGGTATCCTCCCAGAGCCTCACATACCCATAACTTTGGTTAATTCTTCTCTATATGCTGTTAGCTCAGGGGTACTCCAGAGGCGGCGCCAGTAGAGGATAGGCCTAAGGGCCACCTCATCCGCCAAGGGCCTAACCCCTAGGTCCATACGAAGTGGTACTAGGGGGGTGCTTATTGGGAGGGCTAGAAGCTTTCTTATGAAGGAGTTTGCTACTCTGGTGAGTGGGGTCTCACAGACTGCTCACGGGCTGCTTCGAGTGTCCCGGGCACACTTTAATTAACTGGTTGCTTGCCTTTTCCCCTGTTATTCCTTTCCAAAAGTACTGCACCTTAGGCACCAAGATCAAAGAGGTCAAAAGGGGCTGTTTACATTTGGCTGCCGTGGAGAAAATCCTCCTACCTCCTGCTCTGTACTCTGAACCCTCTGCCAAACAGCCTCTGATGTTTTCCCGGCATCTTCAGCAGGGGTCACCTTGGGTCCCCAAACATTGCTTAATGCCGGCCAAGAAGAAAGAAGAGGCTGCCACAAACACCAGCCATTATTAGAAAGCTACACTGGCTTCCAATGAACTGCAGAATCCAGTTCAAAGCTCTCTGCTTGGCGTTCAAGATTCTTAAATCCAGGTGCCCTGACCTCCTGTGTCCGCTTCTAACCCCATATGTGCCCCAGCGGAGTCTGCGCTCACTAGGTCAACACCAGGTGACTGTACCGCGTACTAAACTTTGCCGCATGGGTGGGCGCTCATTCTGGGTCTTAGGAGCCAAGCTCTGTAACTCCTTGCCGCTGGGCATCCGTGGCATGGAGAACCTGGTTTCCTTCCGGAAACCGGTCAAAACCCTGCTGTTTCCTCCCCCTTAGGGTTGCTCTCCCGACTTGGCCTGCCTCTTCGGTACTGCACTTGATCTACCAGCGCTGGGACGCCCCTTTGCTGGGGCAGCTGTCGCGCTTAAACAAACTTTTAACATAACATAACATAACATAACATAACATAACATAACATAACAAAACGGCCGAGAAGGAAAGAGAAAAAACGCCTGCAGGACGTCCATTTTCCACAGCGTGCCCACTCAGGTACGCCAAAACTCCATTACTGGCAAGAGTAAATCAAAAGACTGTAGTGGCACATGTTTCAAATGTGGTCTCAAAAGAAACCTAGCAACAAATTAAGATTGTCCAGCAATAGGCCAAGTGTTCAGAAGATGCAGTGAGGAAGAAGCACTACACCCATATATGCAAAGCTAGGCAACTTGGAAATCCTAAAAGAGGCCACTGTAGAAAAGTAAATGTCTTATTTGAAGCGAAAAATTAAAGCAAATAACAGTTTATTCTGCAATTTAGTGAAGTGGGTAGTTGAGGGAAGGTCACCGATATTGAAATATCCGGGCTGATGGGGTATCCAGGCTGATGAAACAGCTAGTGAGAGTGCTATCTCATTCATGTGTTAGGTATACCCTCATAGATAAGAATGTGTTGCCTGTTTTCGAAATTAAAACTAAAATCACCTTATGTAAAACTTGTGGCATATGGCAGTACGCAAATTAATGTGGCCTTGTACTTTGAGGTAAAGTTAGAATTTAAAGGTGTCCACATTAGGTCCACATTGTGTGCTACTAAAGATGGACCATCCCTATTGGGGTGGCCTCAGCAGCCTCATCTACTGAGAAGATTTGGCTTCAATTGTCCAGTTCAAGGTTTGGAAGCAGATTATGCAAATGCAAACAAAGTTGGGATTGTGGATTGGGAGGGGACATTTCCAGAATTACTTAGGATTGCCTAAGGCTTTTGATGACTAGGTAATTCTTACGCAAGGGGTGATTCTCAAAGTACATAGATTTACCTAGGTTGAATGAAGAACAATAGAAAGTATTGAGGCTTCCAAATGGCTAACTTCAGTAGTTTTAGTGAACAAAAAAGTGGTGATTTGAGAGTATGCATGGACCTACATGGCCTTGATGCAGCCATCTAGGTTTGACAGACACTCTTTACCCTACATTGCGGAGATGCTGATGGCAATCAAGGATACTGATGTTTTCTCCGGCTAAAACATGTCAACAGTTTATTATTTATCTGCCCCCAGATTCTAGATCACTAAGATGGTGTAGTACACTACACGGGTTTTACAGATACAAATATCAGCCTTTTGGATTCACTTCAGTGGCCACCATGTTTCAACATGCACCAGCTGTTCAACTGAGTTCCAAAGATAGCGCAGTTCCACAATGATATCTTGGTTTTTAGTGCAAGCAAGGGAAAAATTATGAGGCTCCTGGTCCTCTCTGTTTTTTTTGCTCCAAGCCATCACCTATTCACACCACGTAGGCTCTGCTTCCCACTTACAGTATGATTTACAGCACAGGGCTTGACTAAAAGTCCTGCATTGCCAATCATACTGTGAAGTAGAGGTTGCCACTAGCTTTTAGATGGTAATGTACAGCATTCCTCTGGGAGAGCTTCAGACCATGACATCAAGTCTTACTTCTTTAACAGAATTGTCTAAAAAACAATATATGACTCATAGATCAAGTGAGGACATATAACCAGCAACCATGCTTCGTTTTTTGTTTTTTTTGCCCTGACACTCCAAGGTTTTAGAGCTGCTCTGGAGAGTAGACTCTACACATTCAGAACCTCAAATTAACAGGATGTTGACTCAAAATATCTACTACCAAAAAATAGACCACAATAATATGTTATGTGAAATTAAATAGTGGAATCCAGAAAATATCTACCTAACCATACATTGCTCTAATATGACGGTAAAATGATTTTAAGAAATGTATATTAATGTGTAATTATTTAAAACAAAATATGCAAATAAATGTACTTTTCTAATACATTAAATTATTTAAAACAACATGTACATTAGAGATAGTTAATGATTAATTAAAAAATTAAGACAGATCTCAAAACAAATTGCCACTATTCATATATACATACAATTATAATATATAAACATATATATATATACTATATATATTTATACTATATATATATATATATATATATATATATATATATATATATATATATATATATACATATATACATATATACAGCAATGCAGAAATACAACAGGAAACAAGGAATTCAGGCGAACCCACAAGGTAGTTGCAGCAGGTAAGTTTATTCCTGGCAAAAATGTTCACCTCCAATATAAGTACCAGGGAAGCAGAATTTCTTGATGTAAAAGTATTTGTCAATGATGGTCGTCTTGCCGCGAAACTCCACAGAAAGAGCACTGCTGGCAATAACATCCTTCAGGCCAGCAGTGCTCATCCACGACACACTATAGACAACATTCCTTTTGGGGAGCTGCTCAGATTGAAGAGAATTTGTAGTACTGATCGTGACTTGGCTATTTGCAATAATGAAGCCTTGGATAGGTTTAGACGCAGAGGCTATAAAGAATCCATCTTAAAAACAGCCATCCAGAAAACTAACGCCAAAACTCGTGAGTCTTTGTTAACTTCTACTCACAGTAGTTCGGCGATAACAGTCAGTGAAACTGAGGAACAAACCCCCAGGCTGATTACCAGCTACAGTAAACAGGCCAGACAGATTAAATCGATTATCAAACAGAGATGGCCTGTATTAAAAACTGATCTGGTTTTGGCTCCTAGGCTTCCTGATAACCCAATTGTCACTTATCGGAGGGGACCCTCCCTTAAAACTCAGATCAGTCATGAATTCCCAGAGCTTGAAAAGAAGGAGGATTGGTTGAAATCCCGGGCCGGGATTTAAACGTTGCTCTACTTGTAGAGCATGCAAGTTTGGGAAAAACACCTCCCAATATTCAACTCCATTCAGTCCGGTTATGATGGACATTAAGGGCACATATAACTGTAAGACTGATTTTGCTGTCTACATCCTGACATGCAGCTGTGGTCTTAGATATGTGGGTAGCACTAAGCTACAGGTGCATGCCAGGATTCTCCAGCATTTACGTGCCATCGTCAATAATGATGGCACATACCCAGTTGCCAGGCATTTCAAAGCTATTCATAACAACAATCTACAATGCTTGGAATACTATGTCATTGCTTCTGTCCCAAAACCTCGGCGAGGCGGTGATAGAGAAAAAATGCTTAGGAGATTAGAATCTCAGTTTATCTTAGAACTAGACAGCAGATTCCCTAATGGATCGAACACTACAGAAGACTTACATGTTTTCTTATAACCATGATTTCCTCCTTATCTTTCAATCAATGTGCAATTCCCCGTCTTGATCTGCCTCTTAAACCCATGAAATGTCATGAATTTGGTTTAATAATTTTACACCTTCCATGTATCTTTTGCACATTTGGTCTTTTCCTTTTTCCTCTGGATATAGGATTTGTACTACTTTCCCCACTTTTTTGGGACACAGACACTATGACAATATTTTGGTTTGCTTTTCCTTGATACATGGAACACTAATTGATTTTGGAAGTTACTAGATGGGTCTCTATCTTGAGGTTTGAGTATCATGATTTTTTCTATATACAAAAGAAATTTTTCTTATCAGTGCTGTAAATATTGTAGATGAACCATTATTGCATTTATGCAGAAATATTGTAAACTGCTGATATGAATGGGACAATGATTTTTTTATGGTCTAATTTTATCTTGTTGATCCACAACATATGACCAATAATATTTTACCATGAAATTATTTATATATATTTACATATATTTATATATCTATGCATTTTTGCACATATTGTCTTGCGCTTTTTTGCCCAACATATATTTGCATAATTTGCACCTTCATGCACAAAGTGATTGTTGTTTACATTTCATCTTGGATTACCAGCAGTTTATTTGGTTTGAGCATTCATGCCTGTATAACTACATATTCCAACTTGCACATCACAGCACTTTACAAATAATTTATATTCCGTTGACATTGGTTTATAAATGAATCAGACTCATTTACAATCTCAAAAAGATGATATTTACATCTATACTTCCCTTTAGATTTTTGAACACTATTTGTTGTTTGGAAAACAGACTGTATATGTCAGTAATGTGTAGTGTGTCTTTCCTTTTTATTTTTCATCACATGGTGTCGTAAAAGTGAAAAAAATGTAATTTGAAACTGAAAAAAATCGTGCACTGAATCATATATAAAGGGTGTTTTGTCATTTGCCTGACGATCTGTGAGCAAGGGCGGACGCCCGAAACGCGTCAGATTTGGTAAACTCTCTTTGAAATAAATCTTGCCGAAAATACGTTGGGACTTGCGTGGTCTTTCCTATCTCTACCTGCTGGGTGGCGGCGTTGTGAAAGACTGCTGTTTCTGTATATATATATATATATATATATATATATATATATATATATATATATATATATATATATATATATATATATATATATATATATATATATATATATATATATATATATATATATATATATATATATATATATATATATATATTTTTCCAAAGGTCTCCGAGCAAAGGAGCAATACACCCTACAGGGCGGAGCAGCCTGACCATTTCACATCCAACGAAGCACAACATGAGGCCCAATACCGGATTGAAAGGCATTTATTAACAAGCACAGCAGCGCAGAATGTCTCCTTTCCTTACGCGTTTCGGCGTCAGCCTTGCTCACAGGGGGAGAGTGTCATTTGCAAAGTGCTTTGAGCGCGCTTTTAAAATGTTCAGAATCACGTGACAGGCATATATAATACAAGACCCATGATGCATTGCACTGGTAGTCCAAATCAAATCACATCTTTATAGATCGTTTTTTCATTTTTGTCTTCAAGTGTCTATTAATGTTCAGTGCAAGCTTTAAATGAAGAGGGTAATAACTCACATTGTCACGTTGGTATTGCATGTTTGCATGGTGCTTACAATCCTTAATTGCTTGACAATAAGCCTCCGCTCCGGCACGATCAGAGTGAGAGAGTCCCCCTCTCTCTGAATCCCTTCCTGCAGCCGCCGTGTGCAAGCAGAATAGCTTTCCTTGATAAGGGTCACGGTGGCGAGTGGGTCTTGCTCCAGATTCAATATTTTTCCAAAGGTCTCCGAGCAAAGGAGCAATACACCCTACAGGGCGGCCTCAGAACATCAGGCACGGAGCAGCCTGACCATTTCACATCCAACGAAGCACAACATGAGGCCCAATACCGGATTGAAAGGCATTTGTTAACAAGCACAGCAGCGCAGAATGTCTCCTTTCCTTACGCGTTTCGGCGTCAGCCTTGCTCACAGGGGGAGAGTGTCATTTGCAAAGTGCTTTGAGCGCGCTTTTAAAATGTTCAGAATCACGTGACAGGCATATATAATACAAGACCCATGATGCATTGCACTGGTGGTCCAAATCAAATCACATCTTTATAGATCGTTTTTTCATTTTTGTCTTCAAGTGTCTATTAATGTTCAGTGCAAGCTTTAAATGAAGAGGGTAATAACTCACATTGTCACGTTGGTATTGCATGTTTGCATGGTGCTTACAATCCTTAATTGCTTGACAATAAGCCTCCGCTCCGGCACGATCAGAGTGAGAGAGTCCCCCTCTCTCTGAATCCCCCTCTCTCTGATATATATATATATCCGTCTCAGTCCCTGCAAAAGATTTCCTATCAAAAATTGAAAATATCAAATGGGATCCAAGCTACAGAATGATAGTATTAGACATAACAAGTCTATATACTTGTATCAGTCACCAAAAGGCATCAAGGCGGTTGAATACTACCTCAAAAAGAGACAACTGAGGTTTTTGGAACACAATCAGATGCTGACGACTTTTGTGGAATTTTGTTTAACACATATGATGTCATGAGTGATGTCACTGACCATGTCATGAGTGATGTAATATGTGACGTCATCAGCAGTGCATTGCAGGCGCGCAAGTTATAGTGAGTCCAACTAACTATAACGTGGGAATTTCAATGGTTTTATGTAAGTAAAATTTCCAGCTAACTATAACTGGTGTGAAACCTATGGTTTTTTCAGTGAATATATATAGGAGAAGACACCTCTTCGAACATGTGGGGTAACAGCAGGGATTCAAGACGGACCCCCCTGCCTGAGTCCATATCTGCATCCATTAAAACTACCGCTCCCACAATGCTCAGCCAATATCATCATCCTCTTGGAGGGCGTGCATTGTTGAAATTGGGAGCGCGAATCTCCGTGAAAGCCTCTGAAGAGAAAGCTGAGGAGCTTTCGAAACGCGTCAGGCACACCTGCACGGAGTGATTCAAGCGGCAACCGCCTGTACCTTAAAGAGAGTCCAGCTCTCTGCTGCTGTTGGTCGAGTGCAAACCTAAACTGATGGACACATCCTGGAGCTTGCATATTAACGCGGCCGTCCTGCCGCAGGGTTATGCACCTCCCCGAAAGAAGGGGACCACCCGAGGAGAAGACACCTCTTCGAACATGTGGGGTAACAGCAGGGATTCAAGACGGACCCCCCTGCCTGAGTCCATATCTGCATCCATTAAAACTACCGCTCCCACAATGCTCAGCCAATATCATCATCCTATTGGAGGGCGTGCATTGTTGAAATTGGGAGCGCGAATCTCCGTGAAAGCCTCTGAAGAGAAAGCTGAGGAGCTTTCGAAACGCGTCAGGCACACCTGCACGGAGTGATTCAAGCGGCAACCACCTGTACCTTAAAGAGAGTCCAACTCTCTGCTGCTGTTGGTCGAGTGCAAACCTAAACTGATGGACACATCCTGGAGCTTGCATATTAACGCGGCCGTCCTGCCGCGGGGTTATGCACCTCCCCGAAAGAAGGGGACCACCCGAGGAGAAGACACCTCTTCGAACATGTGGGGTAACAGCAGGGATTCAAGACGGACCCCCCTGCCTGAGTCCATATCTGCATCCATTAAAACTACCGCTCCCACAATGCTCAGCCAATATCATCATCCTATTGGAGGGCGTGCATTGTTGAAATTGGGAGCGCGAATCTCCGTGAAAGCCTCTGAAGAGAAAGCTGAGGAGCTTTCGAAACGCGTCAGGCACACCTGCACGGAGTGATTCAAGCGGCAACCACCTGTACCTTAAAGAGAGTCCAACTCTCTGCTGCTGTTGGTCGAGTGCAAACCTAAACTGATGGACACATCCTGGAGCTTGCATATTAACGCGGCCGTCCTGCCGCGGGGTTATGCACCTCCCCGAAAGAAGGGGACCACCCGAGGAGAAGACACCTCTTCGAACATTTGGGGTAACAGCAGGGATTCAAGACGGACCCCCCTGCCTGAGTCCATATCTGCATCCATTAAAACTACCGCTCCCACAATGCTCAGCCAATATCATCATCCTATTGGAGGGCGTGCATTGTTGAAATTGGGAGCGCGAATCTCCGTGAAAGCCTCTGAAGAGAAAGCTGAGGAGCTTTCGAAACGCGTCAGGCACACCTGCACGGAGTGATTCAAGCGGCAACCGCCTGTACCTTAAAGAGAGTCCAACTCTCTGCTGCTGTTGGTCGAGTGCAAACCTAAACTGATGGACACATCCTGGAGCTTGCATATTAACGCGGCCGTCCTGCCGCGGGGTTATGCACCTCCCCGAAAGAAGGGGACCACCCGAGGAGAAGACACCTCTTCGAACATGTGGGGTAACAGCAGGGATTCAAGACGGACCCCCCTGCCTGAGTCCATATCTGCATCCATTAAAACTACCGCTCCCACAATGCTCAGCCAATATCATCATCCTATTGGAGGGCGTGCATTGTTGAAATTGGGAGCGCGAATCTCCGTGAAAGCCTCTGAAGAGAAAGCTGAGGAGCTTTCGAAACGCGTCAGGCACACCTGCACGGAGTGATTCAAGCGGCAACCGCCTGTACCTTAAAGAGAGTCCAACTCTCTGCTGCTGTTGGTCGAGTGCAAACCTAAACTGATGGACACATCCTGGAGCTTGCATATTAACGCGGCCGTCCTGCCGCGGGGTTATGCACCTCCCCGAAAGAAGGGGACCACCCGAGGAGAAGACACCTCTTCGAACATGTGGGGTAACAGCAGGGATTCAAGACGGACCCCCCTGCCTGAGTCCATATCTGCATCCATTAAAACTACCGCTCCCACAATGCTCAGCCAATATCATCATCCTATTGGAGGGCGTGCATTGTTGAAATTGGGAGCGCGAATCTCCGTGAAAGCCTCTGAAGAGAAAGCTGAGGAGCTTTCGAAACGCGTCAGGCACACCTGCACGGAGTGATTCAAGCGGCAACCGCCTGTACCTTAAAGAGAGTCCAACTCTCTGCTGCTGTTGGTCGAGTGCAAACCTAAACTGATGGACACATCCTGGAGCTTGCATATTAACGCGGCCGTCCTGCCGCGGGGTTATGCACCTCCCCGAAAGAAGGGGACCACCCGAGGAGAAGACACCTCTTCGAACATGTGGGGTAACAGCAGGGATTCAAGACGGACCCCCCTGCCTGAGTCCATATCTGCATCCATTAAAACTACCGCTCCCACAATGCTCAGCCAATATCATCATCCTATTGGAGGGCGTGCATTGTTGAAATTGGGAGCGCGAATCTCCGTGAAAGCCTCTGAAGAGAAAGCTGAGGAGCTTTCGAAACGCGTCAGGCACACCTGCACGGAGTGATTCAAGCGGCAACCGCCTGTACCTTAAAGAGAGTCCAACTCTCTGCTGCTGTTGGTCGAGTGCAAACCTAAACTGATGGACACATCCTGGAGCTTGCATATTAACGCGGCCGTCCTGCCGCGGGGTTATGCACCTCCCCGAAAGAAGGGGACCACCCGAGGAGAAGACACCTCTTCGAACATGTGGGGTAACAGCAGGGATTCAAGACGGACCCCCCTGCCTGAGTCCATATCTGCATCCATTAAAACTACCGCTCCCACAATGCTCAGCCAATATCATCATCCTATTGGAGGGCGTGCATTGTTGAAATTGGGAGCGCGAATCTCCGTGAAAGCCTCTGAAGAGAAAGCTGAGGAGCTTTCGAAACGCGTCAGGCACACCTGCACGGAGTGATTCAAGCGGCAACCGCCTGTACCTTAAAGAGAGTCCAACTCTCTGCTGCTGTTGGTCGAGTGCAAACCTAAACTGATGGACACATCCTGGAGCTTGCATATTAACGCGGCCGTCCTGCCGCGGGGTTATGCACCTCCCCGAAAGAAGGGGACCACCCGAGGAGAAGACACCTCTTCGAACATGTGGGGTAACAGCAGGGATTCAAGACGGACCCCCCTGCCTGAGTCCATATCTGCATCCATTAAAACTACCGCTCCCACAATGCTCAGCCAATATCATCATCCTATTGGAGGGCGTGCATTGTTGAAATTGGGAGCGCGAATCTCCGTGAAAGCCTCTGAAGAGAAAGCTGAGGAGCTTTCGAAACGCGTCAGGCACACCTGCACGGAGTGATTCAAGCGGCAACCGCCTGTACCTTAAAGAGAGTCCAACTCTCTGCTGCTGTTGGTCGAGTGCAAACCTAAACTGATGGACACATCCTGGAGCTTGCATATTAACGCGGCCGTCCTGCCGCGGGGTTATGCACCTCCCCGAAAGAAGGGGACCACCCGAGGAGAAGACACCTCTTCGAACATGTGGGGTAACAGCAGGGATTCAAGACGGACCCCCCTGCCTGAGTCCATATCTGCATCCATTAAAACTACCGCTCCCACAATGCTCAGCCAATATCATCATCCTATTGGAGGGCGTGCATTGTTGAAATTGGGAGCGCGAATCTCCGTGAAAGCCTCTGAAGAGAAAGCTGAGGAGCTTTCGAAACGCGTCAGGCACACCTGCACGGAGTGATTCAAGCGGCAACCGCCTGTACCTTAAAGAGAGTCCAACTCTCTGCTGCTGTTGGTCGAGTGCAAACCTAAACTGATGGACACATCCTGGAGCTTGCATATTAACGCGGCCGTCCTGCCGCGGGGTTATGCACCTCCCCGAAAGAAGGGGACCACCCGAGGAGAAGACACCTCTTCGAACATGTGGGGTAACAGCAGGGATTCAAGACGGACCCCCCTGCCTGAGTCCATATCTGCATCCATTAAAACTACCACTCCCACAATGCCCAGCCAATATCATCATCCTATTGGAGGGCGTGCATTGTTGAAATTGGGAGCGCGAATCTCC
The DNA here is from genome assembly GCF_964263255.1 of Lissotriton vulgaris. NCBI lineage: Eukaryota > Metazoa > Chordata > Amphibia > Caudata > Salamandridae > Lissotriton > Lissotriton vulgaris. The sequence goes on along the minus strand of NC_141695.1, from coordinate 1,320,285,081 downwards.
GTGAAAGCCTCTGAAGAGAAAGCTGAGGAGCTTTCGAAACGCGTCAGGCACACCTGCACGGAGTGATTCAAGCGGCAACCGCCTGTACCTTAAAGAGAGTCCAACTCTCTGCTGCTGTTGGTCGAGTGCAAACCTAAACTGATGGACACATCCTGGAGCTTGCATATTAACGCGGCCGTCCTGCCGCGGGGTTATGCACCTCCCCGAAAGAAGGGGACCACCCGAGGAGAAGACACCTCTTCGAACATGTGGGGTAACAGCAGGGATTCAAGACGGACCCCCCTGCCTGAGTCCATATCTGCATCCATTAAAACTACCGCTCCCACAATGCTCAGCCAATATCATCATCCTATTGGAGGGCGTGCATTGTTGAAATTGGGAGCGCGAATCTCCGTGAAAGCCTCTGAAGAGAAAGCTGAGGAGCTTTCGAAACGCGTCAGGCACACCTGCACGGAGTGATTCAAGCGGCAACCGCCTGTATCTTAAAGAGAGTCCAACTCTCTGCTGCTGTTGGTCGAGTGCAAACCTAAACTGATGGACACATCCTGGAGCTTGCATATTAACGCGGCCGTCCTGCCGCGGGGTTATGCACCTCCCCGAAAGAAGGGGACCACCCGAGGAGAAGACACCTCTTCGAACATGTGGGGTAACAGCAGGGATTCAAGACGGACCCCCTGCCTGAGTCCATATCTGCATCCATTAAAACTACCGCTCCCACAATGCTCAGCCAATATCAACATCCTATTGGAGGGCGTGCATTGTTGAAATTGGGAGCGCGAATCTCCGTGAAAGCCTCTGAAGAGAAAGCTGAGGAGCTTTCGAAACGCGTCAGGCACACCTGCACGGAGTGATTCAAGCGGCAACCGCCTGTACCTTAAAGAGAGTCCAACTCTCTGCTGCTGTTGGTCGAGTGCAAACCTAAACTGATGGACACATCCTGGAGCTTGCATATTAACGCGGCCGTCCTGCCGCGGGGTTATGCACCTCCCGAAAGAAGGGGACCACCCGAGGAGAAGACACCTCTTCGAACATGTGGGGTAACAGCAGGGATTCAAGACGGACCCCCCTGCCTGAGTCCATATCTGCATCCATTAAAATACCGCTCCCACAATGCTCAGCCAATATCATCATCCTATTGGAGGGCGTGCATTGTTGAAATTGGGAGCGCGAATCTCCGTGAAAGCCTCTGAAGAGAAAGCTGAGGAGCTTTCGAAACGCGTCAGGCACACCTGCACGGAGTGATTCAAGCGGCAACCGCCTGTACCTTAAAGAGAGTCCAACTGTCTGCTGCTGTTGGTCGAGTGCAAACCTAAACTGATGGACACATCATGGAGCTTGCATATTAACGCGGCCGTCCTGCCGCGGGGTTATGCACCTCCCCGAAAGAAGGGGACCACCCGAGGAGAAGACACCTCTTCGAACATGTGGGGTAACAGCAGGGATTCAAGACGGACCCCCCCTGCCTGAGTCCATATCTGCATCCATTAAAACTACCGCTCCCACAATGCTCAGCCAATATCATCATCCTATTGGAGGGCGTGCATTGTTGAAATTGGGAGCGCGAATCTCCGTGAAAGCCTCTGAAGAGAAAGCTGAGGAGCTTTCGAAACGCGTCAGGCACACCTGCACGGAGTGATTCAAGCGGCAACCGCCTGTACCTTAAAGAGAGTCCAACTCTCTGCTGCTGTTGGTCGAGTGCAAACCTAAACTGATGGACACATCCTGGAGCTTGCATATTAACGCGGCCGTCCTGCCGCGGGGTTATGCACCTCCCCGAAAGAAGGGGACCACCCGAGGAGAAGACACCTCTTCGAACATGTGGGGTAACAGCAGGGATTCAAGACGGACCCCCCTGCCTGAGTCCATATCTGCATCCATTAAAACTACCGCTCCCACAATGCTCAGCCAATATCATCATCCTATTGGAGGGCGTGCATTGTTGAAATTGGGAGCGCGAATCTCCGTGAAAGCCTCTGAAGAGAAAGCTGAGGAGCTTTCGAAACGCGTCAGGCACACCTGCACGGAGTGATTCAAGCGGCAACCGCCTGTATCTTAAAGAGAGTCCAACTCTCTGCTGCTGTTGGTCGAGTGCAAACCTAAACTGATGGACACATCCTGGAGCTTGCATATTAACGCGGCCGTCCTGCCGCGGGGTTATGCACCTCCCCGAAAGAAGGGGACCACCCGAGGAGAAGACACCTCTTCGAACATGTGGGGTAACAGCAGGGATTCAAGACGGACCCCCTGCCTGAGTCCATATCTGCATCCATTAAAACTACCGCTCCCACAATGCTCAGCCAATATCAACATCCTATTGGAGGGCGTGCATTGTTGAAATTGGGAGCGCGAATCTCCGTGAAAGCCTCTGAAGAGAAAGCTGAGGAGCTTTCGAAACGCGTCAGGCCCACCTGCACGGAGTGATTCAAGCGGCAACCGCCTGTACCTTAAAGAGAGTCCAACTCTCTGCTGCTGTTGGTCGAGTGCAAACCTAAACTGATGGACACATCCTGGAGCTTGCATATTAACGCGGCCGTCCTGCCGCGGGGTTATGCACCTCCCGAAAGAAGGGGACCACCCGAGGAGAAGACACCTCTTCGAACATGTGGGGTAACAGCAGGGATTCAAGACGGACCCCCCTGCCTGAGTCCATATCTGCATCCATTAAAATACCGCTCCCACAATGCTCAGCCAATATCATCATCCTATTGGAGGGCGTGCATTGTTGAAATTGGGAGCGCGAATCTCCGTGAAAGCCTCTGAAGAGAAAGCTGAGGAGCTTTCGAAACGCGTCAGGCACACCTGCACGGAGTGATTCAAGCGGCAACCGCCTGTACCTTAAAGAGAGTCCAACTGTCTGCTGCTGTTGGTCGAGTGCAAACCTAAACTGATGGACACATCATGGAGCTTGCATATTAACGCGGCCGTCCTGCCGCGGGGTTATGCACCTCCCCGAAAGAAGGGGACCACCCGAGGAGAAGACACCTCTTCGAACATGTGGGGTAACAGCAGGGATTCAAGACGGACCCCCCCTGCCTGAGTCCATATCTGCATCCATTAAAACTACCGCTCCCACAATGCTCAGCCAATATCATCATCCTATTGGAGGGCGTGCATTGTTGAAATTGGGAGCGCGAATCTCCGTGAAAGCCTCTGAAGAGAAAGCTGAGGAGCTTTCGAAACGCGTCAGGCACACCTGCACGGAGTGATTCAAGCGGCAACCGCCTGTACCTTAAAGAGAGTCCAACTCTCTGCTGCTGTTGGTCGAGTGCAAACCTAAACTGATGGACACATCCTGGAGCTTGCATATTAACGCGGCCGTCCTGCCGCGGGGTTATGCACCTCCCCGAAAGAAGGGGACCACCCGAGGAGAAGACACCTCTTCGAACATGTGGGGTAACAGCAGGGATTCAAGACGGACCCCCCTGCCTGAGTCCATATCTGCATCCATTAAAACTACCGCTCCCACAATGCTCAGCCAATATCATCATCCTATTGGAGGGCGTGCATTGTTGAAATTGGGAGCGCGAATCTCCGTGAAAGCCTCTGAAGAGAAAGCTGAGGAGCTTTCGAAACGCGTCAGGCACACCTGCACGGAGTGATTCAAGCGGCAACCGCCTGTACCTTAAAGAGAGTCCAACTCTCTGCTGCTGTTGGTCGAGTGCAAACCTAAACTGATGGACACATCCTGGAGCTTGCATATTAACGCGGCCGTCCTGCCGCGGGGTTATGCACCTCCCCGAAAGAAGGGGACCACCCGAGGAGAAGACACCTCTTCGAACATGTGGGGTAACAGCAGGGATTCAAGACGGACCCCCCTGCCTGAGTCCATATCTGCATCCATTAAAACTACCGCTCCCACAATGCTCAGCCAATATCATCATCCTATTGGAGGGCGTGCATTGTTGAAATTGGGAGCGCGAATCTCCGTGAAAGCCTCTGAAGAGAAAGCTGAGGAGCTTTCGAAACGCGTCAGGCACACCTGCACGGAGTGATTCAAGCGGCAACCGCCTGTACCTTAAAGAGAGTCCAACTCTCTGCTGCTGTTGGTCGAGTGCAAACCTAAACTGATGGACACATCCTGGAGCTTGCATATATATATATATATATATATATATATATACTAAGAACTGTATACATTCTTAATATATCACTTAAACAAGGGAATCTTAAAAGATCAAAAATAACAAAAACACAGAAATAAAAAATAAAATAACATGCTGATACATATGATCTTTGCTAAAATTCCTCAGCACCAACAGATCTTGCAAAAATGCATGTTTTTTCGGGGGTTGAGAAGTAGATTAACAATCCTATTTGGAGCCAAAGTGAATATATTTGGAGGGGAGATTCAGGTATGCTATTCTGTCTCCAGCTGCACAAACACTGAGGGAAATGCATGTATTGAGGAAGGCCAAATTTACTGTATTAACTGCAGTCCCAAAAACATTGAGAAAAACACAAATATCAGTGACGGACAGGTAGGGCAGGGGCGGCTCCTCCAAGTGGACGGAGGAGCCTTGTCCCACTGCTTTCTCGAAGTGCGAGAAGCAGAAACATAAAATGCTATTTTAAATACAATCTAATGTTTCTGCTTCTCGCACTGCAAGAACGCAGAAGGGTTTGCCTGGTTGTGGGCGGGTGGGTGCCCGTTACTGCTCCAGGAAGGGGAGGAGTGGCTTGCCCACTGTTGTGCACACTTACTGTTTGGTCGGCCCCAGGGCAGACCAAACAAGTCATGCACACTCTGCTTTTTCTCTATGTAAGCTGCATGCAGCCTACATAGAGAAAATGGCATCCCCATAGACAGTGGGTTCGGTGTCCTAGCAAATTAAAACACTGTCATTGCAGCGTTTTGCTGGCCTAGGGGAGTAGAGGGAGGCAGCCTGCTTCCTGTAGAAGCAGAGAGAGCAGATGCAAAGCAACGCAACTTAGGTTTATTTTATTTTTTTAATTACCCCCCTCCATGCATGAAAGCACCCGCCCCCCACATGCGCATCATGCTGGTCAGGAGTAAGAGAGGGTCTCAGATTTCCATTCCAAGGCCAGTCCCAGCAACGTAAGGGAACAATTTATATGTTTGGTGGTCACATCTACTATTCTAACTTCAGTCCCCTAAACACTGGGCTAAGTGTATGCATTTGGTGGTGTGGGGGGAGTAGATTTACTATTTCATGTCCAGTCAAACATTACTGGTGATAGTGTAGATATTTGGAAGGTTAGATTACTATTCTAACTCCAGTGCCTTAAACTTTGGGAAATCTGCATACTATTTGAGATGTGGGGACCACATTTAATATTATAACTCTAGGCCTGGCAACATTGGGGAAGTACATATATTTGGTAGAGGGGGCAGATTTTTCTATTTCAACTTCAGTTCAGCAAATATTGGTTTTGTGGAGGGGGGTCAAAAGTACTGTTTTAACTCCAGTCCCACAAACATGCATATCTTTGGAATTTGAAGAGACAGATTTTCTATTCTAACTCAAGACCCAGCAACGCTGGGGACAGTGTATATATTTTCAGGATCAGATTTACTCTTCTAAGTCCAGTCTCACAAACATTAGAGAAAATGCATATATTTGCAGAGGCAGGTGTGGGGAGTTAGATTTAATATTCAAACGCCCGGAACAGCGGCACTAAGGAAACTGCATATATTTTGCGGTAGGTGATATTAATGTTTGCTATTCTAATTCCAGTTTCCACAAACATTGAGGGAAAAGGCATATTTTGAGAAAGGTTTGTCATATGTATTATTCTAACTACAGTCTATGCAACATTGGCCCACGTGTACATATCTGGGAGGGGATCAAAGGTACTATTCTAACTCGAATTACACAAACGTTTGAGGAAAATGTATAACTTGGGTGCACAGATTCACTATCCTAACTCCAGTTCCAGTACCACTGGAGAGAATGCACATATTTGTGCGTGGGATGCATGTGTTCAGATTGACTATTCTGACTCACGTCTTTAAAACCTTGGAGACAGTACATATATTTTGGGGAAGGACTGGTCAGATTTACTATTCTAACTCCAGCAGTCCTACAAATATTGGAACGCTTGCATATATAAATGAGTCTAAAAGCTACCAAATAAAATTGAATAATTATATATTTCTGAACCCCAAATCTAATTTACAATTTTATTTTAAAAATATTTATTGACTAGTTAATTTGCACTAAAAAATAAATAGACATGAACTTATTCATTTTTACATATTATACAAATACCATAATATAAAATTCATATTCTTAATACTTGACAATGTTACCACACAATTCAACAAATAAATTAAACAACCCATGTTTAGATTTTTTTATACAAATAGGAAATTATTGAACTGCAATATTTACGTTTATTAAAAATCTATTTATGAATGAATGAATAAAATCATTAAAATATATAATTGTACTTAAGCTTTTATGACATTATTTGTCGAATAAAGCTTTACAACAACTTAAGCATTTCCTGCTAATTAGCATAACTTTTATGTAAGACCCTAGGCATCTAAAACTACCCCATGTATTCAAATATATACAATAATTTAATAAACACATGAAACTATATACACAGTTTAAAATATTGATAACGATTTAATAATCAATGGTTATCAATTAAAATACATTTTATGACAAACACTATCCACCATAGACCCAGTAAACCCTAAAATCGAAAATACTTTAAGATACATATTTTTTAATATTTGACAATTATTTAAAAAGTAAATAATTATCCTTTAAAATATTCTCATAAGTAATAGAGCCATCAAATAATATTAATTAATATACATTTTAAACATCACTATCCATGCAATTCAGTAGTTAACTCCACAATTTTAGAAACAAATTAAAACACACATTATTATGGTAGATAAATAATTAAATATATACGTAGGGAGGAACATATAAATTAAGATTTATAAATAAACATTTGAAATTAAATATTATATATATGAACTAAACACTGCACACTCAATAAGTTAAATAAACCGCAAAACCTCCACAAAATAATAAAAACACAGAATGTATAAGATAACCAAAACATAAGCATGTTACTTATTTGCAATTCATAGAATAATATTATAAGATAAACAATTTCTACTAAATAAAATATATTCTAATAAAATATTACCTACCCAATGTCTCAATAAACCTTGCAACAGGGAAAAGTATATATAAAATTATAATAATGTAAAAACATTATTCAGTTTACATGTCATAGTAAAATAATTTCTCAAAATTAACAAAGTACAAGGCTTTAAATATTGATATTGTTGAAAACTGAAACAAATGTATATACTTACTATTGGGATTTGCTTCCATGTTATTGTTGTTGTCATCATATTGTAAGCATGATATTATGGTCAGTCTCTATTTGTTTGTCGATTTTCATGATACACACTGCTTAAAAAAGGTTGTGCCGAGCCAAGCTGTCGCCTTCCACTGGCTTTCTTCCTCTGCCCACAGTGTTTCTCTTCTATCTTTCTCCTCTCCCTTAACTATCTATCTATTTGTCCCTTCCATGCTCTGTCCATCACATCTGCCATCTCCTTTTTCGTTCCCTCTGCCTGTCTTGCATTTTGCACCCTCCACTGTCTCTTTTCCTCTCTTCTGTCCAGCTTTCTCCTTCTCTGAGGGGGATATTCACAAGGACTTATCTCCGATCTATCTACACCTTAATGCATCAAAAGTGGAGATAGATTTAACACCCCAGTCACAAGCTTGTGCAAACTGCAGACATCACCAGTATTCCCCCGATAACTGCCCCGAAAGTTATCTCCACGGTGGACACCACCAACCAACCCTAATGAGATGCAGAGTAGGCATTCCCATGCAAAAACACACAAAAAAACACAACACCACTTTCACAACGAACTGCCAGATCTGCGAAGCGCAACAAAAATATGTGGTAAGCCACAATAGTACCAGGGATTTAACACCTGCCTTTTGCTGGTACTAAGCAGGACGACTACCCAGAGCATGAAAGGGAGCCCTGCCAAGAGCCACACCTGAAGACCCACAGAAGCCATGGAGGCAATGATCATGCAGCTCTGATACCCATAAGGGCCACAATATCCCCCGCCACCACACCCAGCCCCCCTGCCCCCCACCTTGACATACACATACCGTGAACGACACAAGAGCCACAAAAAGCGCAGGAGCACGCATATTACCAAAATAACTACACACGTGTGTGGCCAGAAGAACGAGAAACAGTCACACAGCACTGAAGTAACAACCAAAAACTTTATTGAAATACAACACAAAACAGCAATGCAGAAGACTCCTGTCGGATCCGTCAGGGATAATCTCGATGTCACAGCCTGGAAAATAAAGCACAAAATCAGGACATGTGTGATTCCCACAGTAAAGGAGCGAGACACAGAGAAACAGAGAAGGAAAGTAAGCCAGAGAGAGAAAGAGATAGAAGGAAAGGAAAGGAAGGGAGAGAGAGAGAGAGAGAGAGAGATAGCGAGAGAGAGAGAAAGAGAGAGAAGAAAAGGAAGGGAGAGAGAGAAAGACACCGCTGCTCCTGCGCACACGGGCCCCACTGTTCACCTGCTGCCACCGGTGTGTCCACCAGTAGGCACACCACGTGCCCGTGCAAGCTCCAGGTCCGCTCCGTGGCACGGCAGGTCCCACACATGACGCTGAGTCCTGAGTCATCAATGGTGGAGACCACATCAGTGCACATGTCATCAACGCAGGCTGCACATCCGCTCAGCTATTTTGGTGCCACCAACGCTGTGCAACACCAATCAGCACCACATGGTGGGAGGCCCGTGACGGCCGCAAGGCTTTGGGTGCCACAAACCCTGTGCTACGCCAGTTTCTTGTGCTCAGCCAAACCTCATCTCCTTGCAGTAGCTGAGGGCCCTCTCTCCTCCTTTTATCTGCATGAATCTTATACTTCTTTTTTGCCTGCACTAAGTTTTTAGAAGCCTCTTGCTGAATCTCTTGCAAATGGGAAACCAGGTCTTTAACTGCTGGGACTGAGAGTTCAGTACTTTTGACGGTGGCATTTGCGTGTTTACCATAATTTAAGTAGAAAGGTGAATGGCCTGTTGAACCGTTCTTAGCATAATTGTATGCAAATTCTGCTGCCTACAAATAATCAGACCAATCACCACCCTGTTCTAACAGGAACAACCTCAAATACTGTTCTAATTCTTGATTCCCCCTCTCAGTTTGTCCATCAGTTTCTAGGTGGAAACTAGTGGAGTATTGGGCCTCTACTCCCAGCCCAGTTAGGAAGGTCTTCCAAAAATGGGAGAGGAACTGTGAACCTCTATCCGAAACAATTACTTTCGGAATTCCATGAAGTTTGACTACACATGTACTAAAATGATTTGCAAGCTATTTTGAAGTAGGGACTCCTTTTAAGGCTACAAAATGGGCCATTTTAGTGAATGCATCCACCACCACCCAAATTGCGGAATAACCTTGACTAGGACGTAAGTCTACAATCATATCCATAGTGATAGTGTGCCAGGGACCTGGGGGGGTGGGCAATGGCTGTAATAACCCTTTGGGAGCTTGCCGTTCAGATTTTCCCTGAGCGCAGGTGTCGCAGTTCTTTACATAATCCTCAATGTCAGAATTCATTCGTGGCCACCAGTAATGTCTTTTCACCAATTCCTTAGTTTTTTCTTCTCCCTTGTGACCAGCTAAGAGGCTATCGTGACATTTGTGCTATATTTGATTCTGTAATTCTTTAGTGGGTATATATAGAGCTCCCTTATAGTAAGGCAATTGGTGTCGGATCTCCCGTTCTTCTTCGCCTATAACCCACTCTTGCATGTCTTCTGGACTCATGTCTTGAATTATTTGTTCTCCAAAGGTTGTGGGCGTTGTAACACAAGCGATTTTCTAATCTGGTATAATTGTTTGACTCTGCTCAAATGATTTCTTTTCATCAGTGTCAATTCTTGATAAGGCGTCTGCCTTGCCATTCTGAGCCCCAGGTCTGTACGTTATGATGAAATCATAATCGGCAAAGTTCAACGACCACCTCAGCTGCCTGGGAGTTAATGTCCTGGCTGATTTTAGAAACTTCAAGTTCCCGTGGTTTGTCAAAACGGTTACTTGATGTCTGGCTCCCATAAGATAATGACGCCATTCGTTGAAAGCATCCTTTATTGCCAATAACTCCTTTTCAGTTATAGTGTGGTTTTGTTCAGCTGATGTTAGTTTGCGTGACCTGTAAGCTACAGGATGCAATTGACCCGTCTCCTGATGCCTTTGAGACAAAACACCTCCAATACCCTGATCAGAGGCATCGGTTTCTACAAAGAATGGTTTTGAAGTATCTGCATGTAGCAATACAGGGGGTGACATAAAACTCTTCTTTAACATCTTAAAGACTTCTTCAGCTTCATGGGTCCATTCAAACTTAGTTCCTTTTCGTAATAATTTAGTAAGTGGTAAGATCTTTTTTGAAAACTCGTCTATAAATCTTCTGTAAAAGTTTGCAAAGCCTATGAAACTCTCGACTTCTTTGACACAAGTGGGTGATTTCCATTCAATTACTGCTTGAATCTTGCATTCGTTCATGTTCATACCCGTTGGAGATAGAACGAAGCCCAGGAAGTCCACTTCAGTGACATTGAAGGCACACTTTTCGAATTTTACGAACAATAGGTTCTCCCTCAGTTTCTGTAGGATTCCTCTTACTTGCTTCTGGTGCTCATGGGTGTCATTGGAATATATTAAATATCGTCTATGTAGACAATCGCACATCTGTCAATATATTCGCTCAGGATGTCATTGATAAAGTGCTGAAAGGCAGCAGGGGCGTTGCATAGTCCGTAAGGCATCACCTGATATTCAAATAAACCAAACCGTGTCCTGAACGCCGTCTTCCATTTGTCTCTTTCTTTCATTCTGACCAAATGGTAGGCCCTTCTCAGGTCTAATTTTGTGTAGATTTGAGCTCCTTTAACTCAGTCCAACAAAACTGATATGAGTGGAAGTGGGTAACGGTTCTTTTTGGTGATTTTATTGATTGCACGGTAGTCGATGCAAGTTCTCAAATCACCTTCTTTCTTCAGTATAAAAAAAAAAGGCGAGGATACTGGTGATTTTGATGGTCTTATACATCCATTCGCCAAATACTTGTCCAAGTATTCCTTTAGATGTTGGCGTTCCTTTTCTGTTGAGGGGTTGATTCTACAGCATGGCAAATTCGCACCCGGTTCCAATTCAATTGTGCAGTCATAGGTTCGATGAGGGGGTAGTTTTTCTGCTTCTTGTTCGCTAAAGACATCTTCGAAGTCTTGATATTCTGGAGGTACCTCTTGCGAATTAATAACACAGATTGATGTTTCCATTATGCACAAAGAAATGGCAGGGTTACTTGTATAGTCAGCTTTTTCTTTTCTCATACAATTTTTGGTGCAGTAGGTAGAATTCATGGTAATGGTTGTTGTACTACAGTTTATAGCAGGGTTGTGCTCAGTTAACCAAGGTATTCCTAAGATGAGTTCAAATTGAGGCACGTCAATTAGATTAAATTGGATGGTTTCGTCATGTCCGTCCTTTGATTTCATTTGTAGGGGCTCTGTATGTCTCACAATGGGTCCCGAAGACACATTCGTACCATCTACAGCCTCACTGGCTCACTTTTAGCCTTTGTTATAGCTCTTAACCCAATCTTGGCTGCGAACTTCAAATCACAAAAATTTCCTGTGGCTCCCGAATCCACCATACCGATACATCCGTAATTACAGTGTCTCGAAATGTAATCTCCATGGGCATAATTAAATGAGGCGAAGAGGACCGAAGTGTGTTCGCCAATTGATGTTCTGTTGGAGTTGATTCCTGAACTGCATTCACCCGTCCAACTCCGCCTACAGGTGATGCTGCAAGTTTTCCTTCGGCTTGAAAGGAGTTTTAGGTCTCTGCGGGCATTCTTTCACATAATGACCATTCGAACCGCAGTATAAACATAAATTTCCTGCTCTCCTTTTTTCCTTTTCTTCTTTGGTTAGGGGGCCATGAATGGTTCCTATCTGCATTGGTTTTGAATTTGGTTGTCCTTCTCCAGCTCTACCACAATCTGACTGGATTCTATCAAATCTAGGGACTACTGGGCTGAACACTTTCCTCTTTTCTCCTTTTCGTTACCCTTGGCGAAAATCTATTTCCAACACCAAATCCACTGGCTCAGATATTTCTGTAGGACGATTGGGGATCTGTGCCAAAACATCCTTTAATTCGTCTCTCAGACCTCGATAAAAGACTGCTGCTCTCTTGCTTTCTGGCCAGTTTGTCTCTACTACTGACTTATTCAATTGCGCCCAATAAGCCACTAAGTCACAATTGCCTTGTCGCAATTCAAGTAGTTCATTGTCCACAGCTTGTGAAATTCTCCTCCTGTCGAATATGCAGAGAAATTCTTTTTTGAACTCGTCATAGTCCTGTAAAATTGGGTCATCTCTGGAAACCAAAGGCATTGACCATGCAACCGCATCACCACTTAAGTAAGACAATGCAAAGACGACTCTTGACTGCGCATCAGGGAAAAGAGAACACATGTAGTGGAGAGAACATTGAGTGAGGAATATCTGCGCCTTCTGGGGGTCCCCACTAAATCTCTTGGGAGGGGCCAATGGAATTACTGGAGATAAAGAGTGGTTAATCTATTCGAGCCTTCAGTTGAGTTCCCCAAACTCTCTCCAATAGAACTTGGCGATTGTCCCATTCTTTGAGCTAACTCTGTAGTTTCTTTTCTCGATTTGACCACTTCTAATATCAAACTTTGGTTCTCCTCCCTAACAGACATCAATTATTTTTTAATTATATCCAAAACTGTTGCTAAGGTTTATAAATGTATTCCTTCAGTCATCCTGTTCGGGTGCAATATAATCACGTGGGCACTTCACTCTGTCAGAGTTCACTTATAAAGGATACAGTGTCTTGCCACGGATTGCACAGGAACAGTCCGAAGACCTTTTCCCAACTCCACCTCGAAGACACCCAGAGTCTGTAATTCTACTTAACAAGACTCTCAAGATTCCTCAAGGGGAAGGGGGAATTGGATAAAATAACAAACAACAAGAAGAGGCTGCCATTGATCGTCTGCTTCTAAGCTTCTTCTTTCCGTCTTTTTCTGAATTTAGCCGAAGAAGTCCTAATGCAAACACAATAAATATTAAGGTAAAACACCTCCTATTGTTATATCTGCATGTACTGTTTAAGCTCACTTTCTCCTCACCTATTTGATCTAAGGCTTAGCTACGCTTCTTCTTCTCTTCTGATTTTATTTGATCTCTTCTGCTCTCTTGCTCTGTGGAATTATCTGTAAACAATTATAGACTATTACTCTCTTTCTCTATCTTTACTGAGTTTCTATAAATTGTTTATTACTATTACTATTCTTACCTCCTACCAGAGTTCTGTAACCATGAATTTTATTCATACTCTTGATCCTATTCCTGACGAGATACTAAGTTGTTGTGTTTCTCTTTCAGGAAGTCTAAGGTTGGTGTCTTCTGGTAAGTATTCTATGAGTTGGTATTTCTATTTGTAATTACTCAAAATTCATTACTTCGGTTATCAGTCATAGTATAACATGCGCGATATTCAATGACTTATCTGAAATCTCATTTCTTTCACAGGAACTCCGTTGTGACAGAGACGTCTGCCAATGGAAGAACTTCTCCGTTCTCAATAACGGCGAGCGGTAACTATGATTCTTTTCCAGCTGAGAGTTTGTCTTCTTCCTCTATGACGGTATCTGGGAATAGTCAGAACCTAACTAACAAAATAATAAATGCGACGCGATATCTAACTCGGGGGACTAAGGCCTACAAGGTGCGTCTGAATTCTCCAAAAGCTCCGGTGAAGTGCGCAGTAGATTTTGCCCGGGCGCCTCACCTAGAGCTGTCCACCTGAAATCTGGGAGCAACACTAGACCGCCAACTCGTCTTCCAAGTTGGCAGCCATCTTGAGATTCTGCGAGTGAACCGCCTGAGTCCATTTGCGGTTCCGCCTTGCTCTTCCTTCCATTAACTTCAATTGCGCATTTGTTAAGGCACAAACAACATGCCTAATTCTCATTCTAGGCTTGAAAAGCCTGACACCTCCTCACGATTACCATTTGCTTGGATTTCTGTATTCTGAGTACGTTCTTCTATGCCTATCTCGTCCTCACTGTCAGTCTGATAAAGATACGTTTGACTTCTAGTTCTAATTCTTATTTCAGGTATGTCGACTACTGGAATCCATTCATCCTGACTGGTGCTCGTTTGTTCATCATCAACTACTTCAGGATAAACTTCTTGAGACCCTTGTTCAGCCTCAACTTCGTCAGGTTCTGGTGCCCTTTTCGTATGACAAACGTGGATCCAGTTGGGGATTCCCTTATGGTGGTGACCAATATCACTTGATGTGAATCTCACCACCTTGGTGCTAGGCAAGATTCCCGGGTGTAATTTTTATCACTATCCAATCTCCAGGGTTCAAATCATGTGCTGGAGTTGAATGTCTGGCTTCAGCGTCTTCCCCAACCTGGTGAGAGATAGAACGCACTTGGTCAGCCAATTCCTTTCAGTACTCCAACACTAAATCAACATATATAGTTAACAGCTGATGTCCTGGTACACATGCTTGCCTCATTGTCCTTCCCATGAGTATTTCATGGGGACTGAAGCCTGTTTTCTTGTCTGTAATACTTCTGAGTCCCATCAGGACAAGAGGTAAAGCATCAGGCCATTCTAATTGGGTAGATTCACACATCTTTCCCAACCTTGCTTTAATTGTGCCATTCATTGTTCCACCACTCCAGAAGCCTCTGGGCGGTATGCACAGTGCAGCTTTTGTTCAATTTTGAATGCTTCACAAATAAATCCAATTATTTCATTATTAAAATGTTTTCCTCGGTCTGACTCAATTGTTACTGGAAAACCGAACCGAGGAATGAGCTCCCTTAAAAAGAGTTTGGCAACAGTTAAGCTGTTGTTCCTGCGTGTGGGGTATGCTTCTACCCATTTTAAAAATAGGTAGACAATGACCAAGACATACTTTAATCCTCGACAAGGGGTAACTGAATGAAATCAATTTGTAATCTAATAAAAGGGCCTTCTGCTTTCCCTATTTTCCCGGGGCAAACCACAGTTTTCTTTCCTGGGTTTAATCGTTGACAAGTTAAGCATCTCTGGCAAAGACTTTCTGTTATGTTCCTGAATTTCGCATTGAACCAGTCCTGTCTGAATAATCTTATTGTCGCATCTCTCCCTATGTGTGCGTCCCCATGGTACATTCTGGCCATTGGTGCAAGCATACAGTCAGGTAGTACTGGCCTTCCATCTAGGTAGACTATCGCACCATCTTCAGGTCTTGCTCGACACCCTATTTTCTGCCAATCTTCTCTTTCCTTTTGTTCTGCCTCATTTTGTAAATCTTTCACTTCCCCCCAAGTATTCACACCTCTCGACAACATAAGTTGCCTGCTGTTTCCACATGATTCTATTTTCTTGTTTATTGCCACTTTATATTTGGCACAATGTAGGGCCACTAGGTCAGCATATCGATTACTGGCTGCCACTTTGTCAGTTCCAGATTGGTAAGCAGCACTGTTGTCCACAGCCAATTCTTTTGACAATTGAATTGCTTCAAGTAATTCCTTTACAAATTGTTCATGTTTAATAGGGGTTCTTGAAGAAGTCATGAACTCCCTTTGCATCCAGAGCTGGCCAAAGTCATGCACAATCCCATAACCATACTGGTTATCAGTGTAAATGGTTACTCTCCAATTTTTCCCGATTTTGCATGTTTTTATTAAAGCAATCAATTCAGCTACTTGTGCAGACTTGACTCCTGGTAATAAGATGCTCCGACTATATTTGATAATGTGCACACACCATAAGCAGCGCTTAGTCCTCCTTCCTCATGACGCATACACGAGCCATCTACACATAACTCATGTTCAGGATCTTTTAAAGGTTCTTCCTGTATGTCTGCTCTTGGTTTAGTACTGAACTCAGTGAGGTCTATACAATCATGTTTGACTTCTTCTCTTACTTCCTCAAAGTGGGAATCTGGCAATAAGGTTGCTGGATTTAGGACAGTGCACCATCCTATTGTCACATTTTCTGAACCAACGATAATTCTATCATATTTAGTCATCCAGGGTGTCCCATGACAATGGATTCACTTTGCTCAAGACTCATACAAGTTGCAGTTACCACTTTCAAATAACCTGGTAGTGCTGATGCCACTGGGTCCAATGTGGCAGAGAAATACGCCACAGGTCGTCGCATTAACCCATGGGTCTGGGTTAGGACTGAGAGAGCACAATTGTCTCTTGTATCACAAAATAGTGCAAACTCTTTTGAATAGTCAGGCATCCCTAATGCCGGAGCTTCACACAGACTGTTACATAATTTTAAGAAAGCAGTCATGCTTTCATCATCTCATTCGACGGGTCTTTTGCTCTTTTCTTTGTCATTTGTATCAATGGTTTGGCTATTACTGCAAATCCCACAATCCACTGCCTGCAGTAACCTACAACTCCAAGAAACATCCTGATTTCTTTCTGTGTTTGCGGTTACTTCATGTTTTAAATTAAATTCAGATGTCACTTGTCTGACCCCTCTTTCTATCTGGTGTCCCAAATACTTGACTTAGGTAGAACAGTATTGCAATTTTTCTGGGGACACTTTGTCTCCACCTTTTGCTAAATGTTCAAAAATGCAATAGAATCAATCATGCAGCCATTTCGGGTTCTCGATGCCAACAATAGGTCATCGATATATTGCATCAGAACTGATTGTCCAGGCAGCACCAGTGATTCAAGACATCTTTACAGGATTTGATTAAAAATGGATGGGCTTTCCGTGTACCCTTGAGGAACACAGGGGCATATTACCAAGCAATAGCGATAATTATCGCTATTGCTTGGTTAGAGACAAAAATTTATCGCATACCTGCGGCGATTTTTATCGCAGATAAACCTTGGTATTACCAAGGTTTATCGCAAATGCGATAAAAAACGTCCGCAATGCATGAATATCGCTGAAAAGTCAGCGATATTCATGCATTAGCGAGCTAATGCTCTAAGCCATGTTATCCTTCTCCCATTGGATAACATGGCTAAGAACTGCTCAGGGCAGGTGTTAGCTTTTGGAGATATTCGCGCTTAGCGCGAATATCTCCAAAAGTTGGTAATAGGAGATAGCAATGTTAGCGACTGTTTCCAGTCGCTAACATCTTGGCATGCCCACTTTGCATGTCATTAGTGATAAATATCACTGACATGCAAAGTGGGGCCCAAGATGGCCGCTATCTCCTATTAGCTGTCGCTAACTGGTGTTAGCGACAGCTAGGTAATAGGGAGATAATTTTATCTCCGCTTTCTTGGCTTTTAAAGCCAATAAAGCGGAGATAAACCCCCTTGATAATATGCCCCACAATTCCAAACATAGACATGCTCGTCAAATTTGATACAGAATCACTGCTGGATTTGGTACTACTGGGCAACATGGAAAAACATTTTTATTAATCTATCGAAGGACTTGGACCGCCCTGTACTTTCCGTTTGGTTTCTTTATGCCAATTATAGGTGAATTACAAGGACTGCTCATTATTTCTTCTAGAATGCTTTGCAACTCCTTTTATTTCGGGACTCATTTTGTACTGTTGAATGTTCGGGTAAACTGCACCTTCTTTTACTGTCACTTTTATGGGATCGACATCTGCCATTAGGCCTACTTCTTTCCCAGAAAAATCCCATACATCAGGATTAACAAATGTTTTTAACCCTCCTGGTAAATCCTCTAGGCACATCTTTTTAACTTCTGTTTCTTGTCTTGCTAGCATAATTTTGTACACTCCATCTTCATCTGGGGTCTGCATTTCCACACCATTGGGTGTGTAAAAGATTGTGCAGTTCATTTTGCACAGTAAATCCCTCCCTAATAAGTTTACAGGGCTAGAGTGGCACACTACAAACTTTTGCATCTCTCTAAAGTTGCCAATACATACTTCCATAGGTTCTGTGACAGGGGTCCTAATTTGTTTATTAGAAACGCCCACTACTTGGAACCCTTCTCCCGAGAGGGGTAGGTTTGGGATGTCTGCTGTTCTCACAGTTGAACGGGTAGCACCAG
Source organism: Lissotriton vulgaris (assembly GCF_964263255.1). Taxonomy (NCBI): domain Eukaryota; kingdom Metazoa; phylum Chordata; class Amphibia; order Caudata; family Salamandridae; genus Lissotriton; species Lissotriton vulgaris. The sequence continues at coordinate 1,320,266,972 of NC_141695.1, read as the reverse complement.
TGTCCAACAGAAGGTAACATCATTTCTCTCCACTTTCCCTTCAATTTAAGGACCTGACTGATCTACCGGTAAGGATGCGCCAAGTACACAATCCTCTTCCCCCCCTCTCAGGCACCGTCAGTAGGGCTCGTCTTCAAAAAATGTGTCCTGCAAAATAAACTGGTGGTACCATGATTTTCTCACCACCTCCCTCTCGAAATCCGGTGTGCACTCTGTATTTGGGTTGACTCAAAAATATGGCATAGGGGCTTGAGGTAACTAACTCTGTATTACCTGTTGCGGCTGTCTCATTGACACCTCATTCTGCGTCTGCGGATTAAAATTTTGATTTTGGACATTATTATTCTGTATTAATTTACAATTTTTCCCCAATGCCCTAATTTTCCGCTCCCATGACAAGGAAACTTTTTCTTTGCCTCCTCTTTAATCATCTTCCCTCTGGGTTTGTTTCCACTCCCTTCACCTTGGCCTTCCCCTCTTTTCTGATTATTTGCTTGCTGACTTAACTGTAGTTCCTGTTGCTCTGTCATTTTAACTTGAGCCCACATTACTTTTTCTTCTAATTTCTTTTGTTTATTATCAATTTTGTCCTCCCAGTATTTTGCATACTTGAGAATCTTGTCGACAGTTTATGCTCTTTAATCGTTTTGGGAAATTTCAGGTTTTAATCCGGACACAAAACAATAAATAAAATGTCTCATGTCCTTATTATCAATGTTTTCTAAACCACTGGACTGTTTAAATACCTGTAAGAGGCGTTCATAATATGCATGTACAGATTCATCTTTTTTTTGGGTGGTTCTGTCGATTTTAGTCCAATCTGTCTCCTTTGGAGGAATCTTTCCCTTTAAGTAAGTTATTACTTGATTGTATTTTTTTATCACCTCCCCATTTTTGCAACAATGACAACAGCTCTTTTATCCGTAATTTACATCCTGACACATTCATGTTTTCTAAATCTTTGTTAGAAATTTCAGCTCTATATGGTTTCTGTAATACTTTTGATTTGCCAATGTCAATTTCAGAAGCCGTATGAATTCGTTTTTCATGGTAAATTTCTGTATTTCGAGTAATACTTCTGCATATAAACAACAATTCATCTTCGTTAAATGTATTTAATCTGCCCAAACCCAAATTTCCTGCAACCATTTCTTCCAATTCTACCTTCAATTTGAATATGTCCAACACTTTTGGCTGTGATTTAGGTTTTTCTATGTCTCAAGTCCATCTGTCTATTTCCTCTGGCTTACTACTGTTGCACTTCTTGTTCCTGAGGATGTCTCAATTTGTACTTCCTTTGAACATCGGGGAGCAATTTTTCTGATAGATTCACTCCCTGGTTCTCGAATAGGTAAATCCATCAGAGAAATTACTGATTCTCATTTACTTGCTTGATCGTCAACTATTAGGGTTTCTTTTCTAGGTTGTAATATGGGTGTAGTCAGAAGAGGAGTTTTAGGACTAACTTACTTGTCTCCATATAAAGGAAATACCGGACCTATAGTTACTGGTATTGTCAGGGCTTCAGGACTTGTATTTAATTGGGAGATTTTCTGAATTAATTCACTACGCTGTTTATTTAGTGTTTCTTTCTCTCTATCTTGGAGTACCTTTTCCAGTGAGGTTTCATGTACTAATTGCGGAACTAGAGGTGGTTGCAAAAACAGAGCACTAGGAGTAACCCTATGGGTTTCTTCTTGATAAGGTGGTGGATTTTTCATTAACAAATCATCTAAATAATCATCATCCGAACCCCCACCACCTGTCATTAAATGTCTCTTTTTCTCAGTATTTTTACTTCCAGTCGGTTCTTCTGTAGTAAAAACAGGATATAATCCTTCCACTAGCATAGCCTGTCTCCATTGTTTCATTAGTTTTTCTCGAGTATCTTTTGGAAATCTGGGGTAAAATCTGCTAAAACCTATGTTACCTCGAGATCTATCTCTTTCAAAAGCCTCTGTCTCCCATTCGTCCAGTGCTGCATACTGCGTTAATCTTGGTCTGGGGTCTAATTTATTCATGCGATTTCACAAATTGTGCAATATTCTACCATTAAATCTACCATGTCCAGGAAATTCTAAAATGCCATAGTCTTTTGTATATTCTATCCAATTCTCTAACCACACGCAAGTGTGATAGACCCTCTCTACCATCATGTATGTTGCAGGCGTTTTTGGTGGCCGAATAAGAATTCCTTCTCTTGTTTTCACTGGTTTATCTTTTTTAAAGTATTTTTTGATTTTCTGCATAACCAATATTTTTCTTTTCTCTCCGTACATATTATGTGGTCTTCCTATAAAATCTTGTTCTCGAAAAAAACTAAATATCTTCTATCTGGGCGATTTCTTGTGGTATTTAAATACCACATATACTGTTTATTTAAAATTTCAGTAGATTTAGTTCGTTTACTTTGCAGAAATATTTCTCGAATACCAGCTCGTCTTTTATTTTCAATGACCAATGAGGATTTTACTTACAAGCAGCGTTAACCAATGATTGCGCTGCTCTTCTGTGAAGTGAATTTCACTCACTGCACTCACCCCTCCTTTACAATTTTCTCACGGCTACACACCTGCTGTTTCTACCAATCCCAGCGCGGTTCTCTATGATGTCAGTGCAGCACCCGCGACTGACTCCCTCTTTTGCAAGGTAATACGACAACTCAATTTCTTTAAATTTCAATCATACATTTCACTATTTAATAACATGAAAACATTCGCTATTGTGCCTGATTGACTAAAAGAATAGAAAAGACATTTTCTTTCACAACGAGTAAACCTAATTCCGTCTATCCTTCATACACTGCGAGTAAACTGCCTTCCGTTCACTCCTCACTGAAGCAAAAATAACCTGCTACTCCTTTGGAATTACCCTTTCTAGGTGATATAAGACCAAAATTTCACCAGCGAACTCCTTTGCTACCAATCACTCTCACTTTTATACCACAAAAATAATCCCTACCTACTGCTTCAAGTCTTACCTAACTTTCTGCACCTATTTCATCTAGGCAAGTAAACTCACAGCAGTATGGCTTTTATTTACCAACTACTTTCTATATCCCGGGATATTCCAAAACAACATTTAACAACACAAGCGAACTTTGGTTAGTACATATAAATCAATAAAATCAATAATCAATACACAATCAATAATACAAAATCAATAATCAATTACGCAACTAACTATCTATTTTTTAACTAAACCCTAACCATACTACTGCTACCAGAAAATGTATGCTGATAGAGCGCGCGGGACCACTAACTCAATTTTATCATACTCACCTGGGCCCATAAATATTCACACTTTGAACTAGTAGTCCTGCCTGTTTACTACTACCAGTCTATCAGCACTTGAGTCCTTTAGGACTTATACTTGTAGCCCCTGACTTACCAATCCTTGTCACCTTACCTATAAATCCTGTGGATCAAATAGGGTGTTAGAATAAAATAGATATCAATTAATAAATGTATCCTTCCTGGAATAACCACAGTCTCGGAACAAAGTTTAAAAGCATTATCTAAGCAACATTTGAGTGAGTATTCTACCAAATTACAGAGATCATGAACCTCATAGGCAAGAATATGATTATTAAAATGTAAAGTTTGCAAGAAATCACTGTAACACCTTTAAACATTGGTACCTGGGAAGGGTGAGAAAGGGAAATAGCACAAGGACATACCACACGGATTATATTTACTGAGAATGGTGCAATGTCCAATCCTGGCCACGGGCTGGGGTAAAAATCAGGACCAGGCACCCGACTAATCAAGCACCCACGGGACAAGTCAGGTGTAATTCAGGACAGGTGACCTCTGCTAAAGTGCAACACCAGTGTCACACCCCTCTCTTTTCAAAGGCCAATTGGATACCCCGATTGGGTAATCGATAATTTCCCCACACCTCGAATCTTCTGACAGAGTGCTCTGCCAGCACCTCTGCTCTTGATCTCCTTTTGCAGTCGTTGGGTCAGTGACAGGTCAGCTACTCGGACAAGTCAGACAATTTCTCTATCTAAGCCTACCTTAATTTTACCATTTTGAGGGAGAAATGTACCACCCCTAAATGTTGCAAATCTATGTGTTCCCCTTCAGTAATTGGTTGGAAAGTCGAGGAGAGGTCATCACACCATACTAAGATGAGATCATTTCAATTGGCTGTATATTGATCAGGTTCCCGCCCATAATTTTATTCTCTGACACCTTTATTCCATCCAGCAATATTGGTACATAATTTGATAGAATTTATATGACTTCAGTTCCTCTTGAGGTCAGAAGGGCATTTTCTCATAGACATCGTGGGGAAGATGCTTCTTGGCTGAGGTTCAATGCCAATGCTTCAGTAATTTCGGAGCTTGAGTGCGCATGCGCAGCGTTTCAAAGTGGGTTTTTTCACAGTATTCGGGCCCAAGTATGAGCTAGCAACAAAATCAAAGAGAGACACATTAAAATACAAAAAAAAATGAATGCACTGTATACCACTTATCTCTACTCTAACCGCATTACTTTATTTTAACTTTTGCATTATTAGTTAAGCAGAGCGAACAAGCATTAGTACAAGCAGCAGCATAAGCTTTAGCATGTGAGATTTAAAGCGGCCATTTTGGCACTAGTGAGCAGAAGCAGGAAATTCCCACCAAACGAAAGAAACGTCATGTCACGTAGATGTGACTGACGCATGCGCAGTACAGTTCCCACATTTTCGGCGGCATTTTATTACACTTGGGTTCCTGTTAGTAAAAGACATAGGCGAGCTTCCTCTAGATACTAAAAATGTTGTGTAATGCAAATATTAGTCATCACACCATACTAAGATGAGATCATCTCAATTGGCTTTAAATTGATCAGGTTCCCGCCCATAATTTTATTCCCTGACGCCTTTATTCCATCCAGCAATATTGGTACATAATTTGATAGAATTTATATGACTTCAGTTCCTTTTGAGGTCAGAAGGGCATTTTCTCATAGACATCGTGGGTAAGATGCTTTTTGGCTGAGGTTCAATGCCAATGCTTCAGTAATTTCGGAGCTTGAGTGCGCACGTGCAGCTTTTCAAAGTGGGTTTTTTCACAGTATTCAGGCCCAAGTATGAGCTAGCAACACAATCAAAGAGAGACACATTAAAATACAAAAATAAATGAATGCACTGTATACCACTTATCTCTACTCTAACCCCATTACTTTATTTTAACTTTTGCATTATTAGTTAAGCAGAGCGAACAAGCATTAGTACAAGCAGAAGCATACGCTTTAGCATGTGAGATTTAAAGAGGCCATTTTGGCACTAGTGAGCAGAAGCAGGAAATTCCCACCAAGCGAAAGAAACGTCATGCCACGTAGATGTGACTGACATATGCGCAGTACAGTTCCCACGTTTTCGGCGGCCATTTTATTACACTTGGGTTATTGTTAGTAAAAGCACATAGGCGAGCTTCCTCTAGATACTAAAAATGTTGTGTAATGCAAATATTAGTTAACAAAACATGTTTGTTAATATATTACAGGTTATTTAGAGAGGGCTGATTACAAGCAAGTTTTGGCATACATGAAACCTTGCTCCATCATCAGTCTTATGCCATCTTTGAGGCAGGAGTAAGATACTGACGCATTTGCACCCTAGAAGTGGCGCAGTGAAATCTCGTAGATTTCACCGCGTCACTTCTATGAGACTTACTTACGTGGGGACGCCCACCCTGCATACATTATACCTGACGCAGGTATAATGTAGCGCAGGAGTTAACAAAGTGACGCATCTGCTTAGATGCGTCACTTTGTAAATAGGGCGCAACAGGAGGCATGTTTTATGCCGCTGATGTGTCACAAAAAGTGACACAACGGAAGCGCAAAACTGTCACAAGGCCTCATAAATAAGGCCCATAGTATTCAATCCATCTCATGCCTCATTAACCCAATCCACTACTAAACATCCCCCGCCCCTTTATCTCACTCTTCCTGGTTTCTGCTTTTTTTCTTAGTTTTTTTCCTCCTTCCTTCTCCTTTATCTGTGTTTCCATCTCATAGTCTAGGGAAGTGTCTGATGAGGAAAACTAAGTGCTAAGTGCCCCTGCCACCACCAGCAACCACCGGCTCAAATTAAGCATTGCCTTTGTTATTCACTACCGAACTTTGGCAGTTAGAAACCGTTGAATTATAAAGGCGCGAAAGATCGACGAAAAAGCCAAGCATGTGAAATTTGCTCCTTTAAATACTGATTTTGAAAGTTATTCCTCATTTTTAAATGAAAAATATTGAATTAGAGACGTTTACTGTGACATGGTAAGTACATCACCCCGGGATAATGGTACTTAACTGGGGTGAAACATTACTTTCCCCCATTAGCTCTACTTGTAGTCGAGTCCTTTGTGTTGTCTGCCTCTTGTAAAAGCTCTGGCAACGTACTTTGTAGTCAGTCAACTGCGCTCAATCTTCCTTTGGTATTACAGTAGCTTTAACTCGGACATATATAGGTCTTTAAATTACCTGTATGAAGTGCTGGGGGATTGAGAGTATGCCAAGTTATCTCAAACTCAATAGAATTATTTTTACTTTCTGCCTTAACTCGTCCCCATTTCCTTTCCATTGGACCGCCTCCCCCCAGCGGCTATTTGTTTCTTTCCAAGGTACTCCAAATTTCTGGTAAAAAACATATGTTTTTTTCATGACTGTAAATAAGATATGGTGTAGGTGTTTTTTTTTAATTCACAAACAACTAAGAAACTGGATAGTGATGTAAGGAGACATACTCATTTTCGTCTTTATAGAGGACAAGTTAGTACGAACCTATTGGCAGTATTCTAAGAAGTATCTAGTTCCCGTGAAGACGTCAAAATGCTAATACAATGAAATCAAATGCATGTTTTAGTTTCCTAAATGTAAACAGGCAAAATATTTCACTACAACGATCAAAGACACTCTTCACATCAACTCAAATTTGGTCAATTGTACGTGATCTTAAAAAATTGATATCATGTCGACATCAAAGAAGAACATTGACGATATAGATTTTTTTTTAGTGAAGCAAAAACACACATGACCAGGTGCATCATTTACAATCGAGGAACAGGAAGTGACAGACCTGCTTTTAAAAGTGGGGCAGGGATCCCTCTGCAGGAGGGTGCGGTTAGTGACTGCAGCCACCTGCAGGGGGATGTTTGGGGGTCTTTGGGCACCCTTTCCCAACTTTCAAGGGTAACCTGGGGAGGGCATACTGCCAGTGCACCACCTTTTTCTGATTTTACAGTTGATAGCTAGCAAGAAGACTTGCTGGCACCATGCACTATTCACTGGGTTTTAAACCGAAACCCCCACAGTATTTCAATATATATAATAACTCAACACATTTATCCAAAAATCTTTGTACCTTCTTCCACCTCTTTGTGACACATCAAACGAGCCTCCAGAGGGTCCTTTGCCTCCACGTCAGCATGTATAACATGGTGAAGACACAGATCAAAGTGTTTCCCTAATTAGCATGGGACTACGCAACGGCGTAACACAGGCCCTGGCAGCCCCCATGGTGCGGGGGGTTCCCAAAATCCAGGAGGCACCGTGAGCACAGTCCTCTGGCTGGAGAGCTCCTGATTGAATCCGGAGGGGGCCCCTCCACGTACCTTGCAGGAGGACCCCCTCAAGTTTTTCTTATACCTGTGGGACTATGCCCCTATACTAATTACTCATCAGGGTCAGCTTTAGGGTGGTGCTAGCAGTGAGTCCACACTGGGTGGTGTCCTGGAGGGGAGGCACTGACTTCAAGGGGGCACTGTGTTTAGCAGTAACTTCGATTTTAAAAGCACCTGCTGCAGAGTTGCTTTTGCGTCAGTGCTGTAGAGAGAGATCCGTTTTGTCCAGTGGGAGTTTTCAGTCGCCATAAAGTGGCGCAGATGGTTAATATGCCTGCTGCAAAGAACAGGTCAGTATTTTATGTGGATAGCTGCGAGGATTAGTAAAGCCAACTTTTACCAGCACTTTAAAACAAATTAAATGTATGTGACCGAGGGGCTATGGAGAGATGAGCAGTGGCGTAACACAGGCCCCCGCAGCCCCCATGGTGCGGCGGCCCCCCAAGCTCCCGGGGGGCACCCTCAGCACAGTACTCTGGCCAGACAGCTATTGATTGAATACGGAGGGGGCCCTTCCACGTTCCTTGCAGTGGGGCCCCCGTCAAGTTTCGTTATGCCAGTGGAAAGGAGGGGCTCTTTTCCAGGGTGGTAGTAAGTGAATCCGAGGAGGGCGTCATGGCGGTGGGGTGAGATTGGCAGGGGTGGGGTAAAAGTAACTATACTGAAGTGCCCCAGGAGCACAACAAGTGGGTGCACATGCCCATTGTGCCACTAAACACTGTGTGAAATGCAGCTTCGGATGAGCACTTCAGTTTAACAGAAGGATCTGTTCAGACCTGACACAGAGCACATTGATGAATCATACGACGACGTGATAAAATAAAAGCGGAGAGCTAATGTTGTCATGCCAGGTGACAGTCATAAAATCAAGCACTAATTTTAATGACTTAGTATGATGTTCATTATTTGTACTGGAACATATTTTGATGACAGCTTTTAATAATGACCCTTATTTCACTCTGATTCATACGTCTGTCTGATATTGTCACATATTGCACATAAATGTCACACTTAATGTGCATTTGCTGCAGGTGACAGACACAAATCTGCACAAGCAGCAGTGACAAACACCTATCATGGGGAATAGCTGTATTCGCCATAATGTTGACTTTCGTACAGCTCTAAAACAGCTTGGAACCACCCCTCTACTAATTTATTCAAAGTGGCCATGTTTGGGGCATGAAATGCCCAAACCATCGACATTGGCACAAAGCATATTCTACTGAGGTACAGTGATCCAGCTTTTCCCCAAATCATAATGGAAACGGACACCCAGGCAGAGGGTCAAGTGGTATATCACCTAATATACTTATGTATAATATATGTGCTTAACACATAAGCACACATCACACTTATTTCCCATGTGCAGTATTATACATGTAGCAATGTGTACTGGAGGGTGTACTTTCAGTACAGATCCAATAGCACACCTATGTTCATTCTTAAAACCACATTCAAGGGTGAGCATCACATACAACAGAATAATTTAGTTCAAGCACCACTGATGACATGGGGCAGTTCGTCCATAGTGACATGGGGGTGCTGGGCCCCTGACCTCCTACCTGCATCCCAACAATGCATTGGGATGGCCTGAGGCTGTGCCATCTGAACTGTGCATGTCATACATTGGCCGTTGTTTTCACTGTGGCCAGACTGACATGCGCAGTTCGGGCTTCTGCAATCAATAGCTGAAAGACAGCTGAGAAGCAGAGGCACAGCCCCGTAGGTCTCTGATGGAGCACTGTGTTTTCCTGCTCTAGCCAATCCTAGCACTTCTCTTATGCTGTTTAGCATTCTAAGCTGCAAAGGAACAGTGTTTCTATTGGCTTAGATGTTATTATCCAGCAAGCACCTTGAGGCAGGAGGAATCTGCAGCTGATCCGAACATGCGCTGTGCTGCAGAAGGTCATCAAAAGTACGTTTATGTTCAAAGTGTTTTGTGAAATGTTTGCCCTACCACTTTTAAAACATAGAAGCCTCCACTGTTTATGACATTATCAGCGCACAACACACTGCTCCAACTTTACACAAAACACTTTGTTGTGTGAAGAGCAGTAAATCTGGGCCTAAGTGTTTTTCTTTCTGTACCCTGGAGCAAGATTCTTGTAGCACTTGTCAATTCCCAATGTGCCACATAGAAATGAACGTCAGTGTATGCTCATGATCATTCTATGCCACCATCATATCTACTATATTGACCTATGGCTACAGGGTAAAGTATATAAGACTAAGGAGTTAGGTCCTGGTGGGGTACGGGGTAGGCTGGACCCTATTAAACCGTAAATCACAAAAAAGTGCCTCCACCCGACATGCTTAACCAAAATTATTTATATGGAAGGGACAAGCGCAGTGTGAGTTTGACCTGGTATTTTTATTTATACTTATTTACTTTATCAAATTTTTCTATACCTTTTTCAAAATTTCACCAAAAAGGAAAATACATTCATAGTATTTACATCACAGTACATGACTATTTACAACCACATATTTACACAAACAAAACTTTTTACAAATACACATGAAAGATTTATAATATCATTAAATCGAATCAATCACAATCAAAGGAAAAAGACAAAGTCAAAACACAGGAGCAAAGCCTGTCTGTATGTCACTGCCTGAGTGCATCCTCTCCTTTTTCATCAATTGCACTGAGTACTTCTGCCAAACAGCAGAAGGAATCTGATAAACTGTTAAGAATGTACAAGAAACATGTGAGGACAGAATTCCATGGTCATTTTCTCCTGAAACACCTTAAGGGGGGACCATCCCTTGGGGTCTTCAGGTTAAGAATGTACCTGTGATATTTGTTGAGGATATAGAATATAGAGAAGGGTTTAGTTACATCAAAACTAAATGTAGTAGAGACCTTATGGTCCATACCATCGAAACGGCACAGAGATTGTGTACTAAAGAAGAAAGGGAGATTAATGAACTTGTTCAGGCCATCATGGAAAATCAGGCAGTGACAGACACAAAAGGCCTTTTGGAAAAAATTGAAATAGAGATACAGGTGTTTAAAGATTATACAAACACTGATAAAAATAACAAATACGAAAGAGACGTGTAAGCATTTAAAATTGAACAGGTATACCCCTTTTTAAAGGACGATTATTATACTTTGGCTGATTCACGTAGGGCAAATATCAACTTATCAGGGAAGATCTAAAAATAGGTTTAAAACTTTTTCTGAAACCTCGTCCTCGGATTCCTCTGGCTCAGAAAGCCGAGGCATTAACTCCAAAATACAGGTTTCTTTTTTAGAGCAAGGCCAGCAGCCCAAAGGTCGCTACAAAGCACCATGGGAAATGAGAACAAGGAGCCGCTTTTACAAATCGTAGGTGGCCCAAGTATGGTGGCGAATCTATCATCGAGGGTCCTGTCTACTGATGAGGAATCTGTTTTGAATTTGGGTCTCCAATTTGTACCATGTAAACAAACTGATTTCACTAGGTTAAAACTAGAACCTATAGAATTTTGTAGAAAAATAGGACTTAAGGCATTTTTTGCTAATCAGCCACTCACCCCAAGTAATGAGCCTACGGGCCTTAGAAATAAATCATCATTTATCCCTAGTCAGAACATCCCTAAACAGGTGTACGCATTTGAACAGGTACTCTTGTCTGCTATTAGTAAGCTTGAAAAGAAAAGAAGTATGTGAAACAGAACTTTAGCCATAAACAGCGATTGGCGATACAGGCACTCAAGGATGATCCATCTGTAGTGATAAAACAGGCCGACAAGGGTGGGGCAGTTGTTATTTGGTCCCGGGAAATGTATGTGGCTGAAGGCTTGAAACAGGTACAAAATGAGACATGGTACCGTTTACTAGCAGAAGACCCGGTCAAACAGATTCAAGGTGTAATCGCAGAGATCTTGGAGGTTGGGAAAGAGAAAGGTTTTTTCGGGTGTAAAAGAATTTGAATTCTTAATGAAACAATTTCCTAGGACCCCAATCCTTTATTTATTACCAAAGATACATAAGAGTCTACATGAACCCCCGGGAAGACCAATAGTCTCGGGGTGTGACTCTTGCCTTGAACCAATATCAAAATATGTGGACTTCTTTTTGAAGCCATTTCTAAGGGAAATTAAGTCATACCTGAGAGACATCACAGACTTCTTAACAAAAGTAGAGGGTACCCCTTTTGATGTGGACACACAAATAATGGTCACAATGGACGTGACGTTCCTCTATTCAGAGATCCCGCAGGACGAAGCGTTAGAGGTTATAGAGCTGTACTTGGAACAAAGGGAAAGACCGTACAGGGTTCCAACAACTTTCATCTTGAAATTGACTGAGGTAGCTCTAAAAAAGAACTATTTTGTGTTCAACAAACAATTTTACATGCAAATAATCTATTCAAAAACCACATAAAGCAATGGTGGCGCTATATAGATGACATCTGGCTCCTGTGGCACGGGAGCCAGGTGGATCTATTGGCGTTCCATGGGTGGCTAAATGCCAGGCAGATGGACATTAAGTTTTTTATTGAACACAGTACAATCTGCATGACCTTTCTTGATGTGGAACTAATATGTGATGGAGGACAGCTTAAATCATCTTTGTACAAAAAAGAGACGGACAAGAACCCAATCTTGCACCTCAGGAGCTATCATCTGAGGAGCCTGAAAGCAAATCTCCTGTATGGCCAGCTGCTAAAAATAAGGCGTAATTGCACTGAGATTAGCGATTATGACGATCATGCCAAGACATTTTGCAGCGAAATGATACATAGAGAATATCCTAAAAAAAATTTGAAACACTCCAAAAGGGCATGGTTCACTCCACGTGAATGCCTGCTAGAAATCAAACCAAAGAAAGAACTAGACAGATTGGTCTACGTTACCACGTTTAGCCCAGACACACATAAAATGCGACAGGCTGTAATCAATAACTAGCACCTCTTAGAAGGACTAGAATGTGCATTTCCAATTATTGCATACAAAAAGAATTTAAGTATAGCCCAACAGATTGTAAGGGCCGATATCGCTCCCCCTAATAAAAAAAAGAGAGATCTACTTGCCCAGTGGAATATGAAACCTGTGGAAGGCCACCACAAATGTGGGAATTGTGTGGCTTGTCCTAATACCATTGTGGGCAAATAATTTGAACATTGTGGAACTAAGTGGAAACATCATATGTTTACAAACTGCAGGACAAGAAATGTCGTATACATGGTAGAATGCCCGTGTCGAAAAATCTATATCGGTAAAACAAACCAACAGGTTAATCTAAGGATTAGCCAACACCGATCGGGAATTAAGAAAAAAGTCATGACGGCCCCTATGGTTGAGCACTTTGTAGAGAAAAACCATAGTGAAAACGATTTTAAATGGTCTGTCCTTTTTTCAATAAAAGAGACCGGTGGACGTTGACTGAGCATTATTGCAAAAAGAGGCATATCTAATCCTAAAGTTTAATTGTACACTGACGGGTCTTAATAGCTTGACAGAATTATCAAGAATTTAAAAATTTAATAACGTTTTTGGCCACAATTTGCGTTTTTCACTTGCATTGATTGTCTTTGGCCGGTGCATGAACCTATGGAACAAATATCTATGGGTGTTCACCCATAATGACTGCGCAATGAATTGTAAACTACATGACCCAGAATTCATCCATTTGGAGTTTTTTAATAATTAAAAGATTATGAGGTGCGGGCGTAATTAGGTAAAAACCATAGCTAAGAAACATCAAAACTGACTATGCAGAATGCTTGGATAATCTCCGTAGGATTTATTGCGGTGTTCCCTGATGTTTGTGTTAAACAAACTACATGGACCATAACTCTGAGCAAGAGATCACATAATATGAACTAGGTATTCCAAAATGGCTGCTCCAGCAGAAGTGTAGGAGGATTGATGTCTGAGAATACGAGTGGTAGGAGCAGGTAAGCCATGGCTTTGATGGCTTTTAGCTCCCCAAAATGAACAATAAGCATGCCAGAATATAATTCCCCCCTTTCAATCATTTTTAGGGTCGAGTTAATATAGTAAAAGAAAAGCGGCCATTCAAGGTGAGGGAGGTGCCAGCATACAAGCAGGTATGTTGTGGTACACACTTTATACTTGCTTCAATTATCGTGTTTATGGTGCGATATTCTTATAGAAGTGTTTTCCGCTTCAGATTGTACTGGGCACACGCGGCAATGAAATAAAAGAAAATTAGCACGCTGCATTTTTAATATCGACTTCATGCACAAGTAAAGGTATGATAGACAGTATATTGATTCAAGACAATGCCCCACACATGGTTGGAAGCATGCACCTTTAATGTACGCCTGCATTCTTTTTGTTAGAATCTTCGAGTGAAATTACAATACAACACCGCCTAATGGCGACGTCCATCACCTTGAGCTCTGTGTAAAAGGTATGAACATAACAGGGTAGCCCCCTTTTGAATTTCTCAATAAAACCTGATCCCAACCCTTAAAACAACTTTTCTCTCATTGCAGATAATGAGATAACGCCCCGTTGTTCAAAACGGTCTCTCTTTGAATAAAATAGGCTGACTTGAAGCCTTTTTTCATTTTGTTGACCTTCAAGGGAAATGACCAACTAAAGACAGGTACTTCCTTCAGAAAATGAATTGTGCAAAACATGATATAGGAGTAGGTAGCAATCTAGTAATAAATCTTAAATGTCTTTCTGCATTCTATACAGAAAACTGACAAAGCCCTGATGACAGTCCGGGAACTGGTTTCCCTGGACTAGAAACGCGTCGGCACACCGGAAGGAGCAAGCAATATCATTAAGAGTTTTTTGAATCAGTCAAGGCTGATTTATAACTTATTTCCATCTTTTGACTTTGCTCATTTGTCTTGACTTTGTCTGTTCCCTTTGATTGTGATTGATTCGATTTAATGAAATTATAAATATTTCATGTGTATTTGTAAAAAGTTTTGTTTGTGGAATGTATGAAATTTGTAAATATGTGGTTGTAAATAGTCATGTACTGTAATGTAAATATTATGAATGTATTTTCCTTTTTGGTGAAATTTTGAAAAAGGTATAGAAAAATTTGATAATGTAAATAGGTATAAATAAAAATACCAGGTCAAACTCATACACTGCGCTTGTCCCTTCCATATAAATAATTTTGGTTAAGCATGTCGTGTGTAGGCGCTTTTTGTGATTTACAAGGTAAAGTAGGCATATTATTACCGTTCTTCACTTCTCCAATATGGACCTTTGTAGGAAAGCATGAGAGGAATTTGGAAGGTAGTTATATGCTTATCTTTCCATATAGAAGCAGATCTATTTAGTTTGCACAGTACCATTGGTATCCGACATATTGAATGGATATAGTGCGGTATAGTGACCCACCTCCACCGTTTATGAAGTTTGCATTTTGTTCTTGCTGCTCCTACAGGTTGGTCCATTTCTATTTTCTCTATGAATCCGTCCAGTTTTTTTAATTTACTTCTCAAATCATAGGAGGAGTAAAGTTATCTTTCTTTAGTAAACACTCCTTACCTAGGTGTTTTCGAATACCAGCATCCTGGTTAAGCTCTCACTCGAGAATTCTATTGTACAACTATTTTACATAAAAACAGAGCCTTGGATGCTAAACACTGTTTTAGCGCCAAAAACTATTGTTTGGGTCTCACTGGTGACTCACAAGACATACAAACATATAAGAAAGCCTGGTAGAAACGACCATCCACCTTTTGTCATTGGATCATGTACGCATCATTCATATTTCACATTTATCAGACATCAAGCAATCATGGCGTATGGGGTTTTATTGCTATTCAGGCTTTCAATGACTGAGTAGTTTTATGAATCCAAATAGAGAGGGACGTGCACCACAAAACAAATAGGTCTATCAAAGATGTCATCACTGTGCCCCAAACACTTGGTATGTATGTAGGGTGAACAGACTGACTGCCCAGCAGCGGAATTATATCAGGCCTGCACGTCCATTGTGTGGGTGCACAGCACAGTAATGCCTTATGAGCACTGTTGCTACACGGTAGAAAGTAATGAGGTGCTGGAGACACTAGTATAGCCCCTGCTCCGTGGACTTCCATGTGGAGGTCTATTGGATGCACTTTGCACCAGCATTTGCAATGCATTCCAGCACCAAGGTCCACCACCTAAATACTTACAACAGGATGACTTGCATTTTTTCAGTGCCTTGTTCAATATGGGTTTAGAGAAGGGATGGATACGGTGGAACAGGTCCTTCATTTTATAATCATTCAGGGGAAATACACACGGGCGAAGAAAGAACGCTTATATGCCATCTTCGTAGATCTTACAGCCGCTTTTGACTGTGTGGATCATGCAATGCTATGGCATACCCTTGAAGAAATAGGAGTGGATCAAACCATAGTATCATTTCTTCGCCAACTGTCTTCCGTGGTTACAGCAAGGGTGAGATTTGGGACCAAGGGGGAGTGCACTGGTCCTTTCCGCATCGAGAAGGGGGTAAGACAGGGCTGTGTGCTGGCCCCATTCCTTTTCTCCATCTATACCAATGCTTTGGAGGGGGATTTGGAGGCCAGCACCATTGATTCCCCTAGATTCAGTAAGAAACAGGCAGTCTTACTCCTCTATGCGGACGACGCAGTGCTTATGGCCCGAACAAAGATAGGTGCTAAAAGGGCTTTAGAAAAATATAATCATTTTATGGGGTCAAGAGGGTTGAAAATCAATGCATAGAAATCATTTATGATGGTGTGTAGGAAAGGGCGGGCCAAACATAAGGAAATTAAGGTGGATGGCCTCACAATTGGATGTACAAAATCCTTCTCCTACCTGGGGGTATTGGTCGATGGTTCGGGCCTGTGGGGGGCAGTCATAAAGTCCAGGGCCTTGCTATTGAAACGCTCTATAGCTGCACTTTTGAATTTTGCTAAACAGCTGGGTAAAAGACCACCGGAAATACTTTTAAAAATCTACAAGGCTAAGTGTAGGAGTATTGCCCTATATGGGGCTGGTATCTGGGGGATCCAGAATGTGTGACCATTCAAATAGTCGAAAACGGTTTCTTAAAATATCTATTAGCATTGCCTCAGGGTGTGGCAACATTTAACTGCCATCCAGAGTTAGGTCTGGAATATATTTCCGATCTTATTAAACTCCAGCCAATATTACTCTGGCATAGGGTATGGACGACGGAAGCTTTGGGACTCAATCGGGACATCATAAAGGATGCGATGGCCCTTGATAATGTTAAATCTATTCCTTGGTTAATGTATGTTAAGAATACTCTCTCTGATTTGCAAAGACGAGAGTTATATAGTAACCCAGTTAATAATCTTGGAATTTCAAGGAAAGACTTGAAAAAACTATGTATGAGTCACTTTGATATATTGAGAAGTTCAGGTGAATTCCTGAAATGTTCAGTCATCCAACACCAAGGGACCCTGATATGCCAGTGGATTCAACCCTATTTATCCATTTGCACTAAGGGTTACGACCGTTTTATATTAACACGGTTCAGGTTTGAGCTATTCTTCCGTTTGGTAACCTTTCCTCTAAGAAACGATTGGTCACGGAACCTGGCACCCTGTACCTGTGACAATATGTCGACACAATCTACTTTCCATCTAATCCTGTTTTGCAAATATTATAATCTTAAACGCAGAAGGTGGATCAGACAATATTTGAGACAGAACTAATGGCGACAATGTAGACCAGCATATTTAAGTCTATTGCAATTAGGGAGTGAGAAATGCATTATGGTTATGACTGGCTTTTTAAAAAGTATTTTAAAGAAACAGAAATTAATGATGTTATCTGAATGATGAACTAATAGAGATAATTAGTGTATGTATTATGAATTGCTTTATATCACTGATGTACTAATTTAATCCTTTTTAAATTAACTGTTTTTATTGGATGGTGATTAAGTGTTTTTTTATGGAATGTGTATTTGTATTGTGAAGCTTTTATGATTTTATACTTCATTTAAATCGAATAAAGCATTTCTGATTCTGATTCAGTGCCTTGTGAGGAGATTTTTTTTTTTACTTTTTAGGATGGGCCGGCAACTGCAATTTGCTACGGGGCGCTCCTTTTTGTAAACCTACTTTTGTACACCGTTTGTCTATTTTTAAAAATATTTACCATTCCACGGGCTTCCTCCAGATTGAGACATTAAATTTCAAAAAACAAACTGATTATCTCGTTGGGATATATGGGCACGTGTGGTGGCATCAGTGTTGAACAGCATCAACAAAAATCATTAGTACAGCCAAAACACAAGGCTTATTGGTATTTCTATGATAACTACATGTTTGCTTTTCCATTTTCACGCATTAGAATGGCCTGATCCTAAAATGGCTGTCCCATCTCCTCATGCGAGATCCTTGCTACAGCTCACACTTGAACTCCCTGTTATCACTTGCACCTGACGGTTTTCCTGCTGTTACCTCTCTAGCTCTACTCATTTGCAGGGTTCCACAACCATTGCCAACACAATCACCACAGATACCATCACCACCTTTACCGTTACCACCAACACAATTGTCACTACCATCACTTTCATTACCACCACAATTACGACTACTTCCATTACCATTGCCACTATCATTGTGGCCACCACCATTAGTAATATTGCCAGTAATGCCAACATCACCAACACCAACATTACTATTACTACCACCATTACCAACATCATTACCACAACCACAACTCTGCCTACCACCATTATCAATACAACCATAATGACTATAACTCCTTTCTGTTACCACTACACACAGACCATAATCACCACCACAATTAGCACCACAATCATTACCATTACATCACCATTACCACGTTCACTATTATCACCACCATTACTGGTACCACTTCTATTAACAATGGGTGGAACAAATGCATGTTGCGCTGCTTGTGCTGTAATGTAGCGCCGGTAGCGCATTCCGTGATGAAAAATCAGCACAAATGGCAACACATGGTGCGCAAGAGCACACACTCATTCAAGCTGATTTTGCTGCCACACTAGTAGAAAATCTATTTGATACCGGCCCTTGGACCATGAACGCTAGCTTTAGAAAATCGAGCCAGTAGGCTCAACAGTGACCAGTAATTATACTAGGTGATAGCTAATCTCGCTCAGTCTCACCAGCTCTTTAGCTGGAACCTCACATTGTTACTGTTGTCATTGCGTTGCTCGACCAGGAAAGAAATGACTCCATGCGGAGATTGGTGGTATTTGACCAGAAGTTAAAAGAGTAACGCAGATCGCCAAATTCCTCCACTTCCACGAGCACAATCAAAAATCATGCCTGGGCCTAACAAAAAAATGGCTTTGTGTCTAATCCTAACCCACCCAAAATACTCCTTAGATGTTTTAGAGAAAAATTGTACACCATTATCTCTCACTATATTTGCTAGAATGCCTGCAGACACAAAAATGTTGTCTAAAAATCTCACAACAGTTTCAGCATCAGCTCTGTCAACAATGTCAACAATGGGCCATGTTGAAAACAAATCTCTAAGAACAATGATATACTTTTGTAACTCCCCTGCCAGTCCCACAAAATCAATGTCTACTGGTTAAAAAAGATGTTTGGGAATACAACAATCCCTCAAAGTATGTAAAGATTTGGCAGTAATAGAATACCTAGAACTTTCCCTAACAAATCTCTCTACAACCAAATCAACACACGACCACCAAGATAACTTATTTTTATTTTATAACTCTAAAATGGCTCTCATGAAGCAAGTTCATGTCATGTCACGCAACCCAACAGAAGGAGCTATTCTTCCCCCCTTAAAATCAACCCGTTTTCAACAGAAATTTCAGATCTGATTTTCCCATACGGTCTCAATTCAGTACGTAGATGTTCTTTTTTTGACCACTTACTATAAGTAAATATTGTCAAATCTTGGAGGATACTTTCCTTTCCATACTCCGACATCCACTCATGCTTTCTAATTGCAGGTGTCCGACAATCCTGCACTAACGCTACCTTGAAACTGTTCCATGCAGGGGCATAATGGACACTCCCACATCCCCTGTGGCATGGGGGCCCAGCTTTCCAGACTTAAAGGGTGGGCCCCTAGCTTATCAGCTCAAGGGTATAGGTATTGCGAAGGGACCCCACATCATTCCTTGCAGGGGGCCCCTAAGGTTTCCTTATGCCACTGGTTCAAGCATCATCCTCACAGTCTTCCAACTGAGCTGGCAAACAGGAGAAACAGTCAGTTACAACATTATCCTTTACAGGCATATACTCAATTTTATAAACATTGTCTTCTATGCACATTGACAACCTACCAATCCTAGCAGAAGCACTCACAGTTTCTTCAGTTGTTAACAGTTTTACCAAATGCTTGTGACCACACCAAATACAAAGAGGCTTGCCCTATATAAAGTGTCTAAAATGATCCAAACCCTAAGCACATGCCAAAACTTCTTGATCAATAATAGGTTATTTTTTCTCCAATGGTGATAAGGACCTGGAAGCAAAAGAAATTACAGTTTCCTCCCAAGAGAATTTTTCTGTGTTACAGCAGCCCCTAACCTTTATTATCCATCTCAGGGTCATAACTGTTCCAAGCTGACACATTAGCAATATCTCGCTTGATTTTGCAAAAGCCTTCCTCACACTGTGGTGACCACTCAAACTTGTTTTTGTTCTTTGAAAATTGTCTAATGTGCCAGAATAGTACTTGGAGATCGCTGAATTGATGTAGTTGCACCGGTCAACCCATGGTATCTCCGTAATCCGATGGTGTGCAGGGACCTGCAGAAAGCGATTGACTACTACTTTCATAAGAACGTGGATTCCACCCAGACACTCTGGGAGGCGTTCAAGTCCGTCGTTCGAGGAGCTGCCCTCTCCCTGGTGGCTGTGGTCCAGAAGGAAACCGCCAAGCAGCTCCAGGAGGTTGAAAGAGACATAAAGCGCCTGGAGGAGGAGATAGAGGGGGAATATGTCCCGGATGACGGACATCTTTTGCTATTGAAAACAGAGTAATATAAGGCCCTTGCTACAGAGCGTGCTAAGACCTGGGGAAAAGAGAGGGATGGTAGAGTGTACGAATGGGGGACAAGGCAGGGAAACTTATCGCTTGGCTTGATAAGAAGGAGAGAGCTAACCGCCTTGTTCCTGAGCTTTTAACCGACTCGGAAGTGAAGGTAACAGACCCAGTTGTTATAGCAGGAGAATTCGCAGCACATTATACAGTGGTATATCAATCACACTCACTTTTCGAAGAGGCAGATTCGGCTGACCTCCCCAAAGATATTGGCCTTCCGTTTCTCTCGGAGGATGACCGGAGCTATTTAGACAGTGAGGTTACTAATGAAGAAATTGGGCAAGCAATCAGAGCTCTCAAGCCTGGTAAGGCGATGGGGCCTAACAGATTACCAATTGAACTTCATAAAATGTGCCCTGACAAGCTGGCCCCACATTTGCCCACAATGTTTGAGGACAGCAGAGAGATGGGGAATTGCCACCAGACCAACGACTGGTGTCAATCGTAGTAATCCCTAAAGAAGGAAAGCCAAGAGATAGGTGCACATCTTATCGACCTATTTCCTTGATAAACACTGACCCTAAAATATTGGCAAAACTTCTAGCCACTCGTCTTACACGAGTGCTTAGTTCCCTTGTATATCCAGATCAATCAGGCTTTATGCCCCAACGCAATACTGTTCTCAAACTGAGGCGGGTTCACGGGGTGATGGAGAGAGCTGGAACGATACAGAAAGATGCAGTTATTCTATCTTGGGACGCCTCTATGGCCTTCGATACCATTGAGTGGCCCTACCTGTTTGAAGTACTCGCGAAATTGGGATTTGGGCCTCATTTTATCTCATGGGTCAGGCTCCTTTACTCTGCACCCCTCACGTAGTTTGTGGTCAATAACAAACGATCAGGATCCTTCGCTCCCGGTCGGGGCACTAGGCAGGAATGACCACTATCACCCCTGCTCTTTGCCCTGTCGCTGGAGCCTTTGGCCTCGTGGCTTCAACGGGACCTGTCAATTAGAGGTCTGCGCTGGTCGGTGGAGTGGGAGGATCGGATCTCCCTCTATGCAGATGATATTTTGCTCTACCTTACTTCTCCTGCAAAATCACTCAGATGTGTCTTGGATATCTTCACATCCTTCTGGAGATTCTCGGGCTACTCCATCAACTGGGGAAAACCTCTCCTCTATATTTTATCAGACGAAACTCCATCTCTCCTCAGAGATTGTCCCAAACAGGTGGTGTCCGAGGGCTTCAAGTATTGGGGGGTCTTTATCACTGCTGACACCCGGCTAAGATACGAAAAAAACTACTTCTGCCCCTGCAGCGCTTGCCTGCCTGGGGAGTGCTCCCACTTTCGATGCTCGGCAGTGCCGCTCTCTTCAAAATTATGTCTCTCCCCTGCTTTCTTTATGCCCTTCAGAACTACCCTGTCCCAGTTCCGGACCATTATTTTAAGATAGAGGGCCTACAGAACAGCTATTGCGGAACGGAAGACCGAGAATTGCGCTCCATAAGTTGACTCTCAACTGGTATGATGGAGGTATCAGCTTTCCCGACATTAACAAATATTACTGGGCGGCCCACCTTGCTGCCATCAATCAGGGTACATACCGGACCCGAGAGACAAGGCGGCTCCTACAACTAAGCTCTATACTTGAATCCCCGAACCCCGGAGACCCGGGTTACGCCATGGATAAGTGGCAGCTACCAGGCGGCTCCTACAACCGAGCTCAATACGGGAATCCCAAAACCTTACGCTTGACGGGGCCCACGTTCCACTCGGTCCAGGTGTGGCACACAGTTAACAAAAGCCTAGTATGGGAACGTAGATTGATACTCGCGACCGCCCTGTGGGACACGGCTCAGTTGGGTGGGCTTCATTCCTCTAAGGGTTTCGACAAGTGGGACCTCCTTGGCATCTCCAGGGTGGGCGACCTATGAGTGAAGGGGCAGATGCTCAGTTTTGTCCAACTAAAACAACAATACGAACTTGCGGACACAGAGTTCTTCTGCTATCTCCAGATCCGTCATGCCTTCACAACCACCATTAAAGGAGGGTTTCTTCTCCCTGACTCTTCCCCACTGGAAGATAGACTACTGGATGGGCTCCTCCCGCAGTAGGCCATCTCCTTGACCTACAAGAAACATATTAACAACACGCCTGACCCCCTAACCAAATTGCATGGGGCGTGGGATGCAGATGGCCTCCTTGTAGACGACGAAGAATGGAGAGAAGCAGCGGCCTCTCCCAGAGAGGTGGCAATCTCAGCACGCCTCCGCCTGGTGCAATTGAAAATTCTCCACAGAGTCTACGTAACGGGCCGCAGCTGGCCCACCAGGGGCGGGGAGAAGATGTTACCTGTAGGCATCTCTGTGGGCAGGTAGCCACATTTATGCATATTCTGTGGGAATGTGGGCACATTCAGACAT
This sequence comes from Lissotriton vulgaris, assembly GCF_964263255.1. Lineage (NCBI taxonomy): Eukaryota > Metazoa > Chordata > Amphibia > Caudata > Salamandridae > Lissotriton > Lissotriton vulgaris. The sequence continues at coordinate 1,320,243,990 of NC_141695.1, read as the reverse complement.
TCTGGAAAGGAATTCACAGGGTTATGAGTGAAGTCCTCCACAAAACCATTAATCCTGAGGTTAGGAGATGCTTGCTGAATGTGTGGGAACCGACTGACCTGGTGGGGGCAGAGAAACTATGGGTCACACTGGGGGCCATGGTCGCTAAAAGGGAAATAGCTCAGATGTGGGGAGGGTTGGCAGCCCCCACTGTAACAAGCTGGAAACGTAACATGGACTGGTGCATGTTCCGGGAGAAGACTGTGTATGTAGTGAGAGGGTGCTCTCAGAAATGGTCACAAGTGTGGTCTAAATGGAACTTATATAGGGGAGACATATGTGTCGCACCGACGGTCCCTTCAGATGAGGACCCAGCATCACCACTGAGTATATGACATGTATTAATACTGATTCACATGCCCATGCCATGTTATTTGATTTATCTGCCATATTCAATCATGTATGCTAAGAAAAATGTCAATGCCGATTTTGTTTGTGTTTAAAATCAATAAAAAGATATATTTAAAAAATTGTCTAATGGTGTAAGACTTTTCTGAGAATCTAGAAACAAATTTTGCACAGTAATCTGCCATCCCTAAAAATGATCTAATCCCCTCTTTATTCCTGTGTGCAGGAGCTCTCTTGATTACACTAACCAGAACTGGTTTAGGTTTTACACCCCCTTCCTTAATCGTATGCCCCAAATACATCAAACTATTATCTGCATATTAGAAATTCTACAGTTAGACCGTACTTCTCAAGAGACTCCCAAACCTTTTCACAGTCTAACATCATGAACATTCTTGTTTTTTCCAAAAACCGAGATGTCTTTCTCGAAAAATACTGATCCTTGTTCTTTCCCAAACAAATTGTGCATAAGCCCTTAGAAAATGGCAGTTGCCGAAACGAAGCTAAAAGGCATGCTTTTGAATTGGAAAAACACCCAATAGTTGTTATGAACACTGTTTGTTTCCTGCCGTCAGGTGCCATACAACCCTGGTGGCACACAGTTGATAAATCAATGGTAGAGGACCATTTCAAACTCTTAAAACACATTATGATTTCATTGATCTTAGGTAATGGAAAATGATCTATCACAATGCAATTATTTACATTTTGCAAACACACACACAGCCAAATCTTCCCTTTGCTGCATTGCGCTACCACCAAAGGAGAAATCCACTCTGAGGCTTCAACAGCCTCAATTATATTTGCTGAAGTACATTTTTCCAAATCTTTGGACACCTCCTCTCTCACCATAACGGAAGCGTTCCTGACTTTGTGGAGATTTAGGGGGTCAACCCTTTTTAAAATGATCTAATGTTCAAAACCTAGCAATTTCCCTAGTGTTTTAAATATCTGGAAATTCCTTCAGCATCACTGTTCCAATTGTGACTCCCTCAACTGCAACCAATACCTTCTCTTTACTTTTGGGATCAAGTGTGACATGTAATTTTGATTGGAACACCACCAACCTTCAAGTAACACTCTGATTTGGATTTTAATATATTATCATTTATGTTCAAAACCAAACACATGACACTAGGAGGCATTTCTCTTTCATTTCCAGAGTAAAACCTCATATCAGTTCTTGGAGTCTTCATACACACACTTCATATGTTTTTTCTTTTTCCAGCAAACTCTGGCATAATGGCCTTGTAGCCTGCAATTACTACACTTTTGTTTGAGTGCAGAGAAACTTTTAATGTATGCCAAATGATCCTTGCTATTGCAGTGAAAACACCTGCTACCTTCCTTCCAATCTGATTTACATTTTTTAATCTTGGATCGCTCCTATGTTGCAGGCAACTTGTTAATGTGTTCATAGTGTTAGGCTCCCTGCCATCTTTCTTCAAAACACTTGCACACCTGCTAGACATCCACGCCTTTCAAACATTGCCCAAAATGTCGTCGAGAGGAGAGTCGCCACTAACCCATAGATGATCTTCAATGGCAGTGTTGCTTGCACGCATGACTAATTGGTCCCTGACAAAGTCATTGTGTAATGCTTAAAATTTGCAGTGAATAGCAATCTTTTTTAGTTCTGCCACAAATTCACCAGCAGCTTAATTTTTTCCTTGTTTCCATTTAAATAATAGATTTTGTTATACCTATGATGAGTTTTAGAGCAAAGTATGCATCAAAACCCTTCATCGTGCTTCAAAAACATTAGTGTCACCAAGCACTGTAGTTTTAAAGCATATGGTTGTACAAGTTTTCAAACTGTATGGACCCAGTAAGTGCAATACAATTCTTTTCTTTAGTTCAGCAGACATAGCCTCATTAATGACTTCTATATAATACACAAAATAGACTTCCCACTCAATCCATTTCATGGACTCTTCAGACCCTGAAGGCCAAAAAGCATAAGGAGGACTGATGCAAAAAATGTTGTTTAGCCATGGTCAGTCAATCTTGTCCTGTATGCCCCTTTAATATTTTTAAAAACGTATATGCACATATAACCAGAACCAAGTGCATAAGGAATATGCAGACATCTGTTTCTCTGGACTTGTCTTCTGTTTAACCATGTTGCCAATCTGTTGCAGGCACAATGGTCCAATCAGTTTCACCTGTACACTGGTGCAGATGTATCCAGATCATGAGGCCGAACTAACGCCATTCAAACATTCAAAATGGCGGTCATGCAAAGTCACGTCACTTGACCTTGAGTACGGCTTTGATGGCGCAGGGGCTGTATAGGACCGGAATGACGCAATTCTATATGCGCAAGCAGCCACCAATGTCAGGAGAGTACAGGCGCTGAAGGATGCGTCTTTCCTACATTCAATTGGAAAAACCTTCATGTGAATATTCTAACGGTAATAAAAAGTGCTACTTTAGATGCAACTCTGTAGCACTGAAATTATCTCAATCTACACTGTCCACTTATCCCAGCAAATGTCCATGACACTGAAGAAGTGTAATCTTGATCCCATCTGAAGATAATGTAGGAATGCATCATACTGACGAATGGTCAGCACTCAATATATACTCTGTTGTAACTAATGTTCTAAAAGAGAGGAGCAATGCATACTGAAAGTACTTTATTTGAAATATAGATGTTTAGAATGTAAGTAATAAAGTTACCTGACAATTAACATATTTACATGATAGGTGACATTAACAAAAAATGTCTTATTGTGAGAGATGTAACGATGATGTGTGTAACTAGTGTTTTAGTTTCATATGTATAATCTGAAATAATCATGTGAAAGTCTACTTATAATAACACCTCTGTTGTTGCTGCATTGTATCTATACATATGCTTTATAGAACTGAGCACATATTTGTAATCTAGTGCACTAGCCAAAGTTGATAGGTAAATGGTGGCCTAATGCGTATGTTAGCTTGATTTCATGCGTTATTTCATTTCAGCCTAAAGTTTTCTGTTTCAGTGCAGGCACACGTCGTAATCCCATATTTTGTCTATGTTCATCCTTTGCTGTGGAATGTTTTGTCTCATTTTGTTTCTACTGAAGGTATGTAAAATCTTCATTAGTTAGAATGAAGACATTTTTGTCTTTGTAGATAGAAAAGCATGAGAAAAAGTAGTCAGCTGAGGAAATTGCAGTAACAAGTGAGGAGAGGCGTTCTTACAGGAGAGGAATGACCAAGGACGGAAAGAGATAATTTGCTATCTAGCTGGGAAAGGTGCTGAAAGTATCCAGTTGTGCCAGAGCTATGGAGATTTTCCAAGGAGAAGTCTCAAGAGAGCATCAAGTCGACAGCAGATGATATTATTTTCCGATATTTAGTGAGGGAGAGAGTCCATCTTAGATTTCCTTAGAGAGCAGACCTATTCTTCTTCATGTGTGGCTTTAAGCTACTTGACTCATTTGAGTGTTTTCTACTGAAGACTCTGATGGCTGACACCTTTCTTCTTACCTTATTTGATTCAACCCTCACTTAAAAGCATGGGTTTAGGGTTGCCCTAATTAAGGTCATGAAGGGAAAGTTACTTTATTCATACCTGTTAAAGAGAATCATCTGATACAATTTAACCTTCATTTCTTTTTCTTGATTGCCTACATCATTAGCTTAAAGTTCGTCATTTGCTTTGTACCATATAGGGCACATTTCTTAAGGAGATTTGGGCTTACTTTTTGTACTCTTTCAGAATTTTGCTAAGACTGATCTACATTCATTTGTTTCTAAATATATAATTAAACCTACTAAACTCAGATTAAAGAGTCCAGTGGATGATTGTGTAACCGGATTGGTTGCACTGGGTTGGCATGAAAATTTGACACTCACTCTACTAGAAAGACTTGTCCCCTTTGGAAAGAATTGTGTAAATGGGTCTAGACTTTAAAACAAGACTAAGGGCAAGATGTAGGTAAATCAGATTTACCGATTCATAAATACAGAATTTTACTGATTCGGTATTCATAAATCGGTAAATCTGATGTAGGTAATTATTTGGTAACAATTACCGAATCGGTAGGATTTGGTATTTACCGATTCATTATTTACCACCCAATAGTATTCGGTGGTAAATGACGAATTTTTAAGAGCCTGTGGCACTGTTTACTGTGCCACCTACATATTGGTTTACAAAATCGGTAAATTTACCGATTCGGTATTTTACCGATTCTGTAAATTTACCAAATCGGTAAATTTACTGATTCTGTAAATCAAAGGCCCCCTACATCACAAAACCCAAATACCGGTCTGGAATGGCCGAAATCGGCCGTTACCGACCGGTATTTGGGCTCCTACATCTGGCCCCTAGTCCTGTTCCAATTAGTTTCTTCTCCAGTCAACCAAATGCTGTTTGTTGTATGGCTTTCAAAGATTGTGGATACCAGGTTTTTCTTACTCCACTCACTTGTTGGAAAACAAAAATAATGATGCTGTTTTTACTGACTGATGGGAAATTCAAAGAATAAAACTCTAATACAGATGTTGTAACAATCTTGTTTTGTTCCAGCAGGAGGCTCATTAGCATGTTTCAGGAGCGGGTGTCTCTGCTTGCCAGGACTGAACGTGCCACGTTGCAACGATGCACGTGCTGCTGCCTAGAATTGTGTAACCACGTGGCTCGAGGTTGGTGCTGTTTCAACAGGTGTCAGAACTCCTGAGTGAGCTGCAATCTGCACAGCAGTGACATCACAGAGTGACTGTGGGACTCATAGCTACAGGCAATGGAGAGCCATACGCACAGATGTCTCTTCGATACAGAATACTAATTTTTGATTTGTAATACCATGTAATCTTCATGCGCCCACTGAGTGTCTAGTTTGTACCGTTGTTCATGGGTGGTTGGTACCAGCACCTCAGGTTTCTGGGAAAAGGACTTAATTTTGAACCAGACCCAAAAAGTGAAACGCAGAAAATAGAGTGTTGGACTGGGCCCTTTTTGCAGGGTCATCCCTGAACTTTTTGCCTCCCTCCTATATTTTTTCTAACCTGTTGTTGGCAACTTTATGACTCTGGGCACGTTACCACTGCTGATCAGTGCTAAAGTGCATATGCTCTCCCTATTGTAAATTGATATATGGATTAGTGACTCCATGATTGGCTGATTTGGTTTACTTGTAAGACCCTAATACAGTGCACTACGTGTGCCCGGGGATTGTAATCCAAATGCTGATGGTGGGCTTGCAGCACTGGTTTTGCCACCCACAGAAGCAGAAGTGTTTCCAATGTCTGCCATTGCAGAGCCTGCGTGCAGTCTGGTACTGTCATGCTGACTGGGCAAGTGCACCCACTTGCCAGTCCTTGAACCTTCCCTTTTCTTCATATCAGATACCCTTACGTAGGTCCAGGGGCAGGGTGCATTGTAAGTATAAGGTAGGACAAGCCCTGGCGTGTGTGACATGTCCTAATAGTGAATTACAGCCATTTTCGTTTTTCACTATTGCAAGGCTACCTGTTCTCCATAGGCCAGAATGGGCTGTTAGAAATATTACATTTTATAATCCTAACTGACTCAGAGAACATGGTAGAAATTCGAGTTTAGTAAGCCTGAACTCAGAAGGATAAAATACATCTTTTAGTGAAGTGGGTTTTAACATTCTGTGTTTGCAAATACCACTTTTAGAAAGTAGGTATTTGCTTGCCTAACCTTTCAAGCCTGCCTATACGAGGTTGTGTATTCCTTTGTCTGGGATTTGTGAGTGACAGGGCTGGGGCTTCCAAGAGACAGGATGAGTCAGCCCAGTGGTGAATAGAGAGATCTGCATCTAGATGGGAGGGAGGAGTTGCACCTGAACCTTGAATAGGGCTGTGCCTTCCTTCCACAATGCTAGCTCCACCTCCTGGGGTGCGGCTGATGTCTCTGCCCTGCACACTGAAAGAAGAGAAGGAATACTGCCAACAAAGTGCTCCAGGGCTGTACTTGCCTTCCACAATGCTGGCTTCACCTCCTGTGGGTCATCTGATGTTCCTGCCCTGCACTGTGAAAGGAAAGGAGAAGTCTGGTAAACAGAGTGCTTCAGAACTGGTTTGGACTGCGCACAGGCCCCTCTCTCCTCAAAGAACAAAGGATTTTGGGGTATAAATATTGGAACCCTGATCCCAAGAAATTAGATAACTTTTTTCACTACAAGAAGAAACCTTTGCTGAGGAGAGGAACCTGAAGAAACTGAGGAGAGACTATTCCCAAGCTGATGTGCTGCATGGGGGATTGGCCTGAAGTGTTGCCTGGCTGCCAAAGGAAGGAAAAAGAACGTTATGTACTTTACTTTCAACTTGTGAAGGATTTCCAAGGGCTTGGAAGAGAGCTTGCCCCCTGACCGAAGTCTCAGGACCAGTAGACTTCACCAGCCTTTGTGGATTGCTGCTGGAAATGCTGTTTCAGTTGCTACAGAGGCAGGAAGCTGTGACCGACTCTCACGACCGGCCCGGTGTCCTGTATGCACCGCATCGAACAACGTCTGCTTCGAACAACGCAAGCTTTGAGTTCACCGACTCTGTCTGTCACCGAGCCGTTGCCTGCACTGTGACTGGTAGACACCACGACATGCAACACCTCGCGACACCGACTCGTACTGGTCTGACCGACCTGGTCACTGCTGCTGACTCAGAGTCCTGTGAACGCATCGAGTTGGGCACCGCCTCGCACGCTCCGCGACACACTGCCCGACTCACACCGCTGTCCGGACTGATCGACGCCAGCTCCCGAACTCTGGCTCTGTCGCCGCACCGCAAGCTGCAAGCACCGTAACAAACAACGTCTCTCACTGCAATGTACGTCTCAGACCCACCAACTCCGTCAACGGGCCGTTGCCTGCACCACATCGGGGGACAATGCAACCTGCAACGCTTTCTTTTCTACACCACGCCGAACACCGGACCGGGCTTGCACATCCATGCCGGCCGCATCAAGTAAAAGGTACTGTGAATGAGTCGGTCGACATTTGAGTGGGCCCGGACCGACGCGGTCCACTGGATTTGTTAGACTCTGTGTTCTTTCAGCAACGTTGTAGCCGTACAGGGCTACCGACTCGCACAGAACTTTGATTTAAGCCTTTTTAACCAGAACTCTTGAATTCTAATAGTACTGTGGATTATTTTTGTCGTTTATGGTCTTGTGGTAACTCTATATAAAATATTCTTATTTTTATAACTATATAACCTGTGTGGTGTCCATTTGTAGTGTTGTCACTTGATTACTGTATGTGTTCACAAATGCTTTACACACTGCCTCTGAGATAAGCCTGTCTGCTCGTGCCAAGCTATCAAGGGGTGAGCAGGGGTTATTTTAGTAGTGTACCCCCCTTACTCTGACTAGAGGAGAGGGTCCCTATTTGTCACATGTACCTACCTGTACCAACTAGAGACCCCCAATTCTAACACAGAGAAAAAAATATATATAAGAAAGAAGTGACAAAGAGAGAAAGGGGGGTGAAAAAGATCCTGCTAGAGTGAGTTGGAGAAGTATACAAAAAAGCGATAGCTCAAATAATTGAAATAATCTCAGCCACTGGTAATTCTTTGGGACAACATCCCAGTCCATCTTTATTTTGTACACAATGCCATGTCAGTTTGGGCCCAGCTATATGCAAATAAGTCTTAACTCTGCTCCACTAGGAACAGTCCAACCTAAACTGCCAGGCCTGGCCCTCCCTGATCCGAAACACAGCAACCAATGACTGGGTAATTGTTGGTAGTTGGGATCGCTTTAAGCATTACACCCATCAATTTTTGTATACTTGAATGAGGTAGAAAGACACGACGTTTGGGAGGCAGAAGAAAGAGGCGTGAGGAGGAATCAAGAACAGATGGTCCTGGTATTCAGCAACCACAGCATTCAGCCAAGCTGAAGGCAGTCTCCTAAGAAAATCTTTGGGGCCCTGTAATTACCAATTGAGCACTATCTACCTTTGTTAGTATATATCTTTTTAAATTAATTTTTTGGGGTGTCATTCCTTGGAGGTATTTATGGATCATCCTACTGGCAGAAGGACGTAGGGACTGTTATGCTGTTTCAATGCCCTTGAAGAGTATTCTCGGTCTTCCTGATGCACAATTCCACCACCAGCTCTTACCTTTCTTACTGCATAAGTAACGGATTCTGCACTACCTCTGAATCCACTTTGGTTTTTGCCAGTCCCCTGCACACTATGAGGTCACTTCACATTGATGGAAAAGAGACTGCGGGCACTGCAGATAAATTAAGGAAATTCTCATTGTGGTCCCCAAAGGATTATGTGAAGCATAGAAACGCAAATGAGCAATATAATGGATCAGCATGTGCATTTTAGTACCAGCCCTACAATTATAGACTTGTGGGCAAGTCACTGTGAAATTGACTCCCTGATCTATAACTAACTCTTGCGTTTTAACAATTGCACAGTTTCCTGAGTGGTTGAAGAGCATGGCCACAAAAAAGAGGCTACCGATCTGCCAAAGCCTGAATTCATACATCCATTTAGTGGGCTAGCTAGGTATATATTGGTCAAGCGTTCATAATAGCTGGTGCAGAAAACAGAAAGATATTATTAAATAAATCTAAATGTATGTTTGATAAAAACAAAGTTCCTGAAAATACTACATTTCGTTAAATTATAGGAATACATATAGGGGTAAACCTACTGAGATGTTTTCAATGAGATAGGGATAGTCTGTCAGCAAATGTTTGTTTAATGCGACAAATGAAGTTTGGGTAAAAAAGTCATAAGTGGTGACGCCACATATTAACATACACATCATATACTCATATAAAAGTGTGAATTCCACAATAAGGTTGATCATAGCTAGTAATTTCATATTAAGTTAGCCATAGTTAACTTAGGCCTCAGTTTAGATGACTCATGCCAACACTGAACATTTATTTTTGGCTAATTGTGTTTACTCATTGTTAGACCTGGCCCTTTTTGCAGGTATATCCGCAAACTTTTTGTCTTTTGCCTTCTATTTTTCTGACCCTGTTTTTGTTGACTATAGGATTCTGGGCACTTTACCACTACTGATCAGTGCTAAAGTGAATATGCTCTCTGTAATAATTGTGATATGATTGGTTATCTATGATTGACATATTTGATTTACTGGTAAGGCCCTAGTAAATTGCACTGTGTGTGCCAGGGCCTGTAAATCAAATGCTACTAGTGGGCTCGCAGCACTGGTTGTGCCACCCACATGAGTAGCCCTGTAAATGTGTCTCAGACCTACGACTGTAGTGTTTGTGCATGCAGTTGTAAACTGCCATGTTACCCTGGCAAGTGCACCCACTTTCCAGGCCCAAGCCTTTCCTTTCCTTACATGTAATGCATCCCTAATGTAGGCCCAAGGGACCCCCATGCGCAGGGTACAATGTATGTGAAAGGTAGGGCATGTATTGGTATGTGTGCCATCTCCTGATAGTGAAATACTGTGTATTTCGTTTTTCACTATTGAAAGGCTTTCTGTACCATAGGCTTATCATTGGTGTTGTACTGTAACATTTTTACATGTGTAACTTTCCATTGGGGCAAGATGGAAAAATTGAATTTAGGCTGTCTGAACTCAGAATTTATGAATACACCTTTTGGTAAAGGTGTTTTTAAAATTCTGTTTCAAAATGCCACTTTTATAAAGTGGGCATTTTCTTACTTTACCATTCTGTGTGCCTCTGTCTGTTTGTGTATTCAGTGTCTGATGTTTGCGTGACAGGAGCTGGGATATGCATTCACTCTAGACAGTCACTAGGGGGGGTTGAGGTGTGTCCTGTCTTGCCTGGGTGACTCATCGCAGGGCTGAATAGACCTGGTCTGCATTTAGAGTTGTGGGGGGAGTTTAGCTTGCACCTGAATATGCTGTATCTCCTTTTTCAGAATGCTCTCTCCATAATACTGCCCCAGGAAGGACATGACTGGTTTGGACTGGGTTCCGAGACCCTTACAGCACAGAGAACAATGGAAAATTGGGTATAAGTACTACACCTAAAACCCCAAGACTTTAGATTACTTCCTTGCCAAGAAGAAGAAGAGCGGAAGGATTGTGTGAGGAGCCCTGCCTTTTCTTAGTAAGGGGTCGGTTGGAAAACAGTTGCTACTTCTGTCTGTTGTGGAGGAAAAGGACTGACTCTTTTTGCCCTGCTGTGGTATACTACTTGGGAAGAAATTTTCCAAGGGCTTGTGTGTTCTGGCTTCCTGTTTTGGAAGACTCAGGGATATCAAAGTCATCCTTGTGCTTTTACTTTACCAGAGCTTCCTGCTCTTTCTGGAAGTTCCATTTTGCTTTTACTTTTCCAAGAATCACCTGGGGGCTTTATTTGCGGAAAAAGCTCCTGTGCGCTTCCCTTAGGGGAAATTACATTGTGCTTTCCTTGCTAGTCGGCTTCAGTGGGCACTCATTTTGCTATTTTCAATTAAGGGCTGAACCACCAGCCGCTGTGCACCGAGCCGAAGTTGGGAAAGATCTTCAAGTTTACAAGTGCGGCCACTCGTAAGCAGAGCCAGCGCAAAGGAGATCCTTGGGCATTGCTAAGTACCCAGCGCTGCAGCTCGTAATCCTCTGCACTCCCCGGTCACACCCCCTGAAAGTCGCTGAGGTCTCACAACCCCAGCCATGATGGATCAACATGTCTCCAGCAATGGAGAGGAGTCTTGCGGGGCTGTGCTGGGTCCACCGCACCAAAAGGGAACTGTGTGTGTCTTTACCCTGTTTTGGACTCTATTGGGGGCGTGTTGCTCTTCTTGTCATCCCAGCTGCTGAGAGGGAAGAATCTTCATCGGAGGTCTGCCCGGCCTCGTCCTCCCTTCTACAGCCGCCTTCACCACGTCACCCAGGCAGATGGCCAACTAGCAGGAGCGCTGTGCTCAGGCCACGTTCTGAGTAAAGGGGCGAGGGTGAGGGCCCCTGTGAGGACTCCCGTTGGGAGACAGTTCTTGGGAGTTCACAGCTTCGATGCATGACCGCTGGCAGCTGCTACGTGATATATATTGCTGGGGGCATTGTGTTTTTTTTCTTAAGCTGCCTTGGACGTGAAAGGCAGGCCAAAGGCCCAATTACCCCCCCCCCCCCCGCCCACAGCACCTGCGCACCTGAACGGTGTGCTTGGGGTTATTGGCACCGAGGTGCTAAGCACAACTGGATGCTCCTGCCATTTTCCTCCACTACCATTAGTACGTAGACCATTGTGATTAATGCTATAAACAGTGCACTGAGTGTGATGTTAGGTTTACTTAGTTGACAATTACCTGGTGAACAAAGTGAGGGGGCATAATATGCTGTACATTCTACAGAGTGATGTATGATGTAATTGATGCCATGACAATTGCCTGGTTGGTGAAGTGATTATGTGATTTGTGGTCTAATGTGTTTTACCTGTAATACAAAGGAAATTGTTATATAACCTTGTGTGGAGTCCCTAGTGTGTCACTTGTGTGTGTGTGTTGCGCAATCGCTCTACAAATTGCCTCTGGGATAAAACTGACTGCTCTGCCAAGCTACCAAGGGGTGAACAGGGGTTATCTCATGTGTGTAACTCCCTTACCATTACTAGATTGGTGTAGTTCTGCCTGGCTTAGGTACATACCCTAGTCAATCAGAAACCCTATTTCTAACTGTCAGGACTATTCAAGGCCATGGTCTCTCGCAATGCGCTATAAGTGCAAAGGGACTTTTGTCAACACAAAAATTCAAGAAGACTTTAAACTGGAGCAAGGCCCGGGAAGTTAAGAATTCCAAGATGGCCGACGCTCTGGAGGAAGCGACATTCTAGTCTTTTAGTCATTCCGGGAAGTTCAGGTGAAGCACTCAACTTGGAACGTTGGTGCACTTCACCTGAACTTGTGGACCATTAGGTAGCATTTCCTTGTTGTTGTCTGAGTTAGTTAGTTAGGGTTACCCCCCCCCCCCTTCCCCTATCCTTAGATATTGCCTCTAACCTGATTTTCTGGAGCTCGGAGGTAGTTGTGGTCCGTTTTCTGATTCCGTGTGGAATTTGGGAACGGCTATTTATTCCCGGAGAGGTAGCGTTTCGAATTAGCTCATGCGCAGTTCCACAGAGCTAGAACAAAAGTAAGGTCTCTACGAGGCTACAAAAGTCTGCCTTTGTCGTAAATGAGAGGAGTAGCGGCTGAGAGAATAGAAGACAAAACCTGAGAGAAAAACAAGACGGAGATAATCTGCAGAAGAATTACTCACGGGATACATTAAGCTAAGTGACTAATTAAATGCTGATGATTAAGGTTACTTAAATGTATAGTACAGAAATAAAACTTACCTGAGATAGTTCATATCAGCACCTGAGAGAACAAAAAGAAATACATATTAGAGACTCAAGCTAAGAACAAAGAAAGAGAAGGAATACTAAGGGTATGTAAATAAGTTTAGTAAAAAATACATGAAGTAAGAAGGGAATACTGAATAAGTCTAACCCAAGGTATTGATATTTATAACAGAAAAGTCACTTAGAACAGGAAAATAAATTCACTGACAATAATACAGAAGAGAGGCACAAGCTAAAGGTCAACTTGGTATGTATATATAGAATAAGCTGCAGAGAAGATTTAGAAGAAAAAGAGTTAGAGAGAGTGTGGGAGGAAACAGAGATAATAAGTGGTATTATTATTTAGCCTCCAGAAGTTTCCACAAGAAGCAAGAATAGCTAAAGGAAATTGGAGCGGAAGCAGAAGACCTTGGCAGTCTCTTCTTTTTTGTTATTTTATCCACTCCCCCTACCCCCTGCTTGGGAATCAAACAGCGCATTTATTTAACAGTGGTGTGCTGGTGGTTCCCAGAGGTGGTATTGGGAAAAGGCATCTCTGTTCCTGCGCAAGATCTTGGAAGGGCTCTGACAGAGTGCCCATGTATTGATTTGCGCCTGAACAGAATGGCTGAAGGTTCAGAAATACAAGGCTTAGGTGAGGCCCTACACTTAATACAAAAAGAATTAGCAGCAGTTAGGGAGGAAAATAGAAGCCTGAGGCAAGTTGTATTAGATACTAGAAGGAAAACTGTTGATTTGAGTTCCGCATCCAGTTTGAGGTTCCCAGATCCAGATGGAGAAACATTGGGTTCCACTTCTAGAGTAGCTGCACATGTGGTGCATTCCTTATCCTCGGTAATCCCTTTAGCTCCACCTGAGAGATTTAGTGGGGACCCACAAAAGGCTCAAATCTTTCTAACACAATGTTCATTGCACTTCATGTGTCGCCCTTTGATTTTTACAGACGCACAGTCATGTGTGGCCTTCATTTTGTCATAGTTCAGTTCATGATGCTCTTCTTTATAATTTGGAAGATTTCAAAAAGGAGTTTTTGAGGATATTTAATTGTAGGAAGATCTCCCAAGCCACTGATAACGAGCTTCTAGAATTAAAGCAAGGAAATAAGGACCTAGTGGCTTATTTGGCTCAGTTCAATAAGTTGGTGGTCGAGACGGACTGGCCAGAATGCAAGAGGGCAGCAGTATTTTATCGTGGGCTAAAGGATGAATTGAAGGAGTACTAGCCCAAATTCCAAATAGACCTACTGATGTGTCTGCCTTAATCGACCTGGTTTTGGAAATTGACTTTCGGCAGAGTGAGAGAAGAGGAGAAAGACGGAAGGATTTCAGATTTAAAACTCCCAGATTTGATAGAAGTAAGAATGATTCATCGAGGAATTCCGATAACCAATCGGGAACTGAACCTATGCAGATCGGGGTCGTAAGAGGACCCTTAACCAAAGAAGAAAAAGAAAAAAGACGACTGAATAACTTGTGCATGTATTGCAAAGGTAACGGAGACTATGTGAGAATATGTCCAAAGAAGCCTAAGGTGTTTTCCAAGGAGAAGGAAAAATTCAAGCACCACCAGTAGGAGGAGTTGGGCTGGTGGATGCAGAGGAAAAGACAACTCCAGAAGAACATCATTTAGCTAACACCCTGCAAAGTTTCTTGCAGCATTTAGTGATTTCGATGAAACTTAATTTTAGGAATATAACCCTTACCGGAGTATCAGTCATGATAGATTCGGGCACCACGGGAAATTTCTGCGACATTAAATATGCAACTAGCATAGGGTTAAAGGCAATTTTGAAGTAAAAAAGCGAGCCGGTAAGAGCAGTAGACGGTACAAACCTTTCATCTGGACCCATCACCAGTCATACTGAACAAGTGAAGTTAACATTTCAAGAAGGACATCAAGAAATGATCCAATTCAATCTGATTGGCGCTCCTAAATTTCAGATTATACTGGGTTTACCATGGTTAACGGAGCACAACCCATTATTGATTGGTGAGCAAGAACAATAAAGATGAATTCGGATTTCTGCAGAGAGAATTGTTTTAATCATGAAGAAAGAATTAAAGAACCAGGACCAGCAGCTCTTTTGAGCGAACAACCCATTTCAGTGTGTATGATTCACACAAGTGAGATTCCACCTGAATACGAGGAGTTTGAAGAAGCTTTCAACAAGATAGAAGCAGAGAAGTTACCACCCCATTGGCTGTTTGATTGCAGAATTGATTTGGAGCCAGGAGCCCATTTGCCATGAAGTAGAGTGTACGCCTTAACAGAGAAAGAAAATGAACATCTGAAGGAGTATATTCAGAAGTATTTGGCTAATGGTTTCATCTGTCCATCCCTGTCTCTGGTCTCCTCGCCCTTATTTTTTGTTCCTAAGAAGGAAGGCGAATTGAGAACATGTATAGACTACTGAACCTTCAACAAGGTCACCATTAAGAACCGGTACCCTCTCCCTCTCATCTCCGTACTTTTAGATCAAGTGAAAGAGGCGCAAATATATACGAAGCTAGATCTTTGGGGTGCTTATCATTTGATCCGAGTTCGAGAAGGAGATGAGTGAAGACGGCGTTTCGGACAAACGTAGGTATGTACGAATACCAGGTTATGCCTTATGTATTGTACAACACGCGGGCAGCCTTCCAACACTTCATCAATAGTGTTTTAAGCAAATTCATAGATCAATGTGTTATAGTTTATATAGATGACATTTTGATCTACTCTAAAACGGAAGAAGAACATCCAAAACAAGTGAAGAAAATACCACGAAGATTACAAGAAAACAGTTTGTATGTGAAATTGGAGAAGTGTGCTTTCAGTGTGAAGGAAGTAGAATTCCTTGGATTTGTACTCACACCATCTGGAATCACTATGGACACTAAGAAGGTCGAGGCAGTACAAGAGTGGAAATCTCCTAAGAGTGTGAAAGAATGGCAAAGCTTCATTGGCTTCGCCAATTTTTTTCGAAGGTTTGTGAATGAAATTTCTCACAAGTTGGTCCCTTTTACTCGATTGTTGAATAAAGGAGTTCACTTCGTATGGACAGAAGAAGTGGAAGAAGCTTTTCGATCTTTAAAGAAGGAGTTTATTACAGCACTAATTTTGTTGCACACAGATCCTTCCGAACCATTCTATCTGGAGACGGATGCTTCAGATCTAGCTTTAGGGGGAGTTCTCTCACAAAGACACAAGAAGACAGGACAACTCCACCCAGTGGCGTATGGATCCATACAATTAACCCCAGCAGAAACTAACTACACAATTACTGAAAAAGAATTATTGGCGATAAAGGACGCCTATATAGAGTGGAGTCACAATCTGTTGGGAGCAAGGCATACAGTAACGGTATTCACAGACCATCGGAATTTGAAATTTCTAAAATTTGCTACGACACTCACTCCTAGACAGCTCCGATGGTCATTGTACTTTGCGGACTATGATTTAGTGATAACCTTTCGACCAGGAACAAAGAACGGAAAGGCTGATGCTCTGTCAAGAATGGATATTTCAAAAAATGGAAGACAATCGAGAACCGCCGGCTATCAACCTGGAAGACAAGATAGTAGGTGCAGTGAGCCAAGAAACTATCGAAGAGAAGGTAGTAAAGGCAATGTCACAGGAAGAAATGTTGAAGTGGGCAGAACAAGAACCATCTAGAATAATCTAGTATGGATTACCTTGGCGAGAAGGAAGGTTATATTTGCCTACTCAAGAATTACGACAATTAATTCTGGAAGACAATCATGACAGTCGTTTGGCTGGACATAAGGGCATCTTAAAGACCGAAGAGTTGATCAAGAGAAACTACTGGTGTCCCCAGATGACAAAAGACATGCATTCTTATGTGGGGACATGTGGAGTCTGTGCTTGGGGAAAATCAGAGCAACAATCGCCTAAGGATTTTCTCCAACCCATGCTCACCCCCCATATCCTTGGCACACAGTCACAGTAGATTTAGCTGTAGATTTGCCTTCTAGTCAAGGATTCAACACCATATTAGTATTTGTAGATGCATTCACAAAGATGGCACATTTTGTTGCCCTAAAAGGTATTCCAACGGCAAAAGAATTAGCTGTTCATTTTAGTGTACACATAGTACGAGCTCATGGAGTGCCTAAGGTGATCATCATAAATTTCCTAAGAAGCCTATATTGGAAGGACCTCCTTTGCCAGGGGGTACTGTCAGGACTATTTAAGGCCATGGTCTCTCGCAATGCGCTATAAGTGCAAAGGGACTTTTGTCAACACAAAAATTCAAGAAGACTTTATACTGGAGCAAGGCCTGGGAAGTTAAGAATTCCAAGATGAACGACGCTCTGGAGGAAGCGACATTCTAGTCTTTTAGTCATTCTGGGAAGTTCAGGTGAAGCGCTAAACTTGGAACGTTGGCGCACTTCACCTGAACTCGTAGACCGTTAGGTAGCATTTCCTTGTTGTGGTCTGAGTTAGTTAGGGGTCCCCCCCTCCTTCCCCAATCCTTAGATATTGCCTCTAACCTGAGGTTTCTGGAGCTTGGAGGTAGCTGCGGTCCGTTTTCTGATTCTGTGTGGAATTTCAGAACGGCTGTTTATTCCCGGAGAGGTAGTGTTTCGAATTAGCTCATGCGCAGTTCCACAGAGCTAGAATGAAAGTAAGGTCTCTACGCGGCTACAAAAGTCTGCTTTCGTCATAAATGAGAGGAGTAGCGGCTGAGAGAATAGAAGACGAAACCTGAGAGAAAAACAAGACGGAGATAATCTGCAGAAAAATTACTCACGGACTACATTAATCTAAGTCACTAATTAAATGCTGATGATTAAGGATACTTAAATGTATAGTACAGAAATAAAACTTACCTGAGATAGTTTGTATCAGCACCTGAGAGAACAAAAAGAAATACATAATAGAGACTCAAGCTAAGAACAAAGAAAGAGAAGGAATACTAAGGGTATGTAATAAAGTTTAGTAAAAAATACATGAAGTTAGAGGGAATACTGAATAAGTCTAACCCAAGGTATTGATATTTATAACAGAAAAGACGCTTAGAACAGGAAAATAACTTCCCTGACAATATTTCAGAAGAGAGGCACAAGCTAAAGGTCTAATTGGTATGTATATATAGAATAAGCTGCAGAGAAAATTTTGAAGAAAAAGAGTTAGAGAGAGTGTGGGAGGGAACAGAGATAATAAGTGTTATTATTATTATTTAGCCTCCAGAAGTTTCCACAAGAAGCAAGAATAGCTGAAGGAAAGTGGAGCGGAAGCAGAAGACCTTGGCAGTCTCCTCTTTCTTTGTTATTTTATCCACTCCCGCTACCCCCTGCTAGGGAATCAAACAGTGTATTTATTTAACAGTGGTGTGCTGGTGGTTCCCAGAGGTGGTATTGGGAAAAGGCATCGCTGTTCCAACGCAAGATCTTGGAAGGGCTCTGACACTAACACTCACTCTTTCTCTGATTTCAGCAGCCAAGCTACAGTAGTTTGAGCTGATTAAATGTTATAAATGTTTTGGTTTCTGTGAGAAACATTATTAATATGTGTTCTATAGAGAATGAATAGTGAATTCCTACATCAGTGTCTGGGACAACCTGATCACAATGTATCATTGTTGGAAATGGCACTTTTTCCTGGGTCACCCCCAAACCTTTTGCCTTCCTTCTCCACTTTTCTGACCTTGTTTCGGCTGGTATTAAGACTCTGCACACGTTACCACTGCTAACCAGTTCTAAAGTGCTTTGGCTCTCTTCCCTAAACATGGTTATATTGGCTCATACACAAACGGCGTAGTTAATTTAATTGAAAGTTCCTATTAAAGCGCACTACATGTGCCCAGGGCCTGTAAATTAAATTTTACTGGTGGGCCTGCAGGACTGCGTGTGCCACCTACTTAAGTAGCCCTCTAACTGTGTCTCAAGCCTGACATTGCAGAGCCTGTGTGGGCAGTTTACACTGCTATTTCAACCTGGCAAAATAAACCTTTTGCCGGGCCCAAACTTCCTTTCTTATACATATAAGTCACCCCTAAGGTAGGCCCTAGACAACCTAGATGGCAGGGTGCACTGTATTTGTAAAGCAGGACACGTAATTTTAAGTTTTACATGTCCTGGTAGTAAAAACTCTCTAAGTAATGTTTCACTACTGTAAGGCCTATATCTCCAATAGGATTACATTGGAATTACCTTATTACATTTTATAAGGGTAATTTCTAAATGGGATGATACAAATGATTGAAGTTTGCTGTTATGTGTGAGAGATTTGTATTGCACACAGCTACTCAAAAGAGTGCCCGGTCACTAAAGCAGGCAGTCTGGAACAACAATAAATGCCCTGTTAAGCTTTTTGGAAGTGCCATGTTTTTAGTTTTTCTTGAAAGAGGAGAGTTTCATTGTGGTTGGATCCTCCAGAGGGAGTTTATGCCATGTGGATGGGTTGATATAGGAAAAAGACCTGCCACCAGCTCTGGCTCAACGGATTTTAGGAACTTTAGCCAGACGTTTAGAGGAGGAGTGTACATTTCTTGAAGGGACATAGACATGAATTCTCTCTCTGAAATAGCCAGCTCCTGAAGCGTGCAGAGCTTTATGGACCAAGACCAGGGATTTCAAAGAATCCTTTTTTTAGATGTAAGCCGGTGCAGAGACTTCAAGTGCGAGGACATGTATGTTATCTGGGGAAGACTGAGGAGGATTTGAGCTGCCAAATTCTGCACCACCTGAAGTCCGTAAAAAAGGTACTCTGGGAGACGTAGGTATAGTTTTTTCCCGTAGTCCAGCCTGGAGGTTATTTAAGCTTGAATCAGAGTTCTCTTGGTGTCGTCTGAGAGAAGACGGAGGAATTTTATTTAGAGACCGTAACAGCCCAAAACAAGATCCAGTCAGTGCCTGGATCTGTGGTTGAAAGGAGAGGGCACTATGGGGACACCCCCGCCACTTGTGGGACACCCCCGCGCCGCACGGCCACCAGCTGCTGCGTGTGCCCCTTTGCCCTGCCACTTCTGCCTCGCTGCCTGCCTCGCTGCCGCTGACCACGCCCCCTCCTCCGGCATGGTCCGTGCTCGCCTGCCGGCTCTCCTTAACTGTTGCTAGTTTTTGTTTTTTGTCCTGTTTTTACCCCCATTTGTGCCTGTTTTTCTTAGGATAGTTGTGCCCGTGTTATACGTTCTCCTTCCTGTTTGTCCGCCTACCTCGCCGCCCTCCGCTCTCCCTCCCCGCTTCCCGCCACCGCCGCTTTCCCCGCCCCTTTTTCTCTTCTGTACCCTCCCCGCTCCCGCCTCCCAGCTGCTCCGCCCACCCGCGCACTTCGCCTTATATGGCGACCGGGCGAACGCGCAGCGGTCACGCGCAGCGGGCGCGCCGTTTGTGCGCCGAAGGCGCGCCAAAGGTAAGCCCGTCTGCGCCCGTCCGTGCCTGGACCGCGCCCAGTGCCCGGACCCCTGGCCCTCGAGGACCCCGACCGACCCGCCTGACTTACACTGCCGCCACCCTCATCGCACTCAACACCGGCCGAGTCCCGGGATGCTGCAGAGCCACCCCACGACGCGTCCACGGACCCTTCAGCTGCAACACCTGCAAATTCACCTGCATCCGGACCTGCCCGACACCAGCACCCGCCATGCCGAACACCAGCAGCAACCACCTCAAGTGCATCCTGATCAACACCCGCTCCGTCCACAGACACGCCATCGAACTCTGGAACCTCCTCGACACCACAGCCCCTGACGTTGCCTTCATCACGGAGACCTGGATGAACGCCTCCTCAGCGCCCGACATCGCCATCGCCATCCCAGAAGGATACAAGATCACCCGGAAGGACCGCAACGCCAACCAGGTGGGAGGAGGCATCGCCATCATCCGCAAGAACACCATCCGCATCACGACCAGCACCGACAACACCCCACCCTCCGCCGAACACCTGCACTTCAAGATCCACACCGACCCGAAGACCACCCTCAGAGGCACCCTGATCTACCGACCTCCGGGACCACGCACTCAATTCAGCGAGGACATCGCCGACTTTGTCAGCCCGCACGCCCTCCCCTCCGCTGACTACATCCTCCTGGGGGACTTCAACTTCCACCTGGAGAACAACAACGACGACTGCAACACCAGCACCCTGCTCGACAACCTCGCCAACCTTGGACTCAAGCAGCTGGTGTCCACCCCCACCCACCTCGCCGGACACACACTCGACGCCATCTTCTCATCCAGCAAAGACATCGCCTTCAGCCACGCCACAGAACTCCACTGGACAGATCACAGATGCGTCCACTTCACCTTCAGAAGAACGACGACCCACCACCACCAGCAACAGGTTGCCCGAAGAAGCTGGAACAAGATCACAGCCGACCAGCTCGACGCCTCCCTGAGCCAGCACCCTCCGGCCAGCTCAGCGAACCCCAGCCAGGCCGCCGACAACCTCACGAAGTGGATCAGTAACTGCGCGGACGAACTCGCCCCACTGAGGACCCCGCCCAGCAGACCCGGCAGTAAAAGAGCCCCATGGTTCACCGACGAACTCAAGAGCTCCAAGAAGAACTGCCGAGCCCTCGAGAAAGCCTGGAGAAGGGAACCCACGGCGGACAACAGGACCACCCTCAAGCTCGCCACCCGGAAACACCACCAGCTGATCCGCATCGCCAAGAAAACGGCTTTCAAAAACCGACTGGACAACAACGCACACAACTGCAAGGAACTCTTCAACATCGTGAAAGAGCTCTCCAACCCCAACGCCGGAAACAACGCCATCACCCCTTCGCAAGACCTCTGCAACTCCCTCGCCTCCTACTTCCACAACAAGATCGCGGACATACACTACAGCTTCAGCACTCTACCGACGCACGCCACGACCGTAGCAACGCCACCCACCACCACCATCCGCGCCTGGACCCCGGTCAACACCGAAGACACCGCCCACACGATGAACTCCGTCCACTCCGGATCTCCGACCGACCCCTGCCCTCACCACGTCTTCAACAAAGCCGATGCTCTCATCGCACCCCACCTGCGGGACATCATCAACACTTCATTCGACACCGCCACCTTCCCCGAGAGCTGGAAGCCCGCCGAACTCAGCGCTCTACTAAAGAAACCTACAGCAGACCCCACCGAACTCAAGAATTACTGCCCCATCTCTCTACTCCCGTTTCCAGCCAAAGTAATCGAGAAGACCGTCAACAAACAGCTGGCCACCTTCCTCGAGACGAATGGATCCCTCGACCCATCGCAGTCCGGATTCCGTGCCAACCACAGCACCGAGACCGCCCTCATCGCCGCCACTGACGACATCCGAGCCCTGATGGACAACGGGGAAACAGCGGCCCTCATCCTCCTAGACCTCTCCGCGGCTTTCGACACGGTCTGCCACCGCACCCTAGTGCAGCGCCTCAGCAACGTCGGAATCCAGGAGAAGGCGCTGGAATGGATCGTATCCTTTCTCGACGGAAGAACACAAAGAGTCCGCCTACCACCGTACAAGTCAGAGGCCACCAAAGTCATCTGCGGCGTCCCTCAAGGATCCTCACTGAGCCCGACTCTCTTCAACGTCTCCATGAGCCCCCTCGCGGCCATCGCACGCCAACACAACCTCAACATAATCTCCCACGCCGACGACACCCAGCTGATCCTCTCCCTGACCAACGACCCCGCCGCGGCCAGAGCTAACCTGCACGAAGGGATGAGAGAAGTAGCCGAGTGGATGACGACGAGCCGCCTGAAGCTGAACACAGATAAGACGGAGGTCCCTATCCTGGGCTCCTCACCCTCCGCCTGGGACGACTCCTGGTGGCCCCCCGCCGTGGGCACCGCACCCAAACCGACGGACCACGCACGCAACCTGGGCTTCATCCTGGACTCCTCCCTCTCCATGACCAGGCAAGTCAACGCCGTCTCCTCGTCGTGCTTCAACATCCTGCGCATGCTTCGGAAGATCTTCTGGTGGATCCCCACAGAGACCAGGAAGACCGTCACCCAGGCCCTCGTCACCAGCCGACTGGACTACGGCAACGCACTCTACGCCGGAACCACCGCCAAGATCCAGAAGAGACTCCAGCGCATCCAGAACGCCTCAGCCATACTCATCCTCGACATCCCACGACACAGCCACATCTCCGGACACCTAAGAGACCTGCACTGGCTCCCGGTCAACAAGAGAATCCCCTTTCGCCTCCTTACCCACGCACACAAAGCTCTCCACGACCAAGGCCCGAGCTACCTCTACAACCGTATCAACTTCTACGCTCCCAAACGCCACCTCCGATCCGCCAGCCACGCCCTCGCCGCCGTCCCACGCATCCGCAGAGCCACTACAGGAGGAAGGTCCTTCTCCTACCTGGCCGCCAAGACCTGGAACTCCCTCCCGGCCGACCTGAGCCTGACCCAAGACCATCTCTCCTTCAGGAAGAAGCTCAAGACCTGGCTGTTCGAGCAGTAGCGGCACCCCCCCCCCCCCAAGCGCCTCGAGTAGTGCGCTCTATAAATGTCTTTGATTGATTGATTGACTATCAAACTTAATTCCCAAGATATTGACGGTGTCATGTTGGGAGCCAGGGTGAGTGGCTTCCTTCAGGCAGAAGGGCTTCAATAAGTCTGGAGATGTTGGGCCAAAAAAACACAATCTTGGTTTTATCTGAGTTATATTTTGATAGGTTGATAGACAACCAATGGAACACATTAGATAAAAAAAATGTATTACTTTCCCAGTGAGCTCTTCTCCCTTCCCACAGGAGAAGAAACTGGGTATTGTCAGCATAAGGAGAGTACCGTAGCTTAGCTCCTTGAGTCTCCACTAAAACAGCTAAGGGCGTGAGGTAAACATTGAACAAAGTACGTCTGAGTGTCAAGCCTTGACGCACTCCAACCGCTAGCTGACGAGCCTTGAAAGAAAAAGGGGGCAACCAAACCTCTTGGCTTCTTCCCACTATTGTCTAGGGTGCCCCTTATGTGCTCTGCTGCATCTAACAGGACCATCTTAGTGCTGAAATGAGGTATGAAGCCTGATTGACTTGTGTGATAAAATTATTCTCCAAAAATTGAGAAGTTGCAAATTTGCTGATTTTTTCCGGTACTTTTGAAAAAAACGGGTAGCAGGGAGATGGGCCTATATCTTGCTGGGACCTAGGGATTCACAGTTTTTTTTAGCAGCAGCAGAATTTATTAATTTTTCCAGAGCACCTGAACCATGCCAAATGACAATGAGATGTTCAACACTCTTATTAGCAATCATATTAATGATTTGAACTGCTTTAGCAAGTATCAAGGTAGGGCATGGGTCCAATGGAGATCCTGATTTTAGGTTCATGATTACCAGCAGGAAATCCTCTAGGGTCATAGGTTGGAAGTTGCTAAGGGTTGGCATCCCAGGATTGGTCTTAGTAACACTTACTGTCTCAAGAGGTGTTCCTTCTGAATGAGCGTCAGTGAGTAACTTTGCCTGAATAGATGAGATTTTATCATGAAAGAACAGAGTCAGTAAGTTGCACCATTCCACTGAGGGTTAAAGGTGTCTAGTGGCAGACTCAGGGCTTATAACAGTTTTTACTATTTTGAAAATCTCTTTGGATTTATTTCCTGCTTCCGCAATCCTAGACTCATAGAAAACTTTCTTTGTTGTGGTGGCATCTGCATAATAATTCCAGGTAGCTAGTTTGTAGATATTTTGTCCTGACTGTAGCTTAACCTCCATTTCCTTTCAAGGTGTTTACAGTATTTTTTGCCAGATATAAGATCTTCATTGAACCAAGGAGCCGTCTGGTTGGTTCTATGTTAAATGGACGCGGAAGCTGGAGCTAAATCATCAATGGTGTTACGAATGCAGTTATCCAAGCACTTAGCATCTGAGTCAAGAGATCTGGAAAGAAGAGGAATATTTGCTTACAGTGAGTGGACAAATCATTTTGATGAGTTTTGTGAAATGTGCATTTTCGCATTAGGAGGAAGAGCTTTTTTCAAATGTTACAATTCAAACTGGGTTCGATGGTGATCATACCACACAAGAGTTAAAGGATCATAAATAACCAACTTGTCATTTGAGGAGATTTGGTCTAATATATGGCCTGCTTGATGAGTAGGTCTGAGCACCTGATGAGATAGATGAAGGGATGACATGGTACGTAAGAGTGAGAAACCTCAGCATCAGTAGTTTTGTCCATGTGGAAATTGAAAACACCTAAAACAAAAAAGTGTGCATATCTGAGTCAACTATTGGCCATAATGCTGCCCAACCATCTCAGTAAAGGATCGGCATTACAAGGGGGTCTATAAATAAGAGCCCCTGCAATGGACTGCTGGGGGGACAGTGTGAGATGGAAGTCCAGACCTTCAGCATTTTCTAGTTCCTCAAAGGAGATAAATGCACCTTCAAACTCACTTTTGAATATCATTGCCAACCCACCATCTTTCCCTTGGACACAATCTCTCCTAAAAAAGTCTCTGAAATCACAATTTAAAATCCAAACATTTTTATAAAGTTGGTATTTTCTTACTTTGGTCCTTTGGTGCCTACTGCCTGTCTCTGATCACATGTCAGGGGTGGGTGATAGCTGGGTTTTGTGTATTCCCCCTGGACAGCCACACACAATGGAGGCTCAGGTGTGACTTGATGGGCCATCTTGCCAGGAAGGGAGGGATAAGCTGGACCTAGCCTAACTTACACCTGAATAGACTGTGTACTGTCTACACATAAAGGGCTGTATACCCCCTGTAGTGAGGCTGGAGCCAGTGCAGGAAGGTCAGGACCTTTGTGCACTTTAAATTCCTATCTTAGAAGTCTCCCCCAACTAGGTAAAAGTACTGGACCTCTGAGAACACCATTTTAGTACACTTCTAGACCTGTGAAGACTCTCCTAGAAAGAATCACTGCTATGCTGCCGAAAGGACTGCCACTCTGCTGGACTGCTGTTGTGCTAAAATTGTACCATGATGTGCTGACCTGTTGCCCTTTTGCCTAGGTGAGGGGACTGGACCCACATCACTTGAAACCAGAGTGACACCAAGGGCTAGCTGGCTGGCCTCCTGATCTGAAGTCTCAGGGACATAAAAGACTTCAAACCCACCTGCTTTTGCTCCTAGACTCTGCCATCTGTGAGTCTACCCTGCCAAGTGGTGCCACCCCAGACCTGGACCCTAGGAATTGGGCCTAAGGTGTTTCTCCAGTGGAATCGATGCATCTTTGGCTGAGCTATGCGTCCCCAAGCAGAACCGCACATCTCCTGGGCTGAGTGGTGCATCTTTGAGCAGAACCGATGCATCACCGCTGTTGCACGGATTGGACCCGTTGCAAAAGACTCACATCCGCGCTGCATATTTCATCCTGGGACATGACGCATCGCCTTCGGAACCGCAACTGGGTGGTGCTTTTCCCAGCACAAGCTCCTTGCATCCCTCATTCAGGGCATCCTTGATGACGACGTCAAACCTTCTTGTTGCAGCTTCACAAAGGAACAGGCACATTGGCTCTGATGCTGGGCGCATCTTTCATGAGGATCCTTTCAAACGCTCCACTACTAGGATTTTTGTTTGGTTTAGTGGGCCTAACTGGCTCCCTGTAGCCGGCCCATGCTCTATAGCGGCCAGCCTGAACGTTTGACTTTGTCCGGTCTGGCGTGACCAGATATCCCAAATAGCACTTTTTGCTTCTTGGTGCTATTTTAAATCAAACCTTTGAAATTCAATATCTCAAATTCCATTTATTGGATTTTTGTCATTTGGATCTTGTTTTATTAATGAAATTAAGCTCTATTTTGCTAACCAATATGATAATCATTCATTTTTTGATTGCCTTTTTAAAGAGTTGAATCTGTAATTTTGCTAATCTGCTAATAAACCTTCATGGTTTGCAAATCAACTACTGTCTATCATCTTTGTAGTACCTAATGTCAGGGCGTTCTCTCCATATGGGCTGTGCCCTGCCAGTTTTTTCCCTGCCCGTTAGTGATGATTGAACAGTGCAGCCCCAGCGACTTGCTACACTGTTTACTAAGCACTAAAGGGCTGCCCATCTTTGCTGCCTCAAGCTTCCGCTGTTGCTTTTATGGCTGAAGGGAGTAGTGAGGCCATCTACACATGCTTGAGGATGTTTTTTGGGGCAGCCCTAGATTCCAATTGAAGTGAAAACAGCACTTCGAGGGCTATGGCCCAAACATTCTTTCCTCCTTCGGGCATGGGATGTACAGCTCGGCATAAAGCAGGTCTGTCTAGCATCCCTGACCGCCTTTTGACTCTATCTTTCCCCACTTCTTCGCAGCCTTGTGTGAGTTCAGCAAATTATCTGATGCCACCCCAGCTTATGACAGCCTATGACAAAGTGGAAAAAGATCAAGTCGGATGTCGAACCTCCAGATCCGGCCTTGTTCCTTCGGTATCCTCATCTGTGGTAACTACACATTCAAGGCAGCCTTTGCACCAAGCCGGAGACAGCCTAGATTATCCCCTGCACCACCGTCCTTGGTACTGACCATACTGGGTTTATATATACAGGTGCTTGGTAACTTTGTGCTTCATGAGATAGAGCGTAGGGGTGGCCCATAAATTTGGCTCCGCTGGTGAATCTACATTACGCTTGTAACATGGAGTTCAGCCAAACTCCGCCAACCGCCAACACCACTTATTCTTGCTAGTAGCTCACCAAGGGAGAGTTGAGGAGTGCGAGTGAGAATTACACCAGGAAGGCACCCACTGAGATTTTCTCACACCAGGCGGTTGTGATCGTTTGCAGTGAGAACGCTGCCATTCGAGTAGAAAATCAACTTAAATTGCAACAAAGAAGCATTGCCCTCTGGTGCACCACGTAGTGCCCTTCACACTGATTTTACAGCGTGTAACAAGTTCCCAGCACCAAAAATCAGTACGTGCAGCGCGATGTGCCAATTTCCACCCACTCGCAGAACATCACAGAATCTCGCAGAGTTTTCGAGTAAGTCTTCAGAATTCCATGGAGTCGAACTCTGCGATTTCCACCCACCCCTAATAGAGAGATGCAGTGGGTAGCTCTCTGTTTCACAAGGCACAGATAAACATAGCACTACATTGCAAGGCCTTAGCAGGGCACCCTGAAGCCCATCTCCCTCTCCCTCCCTGCTGCAGCTTCTGTAGAGGCCAGCACATAAGGAGCATGAAGTAACCCCTGAAGAGCAGCCAAGAGGGGATGTAAGTAAAACCTTTTAAATCTGCTGTCTTCTCACAGTGGGTAATCAAATATCAGCAGCACCACTGTGTTGTTAAAATATAAGCTGTTAAATGCATATTGTCAGCCTAAGGGAGGGAGGGAAAGACTATGAATCAGGAAGGATGGAAAGGCCATGAAACAGAAATGTAGGAAAGAACAGGTAAAAAACAGGTATGAAACCAATTAACTGCAAAGAGAACATAAGAGTGCAACTGATCAAAAGCTTAAGGAGAAAGAAGGGGAGAAAGTATGAAGGGGTGAGGTAGGTGGAATGAACAGGAAAAGAAAGAAAGGGGAAAAAGAAACTGAGATAGAGAGATGGGGAAGGTTGGGCATCAAGGGAGAGGGGATGGTTGATATATGGAAGGAGAAAGAAAGATGAACAAAGCTAATGAGAGAAAGTTGAAGGGGAGGAGGAGAGAAATAAAAGCACATCAAAAGAGTGGGGAGATATATCAAGAGACAACTGGGAGAAAGAAGGGGAGGGAAAGTGACGGAAAAATAGATTAGGTGGAAAGGAGCTTAGAGTTTGAAATCTCTGTGAATGAGTGAGCAAGCGTGTGTGTGCGTGTGCAAGTACATCTGAGTGTATGAACGTAGAGGTGGTTGAGCTGGGCTTAAGACAGCTGCAGTTGAGGGTCAGCTGAGGGTCTCTTCGACCATTGAACTCAAAACTACCAGAGTGAGCCTTCTTGTGGCTTTTGCCTGCCACTTACTCTCTAACTGTATGCTCCAAGAATTAAAAACAAATCACTGTTGTGACATTTGCTGTAAAGAGCGAGGAAAAGATACTCATTTAGTGGCTAAATACCACAATGTGGAACCCGATAACCTGGGATCAATCTGTCTTACCTGTTTGTCCAAATTGTGTGATCCTAAACAAATATATTATTTCAATGAGTCTCCTTGTTCTTCATCATTGCACATGAAAGTGCCTTCAAATTGATGTAGCGTAAATCGCAATTTATTTGTAGGGATGCTGTATAATAACATGGGAAGAGTGTACCCGCATATAATCTTTTGTTGTATTAACCTGAAGTGTTAGAATTGTGAAATGTAATAACTTAAACCATGAAGTGCTTAGGCTATTGAAAAGTAACATGGGGGCATATTCTCAAGAACGTGTGATAAGCATCGCAAAAGAAACTTAAAGCAACTTCCAACATTGCAGCCTATCGCGGGAAAATTACGCCGTGTCAACAAAGCTTTCTTAACATGGCCGTACGTACCATGTGATAGTCTTCAGATAACGTGTCAACTAACTCTGTTAAAATCAACTCCATGCCGCAAAAATGCAAAATGCGAACACATTAAATCTTGCCAATCTCTGTACAGAAAGCACCAAGAACCATCGACCGGCCTGCAAATCCCACACGTCTAGCGGAAAAATGCACCATAAAAGCAGAGCAAATAAACTGTGAGATTACAACGTGCAAGCACCACCCCACAACTGTGACGCAGAACACATGATCATTGTCCAAATCAGATAGGCATTTCCCCACAAAACAGCCACCAGGTACATTGATATGCAATCAGTATGTAACCTGCCCAAAGCGGAAACAAACATGGAACACTCTGTGAAACCGCATCTCCCCCTTCACATTGCAGAGGGACAAACAACACTCCCTGCACACCGACGTGCCATGTCCATGATCAAACAAGAATGAAAGTATGGAGTAATGTAGGGGCAGTGACTCCCCCTTACGTACATGTTGACTATGTTGTGGGACTTGAGTCCAAAAGAATCCCTGTTGACACTTGTAGGCCACAAATGACAGCCACAATGGAATGAATTGGGACACATGTGAAATGTCAAAGAGTGGGACACTGTAACAACTGTGAAACAGAGAACTGGCATTTTCGAATACATGACACCATAAACAGCCTCACTGCACAGAGGTGACACACCCACCATCAATTAACAAATTCCTCAAGTGACAGCACAACAGGTCACACCCACACTTGTCTGAGTGAAGTGCCTGTACAGATGAGTGACATGCATGCAAGGAATGTGTACCAGAATGCTTTTATTAGCACATGCTGTGCCTGTGGTCAGTCAACGTACTGTGCCATTACTCCTAAGGACCCAAACAATGTGACGTCAACCAGAGAAGAAATGTTCAATGATGTAGTCCCTACGGGCTATTCCTGCTGCAGCTGCAGTGGGGTGTGGTCCACCTGCCTCATCTTCATCATCATCGTCTGGTGCATCTGGCACTCATATCCATGGGGCTTTGCTGCGTACACATATGTTGTGAAACACACAACATGCAACAATCATCTTGCACATGAGATCTGGGCTGTGACGTTCAGGCACCTGAAACTTGACTTCAACATGCCAAATGTGCACTCCCCAATGTCCCTGGTGCATTTTTGGGCCAAATTGTACTGCCTCTGGGCCTGTGTGTTCGGTGCTCAGAGGGGAGTCATCATCCAAGCGCCGAGTGCATATCCTTGGTCACCTGTGACAGTGCAGAGACATGAGTCAAGACTACGTACTGCATGATGTGTTGGCAGGCTCACTGGTTCATTGGTGTGTGATATGTGTGACTTAGTGATTCCTGTATGACATGTACTGCGTGTTGCAAATAAGCGGCGTCACTGTGTATTACGTAGCCTCACTGCTGCACCTCCCCCTGAGCACATTCACTAGTGCGCACCGCACGATTTGATCACATGCACACCTATGGCACACCATTGACATGCCTGTCTGCGTATGTCCAAAAGCCTGACTACGACACAGTGATGATGCTGGGCAGAATGTGGGCGGCCACGTGTGTATACGCCTATTGCAAGGACAGGGCTGACACAGATGTAGAGCACCTGCCTGGGTGAACTCGACATGCAGTTGAGGGTACATCTTTGGCTCATGCTGCGCTAATGGCGACACACACAACAGTTGGCATGTGGGATCCCTGGACCCGAGCGGGCATGTCCTTCCCCATGGACCCCTTCCGCCGACCAAGCACACATGGGGCATGCCACATATCAACATTGTTGATTGCGTAACGGGTGGCGCAGACACTTAAACAGAGAAACACGCATCAGCCACATCCTTGGCAAGGCCCACACTGAACCACACCCAGATCCATATGTGGAGGAGCCTCACCCTTTCGCAGTACTGTTATACACCTGTCCACCCCTCTTACGCTCAGATGGATACAACATAGTTACATGTCCCAGGTCTACACCACTGCCTGAGGTGACATGGTTGCGCACACTGTACACAGCACAATGTAATGTGGAATGGCCCGGTCCCTCATGTATACATAATGACCACATGGACACACTGAGTGAGTTTGTGGGACTGGCTACGGGCATGTGTGCCCTGCCCCTTTTATTGCCAATGTCACTACTCCAGTGACGCCTGTGCTGGATGGGTGTTGGGTAGTGTAAGCCACCACTCAGAGGTTGGTTGGTGCTGGCAAAAACCACAACAGTGAGCAGACAATCAGCAGTACAAGGTATGGACATCATGGGTCCCTGACTTGAGCAGCACAGAGTTTGTGGCCCCGGACGCACAGCGGCCGGCACAGGCACACCGCCACAGGACGGTAACTTGTGGTGCACTGAGGTAGAGCCACGCGAGCTGAGCGTGTACTCCTCAATGTCCAAGGGGAATGTCGCGGAGGGTTGCGGGGGACAGTGGAAGGTGTCCTTCCAGGGCATGATGCAGAGGGCAGAAGCCAGCAGGAACAGGCAAAAGGCGGAGTTGAATGCTGCAGACTCCAATTTTCCACCTTGTTAGTATCAGCTACATGTAGAGGAAGACAACCTTCATCCCATGGCCTCAAACGCCACGACGTACAAACAGAGATTGACTGAATTTCAGGGCACACACTCAGGGGCAACGGAGCTGGAAGGGGATGCAGTTTGCGATGAGGCCTGTACAATTACATGGACTCTTCCATGTAGAGACTCAGTTCAAAATGTGTGACCTACTCAACCGCAGTGTGTGCGGGAGCCAGCAGTCAGCAGGGGCCTACAGCCATGTGTGGTAGGCATGTGCTGCACAGAGTCAGTGACACCAGTGCAGTTGCTGGTAGTGTCCCATCACCTCCATAAAGGTGAGCCTTTTCTCCTCTGGACTGAAGTGCGTCTTCCTCTTACTCCTCTCCTTGCGTACTGTGACATGTACACTGCCATGAAGAAATCAAGACTCACTTCCAAAAGTACGACCTAGTTGGTGGAAGTGTCAGACGGAGGCTGCAGTCAGCGCGGGTTAACCGCTGTCCAGCCATCTCCTCCTGGATCTCTAACACACAGCGTTGGAATGGCATGTGGAGAAGTTGTGTGGCAGATGGAGGTAGTGGCACCAGAGCTGAGCTGGTGTTTAGCCAGCGACGATGTCATGACCTGCCTGAAACAGACTTCATTGGGTTGGTATGAGGCCTGCAGGACCGCAGTGTAGGCCGAAGGCCGCTGTCAGCAAGGGCCCACAGACACATTTAGTGGGAGTCCTATGCACAGCCTTGGTGGCACCACATTGAAGGGAGTATAGTGGCATAACCTCAGCCTTAAATAATATACTCTGCCATGGTGTAATCAAGACGCATTTCCAAATGCGTGTCCTATTTATCCGCTGTATATGCCGGTGGAGTAAGTCAATGAGAATGGAGTTCAGCGGGCCGGGGTCGCAGAGGCCGTGCTGGTCCGAGGAGGCTGCCAAGGTCCTGGGCCTAAGGCTTGGAGCTTGCACCGGCAAGTGGAGGGCCCTCTTTGACACACGGTTGTGTCTGCAGTTGGGCATTGAGGCCTGGGTGCGCAGGGGCAGGCAAAACTGGTTCGTGAACCAGCGGCCCAGGGTGCATCAAGCCCACAGTATCACAGGCAACCCCGCTCATGGCGACGGCCTCGTGGCGGGGTGAGAGGCACCGCCCTGGCGGAGACGTTGGCCATTCCGGTAGAGGACCACACTCAGAGTTACGTGCCTTTTATTCACACCCCTACGCTGGCCTGGCGTATGCCAGGCCAGCCTACTTCGCTCATGCTTACGGGGGCGTGACAAGCTACATTTCCTTGATCTCCCCCGCTGGCTGGGGTGACATGGTTGCGTCCATTGTCCACTACACTCCAAACACCAGCGATGTGTGTCAACATGGATATGTGTGTGGTCTGCATCCTGCATTCTGGCCAGCACATCCACACCACACTTGGTATTGTGTACATGCTTATTTATGGGTTGCTTGCCTCCTTCGCACATGCTTGGTACCCACCTCTCCCCACAATCTGCTATTGTGTGGCTGAGGTTA
The DNA here is from genome assembly GCF_964263255.1 of Lissotriton vulgaris. Classification (NCBI taxonomy): domain Eukaryota; kingdom Metazoa; phylum Chordata; class Amphibia; order Caudata; family Salamandridae; genus Lissotriton; species Lissotriton vulgaris. Next base: position 1,320,210,963 of record NC_141695.1, on the reverse strand, counting down.
CATTCAGTTGATGGCTTGTGTACATGGCTAGCCCAGGTGCCCACAGTAAGTTGTGCTGTTGTGTCTGGTAGGTGGGCATGTTGTTTGGCATGTTGTATGTGAGTTTGTAACATGTGCATTCCCAGACCTGTGAGTTGCATGATTGTGAAGTTGAGGTGTGTGGTGTGTTCATTTGGTACTTACCAATGAGCAGTGCATTTCCATAGGTGCCATCCTGGAAGCGCTGGTTGATGATGGACTGTCGGAAGATGTAGGAATCATGCACACTGCCTGGGTAGTTGGCGGCGATGACATTGGTGAAGAGTCCCTGGTGGTCCACTATTGTCTGCACATTGATGGAATGCGTGTGATTTCTGTTGCGGTAATTGTGTGCAGTGTCGGCAGGGGCACAAGTAGGACATTTGTGCAGTCTATTGCCCCCAACATGTGCGGGAACCCAGCTATGGCGTAGGAGCCTTGCTTGATCTCCAGCTGTTCCTGTGCAGTGTGGGGGAAGTATAGGTACTTGGGTACCAAGCTGATGAAGGCATCCATGACAGGTTTGAGGAACTTTGATTGGGCTGGCTGTGACACTCCTCCAACTCTGGTGGTTGTTGGTTGGAAGGTACCAGAGGCCAACAGATGCAGCACAGCCAGCAGGCTTGTCTGGGATGGCATGTTGGTTGTCCGCTGTGTTGGTACCACCAGCCTGTGGACAATGATGTTTAGGATGCGGAGGATGGTTGTCCTTTTGAACCTGTAGTGGGCAATGACATTCTCTGGTGTTAAGTCTGTGAGGCTGGTGCGTTTTCTGAAGGTCCATTGTCTGTGTTCTGTGCTGCCTCTGTGGTGGTCTGGGGGAGTGGTGTGGGGCAGTCCAGGGGGTGGCGCCAGGCCTGGGGGTGGTGGTGGTGTGTGTTGTGGCCCTGTTGGGCCTCCGAGCTGCATAATCAGTAGCTCCATGGCATCTGTTGTTCTTCAGGTGTGGCTCGGGTCTGGGCTCCCTTTTCTGGTGCCTGCTGCCGTCCGACTTTACACCAGGTAAGGGCAGGTGTTAATTTCCTGCTGCTAACGTGCCTTATTGCATGTATTGTGGTCGTATCGCTGATCTGGCTGGTCGTTGAGAATGTTGCTGAGTGGTGTTGTCACGACTTTTAGCACAGAAATGCCTACTCTGCATCTCATTAGCGATAGTTGCGGGGGTCATCTGTGACGACGTTTTTGGCGGCTGCTATCGCAAGTAAACTGGTGATATTGGCTGTTTGCACCAGCTTGTGAATAGGGTGATAATTTTGTTGCAACTTTGGCTGCAATAAAGTGCCGATAATGCAGCAATAGTTCCTTGACAATATGCCCCATGGAAAATTAACATAGAAATTGGATGCATCTAGCGGAAAACATTAAAGTTAAAAACTTGTGTTGTGCAACTGACAATTATTCAGGTATTAAAAAAGCTTGTTGATCATATCGTTTTACATGTAGGTAAATTCATTAATCGAATGAGACTTATTTTTCACTGCAAATTTGTAAAGCTCATATGCTGGCTTATTATGTTGGCTGAATTTTGTAGGCCTGAAATGCATTCCCCTTGAAACTCTTGCTTTAGAATTAATTAGATGAATTTCATGTGTGCTGTGGAATTAGTTCTTTCCCACATTTTGTGTTGCAGGTGACTGAAGCCTTCTTGTTAACTAGAATAATGTCTTTGTTTTATTAGTCCGGCAAGGAGAGAAGAAATTATATTGTACAGTTTGAATCAATAAAGGGATGTTGTTGTGCCCGCACAAGAGAAGGCCTGGGAACCAAAGATAAATTGCTGTGAGAAGAACACCGTTATCCAGTTGAAAACTACCTTTAGGACTGTACCCAGAGCAGGAGGTGTGACCCACAAAGACTCTTGGGAAGGATACCTATGAGTCATGTGATGTGAAAGTGGGGAAAGTGACCACTTCTTCTTCCTATGCCTTCAGGCAGGGAGCAGCTTAGAACAAGCTCTGTCTTTCTGGCTTCATGCTGCTTTGACCCATATGGTGGAGAGGAATATATGACATAACTTCACATACCATAAGTGCGCATGTTTTTAGTGCAATGTTTTTACTTCGCAATTACCATTAGTACGCATCTTTTCATTGTGCATGCTTTTACTTCGCAAGTTCATTGAAAATAAATAAATATGCGTTTACTTCGCTTTACATTAGTACACATACAACTACAAATCGTTTTTAGTTCGTAATAGGGGTTTTTTGTTTGAGGAGTACTTTTAAAAATCTGGCATTATATTATTATTTGAGTATTTCCTCACTGCGTGACCCCTTCCATTTGATTTTGAATCCTAAACACAAACTGTAGCTTTGACTTACCCCAAACATTTATCTGCATTTATCACTGAGCGGTTTTTGTGGACTTTTTGCGACTGAATTAAAGGCACTTTCTTGGAGGGACATTGATCAAGCAGTCGCATGAATCTGTGCATGTGAGCACATTAATCACCAGGGGCTCTATCAGCGCCACCCGTGGAATATTTATATGAGTTTTCTTTCACTGATAACGGAAAATTGAATTATTCTTTAAGCTTTTCTTTGAAGGGGCAATTGATCTAATCTCACCCAAGACAATGTTATGTGACCACTGGCTCTTTTTCAAAAAGCAGTTTTCATACCTTTTCCTGCCTCAGCGCCCGTACGCACACATGCACCTGTGATATTATATTTTTTGGCTATGGCTGTGTCTGCAGTGGGTAATGTCACTATGTGACTAAACCCTATAGCTGAGTTGGTGTTTCGCTCTCTTCTCCTGGTTCACCTTCCACTTCCTGCATCAGAGTCGCACAGCGTTATTTGGAATCGGAAGCCACTCAAAATAAAAACAACGATGTGGATAGCCTGCGAACCAATTTGCGAAGTAACTGTATTTGTGTACTTGAAGCATGCGTAGTAAAAGCATGCTAAGTAATTGTACCAGCGAAGTAAAAAATGCGTAGAAACGGTAAATCGTAGTAGTGATCACGAAGTAAATGTAGAATACCGATGGAGAGGCTTCCTAGGAAGAATCCACATGTTGACACCTTTTATTCTTTTCTTGAAGCTCCTTAAGAAGGGATGTCATGTTAGCGTTAGTGTAGGGATGGATTAATGTTTTATATTCATCAACCATTGATGCAGAGAAACTTGGACTCATGCTTTCTGATCATCCTCATCCTATTTCTTGAATTGATTCTATTGGTTATGTTACATCATCTTAACTGGATACACCCTTTTGGCTTTATGCTGATTCCGATGTATTTTTAAACTCTCATCTTAAGGTGTCTTTATGTTCAGTTATTCTTGGCGCTGTAATAAAGGAACTAACTATACCTAATCGTTTGTAGCTATTATGTGTCCAAAGCAATTTTTATTAAGTTTCACTAATAATGAATTTCCTCCTCTCTATGCTTACATGCTTCTAAAAAGACCCATTGGTTTGTGATTTTAGAATAGGTCCAGAATTTATGGGCCCGGCCCTTTCAGTTGGAAAAAGAGTAGGGGGGTTAGCACCTGAAGCGAGGGGAGAATCCAGATTGAGGCTAGAAAATTGACCTCTAGAAGCCCAAATTCCAAAAATAGAGTCAAAAGATCGAGAACATAGAGCGACGAAATAAAGCAGAGACTGACGGAGTCTAATATGCGGGAAGATCAAATGCAAGCGGAGGAGTGAGTATTAATAGGGTGTATGTTATGTGTTAGATTGGGGGATGTAATTAATTGTGTGATGTCTTGCGGCTTTGGGGTGAGAGTCGACTGAATGTGGTTTTGGGATGGACGTGGTCCAAGAATTGAGATTTGAGTTTCAGGTCCCGAAGTGGCCTAAGATCCTAGGATATCTAATAAGGGTGCAGAAGACACAGAGATTGTGATTGTCTGACCAAAGAATTGAAGAGTTGTCATGAGACGTCATCAGCAGTTCCAGGTAAGACAGGCAACTTTGTGTGAATGGGATGTATGGGAATCGTTTAGCAAACCTTGTGTAAAGGGGTGAGCTATACAGATTCAGGTGACCAGCGCAGGTCGACGTTTGCTATCAGTGAATGTTCTTGCGTGATCGAATTCCATCAATCTTTTAGATGGCAGACGATTACAGAATTTAAGATGATTGTGTGAGGGACTGAATATGGAGAAATTTTGAGCTACTGTAAGGAGTGAAGGTGACGTCAGAGTGTGCTACGCTGCAATAGGCCAGTTGGTGTAACCCAGAGCTTAAATTGGCTGTTAGTCATTAGGAAGTTGTGGTTGAAGAAATTGTCAGTCAAAAAGTTTTGAACAGTTCAATCATGTGTGAAAAGTCGGGCTCCATACTAGAATTTGGCTTTAAAATTTGCATAAAATCACAAAAAAAGGAGGGGGATTTGGCTTTCCCGCGTTTTGCCTCATTTCAGTTGGATATATTGTTCCAGTTGACGGGAGTGATGTTTGCGCTGCAACTTTTGCCTAGACCAACCCAGTTTGAGGAGTTAGACGCATGGATGCACGCAGCACATGCTAAGAAGAAGGAGATATACCAAAGGAAGATGAGGAAAGCTTAGAGGGCGTGTCAGGATGCACAATGGGATGCACAGCTTAAGAGATGGAGAGTGGATGCCATTGAGGAAAAGGGTTGTACCTAATGCTGGTAGGAGAGGGAGATTCTCCAGACAGGAACAGAAGGAAAAATTAAAACGACAGCAGTAACACTGACGACAAATTGTTGGATGGGTTGTTATCTGAAAGTCCTCCACCTTGTAATCCACAAGCAGAGGACGAGGGTGAGACTCAGGGAGTTCAGGGAATACAGGAAGTGTAACATCATCTCAAATGGGTCATAGTACAGGAGTTGTGGGACGGAGATCCGCAGGAGTAGGGGGGGGCCAGAGTGTCCACCTTAGGAGGTATGAAACAGATAGGATATAGTTCTGCTTCACAGTTAACGGAAGCTTTTACAGTACTGATCACTATTGGTCCTGTTTTTCCTGTGTATTTCCCAAGCTCAGTGAGAAATCCTAGGCAGCGACAGTCCATTCAGGTTGAAGGAACTGGATTGGGAAGATCAGGGAGCGTGAATGGGAGTCACCCACCTCTAGTGCCTATGGAATGTAGTACCCCTTTAGAAGCTACTGCCGATCCTTCAGGAGTACGCATTGGTTCCAGTACTATACAGTCTATACCCATGGTAAGCACTAGTTCAGACCTACGAGTGTGGGAATCACCAGTAAGGGGGCCACTGGGTGCAGCACAAGTCATGGAGACGCTGAAAATCAACATATCTTAGATGTCGCAGACTTAGAATCCTGGTTGAGAGACCACAACAATAACAGCAAGGAGGGTCATTGTCATAAATCAAGACAGGGAACAATCAAGGCTGCAGTAAATGTAAAGTTATTGGTTGTGGTGGAGTTGAAGGCTGAGGTAGACAAAATCATCAGTAGGAATTTGCCTTTGGACAGGATAGAAATCTATGAGACAGATGGCCTGCTATTTGCAGCAAAGGATGTCACCCGCAGGGCAAGAAGAGTGCATGAGAATTTGTCAGAGTTGGCTCAGAGGTATGAAGTAGACCTATCTCGGATGGAAATGTTACAGGAAAACCATAGGCTTAACTACAGTGACCAGGAGATGGAGGAAAAGAGGGAATGAGGTTCAAAACATATATCCGAGAGCTGCTTGTAAGAATGTGGGCTAAGAGTATGATGGATAAGTGGGAGGAAAGATGGTCAAAGAAGAAGAGTGTGAAGAAGGTGACAAGGAAAACACTGCCTCCAGGAGGGAGAATGCAGGGAGTAGAGGCATAGCCATTACGGGAAGTGCCTAGCAGAGGGTATGAGCATGTTCCGTGGAGTAGAGGTGACCTTGCTGCATTTACAAATGATTTCCCTAGGTTGAGGGAGAACCTGCTGAATGGTACAAGCAAGTTGATTGCCTTGTTAAGATCTCAAAGGTGTTGTGGATTGCCTTAAATACATTTTTCGAAATTGTGGTTCCTAGTGTCCATAGCTAGTAAAATACTTAACACAAAAAAAGGAGGAGGGTGGTCCAAGGGAAATTTTAAAGACCAGCAAAGGATTGAATCCCCAAATGATTAATAATAAACACTAAGAAATCCTTTGGTCCAAGAAACAGAAAATGAGAGAGACGCACACAGGACATTATTTCATGGCGCTGGTGGGGGAATCCCTTTGTTAGGACGAAATCCCTCACCCACCATACGTAGCATGCATCATCATTAGGATTCTCCTTGTGACGGGAAAACCTAGTCCCGCCATGGGCTACAACCCACTCTCTGAAAGGGAGGAGCTCAGGGATGATTTGTTCCTAAGTGTTAGGATGTGCTAAATCCTGCAATGAGAAGGAAGAAGTGGTTGGGTCGAGGGAGCAGCACAAATAAAAATACAAACTAACAAAGGGATTCCCCCAGTAGCATTATAAGAAAATCTTCTGCGTGTGTCTCTCTCATTTTCTGTTTGGTATCTTAGACCCGAGGATTTCTTAGTGTTTGCTACTAGTAAAATAGCCATTGAGTGGCCTGCTGCTGAGCCAGAGAGGGATTCAGTGACTCATGGTCCTTTACCGTTGGTTATGAAAAAGTACGGTCAGGTGATTACATGGTTGCAATCCAAAATAGCCCCTCAAGACATTGATTATGTTAAGATAGATTGAACAACCCAGGTGCATAAAGAGTTACTGCATGCTCATTATGAAAGGCTGTTACAAACCTTTATGCAGTAGAGTGGATTAGACACACTTGACCCTAAGGATATGGGACAATTGGCCTCAAGATTTGTGACAGAACTGATGCCAGAGTTTGGCCTCATGAACCAGCAACATTTAGTCTGCTGGCAAAATAAGTCTTAGACGAAATTCTACGTTATGCCATGTATTGCAGTGATTAAGTGGATTCCAAACATATTAGATTAAAGGAGAAGTTGATGCTGATTCAAATGATAAATGCACTGAAGTGAGAACAGGTACAGGCAACATGGTGAACAGTAGTTCACAGTCAAGGGAATGTCCCAGGGGGTGTCCAGTTCACATCAGTTGCAGGTCCGGCGGGACAGGGTAACAGGAAAAGGAGTCACTATAGATCCTAAAACAGAGATGGATGTTGCAACTCTGAAAAAGACCACTGTTTGTCATTTTTGTTAATAGAGCAGGCATTTAAAGTGCAGGTGTTGCCTGAATCCAGCGAATCAGGTGCAGAAGGGAGCACTTCGGCAAATCACAGATCTGGTAAATCAATTACTGACAGTGACTAGCTCAAGAGCTCTTAATGTAGGAGGAAATCAGAACCAGTTAGTGCAGGTGCCGCAACCTCTGAGAATCTTGCAGGGCAATCGAATGTACCATCAGATGCCCGAAATGGAAGTGCTGGATGTATTTGATCAGGACGTGTCCTTATGACAGTTCCCGAGAGAGGGGGAGCCTGTACACTTGGCGCAGTCGTTGAGGTAGACCAGAGTGGACCATTTGCAGAAGCAGACATAAATGGTCACCCTATTATATTCATTATTGATACTGGTGCTACCTGTACTACTGTGAGATCTGCAGTAGTACCAAACATATCCCTCTCGGGAAAATCGATCCAAGTTGTAGGAGTTACTAACAAAAGAATGGCCAACCCCCTTATGGAAGAGGTTGAGGTGAACATCGGACCCTTCCAAGATCACCATCAGTTTATGGAGTGCGACTTGTGACTAGTCTGTTTGCGGGGACATGATCTCTTATTCAAATAGAATTGTACCATCTATTACATGCTGAAAGGAATAGAATTACAGACTCATGATGAGGACAATGATTTCAATTTGGCAAATCAGAATCATTATACAGCTGTGTTTCCTTTATTGACCGTGGAGGGCATACCACTGGATTTGAGAGACACTTTCTCTCCAGTGGTATATGACTTCTCTGGAGAGGAAATTTGACTGATTTGAGGAGTTTAGTCAGTCCGCATACAGATCAAACTTAATACAGAGTTCCAGAGAATGTCTCAGTACAACCAAACCCCAGAAACGGTGGCAGGGATTACATCTGTGATTGAGTCTATGAGTGCACACTGTATTCTGAAGGAGCTCATAGGAATTCCCTGAAATTCGCCCACCATGGATTGCAGAAACCCAACGGTAAATTTTGCATAGTTCAGGACCTTAGAAAGGTGAATAACATTGTGATTCCATGTTGTCTTGTTGTACAGAGCAAATTTTAATTTGCTTTTCGTCTGGAGAATCGTGTCTTAGCGTGGTGTTGTATCCCTCAAGAGTATACTGAAAGTCCATCCATATTCAATCAGGTCTTAAAGAAGAATCTTGAGAGCTTGATTTTGCCACAAAACTCAGTGCTAGTCCCCTGCATCGATGACCTTCTCATTGCATCTGAAACACTGGAGGCTTATGAGGACGATACTATTGCCTTACTGGACCATCTGGCTGACAATGGGCATAAGGTGTCACCGAGTAAGCTCCAGTATAGTCTGACTGAAGTTCAGTATTTGGGTCATCAAATTACGAGAGACAAGAGGAAGGTGTCACAAGAATGAGAGGAGGCGAAAGAGGTCAGGATGTTTTTGGGAAGGATTGGCCAATGCCGACAATGGATCTCAAATTTCTCCTTGATGGAAAGCCTTTGCAGATGCTAACCCAAAAGGATTTGTGTGATCCAGTGCCTTAGAATAATGACTGCTTGCTTGCCTTCCTGGAGCATGCCTGTGTGGCACTCCGACTTTTGGAATGCCTGATTACAAAAAAGCGTTCTGCCACTAAAGGGAGGGTTGTGCTCTTTCTGTGCTCACCCAGACACATGGAGGTGCCCATACACCAGTCAACTATTTCTCAGCTACATTAGATCGTGTACTCGTATGTCTTAAATCCGTTGCAGCAACAAGTGTCAGTATTGAAAGATGTTAGAGTATTGGGATGGATCGTCCACTTACTGCAGAAGTACCGCATTAGGTTGAGCTTTTGATGACGAGGACTAAGACACAGCATTTGACTAACAAGATATGAGCAGGTGTTGCTTGCTGCAGTGAACGTCACTCTGAAGTGCTGTTCTGTGTCGCCACTACAGGACACATTCTAGGTGCAGGTCCGTGCATCTCTAGTCAACGGCAGCCTGGGCGATGCCACTGGAGTCCACATTGCAGCCTTGCAACTCTTTGGAACCAATGCATCGCCTCAACTGCGCACCACATCCCCAATGCCAGTTTTTGCGTTGCATGCTCCCTCGATGGGATCCTCAGTTGCGGCGCAACACGACCTCGCACAGCAGCTTCAATGCATCTTGGAACTGACTCACCACCTCAGCTGTGTGACTCATCTTTGAGGACAATCCACTCACTGCAACCCAGGATTTAAGGAACTTTTAATCATCTGGCCTAAGTAGGCCCCTTTGGCTGGCTGGTGCTTCCTTGTGGTGGCCCCGAACTTGAGACTTTGTCCTGGTCCGGCACGAAAAGATATCCACTCTTTATGCCTTTTGGCACTATTTTCTATAAAAACATTACAATCCAATCTATCCAGTTCTGTTAATTAGATCTTTTTCATTTTTGCTGTTTTATTTATTGAAAATCTTTCTATCCTTCTAATACTGTTGTGGGCTACTTTTGTGGTGCGTTTTTACTGTGTTGTTGTTTGAAGTCTTGCACAAATACTTCACACATTGCCTGTAAGTAAAGCCTGACTGCTCTGTGCCAAGCTACCATGGGGCTGAGCACAGTTTACTTGGGATTTGACTGTGACTTCGCCCTGAGAAGAGTTGTGGTTGCTTCTTGAGAAGGGATTGGCACCCCATAATAAGTAACTCCATTCCTTAAAGTGAGTATGATCTAAGATGGACGATAGAAGATTGTTGCTTCTAGAAATATTTCCAACATCATACTAGAACGAGAACTGAGATGGTTTTACAGACTAAAGCCCCATCAGACAGGTCTAAATAATGACATTCTTTGGAATCTGATAAATTCTGATTAACTCAACATTTTCCATTGGGGTTATGTCAATTTTTTGACACAGCCCCACATTAAAATGTAGTTCTGGATTTACTAAGCCACGCAAAGCCTGGTTTGCTTGGCTTAGTACAAAAACTAACACACAGTTCTGCCTTGCGTCACCTTGCATCAGATAGATGTTCCTTGAGAGGAACATGGGTGAGCCCATGCATCCACCTATGTATTTTGACACAAATCCGGATTTACTAAAGTCTGTAAACCTGGATTGTGACAGGATGGTGATTTCAACCCCCACATGCTCCATAAAGCCTTTGTTTTACAAATTAGAACATTCTGCCCTCTAGGGGCGGAATGTTCTAATAGCCTTAGAGCCCTCCTTAGCGGGCTCTACCATTCATTAAAGATTTGCTCCCTTGTTAAAGGCCTTCTGCTTCGACTCGGGCCTTTAACGCTGGAGCAGGCCTTCAATGGCTGGTAAAGCCCACTACGTCTGGCTCTAAGGCTATATTGTACTATCAAGGTTCTTGGGATAGATGAGCAAGTGTTAGATGATTTGTGTGCTAGATTTGCCCTCATATAAGGGAAATGTGTTGCCTACAATTGAGAAATGAAAACAAAAATCATCTGACATAAAACTTGTGACACAAGGGAATATGCCCATTATGTGGTGGATTAAATTAAGGCAAACTTACAATTTAAAGGTGTCCAGATTTGGTCCAAAGTGGTATCTCCTAAAGATTGACCCCAACTATTGGTGTAGCCTCAGTTAAGTGATCCGCTGATAAGACTCAACTCATCATCCAAGTCCAGATTTGGGTGTAGGGGATGCAAAGTTAAAGAAAGTTGGGAGTGAGAATTGGGAAGAAATATTTTCACACATTTTTATGGATGGTAAAGGGATGGCTTAAGAGGTTTGTGAGTGAGATCATTTTCAAGTGAGGGGTATCTCTTGAGGCGCGTAGAATAAGGGGGAAAATCCTTTACAATGAAGCCGGAGCTACACATGCCTTTACCAAACAGGCTTTACTATGCATGTGACATTACCACACATGCCATTACCAGGCAAGTCTTTACAACAAATATGCCTTTACCACGTTGTTAGGTTTAATGTGTCACTTCCTTTATCAACATTTTCCATTTAGATGGCAGGCTAGAGATTAGGACAGAGTTAAAAAGGACCTTGAAATTATCGACGGCCCCTTCAACATGAACTCTTCCCTGCGTGTTTTAGGTGTCAGTTACCTGTGGTAAGCCAATGGGTATTTGGGGCAGCAAAACATAGGGATATTTACCCCCTGGGTTATTTGGGGAAGTTAAGCAGTCAGGCAACAGCTACAGTGTTGAGCTATATTTGGGCTACTTTCGTAGCCCAAGGGGTACATAACTTGTCATTTTGTAGTGCCAGGCACTATTTTCTGGGTAACTGGTGGCTGGTACTCAGGCAGATTCGTTTTTGCTGATTAGCTTTCTAGGGTAGTACACAGTTGGAGTTGTTTCTGCAGTGTAGTTTGGAAGGTAGTAGGGATTAACTACTGGGTAGTAACTTACTGAGTGATAGCTTTATCGCATAAAGAAAAGGTGGCTCAGGCTGTGCGTCTGCAGGAGTTGCAGGTCACATGAATCTGCTGGTGGAGGGGGCATCGCCGCGTGGAGGACGCTCCATGAGAAAGGCTTTTGGGGGGGGGGGTCGCAGCGGCAATTATGGCGTGTTCCCCACCTTGCCCGACCCCTATCGTGGGGGTGTGCAGGTAGGTAAGCGGGCCGCTCACAAGTCAGGAAAGTGGCCCTGGTAATGAGAGGTGTGGCTGGCGGGCAGCGGGAGTTGCAGGCTGGCCTGGGCTAGTGGGTGTAGGACCAGGTAATGAAGAAGCATGCGTGTAGAGTGCAGCCTCAGGGGCAGGGTGTGAAGCCTCAGCATCGCAGCAAAGCCTCGCATTCACCAGTAAGGGGCGGGCCCGGTCTTTACGCAAGCGCAGCATCAAGAAAAGGGAGGGGGAGCGCAGGAGTGAGTGGGGCCAGGAAGAAGCAGGCATCAGCGCGCGGATGCACGCGATCTGCAGGGGATGCCTGAGGCTGAAGAGAGACTGGAGGGGAGGGACATGGAATAGACTTTAGAGAAGTCTATAAGGAGTTGTTGAGAGTGGGTGGGAAGGATCAGGTGGCAGGTAAAAGGCTGGAGGTGTTGGGATAGCTAGTGCCCTTTGGAATCCCATGGATTGGGACAGTGGTGCCAGGTAAGAGATGGTCCCACAGGGGTGCAGGCTTTATTGGCATGGTGTAGGGCAAGAGGCAGGGGGGAGCATGGCATAGAAGACAGGGTGTGTGGCATCTGCAAGATCTGGGGGCTTGGCACAGAATGAGGGGGAGAAGGGACCTGCAGTGGCAGAAGCAGAATTAAGTTGTAGCAAGGATGAGGGGGAGGACCCGGGTGGGTTACAGATGAGAATCTTGAGCCTCACACATATTGTGCGAAGGGTGGAGAAGGGGCTCGGCCCTATTGAGAGTTTACAGTAGAGCAGGCCGAGTTGGGGCGGGGCGGGGCTGGGCAGTGAGGCAAGCAACGCAGTTTCTAGAAGGGATGTGTGCAATAAGGGGGAAGAGTCCAGATGGGGCAGAGCCTGAGGGAGGGACAGAGTGGTCATTTATGGGAACGCGCCATCATCATATGTGCCTGTCGGCAGGGGTGAAAGAAGGCCTGAGGAAGTGGAGATTTGTTCTGCACTCTTTAATGGGATCCCCTTGGCGGCCTTGTCAGAACTCGACTGGAATGTGCAGATTTTCTCTGATGCATAGGGTAGAATTGGTTTTGGCCTTTACTGGCAAGGACATTTGTGCGCGGAGGAATGGCCGCAGGCTTGGAAAAAGAGTGGCTGCAGTATTGCCTTTTTGTAATTATTATTCACACTGCTGGTGGCATTAAGAGGCATTCTGGGGCAACCAATTCCAGCATAAGAAAGTGCTTTTCAGGGTGGATAACATGTCAGTGGTGCAGGTCCTTCACAGGCAGTCCGCGAGGGACCTGCAGGTGTTGAAGTTGTTGAGGGGATTTGTGATGCAGTGCCTACAGCTTGATGTGATATTTAGAGTAATACATGAACCAGGTGTGGACAATGACATTGCAGATGTTTTGTCTCATTCACAGTGGAAGAGATTTTGTGGACTGGCCAAGGACATGGACAATGTCAGGACCAGAATGCTGCAGCACTTATGGTCTGTAGGAGAAAAAGGCATGCTTAAATTGGTAGCAGGGTTGCAATCTGTGTCTACAAAAGCACAATATTCACAGGCATGGGCCAAGTTCTTGGCAGGAGGGGCACAGTGGAGATCTGAGGAGTGGGCCAGGGTGGAGGACGTAGTGAAATTCATGATGAGATTGATAGAAAAAGATCAGTCCAGGGTGACAATTTTGGGTAAGTTAGCAAGCATTGCATTTATGGGCAAGCTATGGTGGGGGTATGCTCCTTCAGCAGGCGAGCTGGGGAGTAGATCCTTGAAGGATGGTTAAGGGAGCAGGGTCAGTCAGGTAGCAAGAGGAAACACTGGATATCTCGGTCATAGTCCTGGCACAGTTACTGGGAATTTACACCTCAGTCAGTGAGACAGTGCTGCTTTCTGTTTTTTGGTGTGTTTCGAGTCTTCGAGATCTTAGGGGGTAGGGGAGACAAGGGTTCCTTTGGGTGGAGGTTTCTGAAGGTAGAGCAGGGTTCCAGATGTGGCTGTATAAGTCCAAGACGGATCAGAGAGGCCAGGGTAAGAGCATTTTATTTCTTGCATTTCCTGGGGCTGAATTCTGCCCTATGACTGTGGTCTGTCTCTGAAGCAGCCGGGTGCCTGGGGGCAGGTTAGTGTCTCTGCATCGGGATAGGAAACCAGTCTCTGCTTTTCAGCTATTTGGGATCTTGCGCAAAGCTTTACCACACATCAGGCTGGATGCTCGGGGCTTTGGAACCCCCTCCTTTAGCATCCGGTTAGCTCTGGAAGTGGGCAGACAAAGGTGGAGCAGAGATAGAATCATGGATTTGAGGCAGTGGTCATCCAACGGTTTCCAACGTTATGTGCGCGCAGAAGAAGAGTGTTAAAATGTGGTGCACAGGTTGTCATGTTGTGTTTTGGTTTTTAAGGTTCTATTCCTGGGCCATTGGAGATCAGTTTGAATAAATGGATTGTGGGACATTCTTTCATAAAATGGTGGGAGCTGTAGGCCAAGTCAGGCGCTCATGTGGCAAATTTTGGGTTTAACGATGGCATGTATACAATCTCTTGGCATAGTAAAGAGGGACTGCGTTGGTGCGAATTGCTGCCTTGTTTCAGCAGGTTGTTAGTGGGTGGGAAGTACACTGATATATTGCTACTTAACTTAGAAGAGAATGACTTGGTGGTAAGTAAAGGGCTAGCTTCAGTGAAAGATATAAAAAGGATTTGAAGTAGGTTGGGAGGTGTTGGTGAGGCTGTCATGTACTTTGGGCGGAGTTCATTCCTGGGAGGATTTGGAGAGGGGTCCACCACCCAGCAGCTATAGATAAAGCAAAGAAGAAGATTAATAAGGAGATACACACCTTTTGTAGAAAAGCAGGCACAGGCTGGTTGGTGTATTCAAAATTATGCTTTGAGGACAAGGAGTTTTTTTAGAGACAACGGTGTTCACTTGTCATTTATGGGCACGGAATTGTATCTTGTGCATTTGAAACTGGAGTTAGCCAAGGTCCACCACCCGATACAGAAAAGGGGGTGGTGATGAACAGAGTGTTTGAATTAAGCAGACTGAATCATTTTTGTCCACCATAAGCGTGGAAGGGTATACTCAGATGTGAGTCCCTAGCTCATTGCACCATCAGGATTCAAGCAAGCTGGGCGAAAGACGGCTGAAATGCCAGAAACCAGTCCCCGGTAGCTTGTTTCCTTCCCAGTATAAGAATTGGCTTGGTAGTTTGGTCTGCCCTGTTCCCATGATGCACTGGGCCAGGGTCAGACTAATTTGCATATAGCCAAGTTCTGAGCTGCGATGGTGCAGTGAGCTAAAAAACGGTGATGGATCAAGCCCTGATCTTTGGACTGGGTAAGAGTGGTCTGCTTAATTCAGACACTCTGTTCATCACCACCCCCTTTTCTGAATCAAGGTCCACCACCCAGCAGCTATAGATAAAGCAAAGAAGAAGATTAATAAGGAGATACACACCTTTTGTAGAAAAGCAGGCACAGGCTGGTTGGTGTATTCAAAATTATGCTTTGAGGACAAGGAGTTTTTTTAGAGACAACGGTGTTCACTTGTCATTTATGGGCATGGAATTGTATCTTGTGCATTTGAAACTGGAGTTAGCCAAGGTTTTGAACATATACTAGACAGGCAGGACCCGAGGGGGGGGGGGGGGTGAGGGGGGGGAGGGCAGAAAAAAGTAGGGGGCAACCCCTCCCCCTTTTCTGGGAGGCAGTTGGCAGAGAAGTTGCCATTGTTTAACAAAATGTATTCTAGTTTACAGCGCCAATTCAAGCTTAAAGGGAACAGCTAGGTTAGTTCACGCCAGGATGTGAATGGATGTTCAAGGTTATGTAGGAAGTCTACTTGAGTAGGGGTTAATAGTTGTAGTGAAGGGTAGGGGAGTTTAAAGGGAACAGTTACAGTTAAACAGACCTGTAGTGGGTACAATATTACTGTATTAAGTTGTTGTAGGGGGCTTGATTTAGAGGGGAGGGTGTAGCCTATTATAAGTGAGTTAATTGTATAGTGAGGTTTTAGTTTTGTGAGGCAAAGGCCTAGGTTGTGTAGTGATGTGCACCTGTTTCTATAAAACAGCCTTTTTCACACAATCCTGGTGTCAGTGTCCATGCTGCTCCCTTCTTGACCAATGAGGATTTGGGGGGCAGCTGACCACAGGAATGTCTGGCCCCAGGTTCTTGGGGAAAGTGGAGCAGTCAGGCGACTGCTCCGGGATTGGACCATCTTTGGGAAACTTTTGTAGCCCAACGGGTATATAGACGGTAATTTTGTGGTGCCAGACACCAATTTGTGGGTGACACAGTGGCTTGTACTTAGGCAGCTTAGTTTTTGACCCGCTCTCCCATCCCTTTTTTTGTTGGTGTGGGTAAGGTCATAGTTTCAGGGGGGTAGAGTATTTTCCTGGTCCGGCTTCATTTGAATAGGTGTGCAAGGGATATTGATTGTTATTTAGGGTTGAGGCTTGGACCCGTGCATTCTGTGGTTGGCAGAGAAGTTGCCATCGTTTAACAAAGTTTATTCTTGTTGATAGCGCCAATTCAGGCTCAAAGGGAACGGCTAGATTAGTTAACGCCGGATGTCTTAGGAAGTTCAAGTTATGTAGGAAGTCTAGTTGAGATGGGGTTAATAGTTGTAGTAAAGGGTTGGGGAGTTTAAAGGGCACAGTTATAGTTAAACAGATCTTATGCGGGTACAATATTACTGGTGGGGAGGGACATTTTTAGGATGGTGTTGGGGAGGGAGATTTTTAGGGGAGGGATGTAGCTTCATATAGGTGAGAGGCTTTGTATAGTAAGGGTTTAGTTTTGTGAGGCAAAGGCCTAGGTTGTTTTGTGATGTGTTTCAATAAAATGGCCTCTTTCACACAATCCTGGTGTCAGTAGTCTGTGCTGCTACCCTCTTTCCCACAGTTAGGTTGGTGACTTCAGAGGCCAGGAGGGGCAAGAATTATTTGATGAGTTAGTGTGGAGAGTTGGAATTTCTGCTTGTGGGTGCACAGAGGATGGCGCGCTCACTTCAGGGAGTGTGAGTGCCATGTGTAGAGCTTCTATGCTACACAGAAAACCTTCAGTCGATTCTTTGCACGTACCCAGTCCTGTGTTTATCCCTCTCTGCCCTGCCCTGCTGCTGGAAGAATGCCCAGGCACAGTTTTTGAAATAGATCTTTTCACTCAGTAGATAATTACCTGTCAAACCTGTCTATCTGCAAGCGGATTATGTGAGTTTAATACCATTTGCCAGCCTTTTGGCACACCCAGTGACCTGGCAGCAGGAAGCAGTAATGAAGGCCCTATGTGCCATACCTCGTAAAAGCAGGGCTGTAATGTGTGGAATGAAGCACGTGAGTATCGCCCTGTAATTGTGCCCCATGCATGTGATCTAGGGCAAAGATGAGCTGCCCTGCAGTCTGAAAGTTCTCCCTTTGTTGAGGAGAGAATAAGAAATTGGGTGCGTCTTCATCACGAGACATATTTCATAAGTCTTTCCACATATTTCTCATGTTTATGGATGTTTAACATTGGCCTCACGTCATATGTAATTGTGATTCCAAACAAAGGCTTTTGCCCCGGGTTTATGTTGGCATCGAATGTAGGGCACATGTGTGACTCAGCTGACCACATCCCTGGCTCACGACCTCCGGTTTTTGAGCATCCTCTCTCTCATTCTTTCTATAGGAGCCCAAAGGCGCTGCAAGAGCCTCATTTCATTGATCCTCAATAAATTTGCAGAATTCAGGAATTTTTCCTTACACAAATTTTTTGAAATTTACATGAGGAAATTTGCCCTTTCTGCTGGGTCAATCAGGATTTTTTGCTTTCTTTATCTAAACCTGTAGTTATTGGCCATAGCACTCTGCACAGTAGACCCATGTTAACCAGTGATAAAATGTTTGTGCTCTCCCTATTCAACATGATAAGATAGTCATATACCTAATTGACACATTTAATTTGCTTACATTTCCATAGCATGTGGTACTACATGCAGTCAGGACCTGTACATTAAATGCTACCAGTGAGCAGTAGCACTCATTTGGCCACTCACTAAATTAGCACTATCAAACATGCTTCCAGGTCTGCTTGTATAGACTGGGTAGGCAGTTTTAAACTGCCACTTCGACTTGGAAAAATAAACATTTTGCCAGGCCTAAACCTCCCTTTTTAATACATATAAGTAACCCCGAAGATAGACCCAAAATACTTATACGGCTGGGCACATGGGGTTTTTAAAATAGAACATGTATGTTTAATGTTTTATTTGTTCCGCAGGAAAAAAACCTCCAAAGCCATTTTTCACTGTGGCAAAGCTGGCAGTCCCATAGGAAAACAGAAGGTTACATTATGAGAACTTACAGCTTAGTTTCAGTTTGGGAGCAGCTAGAAAGAAGATTAAAGGACGCACGTTATTGTAATTTAAAATGTAATCTAATGGTCAAGTCAAATGTTAAATAACTATTTTGTAATTACACTTTTAGAAAGTTGCCTTTGTGGGAGAAGAAGCTACCCCGAAAATGGTTTGGAGTGATAACAAGGGAAGCTTTGTTCATGTCCATAGCCGTACCTCTGAGTGGGCACAGGAAACTCAGACCAGGGAAGAGGGTTTCTGCCATATTGGTTTTCGGGAAAGATGGGTGCTATGGAATAGCACACAGCAAAATACACAGGAAGTGCTGCAAGATTTGGTAGGGTCACCCCTGGGAACTTTCACCCTATTGGTCAGGGAGTGGCCAAGAGTTTCTCCAACCCACAGGCTGGCTCTGGCCATAAATGCGGCAACCCTGTACCCTCCTCAGACCTCTCCTGGACCTGTAGAGAATCAGAAGAAAGGCTGCCCTGCTGTCTGCAGAGCCTGAAGGAAGACTGGATATGCTTGCTTTGAACCCAGGATCCTGAAGTAACACCAGCACTCAGTTGGCTAATCTCTTGTTTGAGTTATGGAAACAGAACAAGCTTACAGAGGTCTGTCTCCCTGCAACTGCCCAGCTGACCAGTTCCAATTGGACCTGCCCATGACCCTGCTACTGGCATCTGTTGAAGTGAGTCCTAACCCCCAAGTGGTGCCCCCCCAGGTCCTGGTTCCTTGACTGGTGTTAGAGTGTACTCTTCCTGTCCATAGTGTAAAAGCTGGGTTTTAGACACTTTTTGCCAGCTTTCTGCCTGGAGACCAGGCTCAACATCGAATCCATAGTCATCAGTGTTGAATCACTAGTCAGCATCAGCTTTCTGGCTTGCCCCACTGAAGGAGATCTGACTTCCAAAAGAGTCTGAACATAAAGGGCTTAGTTGGGATCGATGATGAGAAGCAACCAATCGATGTCAAGACCTTCCTGGGCACAGACTTCGGACTTCGCCCACTTGCATCTTTCCCACCGTCAAGGACGACTGCACCAGGACCCTGCTCTTCTGCAACATGTTGTTGTTAAACCTCACTTCGAATTCAGAGTACAACTTGTCCCAACAATTCAAGGACAACCACTTTTTCTCCATAAACATTTTTAAGTCCAAAGGTGAACTTTCCACCTGAATTGACCTTGTCCCTGCATCCAACCAGTGAGCCATCGCAGTCAACTATAACATTTTACTTTGACCTCGTCTACTATGACCAGATAACTTCTGCTGGCGCTCTGTCCTCTTTAGAGCTATTTTTTTTTAATTTTTTTTTTTCATCCTCATCTGCCCGACACACATCCCTTAGATGCAGAGAAGACCACCCGACCAGCTCACTGCCAGTGGGAGCAATGCCCTGGAAATTGAGCCGCTACACACCTAGGCAGAAATATTTATGAGTTGGTGGGAACAACCATGCATCTTATTAACGATCTCTCAAGGCAGCTTCGTGCCAGTAAAGCCAGTATGTAAGTGTCGAAATCTGGGCAGACCACAATACTGAACCATTGAGTAGGTGGGCTTAATCATCGGATCTTTGGGGGGGGGAAAAAAAACCCCCAAGAAGACAAAAAAAAAAAAAAACTTCACTTCCACTCTGTCAAAAATTTCCAAAATGTGAGGTTCTGGACTCTACATGATCTTTTCAAGTCTACCTTGGAGGTTTCATAAAGTGAGGTTAGCCATGCTGAGTGAGTGGGAGGGGTGGTGTCCACCCAATGCATGCATATCTGCCGTCTTGCCAACACGATGGCATAGAATATAAAGGACCGCGCTGCCCCAGTGATGTTCTGGTCAAAATCAAAAATGACAAATGGTAAAGTTAAGGAAATGTTGGTCTTAATAATTGAATCCAAAGTTACTTTGATCTCCATCCAATAAGTAGATATGTGGGGGCAGTCCCAGAACATATGTATATCGGAGGCTGCTAACAGTTGGCATTTATTACAGCATTTCCCCTCTTGATATTTGGATAAACGTAAAGGGGTGAGATATGCCCGGTGTAAAGTAAACAGGTGGTTTCGCCTAAGCCAAGCGGGTTTAACCAATTTATACAAAAGGGAAAAGGATTCTGTCCACCAGTCCTCATCTAATGCCGCAATTTCTCTACCCCATAGCTCCATTGGGAGATGAAAGTCCCCATCTATCTCTTCCAGTATGGACCAATACCAAAGAGCCACCTCCTTACCTCCTATCTGTTTTTCGACTAGCTGTTGTTCTAGAGGACTAATTCTCCCGGTATTAGGGTCTTTCCTGATTAATTCTCTGGCCCAGCTACTAATTTGTGTGTATTTAAATCTTGACAGTGTCGGCCCTACTTTCTCCCTGAGGACTTCCCACCGTATCAAGATGCCTCCATATAACAATTCACCCCATCTAGAAAGCCCAGCTGTAATTAGGGGGGTTGCCAGAGAATCTTGCAGGCACAATGGAAGCCCAGGAGAGTCCCAAATTTGAGCGTGATTAGAGTAGTACGCCAACCCCACTCTACGTTTAATTTGTACCCATGACTTCAGTTGTGTTAGTAGAGTCTTCAGCCTCACCTTCTTGAAAAACATTTGATCACCAAACTTGAATAAAAACCCATCTAAAGGGAGGTTTGCCCCTACCAGCATTGCTTTAAATAGATTCCCATTTGAAGTGAGATCTGGAACCTTCAAGAGCATTCTTGAGTGGGAAAGCTGGAATGCCCAAGAGTAGTACTGCAAGTCTGGGAGGGCCAATCCACCTTTTTCCCTCCTCCTCCTCAGTTTTTTCCAAGCCAACCTCGTGGCTTTGTAGCCCCAAATGTAGGAATTTATTTCTTGTTGGCACTTAAGAAGTTGCTTAGAGTCAAATGCAAGGGGAATTGTGTTAAAAATAAAAGTCAGTTTCGGAAGGATAGACATCTTCACAATGTTAACTTTCCCAAAAATTGATAATCTAAGACCCACCCAAGATCTCAAAAGGGCCCTACACTCTCTGGCGACCAGATCTAGGTTTGCTTTTGCTAAGACTTCAATATCCTGTGTTATTTTAACTCCGAGGTAACGGATTGAACGGATTGAGGGCGTCACCCCAACACCCGGATTGGCAATATTCCATGTCATAAGCTCAGTCTTATCGGCATTGATGTCGTAGCCCGAAATACTTCTGAATTCCTTGGCCTTTTCGACCACTATGGGAAAAGCATTTGCTGGATCACTGGTGTAGATTACAATATCATCAGCGTATAGCCCTACTTTTCTTTCCCATCCGCCGAATTTAAATGAAGAAATTCTTGAATCGTCCCTAAAAGATTGTGCAAGTGGCTCAATGTATATGTTAAAAAGTAAAGGGGACAGGGGACACCCCTGTCTTGTTCCCCTAGTAATCAGAAAGGGCTGGGTACATACACCATTTACCATAATGCTTGCACTAGGATTTGCATATAGGAGTCCAATTGATCTCCGAAAATTTGGACCGAATGCGAATTTCTTCATGGTTTCAGCTAAATATGCCCAATTTACTCGATCGAACGCTTTAGTAGCGTCGAGGGTCATAATGGCCAAAGAAAGAGAGAACGTAGAGGCTATGTCCACTGCCCCAATTAGGTCATACGTAAGGTCCGAGAGTTGTCTACCCTTTATGAAGCCCTTTTGGTCAGTGTGAATTATTGAGCCAACCTCACGTCCTAACCGGTTCGCCAGCACAGCTGCAAAGAGCTTATAATCGCTATTTAGAAGCGGGATTGGCCTATAGGAGCCACACTTAGCTGGGTCTTTCCCGGGTTTCGGGATCAGGACAATAATCGCCTCGCCCCATGATTTAGGAGGGGTCACACCGTTTATTAAGATGTTGTTAAAAAGTCTTGTCAGCACCGAAACTATTTCGGGTGCTAGTACGCGCAATAGTTCGCCAGGGAGACCATCAGGGCCTGTTGCCTTACCCCGCTTCACCTTTTTAATACTTTCCCTCACTTCTTCCTCTGAAATAGGCCTGTCAAGACGATCTCTTTGTTCAGAGCTAAGAGTGGGAAGAGTAATCTTCTCCAACCATCTGGATTTTGATATCGGGTCCTCCAAGGTCTCCTCCTGATATATTTGCTGGAAAAACTCAAAAAATGCTTCTCCAATATCTCTGATGGACGATCTTTCAAGTGTCTCGCCCTCCACAATGATATGCTTTATATGTTTTTTTGCTTGATCAGATTTAATTTTCTATGCGAGGACCTTACCCGCGGACTCACCGTATTCAAAGTTGGAGAGCTTACTTACTTCCCATCTCAGTGCAACCCTCTCTTGAAGAATATTATCTTGCTTCTCTTTTAAGTCTTTACGCTGTTCTTGCTCCATGTTAGTCCCATTTCCGGAACCAATACGTTGGTCCAATGATGCAATATCCCTTTCGATATTGGCGATCTTTGCCCTATATATTCTCCCTCGATAAGAGGCCCTGTTAGTTATATAACCTCTCAAATAGGCTTTATAGGCCTCACATACTATATTTAACTGAGTAGAGTTTATGTTGGTATCCATGAAAAAGTTTGTTTCTTGGATGAGAAGGTCAGTTTCTTCATCCTCTAAGAGAATCGTGCGATCAAATGACCATAGAGTCTGAGAGGATTGCTGAGCCGATTGTAAAGAGAAAAATATAGCGGAGTGATCTGATAAGTGTGAGGGCAGATATGTTAAGTCCTTTAGGGGGTCTCTTAATGAGTAACTAAAAAGAGCGTAGTCAATTCTCGACTTGTGATTATATTTATAATTATGGCATGATACGCCGAGTGCCTCGCCAGCTCTCTACCTCCATGGGTCCGCCAATCCGAGCGTTGACATAACAACCCCCAATACCTGCCTGGATTTCTTATAAGTTAATGCCCTTGAGTTGGGGGATTTATCTAATTTTGGGTTAAGTACCAAATTAAAGTCTCCCATCCAAATTATTGGACCTTGAGTTGTTAGGAGGTGGCTCTGAATTTTATTCAAATATGAGGGATCATCCTGATTGGGACCGTAATAGCCAACCAAATTATATGATCTGCCCTCTAGACTAACTTTAGCGTATAGCCACCTACCACTAAAGTCTTCCTCATAGGCAAGAATCTGAGCTCTTATTTGCTTTTTGAAGATAATTAATATACCACGAATATTCGCATTGTGGTTAGTGCAAATAAAACAGTCTACCCATCTGATTTTACTCAACATTTCCCTCACTTCGTGTTGAAGAAGATGTGTTTCCTGGATGACGATGACCTGCGCTGGAGAGTCCCTCAAATATTGCAACATTCTATACCTCCTACTCTTAACACGCAGGCCATTGACATTCCAGGACAAGAATTTTATTCCCATCAGCTAATGTCCATACCCCTACCCCAACTCATTAGAAAGTTACATCTCCCAATGCGGATTGAACAGAATAAAAATAAAAATGTATTTGATAGAAATTGTGAGTTTGGAACGGTGACTGATCGGTGAGGATATTTTATAGTTTTACCCCTTTCCCCCCCCCCCCCCTCCCCTCCCTGGAAAACCCCCCCTTAGTTAATCTGGCCGTTGGTGCCAGATTTGTCTCTCTAAGGAGTTTCCCTTGCCCAGGTCTGTTACATATGTGAAATATAGCCCGGCATACCTAGATAAGTACTTTTTTGGGGGAAACCGTCATAATTATAGAGAGTAGTAAAACTAGAGGTGGGTAATTGTCACACAATTTTCCAGTCGGAGTTAGTGCTCTAATAATTTTTCCTTTTTATTTGTTTGTATATATATATATTTTTTTTAAATTCTTTTTCTCCTTTATTATTTTTTTTTATTTATTTATTTTTTTTCCTTTTCCATCCCTATTTTTCTCTCTTCTTTTTTTTTGTAGATTTAAACACCCTCTGTGAAAAATCCCTCTTCCCCAACCTCCCTTTTTTTATATATTTTCTTTTATATATTTATTCTATTTTCCCCTTTTTTTTTTCCATATCGTTTATCTCTGTATCTCAGTGTCTCCTTACTGTTTTGCCTGAAAGCTTCCACTAGATGTTTCCCTATTGATGGTCGCTAATAGATGTCAGAAGTTCATCTGCCTCCAGTGGGGAGTGAATGTTATGCAGTTTATTGTTATACATAACCCTCAGGAAGGCAGGAAACCTCATCTGGACAGTGGCTCCCAGAGCCCTAAACTTCTCCATTTTCTGGCCTAACTCCCATTGTCTATCAAGAGTAGTTTTCGACAGGTCAGATCTAACAACATAAGAGAAGTCTGGAGCTTTTAGAGCTGTGGATTTAAGAGCTAAATTCAATATCTTCTCCTTAACATTATAGGTTAGGAAGTTGACTAGGATCTTCCTTGGTTTAGATCTCCCCTGTTTTAAACGGAACGGCTCTCTGTGAGCTCAATGAATGTCTTTTTCCAGATCTTCCACAGATTCCTCCAGATTCAGGGACTCTTTAAGCAAGGAAGCAACATTTTTTTTCATTTCACCTCCCTCTTTTCCTTCTGGAACTTTCAAGATTCTGATGTTATTCCTCCGTGAGTAATTCTCCAAAGATTCCACTCTCTCTTTTGTTGCATTTCCATCGAGCCTTAAGTAGTATATCTTCTCATTTGCAGAGTCTAATTTGGCTTTTAATTCACTTACTGTGCTTTTGAGGGTATCTGTCCTCTCTGAGAAAAGATCCACTCTCTTATCAAGGGCATCGAACGCCGCTTTTATCTCCTGCTGGTTGAGCTTGGATTCAGCGAACCCACTTTTGATCTCGCGTAGTAAATCTTCCAATGAAATCTTCTCCTGCATCTCTGGGGTCTCACCCACCTTAGCCTGAGGAGCTGAAAGCCCGACCTCCTCCGAAATATTATGGACAGGAACCCCTGAGTCCATGTCCACAACTTCCACAGGGGCAGTCCCTTGGGTATTGTCTACACCACTCATCTTTCTAAAATCCTCTTGAGGTCTGCAGGAGATTTCTAGGACCTGAGGCAACACCTTAAAGTATGATCTAAGTGAGGGGGTGAGCCTCACCGCACTACTTTTAGTGTTTTTGGGTTTTGGTTTAGCGCCTAGTTTTAAGTCTTTTAACCCTTTTAAAACAGACAGCCGAGGAGTTGTAGCCGCAGCGACTGTATTGGCAGAGTTGGCGGTATGGTCACCGGAAAAAACAAACATAGAAGAGCCCTGGGTAATCTCACTAGAACCACAAACTGAATCGTTCGCTCCCTCCTTTGCGTTACCAGGATCAAGACCCGCTTCAGTGAAGGTATCACTGAGGGTGTTATCATCAACAATATCTCTAGCTAAAGTCTGTATCTCATCACCCCCAGTCACTGATATCTTGACACCTTTAACACCTTTAACACCCGATCACCTCTGCCCGAACACCTTACTTGAGGGTAGTACTTGAACAAGTGTTTTTCCTGCTCCTTCCTCCTCTGGTGCTGCCTTAGTCCCGGTTTTAGATTTAAGACGACAAATCCTCTGGTTTTTCTTTTTATCCACGTTGGGAGCACCACCTGATTGTGCTCCTTTGGTTGTAGCAGGGCACTTTTGTGAGGAATGAAGGCTGCTGAGATCCCCAAAAACACCGCGAGCAGCCGCTCTGCGGCTTCTTCGCAGCTCCACGGCTGCCTCTGCCCACCGGGAAAGAGAAGCGGAAGGCGGGACCCTGAAGCCGCACATCCACACATCCGCCAGGTAGGCGTTGTCACTCGAGGCTGGGCTCACCCGTATGGACAAGGGCTGGACAAGGGCTGGAGCCGCTATCCGCTCTGTCCCCTTAGCGGGAGACCAAGAAGTCTGTGCAGACCTGTGCAGACCTCCGCGGCAGTCCTACGGCTCCCCAGAGACAGCCGACGAGCAGCCGACAAGCAGATCAGCGGCAAGGCTAATGCGAGCGGGCGGAGCCGGGAACCGCCTATGCCTCTCCCACAGCGCCCGCTCGTTCAGAGCGGCTCCTGCCACGGAAAGGGCGCCGGACGCCGGGAAATGAGAAAGGTAAACGCCGAATAGGCTCCGTGAGGTTGGAGTTGCTTTAGGGTGCAGCCGAATAGATCTCACTAGCAACCACAATTCAAACGAGGATTACTGCATCTTTCCGATTTTGGTAAGAAAGACTGCCGATTATGTTACGTTCCTCTGGGCTTGCAGGAGCTCCGTAGAAGAGACGCGACCTGCCCTAGCCGGCGGCCGCCATGTTTTCCCCCAATCCTGGGACCTCCTTTAGAGCTATTTTTAATTTAATATTCAAAAATTCACATCTCCGTTTCTACCTATTGCCTTTTTGTCATAATTTTATTTATTAAAGCATTCTCTATTTTTCTAAACTGGTTTGTGATTTTTATTGTGTTGTGCTTTCACTTTATTACTGTTTGAGTACTGCATAAATACTTTACACATTGCCTCTGGATTAAGCCTGATGGCATTCTGCCAAGCTACCAGAAGGTTAAGTACAGATTATTTAATGAGTTTTGTGATTCACCCTGACAAGGATTGTAATTATTATTTGAGCTGGATTATTACCCTCCTTAACTAATACTCACATTGCTTTCATCACAAAATGTTACATTATCCGATTTTGGGCCATTGTTTCCTTGTTGGAGACTAGTTTGAGCAGAAAACGTTCTTCTGAGATGCTTGTATTTGAAACACACGCATGTCAGTATCTCGTGTGACTGTTTTATGTGATGTATACTTATGAATGAAAATTTCAAGTAAGGTACCAGCTAATCATATTTCATGCCATTCCTGTAACTTTTTTAACAGTTCACAAAAGTTCAGTGAATTTGAACCTCCTACTGAAGGAGTTCAGTAGGCCCTTCTGTTCTGTAGGCCTGGAGTCCTCGACCAGCTTACTCTCGGAGGGAGTAAAGCAGGCCCCACTCTTGGCCCTGCTGTTCATGTTTAGAAGATCCCTACCACTCCAGAACCTTTTGTTTATTACAAGAACTCTCTCATCAACTCCTTAACTGAGTGCTACTTTACCCACTGTTTTCTTTTCATGAAAATCCTCCAGCCACCTCCTGGTGTTGGGTGTGAAAGGGTCTTAGCTACCCCTGACTTGCAGATTCATTCGAACTATTCCTTAATCAATCCAGATCTACCTTGGCTATCCAATCTTGTAATAACAGACGTTTATCAACTTCTCACTTTATTACAACTGTGCCCTAGTATCCTTCTTTTACAGGTGTTCTCATGCCACATTTCCTATCATTTGCAGGAGTCTGGGGGTTTCCTCTCAAAGGCTCAGCACGTTGTGGCATTGCTGGCAGAGGGTGGATACCGATGACCTCAGTTTTGCTGTAAATTATGCACTTACTTACGTAACGCTATTGTCAATTTAAAACATACTTCAAGTACAAATCACGTGTAATATTAGCTACGTGTACAGTCTAGTTCGAGCCTCTTCCCTGAAACATTCTGAGTTACTGTACAGCCTCTGTTCACTACAAGTATTACAAGGTGATGCACACTCTGCTTCCTGGAGGGAAACTCCATTATTAAAGGTCATGCAATTCTTCTACAGAAAGATAGCTCCACTCCCTCCCTGCCTGGTATGTTGTATTGTATTCTCCATGAATGTACATTATGCATACATCAATTGTATCAGCTAATAGCTATTATTATTACCCAACTCCTTGGCACTCAAAAGGACGAATTGTTGAGTCAGTCCTGTCTCAATTTGAACTTACGACCTATCTGCCGGGAATGAATTTTCAAGAGGTCAACAATGATCTGCTGAGCTTTCATTAAAAATGCACGTCAGTTGACTCTGGCTTGTCCTTATGACTTATATAGTGTGTTGGGCTGGTGGCCAAGTGGCTCCCAAGCCAACCACAAAGTGTTCCATTTGGCAAAAGTGAGGTTTTCACGCCGACAAGGCGGGAGTGGTATCAGTATAATAAAATAATGCTGACATGGCCACCCGGCTATGGTGGCATGGCAGTTTGAGCGTTTTTTATGGGTTGTTTTTGGAAAACAAAAAAAACTATTTACCTCATACACTGGTATTTGCTTGTGCAAGGGAGAGCGGCATTCGTTGTTTTTTAGTGCCTGGACAGAGAAAAATCAAATATTTTGATTAAAGGCGCATTGTACAGAAGGATCAACCTTCCAAAAGCATGTTTGTCAGCAGAGCAGCACCAGTGAAGGCAATGCCTGCATCAGAGTTGACAATAGTTCCACTGTGGGAAAACCAGGGCTTCCCCTCCTCCGAATGAGGCACGGAAAAATATAAATATATTTGCAATATAACCAGGAACCAAACAATGAAAACCAAAAAATGTATTAAAGCAATAAAACAACAACACGAAATGCAGCTGTAACTCTGAATCTTCCCGGATTGATTGGGGTTTTCTCATCAGTCCGAAATATCGCAGAAGGAATAGTGAAGTGTGAGAAAATCATCACCAGACTACAAATGATCTAAATATCAACAGTTAACTTTATAGATTTTCTATACCGAACGCCACATTCAAGTACCTTGCTCACGGTTGGAGGACTATTACCCATAATGCACTTTATATACATATCCCAATGTGGCCCATAATGAGGCATTTTGAGAAATGTAGTTACAAAAATTTCGTTAGACTCATAATCCTCATTTGCACAGACAATGATAACTTTTTCTTTCTAATTTGCATTATACGGCAAAAACTGCTGCAACCACACATTGTACATACAGTGTTATGTTATTTCCGTTTGAGTGGGGTATATGGGTATTTTAAGGGTTCAGGGCTCGGTTTGGGTTTTGGGGTACAGGGGTATTTTAGGGTTCAGGGGGAAGGTTTGGGTTTTGGGGTACAGTGGTATTTTTAGGGTTCAGGGCTAGGTTTGGGTTTTGGGGTACAGGGGTATTTTTAGGGTTTAGGGGTAGGTTTGGGTTTTGAGGTACAGGGGTATTTATAGGGTTCAGGGCTAGGTTTGGGTTTTGGGGTACAGGGTTATTTATAGGGTTAAGATAGGTTAGTGTTTAAGGGTGTTGGGGTATTTTAAGGAGTAAGGGTGGGTTATGATTATGGGGTGCAGGGGTATTTAAATGGAGCAGGCTGGGATCAGCACACGATATGAGACATGGCATGAAGGACGGAACGTACCACATGCCCCCAGCGTTTGTCACACCCCCCAGCAACGCCCACAGCACAATGCAGACACACCCACAAAGGACTACTTTGCTGCCACAGTTCTTTTACCTTTTAAATGTATATGGTGGGTGTCTGCATAGCCTATGTCCTTCTGCTGCAACTGCCCTTTCCAACGCTGTATTGGGTGTTGTGATTGGTGCTGTGGTTCCTGAGATTACCCGCCTCAAAGGTTTAGGCTCTCTCTTTATTATATTAGTATGGATATATATACCTTCCATGTGCTTATGTACTGATATTATGTATTACTTTTCTTCTAATTTAGCATATTCAATGCACTAGCCTATTTCCCACCCAACACCGCTCTCAATATATCATTTACTTCATCTCTTTGACTCATTTCGAAACTCATTCTACTACTCTTTCAGATGCACTACGCTATTTTTCACCCTATACCTCTATCAATATACCCTCTACCTCCACTCTCTCATTCATCCTAGACCCCATACCACTACTATGATCCCCAAAATAACCCTTTCTAAACTATTCCCTACTCTACCACTTTACTATTCAGATCTCCCAAACAAGCCTTTCTAAACTCTTCCTTCAGACTGTTGCCGCTCCACCTCCCTTTTCCTCATCGCAAGCCTCCTCCTACTGCTGTGAGCTCCCAAAAAAATAATCAAAATTCTTCCCCTCCACTCTACCGGACTAATGTGTCTATTACTCAATACTAATTTACCACTAATCCTTTATGGGTTCTAGAGTAGCGTGCTACTCGCCAAAAAAGCACTTCAACACCTCATCAGGGGTAGCAAGCACTATATAAATGCAAACCTTTTTCCTTTTCGATCCTTCTCAATCCAAATAACTGACTAACATATCCACCTCTCATATTACCTTCATATTTCACTATACTAATTCACCACTAATCCTTTATGAGTTCCGGAGTACCGTGTTACTTGCCGAAAAGTGTTTCAATACCCCTTCAGGGGTAGCAAGCGCTATATAAATGCAAACCTTTTTTACCTCTTCTATCCCTCCACTATCCTTCTCAACTCAAAAAACTAACTAACATATCCATCACTCAAATTACTTTCATATTTCACTACACTAATTCAAAACTAATCCTTTAAGGGTCCCAGAGCAGTGTGCTTCTTGCCAAAAAAGTGCTTTTACTTTTCATCAGGGGTAGTACGCGTTATATAAATGCAATTACAATACAATGGGAATAGGGACTCGGGGACTTGAAGACAGGAAAACTATACAGCCTATCATATTAACTGTTTTCAGTTTTAAATGTATGTGAAAAATAGTGTGACTCACTGGAGAGTTGGAGTTCCCAGAGTGGGGTACAACAATCAGAAAACAAGATGTTCCGGTCTTACTAATTACATTGTTAGTCATTTGTCATCCGGTGTGCTGAGTCTAGCTCTGGAGGGCACTTCTCCAAAAAGTATAGGTACATATTAGGGAGAGTAAAACACCCAGGTGTGCTGAATTTCTACTTCATCAGTAGCCTAGCAGACACATAAAACCTTATCAGAGGTCCAGTGGTTGAATGAGTCTGTTGGGGACGGCAAGGTGTTGGACATCTAATTAAAATGGAGGTGATTGACACTATTTCAAACCAATGGTTGAGGTGGGCTCGCTCAGGTAAACCAACGGTTTGCTGGGGGATGTTCCAAGCCCATTCACTGAGTATTGAACATTAGAGGTTGGCTTAACCAAGCGTAAATATTGCCCTAGATAAAGACAGGGAAATATTTGGTTATTCTAGCAGAGAAATATGGACAAAGTAGGAACTGTGTTCCTGAAATCAGCAGTGCAGTGGGTAGATTATATGGTCCTCAGGGCCGTATTGGCCATCTTTATATCTTACATCACATTTTCTGTGATTGTTTTATTTGGGGTTTTCATAATGCTCATACTTCTTCGCAGTCACTTCAGAGCACATCCAGTAAGAATGAAATGGGGAGAAACTCATATGACTGGCTTGTGAGGTAAGAATTCTTATGTGCATTATGGCATAGGTGGGTCATAGTGGTAATGAACAGGTGAGTCCTCAGCTCTCTGCCAAAACCTCCGGAAGTCTTCTTTGCCCCTGAGATGGGCTGGTTTGAATTCTAGTGTGGGGAGCCTTGTGTGTAATGAGGTATCCCAATCTAGCCAGTTGTATGAGTGGTTACTTGGGCAGTTCCATCTTAGGCTTCCGATTGGCTCCCAGAGGCAAAGACTTGTGTGAGGTAGTCCGGTGCTTTGCAGTGCCTTATGAACTAGGCATATAGTCTTGAAGTGGGATCCTTCTATGTCTGGTAGTCTACTTAAGCACATCTGGCTCTAGTTATTTCCTGGAAGATAGGCAATCTAAAGATGATATGGGAGTACAAGGAAATTATTGGGCCTACAGAGTGTACAAGTGGTATTGATCTGGCGTTCTATGCAGATGAATGTGTTTTAATTGAATTTGGTGCCATTGTACCAGCGATGTTGGCAAGTTATATTTTGGTACATGGAAACATAGGGGATGTTATGTAGGAATAAAATAATGATCTATGATTTTGAGGAGTTAGAGTGGTCAAATGGTACTATACATTTGGAGCACACTTACAGGCTATACATTAGTGTGCATCCAGTTTGGGGAGCATGTTTGACTACAAAATGGCCAGAGTCTATAGGGCAAAATGACTGGGTTGACCAGGTGATTATGTTTTCAAGATGTCTCTGGATGGGTTTGAGGACAAGTGTGAACTCTGGAAGGGTGGGGGACGCTCAAAGTTCGAAGGAAGACCATTTAACAGGAAGAGGTTGGGCAATTAATAGAAATAAATCTTTGAGCAGGTTCTGTCCAGGCTAGTCAATTAATCCTCAAGGACCAGTGTGATCGTATGACTTGTGTAAGTCACTGGTGAATCCCATGTTTTTTTCTGCAAAGGGTTGACGTAGCTTCTGGAGACAATTTTATGTCTTGTGGGATAATGTTAACTTCAGAATCCAACAGTGCGCTGGAGTTTTAGGCTTTTTCGGTGGGGTGTGGTTGAGAACATCCCATAGGTGGGAACCCAATGAACTGAAGGGTAGCAGGGTCAGTAAACACAATTTCCACCCTGGAAGCACAGTTTGATCACATCATTCAGTATCTCTGTATATTTGTAAACGTGACACCCTGGTGTACAACTTGAATTATCAGAAGTTGTGAGTCACATGCTGACTGCTTGATGTCACTGTTGAGTCAACGGCAGCTCACCCATGGGTTCTAGTACCTGTAGAAATTCTACCAGCTTTGAGTCCCGAGGCTACAGTATTCTCTGGCAGCACCACATGTACAACAACACAGCGTGGCACGATTAGTACAGGACGCGGGATCCAGCAATCCCTGGAACCGGTTTAACCACATTTTTCAAGAGTCTCCTTTGAGAAGGAAGTATAGCGTTGAATAGCTTGGGATTGCAACATCTGTGGTATTTTCCCTGCCTTCTTCAACGGACAGACAATATAAGTAGCACTCTGCTGCAGTTCCAAACAAGAACATCGACAGCACGGATACACATACAGTCACTGGGCACAGAGACAAACAGGCAGGCCCAGACACAAGGAGGCAGAAGCCAACACTGATCCAGAAAATGGGACCAACCTCATTGTTTGCAGCTCTATTCGTCCTCTTCCTGGGTAAGATTTTTTTGTAACAAATGTAGCCCTGTTGATTGTCTTCGTAATTTTGAATATCCAAGGCCTGCTTAAGCCAAGCATAGAGACAAAAATTCCGGGAAACGTGATCCAATTATTTAACAGTAGGTATATTTTGAAAATATTTGGAATGAGTGTTCACTTTGATTTCCGACAAAGGCCAAAATATCTACTTTATTATTATGCCACCTAAATAGCCCAAAACTTTGGTCTGGGAGATTATAAACTGTAGACTCAGCTCAGCATCAGAAGCATACATTTACGAGCTGCCTGGAAATACTTTCAAAAGGAAAAGCAGGCGTTCAGCCAGACTGCTAGGGTAATACCTTTCTTATTATCCTGAAAGCAACAGGGAACGCGTTCTGCATGTTGTGATCCTATGAGGTGGCTCCTGCGGCTAGCCCTCCATGACTTCTGCCTTGAAGCTTCCAAGTCAAGTAGCCTGTGTTGCATTTCATAACAAGATTTTGGAAGGATTTCTGAGTCCCTGGCCAGGAAAAAGTTGCATTTGGCTAGGAATATGGAAAAGGTGGCCTAAAAGGATGTGTATGTGGTTGTGACCAACATAAATGATCAGTTGCACCGACCAGACCAGATACCTTGAGGGACAGCAGACTTTCTTATGCTCATTCAATTTGGACTGATCACGGCAAACATATGTCTTAGGGCGACTCTGCCCTTTATTTAGAGTTTGGCACATGGGATACTCAGACAAAATGTGACGGATACTCCATCCACCGTATTACAAGTGCCATAGGATAAACTGCACTTGTAATATGGCCATATAACACCAGGACCGGTGCCTGTCAATGGCACTTTGACGATGCCCCCTCGGCGGAGTCCATAACTATTTGTACTTACCTCGGAGCCCGAGCAACCTTGGCCGATGCCCAGTGGAGCTGTCCTATGCAGCTATAGAGGAGTTTTGGCTCTGGTTCACCCCCTCGGCCGACACCTACCCAGCCGGACATCTGACATTGTTTTTCTCATCGCCCTGTTGTGTTTCCTTCCCTCCCCCGCATCTCATCTTTTTGTTTTCTCCTATGACCTTACTTGAAACCTGTAATTGATGTAACTATGTTACCTGTAACGCTCTGATCCTCATGTAAAGCTCTCTGATACCTCCGGGTCTAGCCAGCGCTATATAAAAGTTAGCAAATAAATAAATAAATAAATAACTAAATAAATAAAATAATATTGCAGACAGGATATCTTACACGTTTGTGACAAAGTATCCCATCCGCCTAACTCTAAATAAAGCCTTCTGTCTATAAGAGGCCAATGAGTTTCCTTGGTGGCCTATACGATGTCTCTTAATGTGGTTTCCTCATCAGTGCTTTTCATGGCATGTTTGTGGTGTCCTAATTTTACACACTCTCATTATTGCATGGCCTAGTTAGGTTTCTACGACGATTGTATAATATCAATAATTTCAAGCGTTTTTGTTGACTTTTTAGACTTTTTAGTGCTTGAAGGATTATATATTTATTTATAAGGATTGTTTGCCGTCATGTGTTGGGCTACTGTGGCGATACAGACTTTCTATAAATTATAGAGTTACTCTTTGTATTTTGATTTAGTTGCAGCATTTTATGGCAATTTTAAGATTTGAAGGCGTAAATTAAAGGCACCATTAACCCTCTGTGTAGAACAGTGATATGTTATCCACAACTTTCAAATATGTTATTTCACGCAACCTGACTTCACGTGTTCATATTACGACTTAACACACAAAGATTGGATTTCCTATTGAAAATGTGTTTTTGAAAACTACTAGGAATGAAAAATAGAGAAAAAAGATCAGTTAATCCCCATTTCGTGTGAAGCGACAGCATTCCAGCATTGACATGACAAAACCTAAAAGGGGCGCATTCATAAAAAAAGAACTGCAGTATAATATAATATCATATCATATAGCATCATTTCATAGCAGATATATCATGTTGCTTTGATCCTGATTGCTGGAAAAGGCTGTACACACTTTATATTTCCCGCACTGGACAGGTGCCAAAGCATGCTGTTACTGGAGAGCAGAACTCAGTGTACGCCGCATCTTCCTTGAACTCAGCTAGGAAGGAGCTACGCACTTACGTAACACGTGGGTCTGCAGCACCGAGCGCGTGACAGCATCTCGATTCCCTAGGTTGTGACCTCGATTACTTAATTCTTCCGGGATGATTCGCCCTCACTCCTCCTCGCCAGGTGCATTCCATCTACTTCCGGTCCTGACTTACTCCACTCTTCCCTCTCACCGACGCCTGCACGTTCATGGTTCACTCTTGTCAGTTTCATGTGTAGATCCTGTGCACGTGCCTTACCTTTGGTCCAGATTCATTAGTAAGCACTTCCTGTGTTTTGGAAAGCTGCCGCTCATTCTAAAGTGGCTGGTTACAGGTGCCCTGGCAATGCCCAGTAACAAGCACAGAACACAAACTATATCTTGTACTTTTTATAATATTCTGAAGATAATTCCGGAAAGATTTGACTCAACAGTTCTACTTTTTGTATACTTCCTTTAATGTATGCGAACCAGAAAGAAGCAATAATCCCCAGAAGTTTTAGCAGGTTTGGTTGATTATAGGCCAATCTGGCAGGACTGGTCTGTCAGATTAGTGTGTGGACCAGTTTTTAGGTGTTTGTGGGCCTTATTTATGGTTTGGTGGACCACTTCTTACTGCTGATTGTATTCCTATAACCACAAACATTGCCTGCAGCAAGCAAACATCCATGCAGTCTTCCTTACCTGCAAAACACCTATATATAGCTTATCTTTCCAAGTTCAAAACTGCCCATGTTTGAAAATGTGGGTCACTTTTTAGCCATCTGATTCGCTAACGGGTGAGAATTCTAATTGGGTGCCTGGGTCAATTTCCTGACCTAGTACGACCCGGTGCACCAGGTATTGAGGAGACGTTTGTTTTCGGTGATATCAAGTTCCAGAACTCTGAGGGACAAGAGTTGATGCCCTTTAGTCCCCTGTGCAGTGAGGGTAACATACAGGAATCGATGTGTCTGCACTGGTTCTCACAAGTAAACCTGTATTTCCAGACATTTCATCATGGAAACACTCCTCAATGTATGTTATTATCGGGGGGAAGGGGGGCCTCATTTAAAAAAAACATCAGATATAACAGACGCAGTAACACCTCTTCATTTGTGTCTGTAGTGTTTTTTTCTTTTTGCCAAAGTGGGATTACTGGGCCATTGTTGTAGCACAAAGGTGGCATGTGAGTTGGAGACTCATTACCAGTGCGGGGCACCAAACATGGTGGTTCAGACACAGGACTGTTCTCTTGAAATATAGATGTTCCTTTAGTAGGTCTACGCGCTTGTGATAAAGTGGATCCTACTGCCCACGTTTAACTGCTTCTCTTGTCATTATTCTGCAGGCAACAGCCATGCGAACTCGCTCCGCTCAGCGCCCAGCACCATGATCCCTGACATCATGACCTTTGACTCCAGTCCCAACAACGTGAACCGTAACAACGGTAAGTGCTGCTGCCCACCTATAATAAACAGAGAGCAGTTCAACATAGGCAAAGAAGGTGGTAAGCGTTTACCTTTTGTGCTTCTTGTACATGAAGGCCAGGAGCAATCAGGATAGATCTGAAAGTTCCCTCAACACAAGACAAAGGGCCTGATTTAGACTATGGAGTATAAATTACACTCATTTTATGCAACAGAGTAAAATACTCTATCGCTCTGACACAGTAACTATCCTCCCAACTTAGAGTTCAGCCTTGACAGAAAGTGCTGTCACAGCGGTTCCTGTAAATGAGGTAAAAATTTGACAGACTGTGACATCTATCCAATCTTTAAGAACTTTGATTTGGTCAATGGTTGCTACCATCCATTCTAATTGTGATCAAATTAATTCCCAGCCTGATGCTTCTAGTGCTGTGTTAAATATGGCAATGGCAGATCAAAATACATGTATCTAAAATGAAGCCTGAGCAAGGCATGCAGCGGTCATGCAGATGTTTCAACCCAGCATAGCACGATTCTCATCAAGACCGGTTTTGCCTACTTATCATACGCACCATCACATCTCTGATCTGTAACACTGTCTGCTGCAAACATTAATAAGTTCAATAAATGGTCACAGAATTTTTCAGATGGTTACACACTGTGCCATTGATTTTACATTATGGCTTTGGTCTTGTTGTAAAGTAGTTCCTTGCTACAAACAGCAGCGCACATTTGTCAGCAGCAGCTTCTCAATTCCTGGGCGAGGCTTTACACTAGAGGCTCACAGCTCCATTAACTGCTCTCGCCACCAAAGTCCTACTGAAGGCAGCACTACCTGACCCTCTGTCGAGCTCTTGACACAGTGCACGCCAGCCACGTTGTCTTTGCCAGTGCTTGTTAGTTCTTAGGCCATTTCCCCGTTTTACCACTGTCATTTGAACATCACTCAGTGTGTGGGGACAGAAGATTTCCCCAGGCACTAGGCCTTGCAGTGTTCCTACTCAGCTAAACTGACTATAAAACAGCAAATGATTTTAAACGACCATAATATACCAGCCTACTGCACAGGAGAGGCTAGCACCCACTCAAAATACCTACTCTTAACATAAAAAGGACATACATTTTCGTCTTTTTCTCATGACCACGATATTCTTGCTTCCTACAGCTCACTGCCCCCATCACAGCATTCCCTAACATATGAGGGACTATTAAACTTCTCTTGCCATTGGTCAGCATGTCCACCAATGCTTAATTTGTTAAAAATAGATCAGGGGTCCTCATTTTTTCTCAAGAGCACGCCAAAGCTCGCTATCATTTACTCCACCTCTTGCCTCTGTCTGTAAATGTCATTTTAGACTCAATAACAAATCTTCTTTTTCCGTCGTGTAGTCTGCGGCA
Organism: Lissotriton vulgaris; assembly: GCF_964263255.1. NCBI lineage: Eukaryota > Metazoa > Chordata > Amphibia > Caudata > Salamandridae > Lissotriton > Lissotriton vulgaris. Next base: position 1,320,173,370 of record NC_141695.1, on the reverse strand, counting down.
GATCCAGAGGTCAAAGCCGGATCGTTGGAGGACAAGATGCCCGCAGTGGCGAGTGGCCCTGGCAAGTCAGCGTCCGCATGTCGGACCGTGATATTTGTGGAGGTGTCCTCATAGCGGATAAATGGGTTCTGTCTGCTGCTCACTGCCTCAGACGGTAAGTGTCCGTGCTCCCTCTTCATATCCTATCACGTTTGGAATCTCATGAAAGCAAAAAGGGAATTGGTGGTGTGGTCAGAAGTTGTTGCGCCTAAGTCAACAGCAGCTCCTTATATGAACTTTGCAATGCCCATTAATGTTCCTATAGCTCTGTCTATTGTACTGAAGAGGCATGTATGTGAGTAACTTTACTCTAAAGAAAATACAAGTGTTATGTAAACACTCATGCCATTCACTGCATTTGACAGAATGTTCTCCCCTCAGGCACCATCCATAGAATTCAGGCAGCAGTACAATGCATCAGTCGTGGCAGCCATTGTTCACAATGTTACTTGGCTTCCAGCTGTTTGTGGCCACGGATGTTTCAACACAGAAAACCATCCATTAACATTGGCCTTCTGCAGGTCCCATTTGAAAACAACTCCCAACAAGTTATGTACTGAGATTTAATTGTGCTGCACCAATTTAACATTGTCTGCATTGGTTTTACAGTGGAAAGCTCATTCAACAGCAATGCATTGTGATTTCAATATGGTGTGAGAGTATTTTTTTTAAAGGGGCAATACAGCATAGAGAAATAAGTCGCTTTTCCCAATCCTACATTCCTAGAGAAAAAAATCGCTTTTCCCAAACCTACATTTCTAACAATCAGCAACAATAAGCATTCGAGAATGTTCCTTTGCTTGAGGATGTCCACTTTGATTTTGAGAACTATTGTGACATCGTTCACAGAATGGTCCCTTTAATATAGGAGATAGCATGCAGCGTCATTGCCACAATTCAGGCCACCAGTATTTAAGGTCCTCCCCTTTCTCAAGTTTCTGCTCTAAATGTTCCCGTTACACGTTTCTTATGGTCTAATTTCCCACGTTTCTTATGGTCTAATTTCCCATTCAAATATCATGCCAAGAAATGTTTTGAATGGAAAACATAATAAACCTATTTATAGACTATGATAAGCCTTAAATCGATGAATGGGAAATATGTGGCGTCAGTAAACCCCTAGGATCCAGAAGCAAACACCTTCGGTCCAGTTAGTGGTACAGAACAACATATCGGCAGATACATGTTCTTATTCACACGACCTCAGAGGCATGCAAGGGTCCTCGACTCTGGGACACTCTAAAGGGGCCAGCCACCCTGCTCATGGGCCTGCAAGGGCTTACATTACACCCTTGCGTACGGTGAGACACCTGTGTGGGTGGGAGAAAGCATTGCAGCTTAGCTTCCTTCCCTCACTATGTTGGATTATGTTATGAATTTCAGTGAAACTATGTGACCCATACTAGTAATTACTCATCTGCAGTACACTGTCCGGGTCAACACACCACAAAGGGAAGGGGTTGCTGGGGTGAGGATGCAGAGTTTGCAAATAACAATGTTAGATAGGAAGGAGGTTCAGGAGGAAAAAAAACAACAACAAAAACATTTTTTCAGGACAAGAGTCGAAATAAACACAATAGTTTCCCAGCATTATTGATGAAGCCCAAAAATACAAATGTGGTTAGAGTGTTTAACATATCTGTTGTTCTCTTTCAGGGCGCGTCCCGAACAAATCACGGTGGTCCTCGGGACCTTGCAGCTATCAGGCAGCAATCCCCACGCTGTGATCTCGAAGGTGAAGACCATCAGAAAGCACCCCAACTACGATTTCCAGAGTAGATCCCCTGGAGACCTTGCTCTGGTGGAGCTGCAGACCCCTGTGAACTTCACCGACTACATCATGCCCGTTTGCCTCCCTGACTCGCTGGTCCACTTCCCCACTGGGATGGGCTGCTGGGTCACCGGCTGGGGGTACATCTCTTCTCAAGGTAAGGGGATCTGGCCATGGAAGACCCTCCAGAGCATGCACCATTGTTATCTCCTGTATTTTAGCAGAACCCTACTTTGCAGCTTCTCATGGCAAGTAAGGGAGGTGTATGACATTACCACACCTTACTTCACCACGCACATCTTTACATCGCCGAATTTACAACGCATACCACTACCACGCATTTACTTTCACTCACATTAGAAACGGTATGTAACTGTTACCACAGATTTTTTACAACGCATACCATTACAACGCATACTATTACAACGCAGGTCATTTTACAACGGATACCTTTACATCGCAATACACTACAACGCACATACTATTACAACGCATACCATTACATCGTAAGTATAATTATAGGTAAGTTTATCTTTTTTTATAAACATTGGGTTTTGGGGTACAGGGGTATTTTTAGGTTTTAGGGTTGGGTTTGGGTTTTGGGGTTCAGGGGTATTTTTAGGTTTTAGGGTTGGGTTTGGGTTTTGGGGTACAGGGGTATTTTTAGGTTTTAGGGTTGGGTTTGGGTTTTGGGGTACAGGGGTATTTTTAGGTTTTAGGGTTGGGTTTGGGTTTTGGGGTACAGGGGTATTTTTAGGTTTTAGGGTTGGGTTTGGGTTTTGGGGTACAGGGGTATTTTTAGGTTTTAGGGTTGGGTTTGAGTTTTGGGGTACAGGGGTATTTTTAGGTTTTAGGGCTGGGTTTGGGTTTTGGGGTACAGGGGTATTTTTAGGTTTTAGGGCTGGGTTTGGGTTTTGGGGTACAGGGGTATTTTTAGGTTTTAGGGCTGGGTTTGGGTTTTGGGGTACAGGGGTATTTTTAGGTTTTAGGGTTGGGTTTGGGTTTTGGGGTACAGGGGTATTTTTAGGTTTTAGGGTTGGGTTTGGGTTTTGGGGTACAGGGGTATTTTTAGGTTTTAGGGCTGGGTTTGGGTTTTTGGGTACAGGGGTATTTTTAGGTTTTAGGGCTGGGTTTGGGTTTTGGGGTACAGGGGTATTTTTAGGTTTTAGGGTTGGGTTTGGGTTTTGGGGAACAGGGGTATTTTTAGGTTTTAGGGTTGGGTTTGGGTTTGGGGTACAGGGTTATTTGTAGGTTTTAGGGTTGGGTTTGGGTTTTGGGGTACAGGGGTATGTTTAGGTTTTAGGGCTGGGTTTGGGTTTTGGAGTACAGGGGTATTTTTAACCTATTTTTACAAATTAAAAAATTTAAATTAATTTAATTAATAATTTTACTAAAATAATATATAACAAATAATTAAATAAAATAATACATTAATAAATATTTACAACATCTTTTTAAAATTATATATCATTATTATATACTTACCTATACTTACGTTGTAATGGTATGCGTTGTAATAGTATGTGCGTTGTAGTGTTTCGCATTGTAATGGTATCCGTTGTAAAATGACCTGCGTTGTAAAAACTCCGTTGTAATGGTATGCGTGCTAAAAGTACGCGTTGTAACATCATACATCCATTAGAAACACCTTCCCCATACATTCCACTACAATGCATACTTTTACCAGGCTTGCTGTTTCTGAAAAATCCTGTCACAGTATTACCCTGCCACCTACTGTTAAAAAATGATACATTAATTGCCTTTGTTGTTTACAGGTTTGGTGCTCTTTGAACATTTTATAATGTTTGGGGGGGGATGGGTGACGTCCCAAACCCCCTTTTTAAAATACTCTCAAATGGGTGTTTTCGTCTTGTGTTGTAAAGACTTGCATGCCAACAGTCTTTACGACTTAAAAAATGAGTGTAAAATGTAAGACGAAGTAAAAACTTCGTGGTGAAGACGGTTTACCGCAAGGGGTCGGTTAACATAAGCATAATTGGCAATTAGTTGAATGCAACAAGCAGTATTGTAAAGAAATGTAAGTCATGGCACCAAAAACTATGACAGATAGGAGCCAGCGGCGGTCCCTCCTGAATATAATTTCCACTGGTGCACACTTGGTTGTGTGATCTAGTTGTCAGGCATGAAACCAGGAGACGTGGGGGCATATTTACAAGCCTCTAAAACCTTCGGAGTGTCACTTTTTTTTACGCTCTGGTGGCGTTGCTCTCTACCTTATGTGTACAAGGTGGCATTAGGCCACTTAACGTAGCTTGTAAATATGCCCCTAACTGCAGCAGCCCACTGCAGCTAAAGGGCGGGCAGTGGTGGTTGCTGTGGGTGTGCCACTGCAACACCCATTGCTTTTTAATGCTGCCCCAGAAGGCTGGGGCAGAGCCAAAAACTAAGGCCAGGTAAATCTGGTTTTAGGATGGCGATACGAGGAGAAATGATTAATTTCTCCTCATATTATGCTCTTTCTATCTGTGCTGCATTCTGCAGCACACATAGAAAGAGCAAATTGCCTTTAAAGATTGTTTATGTGCAGGAAGGTGTCCATTTCTGCTCCCAAACAATAGCCCCTGCAGCGCAGGAACCCTTGAAACATGGCGCAAGGGTGCCTGCACTGGCACTAGGCAGCATTTTTAGCTCCAGCGCTAGAAGAAGTTCAGGGGTGTGCTGATTTTTGTAAATACAACACATCCCTTCCTTTTGAAAATGTCAGAGCGCGACGTTGCCAAATTTGGCATTACACCGCGCACCACCATTTTCTTGTAATTATGCTCCATGGTTTCTTATGCCTGTTTCCTTAACTCACCAAATTGTGTGATACTGTAAAAATCTGGTAATCCACTTAGACTATTTTCCTCAACTGCCAGAATTATTGCACAGACACTGGTTACTCCTTAATATTAGGCATAGTAAAAAAATCTGTATGTAAATAAATGCACACAATATAAAATACTTAATTTCACTTGTGATCACAGTAGTCATTGTACATTAAGATTTTTATTTGACATTTGAACCAAAACTGCTGCCATTCCCGAAATTTATTGTCACTTTTTGAAACTGAACAGCCCTCAAAACTTTCTCCAAATGTCATTGCATAGTGTTCTGTGGGCTAACTGTGTATGTCAGTAATGTCATTTTAAATTTGGAGCATACATTTCAAATTTGACGTAGATTCTATTAGTTGGGACAAAAATAGCATAATTTTCAAGTTTCTCCAGACAAAAAGGGTGGATTCTGGGGAAAACCTGGCAGCAGCAAAGATGAAACAAAATAGCATGATTCAGATACCCAAAGCATAATTAAGTTAAATCAAGGAAATCAATGACTATGACCAGCAGGGCTGGCAAAGGGGGAAGAACACTAAAAGCAAGACTGAAAATGGGGAAGGTTAGAAGATGGCTGCTTAAGAAAATAAAAGTGAGGCGTGAAGGGCATTTAGTACAAAAGGAAAGGGGGTGAGTGAGACAAGCAGAGCTTATAAAAGAGTAGCATTGTTGAGAGAAGCCTAACATTTGCCTATTTTGTACATTGCAGAGGCACTCCCTTCCCCTGGTATCCTGCAGAAGGCCAAGCTGCCCCTCATTGATGCCGAAACATGCGATGAGCTCTACCACATTAAGAATGACTTGCTGAATGAAAACACCAGCCTGGTGAAAGAGGATAAGATATGTGCCGGATATGTGGAAGGGGGTAAAGATGGCTGCAAGGTGAGTTAAATCATTAACTAAGCTTCCAGGTTGAAAAGTGAAAACTCCAATTTGCTTGCGTATTGTGTAACTGGTTTTATGGGATTTTTCTTGGATGAATCAGTTGGGAAGCTAGATAGTGAGTTTCCAAGAACCACTACACTATATAGCGCCTAGAGCAAATGTTTTCAACATTTCATGGGGCAAAAGCAATCACCACAAGTTTTTACCCTATTGTTTTCAATGTTTAGCTCCATGGGAGAAGACACTCTGATACACATTTGAATGATGTATCCAATCAGCTTTATTGGCCCCATTCTTCTTTACCCTCTTCATTGTGGCAGAAACCATGATTTATGGTTGTTCCATAATATTGACTACAATAATATCGACATTCAACAATGTTTATTTCACAGTATTACTGCCACTACATTATCGATGTAGATATAGAAAGGGACTGTAAATGTACCTATTTTAACGCCACATCTAAGCACCTTAGTGATAAAACTTCAGATTATATGATAGGATATTCAAAATCTGTCACCTGCCTCTGAATTGAAGATGTATAGGTAGATAAGTTTGAGAACCTTTTCTTCTCACTTTTGATTTTTATTATCCTTCAATGTTTCTGCTTTAAGGAGTGGGGTGTTTTTGGTTGTTCTACAAAGAGATCTTGTTCTATTAAATGTGAAAACACCAAGAACATGTACTTTTTAAGTCGTGCATAGGTGGGTTTAAGAGTGAGGTTGTGTGAAACTCACTTGTAAACTCGTACATTGGGGGTACTTGGCAGTCCAAAGGTTTTCTATGATTTTCGCATCATATGACCTCTTGATCGCTGGTTTAGATGCACCATAGCTTTTATGAAGTATGAATTGTTGAAAAATGTATAGCAGTCCCCCTGACTGGAATTATGTGCCCCACACGAGGTGTTCTTATGTCTCGGACCACCAGAGCCAACACCACTGAAGGTTTCTTGAAAATCAACACATAAATACAAATTGCTTGTTGGATGTGGTGTCTGCCCTCCTGACATGAGTAGAGCCCAACTGGCAGGGCATTGTGGCAAGAGGCTTTCCATGACTGTCAGTATTTTGCCTTCTCTGTAGAACAGCTGATACAGTTGATGTCTGCTGAGTGTCACTTGGCCCTCAGAGTTCCCCAGCAGTAGAGCATAGGATGGGGTGACTTTGAATCGAAAACTAAATTACATGAACATTTCTCACATTAATCTCTCAGTGAGCTGGACCTCATCGTTGACATATGTCAGCTAACGCAGGTCATGGTTCAAGTCTCAGCATGGCCAGCTCTTTTTTACATTAGTCTGTGATTGGAAAACCGAGTATCATTACAATGGGTAGTAGTAACACCTGATATTTAGAACTCTTAGAAAAAGTGGACAGGTAGTAAGTGCAGCTGTGAAAACACGTTCAAATTATTACAAATTAGTTTGGACTTTGCGGAGGCATCCTCTATTTTATGTGCAAAGCTAATGAAAAAATTAAATTGCTGTTGTAAAACTAAGGCTCCCGACCAAAACGCTAACCACTCCCTAAAACACATTGGCACTGTAAAAATGATGATGCCATCTCAGCTAAATTCAAAATCCATACTCTGATTCATGGACCTAACAGTCCATCTCATTGTACATCAGTTATTTCGTCAGTTACGATATCATGGACAACAAGAGATTTATCTGCTGAGACTTTCCATGTGTGCCTTCGATGTGAAACGTGTTGATTTGAGTTGTGTCCTTGTGGTTGTAATTACAGAGGGGCTTGGGGCGGGCATATCTGCAAACGTAAAGTTCTGAAGCAATAGTATGACTTCCTTTATCCTTTTCAGGGGGACTCTGGTGGCCCACTGGTCTGCCAACAGGATGGGACCTGGCTGCTGGCAGGAATCTCGAGCTTCGGGGATGGCTGTGCATTGGCAAACCGCCCAGGCGTATACACCAGGATCCCTGCTTACATCGACTGGATCAAGCAGATGGTGCCGGAGATCAATAGCACCACGCTGAACCTCAAAATCACAGCCACTAGCCTGGTGCATCAGAATTTTGGAAGAGCTGCCAGAGTGAGCTCTGATGCCCACCTCCCCACCGTCAGCCTGACCCTGGTTACCATAGCCAGTATGCTCCTGAGAAAACTTAGTGACATTTAAAATGTCAACTTATCATCCATAACCAACATCAACTCCGCCCAATCCCGCCTGATAAATGAGGCAACTAAGGGGCGATCCTCTTAGTATAAACTGATTGTACATTCACAGGTTATTACACAATGAAGGAACCCTACCACTGTGAATGAGAAGAAACAGACATACATGTATGTATGATGGACTCCAGGCCAATGTTACATGAAGAATGTTCCTCTTACGTGTGTATTGTGTGGAACACTATTTGAAATGCGAAATAGAGTGATATTTATTTATTATTACATTATTTATTCTTATGATTATTTAAACACCGCAGGATCTCAGTGTAGACACTAGATTACCCCAAGACACTTCAGTAAGAAGATTCAAAAATATGATGATAATATGGAATAAATGAGCTGCTTCAAAGTATGAAATTACTGTGGGTAGACTCCATAGCAGACAGCTGGCAGAGGACCAACATGGCTCCTATGGATTAAAGATTCAAATGTGATTCGAAGTGGGTAGAGTACTTGTAGAAAAGGACATATGGATATGCCCATCTGCCTTCTGGAACTCTAATCGCCAATGGATACCTGCATTGGGGAAGTCAGTGTTGAGGTGTCGGATCAGGAAATGCTGTCACAGGAAGTGATGCGCATCAAAGAATGAATTGTCACAGCTCAGAGGATGTATAGCCACTCAGACGGAGACATATCCTTGTTATAGGGGTTGTAACCAGAACTCCTACACTCCTTTCTAGATTAGAACGAGTTTCTCCTGCAAATTTACGTTTAATTGAAACACCCTAATTTTCAGAAACGTTGAGAAGAATCTATAGAAATTCTATGAACACCCAATTGAAACTGCTTACTGCCCACTTCTCTTCCAAAACAAATTTACTGTGAAATCTCTGCAAAAATGCAATGCAACCTTTAATAGTCTGTAATGTCTGGCCTCTGGGTCAATTCATGTTATTTAAAATATTTATTTGTACACTTTTCTAGAGTGCTTCTGAGAATGAAATAAACCGATCATGTTATTTACTATATGCTGTTAATAATAAAATACTTTGGTGACAATACGCATGTTTCAGTACATCTGGCAAAGTGTTTTATTTTTCGGAGGAAAGGATGAGTTAAGATACATTCTGCATGCAGTGTAATGAGAAAATGTGATTTTTGGCTGAGATAAAAAATAAAATTATGCAAAAACTGTCAGCTGTCCTAGAAATGAGACTAGACAGGACCTGCTCTGATTTGAGTAGCTGATCTTAATGTATTTATTGGTTAGCTGGTTGTGTATATGTTATATATAGTAATGCAACGTGAAATCCTAAAATGCTGAATCAAACCATAAATTGAAATATCCCGTTACAAAAATGAAAATGGAACTTTAAAATATTCAAAGATTTTATTTCCCATCACTCTATTGAAAACATGACAGTCACGGGTAAATTATGCCAAGGGTAGGATTTTAAATTGAACACCACTCTTTTGCACTAAATAATTTTGGTGGCCACACAGAAATAAATAATTAACAATGATACTTCAACAAAGCGTGGAATATAGTTAAACTATGGTTCCCTTGAACCAATTTTGCTTCTTTTTAAACCTATTATTGGTACATTGGCGGTGCTGGAAGCAAAAGAAACAAGTAATGGCCTTGGCCTGGCATTGGCGCCTGTACTTGAGCTGGCAGAGAGGGGAAGTATGTATTGCGCAGATGTGCACACTGCAAGAGCAGAACGTTGTCACTCACACTCTTGTAAGCCAATGGCTGGGGTAGGCTGACCCTGGGCTCCTTGCGTTATGCAGTTCTGTGGTGGGTGAAAGCAACAAATGAATGATACTACAGCAGACCGATGTATTAAGGGCCAGACTTAAAGTCCCTGCATTTAAGTAAGTTTAGTATATACATTGTTTATCAAAAACAAAGGCCATAAAGGCCCTGCATATGATTTTGTATAGTATATGTATTTTGTTTAATCAAAAAGAAAAGCCTTAAAGCCCCTTCGTGTAATATTCTATACTTGTGTTATTAAAAACAAAAGGCCTTTGTTGATGCCAGACTAACAGTAATGAATTTCCATCGGTATTACGTGAGAGGCTCATGTGCTGCCCAAAACCCTTCTTTCTACTCCTGCACTGTCTCGGGATTATTACTCCCCTGCCAATAATGGAAATTATGCAGTAGAGACAGAGGAATCAGGATATGAAGATGGAGGCTATGGGTTTACTGCCTAATGACCGTATCTCATGTCAATATAATGACTTTGGTGTCCAACCTTTTCTTCACCCCTATTCTTTATCTGTTATTGACTCTCCTGCAATTATTTTGACACCCTCTTTACTTTGTCTGCCTTTATTGAGTGAATAATCACTTCAAGGAAAATGATTTTTGGAAGAATTATACTTTGGTGTTAGAGTTAAGGAAATCACTACATTATTAATAAAAAAAAGTAGCTTTATTTAAATTTTATTTGAATGTATCTTGAGTGTAATACAAAATCGAATTAAATAGCTGAATTAAATTTAAGTGAAATCCATATTTGCAGTTGAAGATGGTATAAAATAAGTGTGTTAAAATACATTAAAATTCAATGTTTTAATAATGGTCAAAATTAGGGTTAAAATTAGGTTCTTCGATTTTATTTTAGTACACTTTAATTTAGGTTTAAGTCAATAATTAATTTGATTAATATAGGTAGTTTAATTTGATTTGAATTCCATAAATGAAATAAATGATAGAGTGAGAGTTAGCTCTAGTATTATAACAGGATAATTAACTTATTATGTGTAGTTAAATGTAATCTAAAATAGGATTATGGGTAGCATTGATGTTTATTTTAATGCAATAAAATGTTTATATTGTCTTAATTTCATTTATGTTTAGTGTTGGGTTTAGAGTTAGAAATCGCCAACTTATTACTTTAATTAAATACTTAAATGTACATTAATTCAGTTTTGGGTTAGGGTAAAAGTTAGTATTGCTTACCATTCACTGTAATTGAAGTCCATGAAAAACAGATTAATGAAAGAGCATTTCACTCGGATTTAAGTTTAGACAGCGGAGGAAGTGAAGCTGTCACAAAGTAATCGGGCAAGAAAATGTACTTTCAATCCTATAATACGTGGAGAAAATAAAGATTTGTTGAAATAAAGGTGGGGATTTAATAATATGGAGATGCAAACACACTAGAGGACATACTGCCGACTGTGAACATTGTATTGAAAATATTGAAAAGTACAGTGTTCAGTTGACTATGATTGGCCATCACTTGGGAGACGACCCAAGTGAGATACACTACATTGGTACCACAAGTCTTTCTCTATAGAGGGCAGAAATAAGGAGACAGTGGTGGAATTCAATGATTCCCTGCAAGCCTCTTCTGACGAATACAAAAGATAAAAGATCCTGATAATCAGACATGGATGGTGTAATAGCGGGCTTCGCTCGCGTTGAATCTCACGCGGGTTTAGCTCGTGGGGTTTGGCTCGTGAGTTCGACTCGCGTCCATATCACGAGCCAAAACCCGAGGCTAACATTGTTTCCTTTTAAAAGTTGCATTCACGAGCCACGGCCCGTGCCTACTGTTTTAACATGTTGTGTTTCAAATACTCTCCTCGCGCACGGTCGGCTGTGTCTCCCTGTTCGCCATTGTAACCACCGGCTGAACGGAGACCAGACGTCCTTGACAGGTGGAGTCATCTAACTATGGAATAAACTTCATTTACCGGATCCCGCTGTTTCTTCCTCTTATTTATAACATATTTTGGCGACGAGACGGAGACTCCACCTCTCCCACGCTGATTTTCCTCCTGATTCAGCGCCTCGTCAATTGCAAACTTTTCCATTGGACGGTCGAGTCTCTTGGTTTTCCAATCAACTGAGCTGCCTCTACAAGTTTCTTCAACCGGCAACCCTTATTGGACGGTGGCAATCTTCTTCAAAACGATCAACCTCATTGGATATAATTTTATGCAACTCTATCGAGGTATCGTACGAAGACCGTTTTCAAGATGCAACCACAAGGTACTGTGTTGATCTTAAGTGTTTATTTGTTGTGCGCACCTTCAACGATACGCACGTTGTAATTAAAAACATTGCGTGTCACTTCAGCGACTCGCACGCTTTCGACTTACAGCGCATTTATCTTTTAAATAATTTATTTTAAAGATCCGATCATTGCGTGTCATTTCCAACGATACGCACGTTATTATTGGATCAACAAGTAAACATTGCGTATCATTTCAGCGATACGCACGCTTTCAACAGATAATTACTTGATATTTACAAGGTTGTATACAGCGTATCTTTACAGCGATACGCACGCTTTTCATTTGTCGAAATTGCATAATTACAACGTTTTGAAACATTCTCTTCATTATTTAAACGTCTATTCCACATTTTAAATTATAAATACTCATTTTTAAAATGACTTCTTGTTATTACTAAGGTGCTAAGGTTATTGTGGTTTTAGAATTATAAACCCACTCATATTTCTGCATTAATATTTAACATGGCTAATAACCAGTGGCATCAGATCACTCAACCTCCACCTTTCTTGAGCAAACCAGGCACCCCGGACATAATTTGGTCTGAATGGTTTGGGTTGTTCGAGAATCATTTAATTGCTATTGATGCCACTGAGTATTCTGATAAAAGAAAGTTCGCTATTCTTTTCGGTTGTTTAGGACAAGCTGGTCAACGAATCTTTAAGAGTATTGTTCCCATAGCACCGCCTATTTCACTAGATGAAAGTGGAGACAACCTTTGGAACGTTTACATTGAAGCCATTGCAAGATTAAAAAAACAATTTTGTGATGAACCTAACATTATGTTAGAAAGGCACAATTTCTACGCCAGGAAACAAAATGAGGACGAGAAGGTGGAAGAGTACATCGCTGCACTCAGAGTTTTAGCAATCACTTGCAATTTCGAACCTTCTCCTGATAAGTTTATAAGAGACCAGTTCGTATTTAATTGCGCATCAAGGAAGATTAAACAGAGAATTCTAGGGTGCAAGAACCCATCTTTAAGTGAAGTCATAGACCTCGCTCTTAGCATTGAACGTTCTACATTAACCAGCAAAGTTGTTATGGACCAACCTAAACAGGGTGTTAATGCTATAGACTGCTACGACTCTGATGAAGGAGAAACTCTCTGTGCCATTACTAATAAAGGCAGAGTTCAACCAAATAAATCTAACCAAAGGAAGAAAACCTACTTTTGTTATAGGTGCGGTTCAAAGGACCACATTGGGAACGCCCCAAATTGTCCTGCTCTCAAGAAGCGATGTTCCATTTGTAAAAAAATTGGACATTTTCAGGGGGTTTGCAGGTTTGCAAAGAAACCTCCGAATGTTAATATGGTTGACTTTGATGCATGTACTGAATCCTTTAAGAACATTATTGTAACTCTTGATGCTAATGGTGACATTGATTCTATTAAGGGTCCATTATGTGCAGCTATTATTGACAACGTACACCTTCAAGTCATGGCAGATTCAGGCTCCCCATACACTATCCTTAGAGACTCAACCTTTTACGAAAAATGGGACAAAAGGGTCGAACTGATTGAATCTGATGTTAATCCTCTAGCATTTGGGGAGAAAAATATTAACATGCTGGGATATTTTATAGGATTAGTCCAATGCTTGGGGAGGGAGACTGTCACTAAAATCTATGTAGCAGAAAAAGGCAAAGACATCGTGGGCTGGAAAGACTTAGCCTTGATGGGTCTTTATTTAGTCCCAGGTGATGAGAACCCCATTAAGGTGGGGAAGTTACCTACCTTTAAGTCTGATTTACCTATTGCTGTAATTGATGATCATAACGCAAAGGTTCAAGAAATTTTAGCAGAGTTTAAACCTGTATTCATGGAGACAGTAGGTAGTGTCAAAGGGTTTGAGCATAAGATTAGACTGATACCCGGTGCGCAACCAGTTAGTCATAAAGTTAGAGCTGTCCCACTGAGTGTCAGATCTGAATTAAAAATGATGTTGGATGATTTGTGTAAACAAGGTATCATTTCCCCCATCAATTCTTCACAATGGGTCGCACCAATTGTAGTCGCACGCAAAAAGACTGGGGAAATTAGATTATGTGCGGACTTACGCTCATTAAATAAGAACATTATTGTTGACTGCCACCCGCTACCGAGAATCCACGAGCTTCTGGCTAACATAGGCGACGCTAAATGGTTTTCTTTGATCGATCTGAGGTCAGCGTACCATCAGGTGTCTTTAGCGAAGGAATCCCAAGAACTTACCTCTTTTATTACTCCTTTTGGAGCTTTTAAATTCCTTCGCCTCCCTTTTGGGTTAGCGTCTGCTGGAAGCGTTTTCCAGAAGCTGATGGATGTGATGTTTCAAGGCATAGCGGGTGTGCAGGCATACCTTGATGACATCCTGATTTTTGCCAAATCACTAAACGAACACGACGTTATTCTTAGAAATGTGCTTTCAATTTTAATGTCTAGGAATATGACTGTCCGTGCAGACAAATGCAAGTTTGCAGTTAACAAAATTGATTATCTAGGGCATACAGTATCGGACCAAGGTATCACTCCCAAGTTTTCAGTCATTAGAGCCATTGAAGACGCAAAACCTCCTCCTGATAAGGATGCCTTACGGTCCTTCCTAGGACTTGCAGAATATTATGCAAGGTTTGTCCAGTCGTATTCTCAAATAGTGGAACCTTTACGAAAACTTTTGAGGAAAGGGTCTAGTTTTGTTTGGACACAAGAGTTAGACAAGGTTTTTTGCGAGATCAAGAAGATGATTGTTTCTGCTAAAGCCATACATGCCTTCAGAGAAGATGCCACCTCAGTTATCACTGTAGATGCGAGTATGTCTGGTCTAGGGGCAGTTCTTACACAAAAGGTGAATGGTCAGGAACAAACTGTAGCATTTGCGTCTAGAGCACTCAAAGAGTTCGAACAGAGATACAGCACTATCGAAAGGGAAGCCCTAGCTTGTGCTTGGGCGGTCCACAAGTTTAAAATGTACATTTGGGGTAGAAGATTTGAGTTGGTCACTGATCACAAGCCACTTATTTACATCTTTGATAAATCCAGTTCAGCGTCCATGTCAGCTAGACTGATGAGGTTAGTCTCGAAATTACAAGAGTTCAATTTTTCTGTCAAGCATATAGTTGGTGGCAAGAATTTCCGGGCTGATTGCCTATCTAGAATGGCTATGGAGAAGGACGATGAGGAGGATTTTCTGGTAGAGGACGTAGAATGTGTTACCTTGGTGGATGCAGTAGACGTGGTTAGTGACGTGATTTCTGAGGGCGATTGGAAGGATGCCACTGCTTCAGACAATGTGTTGTTAAAAGTGATAGAATTTACCACACGGTGTTGGCCTGAACCAAGAAGTCTGAATGGCGATCTACGTAGTTTTGCCCAAATTTCTGAGGAATTGTCTGTTGAGAACGGCATAGTACGAAGAGGTGAGAAATTTGTTCCCCCCTTTAAACTGAGGGAGTCTATTATTAATAAGGCACATCAAGGGCATCTGGGGACAACTAAAACCTCTATGCGCATTAAACAGCGCTATTGGTGGCCCTCAATTGATGCCCAAGTCAAAAATTTGATTGATTTATGCCCGGAGTGTTTATTATCCGATAAACATTGGCGCACACTGAAAGTTCCCTTACATCCCACGGATTTTCCTAGCTCTCCCTGGGAGAAAGTTGGGGTAGACTTTTCGGGGCCATATTCCATTCTTCAACAAGAAAATAAGTACATTATTCTTTTGGTGGACTATTTTTCGAAGTGGATGTACTTCGATTTTGTTAAGACTCCTGATTCAGATTCCACAATTACCTTTCTCAAAAGGGTGTTTGATTTAGAGGGATCTCCCAAGTTTATCGTCTCAGATAACGGAACTCATTTTGTTTCGGATAAAATGTCCACATTTTTGAAACAATTGGACATCAAACAACTCAAAGTCTCTCTTTATTCCCCAGCTTCGAATGGTCTTGTCGAGAGGGGGAATAAGGTGGTTAAAGAAGGTGTTCAGACGGCGATTTCTTGTGGTTACAATGTGGTTGAATTTGTAAAGCAAAAAGTGTGGCACTACAATACCTCCCCGCACTGCGTAACTGGGGTCTCCCCGTTTTCCTTGCTGAGAGGTAGAGAGAATCGCTCTGTCCTATTTCCTTCATGGTTACACCAGGGCTCTGCTGATAAAATTATCGATTTGGATTCTGTTAAGAAATCTGTTCTAGAAAAACAGAGCCAAATGAAGTTACACTTTGATGGTACCCCAGATGGTAAATTGGTGGATCTGCAGGTTGGAGACTGGGTTTTAATCAAGAGTCCAGGTAGAGTAGTGAAAGGACGCTCAAAATTTTTTGCACCCATTCAGGTAGTTAAAGTAAGTAAAGGAGCAGCCTTTCTGGGAAAAAAGGGTTGGTGGAACAAACGCCAACTTGTGAAAGTCTCTGATCACCAAGCTCAGATTATCAAAGGAAGGAAACATAATGGGAGCTCCAGTAACTTGGATTGGAGTTTTTGGATGGATACTCCTTCTGTTCCCAGTGCCCCTATCCATTCCTTTTCACAAGCTCCCCAGTCTTCGGTACAACTATCAAGGGAGATCTCTGTGGATCCTCCGAACGTTGTCGTTGACCAGGATGTTCCCTCCCACACAAAAGTTTCTTCTTTTGGCAGGCGCATCAGGGCTCCTGAGAGATATAACGAGTTCATTAAATTTTAGGCAATTGTGTTATTTCTGATTTGATCCATTTCTAATTCAACAATGCTTCTTTTTCCATTTTTTTTTTTTTTTTTTTTTTGATTGTTGTAAGGGGGAAGGTGGTGTAATAGCGGGCTTCGCTCGCGTTGAATCTCACGCGGGTTTAGCTCGTGGGGTTTGGCTCGTGAGTTCGACTCGCGTCCATATCACGAGCCAAAACCCGAGGCTAACATTGTTTCCTTTTAAAAGTTGCATTCACGAGCCACGGCCCGTGCCTACTGTTTTAACATGTTGTGTTTCAAATACTCTCCTCGCGCACGGTCGGCTGTGTCTCCCTGTTCGCCATTGTAACCACCGGCTGAACGGAGACCAGACGTCCTTGACAGGTGGAGTCATCTAACTATGGAATAAACTTCATTTACCGGATCCCGCTGTTTCTTCCTCTTATTTATAACAGATGGGCTGAATGAATTCTTCTTGATAAATTAGCATAGTAAAACTCTGTATCTCCACATGCACTTAAAGCAAACATTCCATTTTAAACTGACAATCAGTTCACTTTTTACTCTGAAAACTTTGATTTGGCGTGGAATGTTTTTTTTTTTAAACCCTGTGGTGCAAGTATGCAGTGTAACAGTGATAGCGGGGAAACTGGAAGCATATTCACAAGAAAGTTGTGGAGCGGGCCATTATGCCAAGAAGGCTAACAACACGCTTTGTCACTTTAGAAACGCAGGGCTGCATCATATTTACTAGAATACGGGGCAGCCCTGCGTTTCCCCCTGTGCTGGCACTGATTTTAGCTGCCTAGCGCCAACGCAGGCAACTTTGCACCATAGTGCAAGGGGGCATGTGTTGAGGGGAAGATTGTTTATGTGCAAGAAGGTCCCCCCTTCCTGCACATAAACAATCTTTAACTGTCGAGTTGAAAAAAGCCTTTTTTAAAAAAATGATTGTTTATGTGCAGGAATGGAGGCCTTACTGCACATAAACATCATAGGCAATTTGCTGTTTCTAGGTGTGCTGCTATTGTAATATATATGCCAGTGTGATTATTGGGAAATGCGCACTTCACACCTCCCACCTCCCCAATCTTCCTGACCAAGCTACACCCCTGACAATAGGGCAGAGTAAATCGCTGGGTCATAGTTTAACAAAGCACAGCTATTACCCGGACCTACAATCAAAAATGCTGCATTTCTGTTACATGCCTTTCGTGGAGAGCAGCACAGCAGATTGGAGCTACAGATGATGAGCCATTATATAATGCCAGTCAGATGAAACAGCCTTTAAATACTGGGAAAGACATTTGTGTTGGCAGTGATGCACAAATTAAAGACCGTTCCATGCAGCTCAGGTAGTATCCCCCTCGCCACCCCTCCTCCCACTTAGAGTGATTGAGTTCAGTTGTATTGACCATCAATGTATATCAGTATTGGATTAGAGGTTCACAGACATCATGAAGACAGACAGGGCTGTGTGCAAACTGAAGAGAGCATGGTCTCAGTTGTAACCTTGCCTGGCTACATCATGGCTCCTGATGGTCTTTTCATGCAAGTATATAGGCCACCAACAAGACTAAACAATGTTGTCTGCCTTGAATGTGTACTGAATCCAAGATGAGAGCCTGAGTCCACTCATAGTGTGGGAAGATTCAAAACTCATCCAACTACTTTCTTCTTGAACAGCCATCCTCACCCAGTGTTCCCTGCAAACTACATGCAGGATAGTTGACTCTCATCCCTGGGTTTTAACAGTCATGCCCATGGTAGATGTCACAGTAAGTGTCCAGTATCTGGGTACATGACAAGGCTTCAATAAAGTGTAGGCTGCTGCCCCTAATTCCTAAACCCAGTCTAATTCTAGTCCTATCCCAATAAGTGGATACCTCACTACAATATAGACACGGTTTTTGCCTCCCATCACTGAATGGTAAGGGCCTGGCCCAGATCACCACAAATTATCTCTAATAGAGCATTAATGTTTTGTTTCGGTGCACATATGCATACTTGTAAATGTGCTGGATTTGTAAAGCGCACTGCTGCCCGTAAGCGTCCTGGCGCTGAAGACCGCTGGGGAACCCGTCCTGGCTTTTCCCTGTGAGATGGTCCCTTCTAGGTATCTCCAAGGTGAAGCCAGGCATCCCCGGCGTCTGTGGGGGGCCGTTGTAGAGATGAGGCAAGCTTAATGCCCAGAGTTGCCGAGTGTGATCCCTGGTTAGAGTAGGCACCGAGGCGAGAATTATCAAGTCACCTTGACCACGGTCCACGACCCTGCCGCGTCGGGGATTGAACCCTGGTCCCGGGCCGTTTTCTGCTTCTGGGTCTGCCGCCTCTAACCAGTGAGCCACACCAATCCACTACTTACTGTGGTATTCTAGATTCGGTCTCTTGTAGAATTGTCAGTGGTAGAACTGTTAGGTGTCATGGAGAAGGTGGGTATTCTAAGGAGTGGAGATTGGTTGTGCCTGTCTGGTCTTCCTCCTGTGGTTGTTAAGCTGTTCTCCATTTGGAATAAATCTTATTACAGAGACCTACGTTTCCTGACATCTATTACTACATAAATATTGGCGACGATTGGGATCAAGATTTAAGTATTAGAGACATCGCTCACTCTATATTCGTCTTCAAACGGTTTACAAACTTTTCAAAATATTATATTTTATCATTCGTTGGCACTTCCCGTTTGAATACTTTCTGGTAACGTACTCTTCAGTTTTTTTATGCGATCTGATTTTTTAAACCTAGCGCTCTGTATTGTTCTTGCTCTGACGGTTAAAGAAGTATTACGCATAAATATTTGCCATAGCCAGGGTTGGATGTTAACTTATTTGTGCATTTTTGGAGCAACAGCGGTCCCATGCATTCAAGAATATATAAGACAATAAAAATAGACAGAATCAAATCAATATTTGGAGTGACATGTCCAGCCGGACAGAGGTCTTTTAGTTTACTCAATAAACAAATGATCCATACAGAAAGAATACCTCCAACAATTCACCAGTGTGGTGCACAAGCCTGTGCGGTGGATAAGGCATTAATTGTATGTCCTGATGATGGTCCCCATGATTAAGTAGTCGGACCAAAACGCCATCGACCTGTCTAGCACCCTATACAAAACTTGATTTCTATGTAATGTAATGGTGCTCTATAGACACTTCTGTACAACTGAATTTTAAACAGAAAGCGTTTGTTTGCCTTAAAAAGCCCTTCTATATTCGTGATCCACCTTCTGTATTTGACCTGCTAGTGGTTGGGCACTGGCTTGTGTACCACACTGGTGAATTGTTGGAGGTATTCTTTCTGTATGGATCATTTGTTTATTGAGTAAACTAAAAGACCTCTGTCCGGCTGGACATGTCACTCCAAATATAGATTTGATTCTGTCTATATTTATTGTCTTGAATATTCTTGAATGCATGGGACCGCTGTTGCTCCGAAAGTATGTTCTCCGAGGTCCCGTGTTGACTGAATTGGGGTCCCTTGTTGTTGTTAATATAACTGTGCGCAATCGACTGATTGCAAGGGCCTTTCCTTCCCTCCACTTCTCCCAAGTGGTTACTCACATCCCTACCTGGACACGAGCGGGTCTGTACACTCTCTCACCCCCTACCCTTCTCTCACGCCAGGTCTGAAACTGTAATGTCTGACTCAGCCCCCTTATACTCACTTGAATATATTCAAAAGATTTGCGCAGGACCTTCCTTGTTCACTGACCAAGAAGAACCTAATACAACTGGCAGCTCTAGTCTGTCTGAGGACCTTGAAAAACAAAAGAAAAAACATGCACGACTTGAATTAATGACTCTTATGCTCACCCAATATTTAAAATCCAATACTATCCCACTGGGCCTACAAGTCAGAAATATCCCTGGGGTTTTTACTGATAATCCGAAGTACATTACAGGCTTTAGTAGTATTGGGACCACCTGTTCTAGGCATTGGCTAGTCTTAGGAATAGAAACTGCAGGTGAAGAACTCAAAAAATTGGAAGATATTATCAAAGACATTGAGAACAAATAATTGATGACAAAACGGTTACTGACGCTAAGGCCCAACTTGAAAAAATTGAAAAGACAGTCTTAGAATTCCATCGTATTGAACAAAACAAAAAGTCTAATAAGGTGAAGAAAGACATTAAAGCTTTTACCCTTGAACGAACTTATCCCTACTTGCAGAAGCACTTTTACACAAATCATAATTTCAATCCTCACCAAGATCCTGGGGACACCGTGGTGGGATTTACTGATTCATCTGCTGAATCATCTGATAGCTCTGAACCTGGCGAGGGACCGAGTGGCCCGACACGCAACCAGAGCCAATTTTTAGCCAGAGGCAACTCCGAACCCCCGAAGAAAGGGAGGGTAAAACAGCAACAGAGATGGCACAATCCTCCAGGAGAACGCCAGACCAGACACAAATTTTACCAATGGTAACAAGTAGTACCAATTTGGAAAGTATCCCTATCTTTAATATATCTAACCACACCCTTTCTAGTCAGGAGTCCTCCAAGTAAAGGTTTATCCTTTGTCCCAACGACCTATCCAAATTTCCTGGATCTTCAGTCCGAATTAATGGGCTTCTTCCGTAAGCTGAGACTTCGGGCCTTCTTTGAACTCAATCCCTCGGAGCCCAAAACTGTGGTAACTCCGTTTAGACCCCCTTCAACCTTCTCACCCACCTCTAACATGATCCCAAAAGAGATCGTCACGTTTGAGAAGGTTATTTTAAAGGAAATCACCGACTTGGAGAAACTACATCTTCTCATACCATACAATATCTCGCTGGAAGAAAAATCTGCCATCACCACTCTAAAAAACAATACCAAGCTGATTATTTAGCCAGCTGATAAGGGTGGGGAAATAGTACTGCAGGATATTGGAAACTACAAAGAAGAGCTCCAACGCCAAGTCTCTAACACGGACCACTATTGCAAACTTACTTGCAACCCTACTAAAGATATACAAACCCTAATTAAACAACTGACCACGGAAGCTCTGGATAATGGTTTTTTGAGTAAGCATGAATATAACTTTCTCAACATCATTAACCCAAGAACTCCGGTCATCTACACGCTGCCCAAAATCCACAAAAGATTGGATAATCCCCCGGGTAGACCGATCATGTCTGGGTGTGGACCGGTTCTAGAACCATTGGGTCATTATGTCAATTTCTTCCTAAAGGACTTCGTGCCAGTAACCAAATGCTATATTTGAGATAGCATGCATATGATTAATCTCATTGAAAATCATTCCTACAATCATGAAAACAAGACTCTATGTACACTTGACGTGGAGTCTCTTTACACGAATGTACCTCAGAGAGACTCACTCCTTGTCATAGAAAGCATATTAAACACCAGGCCACGCCCCCACAGGGTTCCCACTCTATTCATTGTACAACTCCTTGAGATATGTCTCACCCAGAACTTCTTTATGTATGACTCCCAATACTACCAGCAGGTGCGAGGCACGTCTATGGGCGCTATTTTTGCCCCAACCCTGGCGATCCTTTATATGGACTGGTTGGAGTGTAACATGATTCTTTCCATCAGCAACCCATTTCATCAGGGGCTGCATACCTGGAAGAGTTACATAGACGATATTTTCTTCATTTGGGGTGGTTCAACTGATGATTTCCCGGGACTCCTGCACTGGCTCAATAACAATTGTAACGGCCTCACATTCACCCTTACCCATAGCAAGACTAGTATCTCCTTCTTAGATCTCACTATTCAACATCAAGATGGGGCACTGTATACATCCCTTTTCCGCAAACCGATGGAAAGGAACACCCTGCTTAGTTATGGCAACTGTCACCCCAGGGCCCTGAGGGACAGCCTGCCATACTCTCAATTCCTTATATTAAGGAGAAATTGCTTTAAGAAGGAGGACTACTTTAAAGAGGCTAACACCCTATTTGACAAACTCAGATTCAGAGGCTATCCAAGGCGCCTAATTAAAAACTCTATGAAAAGGGCCTGGTATTGCCCCCGTGAGACTCTTCTGGAGCCTAAACCTAAACAAACCTCTGACAAAATGGTATGTGTCACTACCTTTTCTACCATCTCCAATCGTGTCAAACAAAGTGTAAAAAGGAACTTGCACATACTGAACTCAGGCCCACTCAACTGGGAAACTCCCCTCTTTGCATTTAGAAAAAGCAAAAATCTTAAAGATCAGCTGGTAAGAGCAGCCCTACCTTCTGTCAATGCAAAGAATACCACACTCCACGACCATTGGTCGTTACCACCCTTTCGAGGTCACTCTAAGTGCGGGTCATGTGTTGTGTGTGATTTTTCAATAAATTGCAAAGAATTTGTATACAAAGTAGTTAAAAATGAATTAAGAACTTTTACTAACTGCAATAGTTGCAACATCGTATATGCCATTCTTTGTCCATGCAACCTAATTTATGTGGGCCAGACCCAGCAGAAGATCAAGCTACAAATATCTCAACATCGCAGCCGGATTCGGTGTAAAACACCCAGTGCCCCTTTGGTCGAACATTTTGTCAACAAAGGGCACACGGAAAATGAAATCCGCTGGACTGTGATTACTCAAGTCATCATTCCACCAAGGGGAGGTGACCTGACTCGAATGCTTAACAGAGAAGAGCTCAAATGGATATTGAAAACGGACAGCTCGAACTCTGGATTGAACCTTCAAGAGGAATGGACTGCCCTTATTTGAAATCTGATCCGCAATCTTGTACCCAAAAATTCTGACCTGGTTTTAAATCGCTCACAATTGTTCTCTTGTCTAACTTTTTCTCCCAATGATATTTACTGTGATTTTAAATTAGATTCTAACATTGAGTCACTTTCACCCTGCACTGTGCACCACCTCCTCGGTTAAATGCACCTTATCCCACCCAAGATGGCCGCACAGTCCCGTGTCCATCATCTATCTCTATGCCCAGGCACGCCCTCTGATCACAGACCAATCGGCTTCCCTCCACTCATTCTTCACTCCCCTCCTCCCTCTCCCGCGCACGCCAGGGAACAGACTGAAACTACTGACTAACCCGGTAAGTTCCGAGCAGCCCGTAGCTCCTCCACATTGCCATTGTTTAAAACTATATTCCTTTGATGGACTGTACTTTCCGACAGGTGGTATCCTGGCACCGTCGGATTACGATATTGTACCACGGTCTAAACACGCTTGATTCTGGTAAGAGCTTTTTCACGGCCACCCGCGATCACCAGATCCAAAATTATGTTCACCGCCCGCTAATTCACTTTCCAATTACAGGGCTGCCGAACCGAATGCAGGCTACACCTTACCGCCGGTCATGTACCAGTGCAACGCGCTGGTAAGCCTGTTTTAAATTGGCAACTAGCACGCCTCGTAACGACGGTAATCATGCCGTGTAAACTATCCACCGCAGCTGCTCTTAGGCTCGATAAGCGTTCCTGGCCTCACCTTAATAACCAGCCCAGCGGTGCCTCCCAACTTGTAGGCACGAAAACTTTCACATCTCGTAACGAGGCAATTCACTCCGCTTAGCTGCTCGCACCAGCCGTTCGTGTTCCTTAGATCACTTGTAAATCCCGCTCCATGATATAGGAATGTTTGAGGAGGTCTGTCGTCCTTTTGCCTGAACACTGGCACTTGAGTGCAATCCATTCCCTGCTCGATCACCACTTCGGCACCACTCCTGCAGCGTTGCACAATATCAGAATAATCCAAGTCACGTCCTAAAGCGACACCACCCCGGAATATTCCTAAAGCGACACCACCACAGAATATTTTCACTTGATGATGAGGTAAAAACGATCTAATTCACGTGAAAAACGAATAGGTGCACCTTCCACCTAAAGTCACCTGATGAACTGTATAGATTACCTTCTGTATCAATAACTAAATGTACATATTTCTTTTCTTGTTTCTTCCTTAGGCAATTAGAGGCTAAATAGCGTTAAGGCATTAATTGCATGTCCTGATTTTGGTCTCCATGATTAAGTAGGGCGACCGAAATGCCGTCGACCTGTCTAGCACCCTATACAAAACTTGATTTCTATGTAATGTAATGGTGCTCTATAGACACTTCTGTACAACTGAATGTTAAACAGAAAACGTTTGTTTGCCTTAAAAAGCCCTTCTATGTTCGTGATCCACCTTCTGTATTTGATCTGCTAATGGTTGGGCACAGGCTTGTGTACCTCACTGGTGAATTGTTGGAGGTATTCTTTCTGTATGGATCATTTGTTTATTGAGTAAACTAAAAGACCTCTGTCCGGCTGGACATGTCACTCCAAATATAGATTTGATTCTGTCTATATTTATTGTCTTATATATTCTTGAATGCATGGGACCGCTGTTGCTCCGAAAGTATGTTCCCCGAGGTCCCGTGTTGACTGAATTGGGGTCCCTTGTTGTTGTTAATATAACTTATTTGTGCATGCTCTGAATTTTGGTTCCACGCCTATTAACTATTTGTTGACTTACTTAAACATTTCCTTGTCGACCGCATCATCGAGCAGTAGAGAAACGTTACTTTGTGGCAGTCTTTGAATCCTGAATGCACCCTCGTTTTCATCGAACCTTGTCTGCGCTCCACAGTTCTTCTCCAGCAGTGTTCTCTCAAGAATGTTAGGCAATGCATTCTGGGATTGAGAGACTTTGACCACACACAGCGCACACAACGCATATTACGTACCTCCATCTTGGAAATTATCGGCAGTTTCTGTTTTTCGAGTCGGAGTTGTGTCTATTCCTCAGCAATACTTCCCAACACATTTAGTGTTATATAACTTGTCAAATTAGTTATTTAGTCTAAAGTTTCAAGACTTTCTTCACCTATACAAGCACTATTGTCTTCCATATTCTCGTTTTCTTCAAAAGTGCAAGGTATTGTTTTTTTTTCTTCTTCTAACTGTTATACTTCTAAAAAATATTTTTCAACCATGTCTAATATTGCTGCTTCACCACATTTCCTACAAGTTGCCGGAGAGCCAAATATTGAATGAGATTCATGGTTTCCCATGTGCTTGGCTTATGTAGATGTGCTGGAAAAAGATGGATGTTCAGCTAAAATAAAACTTGCGTTATTAAGACATTGCTTAGGCGGTGCTGGCATAAAGGAGTTTGACAGTTTACCTCCAATTGAAGGAGCAGGAGACATGGATGTTTTAGAGAGGGCTACCAAACAAATGAAAATTCGGTTTGAGAGAAAGTTTAACACAGAAATGGAAAGATTTTAATGGTATTCACGTGCCCAAAAAGTTGAGGAATCTATTGAGGACTATGTGTCAGCATTAAATTCTCTGGCTTGTTCGTGTGCATTTGAAACTATTTCCTATGAACAGGTGCTTAGAGATCATATAAGGATGAAAACTAAAACTAAAAGTAAAAAATTCAAGAAAGACTTTGGTTGGCTGTAGAATCTACTCTTAGCGCCGTCATCAATATTGCTAAGGGAATCAAACAATCTGAATTATTTGTTTCTGAAATAAGGAACCAAACTGCTAAAGCACAAAATACTGAACCAGATGTTTCGTTGGTAAAAAACCAAATAAGTAATAGTTCTCCTAAAAGTTCTTTCAAAAAAGAGGTGGATAAGAAACATGTCCATAACAAGAATTTTTTCTAAAAGGAACACTATTGTATGTTATAAATGTGGCAGTTTAAACGATGTTGGTAATTGCAAAAGGTGACCTGCGTGGGACAAAGTATGTATACAGTGTAAGAAAAAGGGACATTTCAGTAATGTCTGCCGTTCTTTTCAGAAGGTTAATTACATTTCTCAAGAGGAAGAAGAAGTTCTACATAGTTTAAATTGCATATTTTCAGTGAATGAAACTGAGTGTAGGAAATTTCCCTCATGTATCACTACTATCAATGATAAACCAGTTCAATTGATGGTAGATTCATGTTCATGGTACATCATCATAGGGAATAAACTATTTAATCAGATTTGGGGTAAGTAAACTGTGTGTTCCTGATATTCAACTGGGAGGGTACTCAGGTCATAGAATCGATCATGAAGGGTACTTTTGGGCAGATATTGAATTCAAAGGTAGAACGATCAAAGGCAAAGTGTATGTGGCGTCTAAAGGTGTATCTATTCTTGGTTGGCCACATCAACAAGAACTAGGGATACAACTTGACCCTAATGCATTTTCTCCTGTAAGTGTTGTGAGTACCAAGTGTGACTTTCCAAGAAATATAGATGATTTAAATACTGTTATTTCACAAAATGGTCATAATAATGACAATTAAATGTTTGTCACGAGCATTAAGAGAAAATACCCTTAAGTTTTTGAGGATGCTTTTTAACCCAGACGGACTGCTAGTCCCTCATCTCCATTGTGTCCTGAAGGATACAAAGTTTGATATTTGATTATCATTTTGGATTCTAATGTTCGCAATTCCTTCAGTCTGTCCCCTCCTCTTTCTCTTTTGGGAACACTGTCTAATACTACAAAAGAGAGCAGACTAGTGTTTTGTTTATGTGTGTTGAAAAAGTGTCGAGCGATGGGATATTGTTTGTCGTGATGGTTAATTGCCCTGAGGTGCTCCAAAACTCTTTTTTTAGCTTTGTATTTGTGCTACCAATGTAATATAAATTACATGGGCACCTCAGGGCATAAACAGCATATTCCGTCTCACACAAAACATGTTTTTGAATTTTGAAAGGACCACAGTGTGCGGATAACTTTACTGATTTACAGCTGTAACTATATTTACAGGCTTTGCACCTGCCACACACAAAGAATCCTTGTATATTCCCTGTTGGTATTTTAGTGTGTCTTGGTAGCATTGCTGGACTAAGAATATCTTTAAATGATTGTGCCTTTCTAAAAGTGATTTGCGGTGAACCGCTTACAGCTTTTTCCAGATCTGAGTCTGTCTGTAATACATTCTAGTACTTATCTAGGCATTTTCTCATTTTGTATGCTTTATTGCTATATGTTGCCACAAATCTCACTTTGTTTGAGTCGGGGATCAGTTCATTTTTTTTTTTTGTAAAAGTTGTTTTTATTGCATTTGAAAAAGGAACCAAATTGAGGAAAAAACAGAAAGAAAAAACAGGCGGCAACATTGCAGTGGTACACACATTAGCCCAGCAATTACGTCTGGCGTACCCAGTAAGAGCTTCGGGTTACAGTTAATCAAACAAAGCAGAGTCCAGGAAGATGGAGATAGCTAAGGGTTTCAACCGTCAGACGATCCTCAATGTCTCTGCTGAGTCTTCCATGAGAAGGGGCCATCCCATCACACTAATTCCCCCGGGATGTTCCGGGGAAGGCCAGTGCCCCCCCTCCAGCAAGCTATGCCGCAACAAGACGAAACTCCCCCAACCGCGTTCCCCTCCCCCCTCCCCGACGTCCCTCCCCCCCCAGGTGATGGCACCAACTAACATTCTCTCTCTGCCTCACACATTCACATCATTCGCGCAATTAGACCTGGAAAAGGTGGAGTGCTCGCAGGGCCGATGGACAAACAGCAGACGGTAAACCATTCGATAATAAGAATCTGACTAATGGTCCCCACCGGAACATAAAGTTCTTAAAGTTGCCCAAGAAGATGTCCGCCATTCTCTCCATGCTCATCAAGTGCCATAGCGACATAGCCAGGGCCGTCGGCCTTTTCCAGGCCGCAGCGAGTGTAAGCTTGGCCGCCCCCAGGCATAGCCACATAATCTGTTTTTCTGCTTTCGTCTGATGTTCCAGTAGCGGATCCCGGAGACCCAGGATGACAAAAGACAGGGAGTCCGGGATCCCAACATATCTTTGATATGGGATAGAATTTCGGTCCAAAAAGGTCGGATGATTGGACAATCCCACCAGATGTGGCGAAAATCTCCCAGTAAGCCACAGCCCCTCCAGCAGCGATCTGAGGTCGCCAGGAATATGCGATGGAGTTTCGAGGGGTAAAGGTACCAATCAAACATAGTTTTATAATGGCCATCGCGGAGATCCGCTGAGTGATTGTGGGTCCTAATGTCCCGCCAGAGGCCCTTCCATTCACCTTCCGCTATGTCCCTACCCAGCTGACCTTCCCAATGGTCCATATAGCGGGGACGAGGGGAGACCACTGTGCTAAGCAGGAGCTTATATAAAAAGGAGATCGTTCCCTTCATTGTAGCAGTTCGTAAAATAAAGGCCTTAAAAGGCGAGGGCGGTCTCGTGGCTGCCTCTCTCACACCAGGGGAAGTCGCCCAGTGAATCAGCTGGGCATAATGGAATTGTTCCGTGGGCGGCAGGCCATAGTCCCTCATGCAATTGGAAAATATGAGGGGTTCCATGCCATGGAATAGGTGTGTAAGGGCCCTACAACCCCCCTTTCTCCAAGGCCGAAATGGCCCCTCCTGCAGCGCCGGCGGGAAAGCCAGATTGAAGTGCAAAGGAGTGAAGGGGGAGAGGAACGACGTCCAGCGCTCGTCTCCCGAGACCGTATCCCACACCTTTAGAACAGTGCCCGTGGGGGTGCTGATGTAAGCATTCCTAGGCCTGTCTGGCTTGGGTTTCCAAGCCAGATCCCGGATCGACCTCCCAGCCACACTCCTATCCATGTGTAGCCAGTGTTTTTCAGATTCCTATTGCGACCACTCCACCATGACCAGCAGTTGTGCAGCCTTATAGTACAGATGCTTATCCGGGAGGCCTACTCCACCCTCCTCCCTCGGGCGCCGCAAAGTCGCATAGGCGAGACGTGCCCGTCCACCCTGCCAGATGAATTTCAGCAAGATGGTCTTCAGCCTTCGAAAGAAATCTAACTCCATTGGTATGGGAAGGGCCTGAAAAAGGTATAGAAATTTAGGGAGGAGGACCATCTTGATGGCATGGATCCTGCCCAGCCAAGTAATGTATTTCGGCTTCCACCGATCTAGTTCCCCCCTCACCGCTGATAACATGGGTGGAAAGTTCGCTGCGAACAGGGAGCCAATAGAAGGTGTCAATCGGACCCCCAAATAAAGGAGGGAGGTCGGCGCCCAAGCCAACGTCGTAAGCAGTCGCAAGCGCCCCCAACTCGGCCGGCGGGAGTGTTAAGTTCAGAATATATGACTTGTCAAAATTTACTTTAAAAGCGGCCACCTCTTCATAAGCGGACAGCAGATTTCGAATGTGTGGCAGAGATTGCGCCGGGTCCCCCACAGAGAGTAGCACATCGTCTGCAAAAAGGGAGATTTTATGTTGCTCACCCGAAAAGTGGAGTCCCTTTATCTGCTCCTGCTCGCGCAGCGCGATGGCTAGAGGTTCGATGCTTAGGGCAAAGAGCAGAGGTGAAAGAGGGCAGCCCTGTCTCGTACCCCTGGTGTGAGCGAAGCCGGAGGAACGATGCCCATTAACCATCACCCTGGAGCAGGGAGTGCTATAGTTCGCGCAAATCATGGTAATGAAGTGTTGCGAGAATCCAAAGGCCTCCAAAGTACGGAACATGAAGTTCCAGTCTACCCGGTCAAAGGCCTTTTCCGCATCCAGCCCCACCAGCACTGCTGGGATACGGAACCTCGAGGCCTTCTCAATGAGGTGAATCACCCTCCGCAAGTTGTCATGAGTTTGTCGCCCCTTGATAAACCACGATTGATCTGGGTGAATAATGGCCGGCATCAAATCCCGGAGTCTACGTGCCAGGATAGCGGAGTATAACTTAGCATCTATGTTGAGTAGAGCTATCGGGCGGTAGGACGAGCAGTGGGACAGGTCCTTCCCCGTTTTAGGAATCACGGAAATCATAGCCTCAGACATGGAACCCGTGGTACGACCCGAGATTGCCATTTCGTTGAAGAGGGGTACCAAAAATTCGCAGAGCTCCGTAGCAAAAGATTTGTAGAATAACACTGTGTAACCATCCGGACTGGGAGCTTTGTGAAGCATAAGGTCTCTGATAGCCTCCAACACCTCCTCTCTAGAGATGGGGGCTGCAAGCAGTTCGTTCCATTCTTTCGAGACTTCCGGAATGGAGAGGGCAGCAAGAAAGCGGTCTTGGGCTGCTTGGTCCAGGGAGTCACCCTTATACAGTGTCTCATAGAACCAGCCAAAGAGGTGTGCCTTATCCGCATCGTTGTGGCAGAGTGACCCCGAGGAGTCCAAAATGCCACCTATATAGTCCCTCTCTCGTTTATCGCGCAGTTGACGAGCCAGATGTTTGCCTATTTTATTCCCCTGAGAGTAGGAGATGCGCCAAAGCCGAAGTAGGGTAAGCTCTGCACGGTTGGCATAGTGGGCCTTTAACTTACCCCGCACTGCAGTCAGTGGTCTTAGTGTGAGCCTAGACGGGTTGACTTTGTGGGCCTGCTCTAAGATAGTCAATTCCGTCTCTAATTCCTCCCTTTCCTTCCGCCTCAACTTATTGAGGTTAGCATTAAGGTGAAGGCACGTGCCCCTTATGGAGGCCTTACACGCATCCCAGGTATTAAAGAGGGAGGTGTTTGATGCCGGATTGAGAGTCCAGAACTCCCTTAATGCCTTGCGCAGCACCTTGCAGGAGACGTCATCCCGGACAAGAGCCGGTGGGAAATACCATTTCTTCATCCCATCCCCCCCGGAGGGCCAGTGTAACCCCAGTACCAGCAGGCTATGGTCCGATACAGACAAAGGGAAAATGCTAGAATCCCGGACGTCCCCCTGAAGTGCCTGGCTCACAAAAATATGGTCAAGCCTTGAGTAGGAGTGATGAACATGGGAGAAGAACGTGTAGTCGCGCGATTGGGGGTGCAGAAATCTCCAGCAATCAACCAAGCCAAGTTCACCTATCATACTCTGATTCTCAGCGGAAAAATACCCCAGCACCCGCCCTCTGCGCCCGTGAGCTGTCTAGATCTCTGTCCCAAATCATATTGAAATCCCCCATAAGTACCATGGGGCCTTCAGCAAAATCCCACGCCTTGTCAAGCAGGTCAAGGAGAAAGGCATTCTGCCCCGCGTTGGTGACATATACCCCAACAAATGTACACGCCACTCCATCAAGCACTCCCTTGACCATAAGCCACCTCCCTTCCTTGTCCCCGCTAACCCGCAAAGGTTGGAAATGTAGAGACGTTCGAAAGAGAAGCGCCACTCCCCTATGTTTGGTGGATGCAGAGGACCTATAGATTAGCGGGAAATGCTTATGGCGCAGCTGTAGTTCGTCTTTACGCGCCAGGTGAGTCTCCTGGAGTTTTAGATCAAAAGAGAGAGCAAGGGATATTTTCACTGAGAAGTGAAAAAAGAGAGATAACTCCTATTCCCCTGATAGGAATATTCATGAAAACAATGGGAGGAGTATCCCCTACGTAGAGTTTTGAAAAAACTTTCGGAGGGTGAACTTCTTGGCAAAAAGGAAAAATTCAACCTTTTGTTTTAAAACCCCTCACTCACCAACCTAGTGGTGACTTGCTTCATCATCGGGGTCCACCCTGGTGACCTAGCGTCACCAGGATGTGCTTCGACACCTGTGTTCCAGTGGAGCGGGTTGTGACTGTAAGTGCAAAAAAAAAAAAAAAAAATGTGTTAAAAATTGTCCTGGTTTAACTTAAAACATAATTTTATTTTAAAGTAACAGAACAATGTTAAAAATATCGGTGGCGAGATACTGGTAGGTGAGTTACGACCAATGTATCTCTATATGTGTCTGTGTAGCTTGGTCAACATGTTTCTACCAATAGGGCAACTGCCCGGTATTCTTCAGGACCAAAAAACAGGTGGACGGGAGGTGTGGGCCCCCTAAAAGGCGCACCCTACCCTGATCCCCTGTGTACCTACTGGAAGAATAGCCAGTGGTTAATGTGCTCAATCAAGATAATGAGAGCCGTCAGAAAAGGTTAAAAAGAAAAAGAGACTTGTTTCTAGCCTCTAAAGTGCTTCAACGGGCAGGGGGTAGGTTCTTCAAACCGACATAACATAATAGTTTGCGGAAGAAGGTAACGGCCATTAACCTACTGCTATCCTCCTCTGCTCGGCTAGTCAAGCAGTTACCTTCTTCCGCAAACTATTATGTTATGTCGGTTTGAAGAACCTACCCCCTGCCCGTTGAAGCACTTTAGAGGCTAGAAACAAGTCTCTTTTTCTTTTTAACCTTTTCTGACGGCTCTCATTATCTTGATTGAGCACATTAACCACTGGCTATTCTTCCAGTAGGTACACAGGGGATCAGGGTAGGGTGCGCCTTTTAGGGGGCCCACACCTCCCGTCCACCTGTTTTTTGGTCCTGAAGAATACCGGGCAGTTGCCCTATTGGTAGAAACATGTTGACCAAGCTACACAGACACATATAGAGATACATTGGTCGTAACTCACCTACCAGTATCTCGCCACCGATATTTTTAACATTGTTCTGTTACTTTAAAATAAAATTATGTTTTAAGTTAAACCAGGACAATTTTTAACACATTTTTTTTTTTTTGCACTTACAGTCACAACCCGCTCCACTGTAACACAGGTGTCGAAGCACATCCTGGTGACGCTAGGTCACCAGGGTGGACCCCGATGATGAAGCAAGTCACCACTAGGTTGGTGAGTGAGGGGTTTTAAAACAAAAGGTTGAATTTTTCCTTTTTGCCAAGAAGTTCACCCTCCGAAAGTTTTTTCAAAACTCTACGTAGGGGATACTCCTCCCATTGTTTTCATGAGTCTCCTGGAGTCCCACAATATCCAAGTGATGATCAGTAATATATTTCCATACTTTTTGGCGCTTCTGAGGGGAGTTAATACCCTTGACGTTCCATGTCCCAATACTAATCGGCATAATGGTAAGGTAGAATTTGCCCCCTCCCCGTCAATGCTAGTGCCATCCCTCTTCTCCAATACCTAGGAAACACACCCTCCTGGCTCAGTGACACCCTCTCCACCGGGTCCCCACCGAACTCTGGACCCCTGTCAGCATCCGAGAACTCAAGGTCAGTAACAGATTCCACCCAGTCAATACTCTCCCCCAGAGGCCGGACAGTCAAAAGCTCCAGGAACACATAAGCAACGTGAGGAAAGCATACCGTACATTCATACCAGGCGCCACCACCAACCAGCCCACCCACCCCCCTCCCACCAGGCCCCCCACTACACCCCCACTGCCACCCCAAGCCAAACCCCAACTCAAAAACAAACAAATATACTTAGCAGTCTCAACGGATCGTCCCAGATCAGTGCAGCGCACAGAATAGTCACCGGGAAGGGGACGGGAGATTCCAAGCAGGACTCCCAAGGCCTCGGTCCGGGGTGTCTTCTCACAAAGTACCACCATACCCACGGAACCAGAGCGCACGGGCCCCTCCGGCGCCCTCAGACCAGCAGTCCACAATTCAGGCCGCTCCGGAGCTCTGCTGTGAATTTGTCAACGTCACTGAAGCAACGGAAGCTACCGCGTCACCCCTCTCCTGTAGGCTGGTAGCTTGATCAGGCCGCCCGCGATCTGATGTCAATCCCACTCTGTGCCAAGAGGAGGATCGATGTCGTCTCCTCATCGAGGGGCTGCTCGCCCGTGAGGTCGGGGCTTCATCCTCGATGCATAGGAGCTCCTTTGCTACCTGTAAGGAGCGGATCTGCGCCAGCTTATTCTGCCACCGGAAAACTATGCGGAAGGGGTGGCCCCAGGAGCAAGGAATGCTGTGATTCCGTAGAAACGCCGTTACTGGTCTAAACTCTCGCCGTTTCTGAAGGGTCGTTGCCGCCAGGTCCTGATAGAGCTGCGGGCGATGTTCCCGGAATTGCAGATTAGGAACGTCTCGCGCTTTCCTGAGGATTCTCTCCTTTAGCTGAAAATCATGGTCACAAACGAGGATATCAGGGGGCGGCCCTCCTCCCCTCCGAGGTAGACCAACTCTATGGACACGGTCCATCCGAATCTCACGTACATCTTCCTCGCCCAGGATCTGAAGGAATAGCTCTTGCACATAGCCCCGTAGATCCCCTGCTTCGCCATTCCACGGTACCGCTCAGATACAAATGTTATTCCTTCGAGAGCGATTCTCTAAGTCCTCCGCGTGGGATAGCAAGTCCAAGTTCTGCTCAGTGAGCCTCAGCACGTCCTGCTGCAATTGGTGGACGTCATTCGCCATGCTGAGATCGTGATCCTCCAGCGTGGCCACTCTTTCCCCAATGCCATCCACGTCTCGCCTCACCTCCCGAAGGTCAGACGCCAATTGCGCTCGGAGGTCCGAGATATCCTCCTTGATGGATTTAAAGAGGTCAGTCATAAAAGCTTTGGTGACTGGAGCCTCATCGTCCGACCTTCTGGGAGAGGAGCTCGGGCCAGGGGACGCCGGTTGCTGGGTGTTCTTCGGTTGGCCGTCCTTACCGTTCTTCCCCTTGCGCAAGACGGTAGACATTGCGGCCCCCTTCATTTTCCTGGGAGACACCACGAACAGCGCCCTCCCACACTAGGGCAGAATCTAGTGGCTGCCACCACCTCGTTCCCTCAATGTGTGCCCAAAGCTCCAGCTTGAGTTGTTGTCCCCAAATGTCTCAGTGCGTCAGGCAGCCCCGGTCCCGCAGGGGAAGCCCTCGTAGCTCCAGCTCCCACTCCAATGCCAGGGACGTTGTTGCAGTACCAACACGCAGCCTCAGGGGAGGCGAAGGTCCAGGGGGCCCGACCCCTCCCTGTGGGCCACAGCACCAGCGGGGCACTCCGACTAGCCTGGTCTCGCTTCAGGGATGCCCTCTCAGAACCCCTCTTCAGAGTAACTCCTCAGGCGGACCCGCACTCCCCCGTGCTTCAGCAAAGACTCAGTCTCCGAGTTGTAGGGGGGGAGGTGGAGACCAAACTTGTGCCAAATGTCCGCCCCCACGGCCCCCACGGTCCTCTCAATGCCTGCGCTCACAGTCTTTGGCGCTCACGGTGTCCTGCGCCACTACCCTGGCCCCCAGCCACCAGGCCAGACCAGCCAGACACACGTGGTCCCAGGTAGGAGGCCTCGGGTATGCTCGCTCCCACGGGGGCCGACCGCACTCCCCTCGGGGCCGTTACAGCTGCTGCCCACGGGTCGGGTCACTGGGCGCGGGCCTCGGCAGCAGCGCGGACCGCCTTCCGGACTAGGCCTCAAACCACGGCCTCGATTGCTCTGGCGGCCGCACTGCAGCTCCAGGTGCTCGCGGAAGATAGGCTCCGCCTCCTCACCGGGTCCAGGGCTCCGGCGTCAATTGGACTTCTTCTTACCGCCGCCAGTCCCTCACAGCAACTTATCACTATGTCCCGTGCTCCCGCCAGCTACTTTCCGCCGGACACCTCCAAGAGTCTCCTCTCTGTCTCCCTGCGCCGCAGCTCGTAGCGCCGCTCAGGCCTCGGGCAGCGCCGCCGGCTCCGGTCCCGCGAATTCGAGCTCAGGGATCGCTGGGAACCGCTCCTCTGCCGGCCACCTCTGCAAGAAGGCTCCAGAGCGGCCAAAAGCCCCAGGAGGACGCTCGGGCCAACGCTGGAATAAGCTTTGTAGGGCCCGGCGCTGGAGGGGACTGAAGCACGTCCTACTCCGTCGCGATCTTGGCCACCGATCAGTACATTTTTGACCTTTAATAGATCCTCTCGATCTTTTGCCTCAACCTTTATGCATGCAGTAGCTATACATTGGTCACTGTACCCTCTTTCCTTAAATCGTTTGGTCATTATCTCACATTCCATTTTATAACCTTCCACCGTGCTGCAGTTTCTTTTTGCCCGTAACAGTTCTCCATACGGGATACTCTGGATTAGGTTATTGGGGTGACGTTGTCTGGGTATGAATTGCTGCCGGCCAGTAGTATATTGTTTTGTAGGATTTCGTTTTGATAGCATTTCTTATCTGTGACAGGCCTGTGAAACGCTCCGATTCACAATGCACTGCTGATCCACTTAAGAGTGCGCATTCAGTAGTGTGTGAACTCCAGTTTCCCTACTTTATTTTTCCTTGCAATATTATATAGCGCAAACCCGACAACATGGCATGAGCACAATTTACATTGCAGAAGAACACATTAATTTGTGGTAGGCACGGGGAAACAAAGCGATTTGCCTGGAATCACAGGATGTTGAGCTGATGCCGAGATTCGAACGAAGCTCCCCCGCTCTGAAGTTCGCAATTCTAGAACTTGTGGCGGGAGGTGTGTCTAAAAGTGTATGTCGGTGCTGGCCATCAATGAGAGAGACCTGTGCATTTTTCAAATGGGGAGCACAATTTACATTACAGAAGAACACATTCATTTGTGTTAGGCACGGGGAGACAAAGCGATTTGCCTGGAATCACAGGATGTTCAGCTGATGCCGAGATTCAAATATAGCTCCACAGCTCTAAAGTTCGCAATTCTAGAACTTGTGTCTAAAAGTGTATGTCGGTGAAAGCATGTTTTTTTTAACATGTTTGTATAAGGTAAGTATGGGTATAGGGGTATATGTTTTGGGGTGTTTGGGTATTTTAAGGGTTCAGATATAGTTTTGGGTTATGGGGTACAGGGGTAGTTTTAGGGTTTAGGGATACGTATGGGTTTTGGGGTACAGGGTATTTTTAGGGTTCAGGGGTAGATTTGGGTTTTGGGGTATAGGGTATTTTTAGGGTTCAGGGGTAGGTTTGGGTTTTGGGGTACAGGGGTATTTTAAGGGCTAAGGGCTAGGTTTGGGTTTTGGGGTACAGGATTATTTTTAGGGTTCAGGACTAGGTTTGGGTTTTGGGGTACAGGGGTATTTGTAGGGTTCAGGGGTAGGTTTGGGTTTTGGGGTACAGGGGTATTTTAAGGGTTCAGGGCTAGGTTTGGGTTTTGGGGTACAGGGGTATTTTAGAGTTCAGGGGGAAGGTTTGGGTTTTGGGGTACAGTGATATTTTTAGGGTTCAGGGCTAGGTTTGGGTTTAGAGGTACAGGGGTATGTTTAGGGTTTCAGGGTAGGTTTGGGTTTTGAGGTACAGGGGTATTTATAGGGTTCAGGGCTAGGTTTGGGTTTTGGGGGAAAAGGGTTATTTTTAGGGTTTAGGGATAGGTTTGGGGGTACAGGGTGTAGGAAGGTGGATATCTGACTATGGTTACCCCCAAACTTTTTGCCTGGTGTTTAGCTGGTTTTTGACTTAGTTGGCCTGGGATCCTGCTATTCAGGTCCCCAGGCTGATTGCTCTCCCCTTAAAATGGACTCCATGTACCTTAGGTGCATAACACAATTGGAAGTGGTTCACCTTATAGGCCCCTGTAACAGTGTACCATAGGTACCCAGGGCATAGGTGTATCCAAGGCCTACCAGGGGCTGCAGCATGTATTATGCCACCCCTGGCCTGGCCTCCATATTTGACACAACTGGCTGATCACTCAGCTGG
Organism: Lissotriton vulgaris; assembly: GCF_964263255.1. Classification (NCBI taxonomy): domain Eukaryota; kingdom Metazoa; phylum Chordata; class Amphibia; order Caudata; family Salamandridae; genus Lissotriton; species Lissotriton vulgaris. Next base: position 1,320,135,831 of record NC_141695.1, on the reverse strand, counting down.
GGTAAGTTGGTGTAATCACCTCTTACTTAGGTACAGTATGCCTGTGCCTAACCCTAAACTGGACACATATGTTCCTATCAGCCACTCCTATGGAAGGCCTCATCAATCCTGGAGGCAGAGTGCTTGGAAATATGTGAGATGGTGCTCTAGCATGAGCTGAGCCTGTCTGCAGCTGTCGGGAACCACTCCCTAAGCTGTTCCGGGATATTGCCATACCATATACTCTTAAGTGCATTATAATCCTCGCGGTTAAATGCTATCTTTGGTTTGGCTTTATCAAAACATGTCGAGTAAGGTGTCATACGAATTGGAATACTATCCCCTCGCCAGTTCTGGCGACGGGGATAGCATTCCACCCTTTTAGAGGGACACGACATGTGTGTAGCCTTAACCCCGGTTAAAGTTAAACAGAGCCTCAGCGTCACAAAATGGATGCTGCCACCACAGACACGAGTCTGGCCTCCTGCTGCTGACCGAAACTCGGCAGATGGTGGCCTGGACAAAGGGTTTCCTGCCTTGGGAGGTGCGAGCACCACCCCAGACAGGGTTTTGTGTATTGGGTAGGACAGGGCTGAATAGAATCAGACATGCCCGGGGCACACAAGGTGTCCCCGTGCATAGGCCAGTCCAAACCGGTCCTGGGACTTTCCAGACCCAGGCTTGGCGCGGAACTGGACAAAGGAAAGGGGGTGTAACCGCCCCCCTTCCTGGTTCCTCCCAGAGGAGGGACCTAGTAGGTGATCCAACCCTCAGATTGGGAATAAGAGTGGGAGCAGTGCCATTGCACAGCAGATCATCCTGAATCAACTTGAAACTAAGAAGACGACTGGACTTCGACATTCTGCTGCTCAGAAGACTGAAGAGAATCTCCCTTGTGGCCTAGGAGTGGCCACCCTGTGAACACAGGTACCAACCAGCAACTCGACGTCTGCTTTGCCGCCGCCTCCCGCCGGAGCCCGAGCCCAGAGCCCGACAAGAACCAGACTCCCAGACCTCTCAGAGCCCGATCCACAGTCCCTGCAAAGAAGGGACCCGTGGAGGCACCGAGTGACGTGGGACTGGACCTCTTGGAAGACACTCGAAAAGCTGACTGCGCAGCTTCTGAGGTATCCTCGACGTTGTGCTTTGGGGACTGAGAACCTCCACCACCGAGCAGCCCTTGCACCGAAGATCAGCCCTCCAGCATCTCCACGATCTGCGTGGGGCCCTTTTGCATTGTGCCACTCGACGCGCCATCCCGGCCACTAGCCACGTGGTCAGCGGCCATCTTGGCGACGAAACCAACAATTTACACAGCAGGTCTGGTTGCTCCAGACCTACCCAAGCTCCTGTAAAAAGGAGCACTCGCTCTGACCTTGCTGGTCCGAGTGTTAAGCATCTTTCAACTTCTGCGTGGCTTGCATTTGCCAAGGCCTGTTTGCTCCGATCAGGTCGCCGACACCGCCAACAGCGAGAAGCCTGCGTGGGACAGCTCGTGACCGACTCCTGGATGTCCTCGACCCCGGGTGTCCACGTGGCTGCAGAGAGAAGCTATCCGACAACGCCTGTTTGCACCCGACATCGCCTGGTTCCAATCTGGTTCCACGGTAGTCACTGGCTAGTGACTTTGAACATTGTCCCCTCTGCTTTCAGGTCTTCACAACTTCAGATTCACCCTTGGATCCACCGGACCTCTTCACATCGAGCCGCCTGCAGCATCTTCAGCTCCAAGCACCATCGACCAGCGTGACGAAACCCGACACTACTTCGACCCTGTGCACCCGCTTCCTGTGGGTGAGGTAACTCAGCTCCGCCGGTGCTCCTGCACTGGTACACATCTCAAGGGCCTGTGTCTTAAGTTTCAGCTCCGTAGGTCACTCGGAAGGTTCCTAACTTTCTAACTTTGTACTTTTTACGTACCATAGACTTTGCATTGGAAAGTGCGTGCACTTTGAACACTGCACCGAGTCTCGCGGGCCTTTCCCGACTTAGTCACTGCTAGTCTCGAATAGCTCCAGCGATTCCCAAGGCCCTAGGCCTGTTCCCTTTCCTATTGGTATCTCTTATACCACTTTCTTAGTATATGGTTTAGGTGGCCCCTAGGGCTCATCCATATTGTGCAACTTTTGTGTATTTTAAACTGTCTTGTGATTTAACGCTTGTGCTTCTTTGCTCATAAAGAGTCCAGGGGATTTTATAGTTAATAAATCAATATATATTTTCAATATATATCTGTGTGGTGTCCTTTCATTTGGTATTCAAGGGGGTTGTGTATGGTATAACAGCTGGCTTCACATGCCTTTCAGAGTTTAGCCTAAGACTGCTTTGTCCACGTTACCACTTGGATAACTGGTCTACAAGGTTGAATTACAACCATCATCATAAGGGTTGCTTGGCATGGTACAAAGTGATCACTAAGAATTGGTGAGCATTATATACCAGGCCAACTTCTCACACAGGGTATATGTATAGGGTTAAGATAGGTTAGAGTTTAAGGGTGTTGGGGTATTTTAAGGAGTAATGGTGGGTTATGATTATGGGGTGCAGGGGTATTTAAATGGAGCAGGCTGGGATTAGCACACGATATGAGACATGGCATGAAGGGCAGACTGTACCACACGCCCCCAGCGTTTGTCACACCCCCCAGCACACGCCCACAGCACAACGCAGACACACCCACAAGGGACTACTTTGCTGCCACAGTTCTTTTACCTTTTAAATGTATTTGGTGGGCGTCTGCATAGCCTATGTTCTTCTGCTGCAACTGCCCTTTCCAATGCTGTATTGGGTGTTGTGATTGGAGCTGTGGTTCCTGAGATTACCCGCCTCAAAGGTTTGGGCTCTCTCTTTATTATATTAGTATGGATATATATACCTTCCTTGTACTTATGTATTGATATTATGTATTACTTTTCTTCTAATTTAGCATATCTAATGCACTAGCCTATTTCTCAACCAACACCGCTCTCAATATATCATTTACTTCATCTCTCTGACTCATTTCGAAACTCATTCTACTACTCTTTCAGATGCACTACGCTATTCCTCACCCTATACCTCTATCAATATACCCTCTACCTCCACTCTCTCATTCATCCTAAACCCCATACCACTACTTTGATCCCCAAAATAACCCTTTCTAAACTATTCCCAACTCTACCACTTTACTATTCAGATCTCCCAAACAAGCCTTTCTAAACTCTTCCTTCAGACTGTTGCCGCTCCACCTCCCTTTTCCTCATCCCAAGCCTCCTCCTACTGCTGTGAGCTCCCAAAAAAATAATCAAAATTCTTCCCCCTCCACTCAATACTAATTTACCACTAATCCTTTATGGGTTCTAGAGTAGCATGCTACTCGCCAAAAAAGCATTTCAACACCTCATCAGGGGTAGCAAGCACTATATAAATGCAAACCTTTTTCATTTTCAATCCTTCTCAAACCAAATAACTGACTAACATATCCACCCCTCATATTACCTTCATATTTCACTATACTAATTCACCACTAATCCTTTATGAGTTCCGGAGAACCGTGCTACTTGCCGAAAAGTGTTTCAATACCCCTTCAGGGGTAGCAAGCGCTATATAAATGCAAACCTTTTTTACCTCTTCTATCCCTCCACTATCCTTCTCAACTCAAAAAACTGACTAACATATCCATCACACAAATTAATTTCATATTTCACTATACTAATTCAACACTAATCCTTTATGGGTCCCAGAGCAGTGTGCTACTTGCCAAAAAAGTGCTTTGACTTTTCATCAGGGGTAGTGCGCGTTATATAAATGCAATTACAATACAATGGGGATAGGGACTTGGGGACTTGAAGACAGGAAAACTATACAGCCTATCTTATTAACTGTTTTCAGTTTTAAATGTATGTGAAAAATAGTGTGACTCACCGGAGAGTTGGAGTTCCCAGAGTGGGGTACAACAATCAGAAAACAAGATGTTCCGGTCTTACTGATTACATTGTTAGTCATTTGTCATCCGGTGTACGGAGTCTAGCTCTGGAGGGCACTTCTCCAAAAAGTATAGGTACATATTAGGGAGAGCAAAACACCCAGGTGTGCTGAATTTCTACTTCATCAGTAGCCTAGCAGCAGAAACAAGGAGCTGAGACACAAAAAACCTTATCAGAAGTCCAGTGGTTGAATGAGTCTGTTGGGGACGGCAAGGTGTTGGACATCTAATTAAAATGAAGGTGATTGACACTATTTCAAACCAATGGTTGAGGTGGGCTCGCTCAGGTAAGCCAACAGTTTGCTGGGGGATGTTCCAAGCCCATTCACTGAGTATTGAACATTAGCGGTTGGCGTAACCAGGCGTAAATATTGTCCTCGATAAAGACAGGGAAATATTTGGTTCTTCTACCAGCGAAATATGGACAAAGTAGGAACTGTGTTCCTGAAATCAGCAGTGCAGTGGGTAGATTCTATGGTCCTCATGGCCGTATTGGCCATCTTTATATCTTATATCACATTTTCTGTGATTGTTTTATTTGGGGTTTTCATAATGCTCATACTTCTTCGCAGTCACTTCAGAGCACATCCAGTAAGAATGAAATGGGGAGAAACTCATATGACTGGCTTGTGAGGTAAGAATTCTTATGTACATTATGGCATATGTCTGTCATAGTGGTAATAAACAGGTGAGTCCTCCGCTCTCTGCCAAAACCTCCGGAAGTCTTCTTTGCCCCTGAGATGGGCTGGTTTGAATTCTAGTGTGGGGAGCCTTGTGTGTAATGAGGTATCCGAATCTAGCCAGTTGTATGAGTGGTTACTTGGGCAGTTCCATCTTAGGCATCCGATTGGCTCCCAGAGGCAAAGACTTGTGTGAGGTAGTCTGGTGCTTTGCAGTGCCTTATGAACTAGGCAAATAGTCTTGAAGTGGGATACTTCTATGTCTGGTAGTCTACTTAAGCACATCTGGCTATAGTTCTTTCCTGGGAGATAGGCAATTTAAAGATGATATGGGAGTACAAGGAAAGTATTGGGCATACAGAGTGTACAAGTGGTATTGATCTGGCGTTCTATGCAGATGAATGTGTTTTAATTGAATTTGGTGCCATTCTACCAGCGATGTTAGCAAGTTATATTTTGGTACATGGGAACATAGGGGATGTTATGTAGGAATAAGATAATGATCTAATATTTTGAGGAGTTAGAGTGGTCAAATGGTACTATACATTTGGATCACACTTACAGGCTATACGTTGGTGCGCATCAAGTTTGGGGAGTTTGTTTGACTACAAAATGGCCAGAGTCTATAGGGCAAAATGACTGGGTTGACCAGGTGATTATGTTTTCAAGATGTCTCTGGAGGGGTTTGAGGACAAGCGTGAACTCTGGAAGGGTGGGGGATGCTCAAAGTTAGAAGGAAGACCATTTAACACGAAGAGGTTGGGCAATTTGAAGAAATAAATCTATGAGCAGGTTCTGTCGAGGCTAGTCAATTAATACTCAAGGACCAGTGTGATCATATGACTTGTGTAAGTCACTGGTGAATCCCATGTTTTTTCTGCAAAGGGTTGACATAGCTTCTGGAGACAATTTTATGTCTTGTGGGATAATGTTAACTTCAGAATCCAACAGGGCACTGGAGTTTTAGGCTTTTTGATGGGGTGTGGTTGAGAACATCCCATAGGTGGGAACCCAATGAACTGAATGGTAGAAGGGTCAGTAAACACAATTTCCACCCTGGCAGCACAGTTTGATTACATCATTTAGTATCTCTATATTTGTAAACGTGACACCCTGGTGTACAACTTGAATTATCAGAAGTTGTGAGTCACATGCTGACTGCTTGATGTCACTGTTGAGTCAACAGCAGCTCACCCATGGGTTCTAGTACCTGTAGAAACTCTACCAGCTTTGAGTCCCGAGGCTACAGTATTCTCCGGCAGCACCACATGTACAACAACACAACGTGGCACGGTTAGTACAGGATGCGGGATCCAGCAATCCCTGGAACCGGTTTAACCACATTTTTCAAGAGTCTCCTTTGAGAAGGAAGTATAGCGTTGAAGAGCTTGGGATTGCAACATCTGTGGTATTTTCCCTGCCTTCTTCAACGGACAGACAATATAAGAAGCGCTCTGCTGCAGTTCCAAACAAGAACATCAACAGCACAGATAAACATACAGTCCCTGGGTGCAGAGACAAACAGGCAAGCCCAGACACAAGGAGGCAGAAGCCAACACTGATCCAGAAAATGGGACCAACCTCATTGTTTGCAGCTCTATTCGTCCTCTTCCTGGGTAAGATTTTTTTGTAACAAATGTAGCCCTGTTGATTGTCTTCGTAATTTTGAATATCCAAGGCCTGTTTAGGCCAAGCATAGAGACAAAAATTACGGGAAACGTGATCCAATTATTTAACAGTAGGTATATTTTGAAAATATTTGGAATGATTGTTCACTTTGATTTCCGACAAAGGCCAAAATATCTACTTTATTATTATGCCACCTAAATAGCCCAAAACTTTGGCCTGGGAGATTATAAACTGTAGACTCAGCTCAGCACAAGATGCATACATTTACGAGCTGCCTGGAAGGTCTGCTGGTACCTGTTGAAATACTTTCAAAAGGAAAAGCAGGTGATCAGCCAGGCTGCTAGGGTAATACCTTTCTTATTGTCCTGAATGCAACAGGGCACGCGTTCTGCATATTGTGATCCTATGAGGTGGCTCCTGCAGCTAGCCCTCCATGACTTCCGCCTTGAAGCTGCCAAGGCAAGTAGCCTGTGATGCGTTTCATAACGAGATTTTGGAAGGATTTCTGAATCCCTGGCCAGAGGAAGGTTGCATTTGGCTAGGAATATGGCAAAGGTGGCCGAAAAGGCTGTGTATGTGGTTGTGACCAACATAATTGATCAGTTGCACCGACCAGACCAGATACCTTGAGGGACAACAGACTTTCTTATGCTCATTCATTTTGGACTGATCACGGCATACATATGTCTTAGGGCGACTCTGGCCTTTATTTAGAGTTTGGCACATGGGATACTCAGACAAAACGTGACGGATACTCCATCCACCGTATTGCAAGTGCCATAGGTTAAACTGCTCTTGTAATATGGCATATATAACACCAGGACCGGTGCCTGTCAATGGCACTTTGACGATGCCCCCTCGGCGGATACCATAACTGTTTGTACTTACCTCGGAGCCCGAGCAACCTTGGCCGATGCCCAGTGGAGCTGTCCTATGCAGCTATAGAGGAGTTTTGGCTCTGGTTCACTCCCTCGGCCGACACCTACCCAGCCGGACATCTGACATTGTTTTCCTCATCGCCCTGTTGTGTTTCCTTCCCTCCCCCGCATCTCATCTTTTTGTTTTCTCCTATGACCTTACTTGAAACTTGTAATTGATGTAACTATGTTACCTGTAATGCTCTGATCCTCATGTAAAGCGCTCTGATACCTCCGGGTCTAGCCAGCGCTATATAAAAGTTAGCAAATAAATAAATAACTAAATAAATAAAATAATATGGCAGACAGGATATCTTACACGTTTGTGACGAAGTATCCCATCCGCCTAACTCTAAATAAAGCCTTCTGTCTATAAGAGGCCAATGAGTTTCCTTGGTGGCCTATACGATGTCTCTCAATGTGGTTTCCTCATCAGTGCTTTTCATGGCATGTTTGTGGTGTCCTAATTTTACACACTGTCATTATTGTATGGCCTAGTTAGGTTTCTACGACGATTGTATAATATAAATAATTTCAAGCGTTTTTGTTGACTTTTTAGACTTTTTAGTGCTTGAAGGATTATATATTTATTTATAAGGATTGTTTGCCGTCATGTGTTGGGCTACTGTGGCGATACAGACTTTCCATAAATTATAGAGTTACTCTTTGTATTTTGATTTAGTTGCGGCATTTTATGGCAATTTTAAGATTTGAAGGCGTAAATTAAAGGCACCATTAACCCTCAGTGAATATGTAGAACAGTGATATGTTATCCACAACTTTCAAACATGTTATTTCACGCAACATGACTCCACGTGTTCATATTACGACTTAACACACGAAGATTGGATTTCCTATTGAAAATGTGTTTTTGAAAACTACTAGGAATGAAAAATAGAGAAAAAAGATCAGTTAATCCCCTTTTCGTGTGAAGCGACAGCATTCCAGCATTGACATGACAAAACCTAAAAGGGGCGCATTCATAAAAAAAGAACTGCAGTATAATATAATATCATATAGTATCATTTCATAGCAGATATATCATATATCATATTATATATAATATATATATATCGTATAAGCATATCATATTTATCATAAATTATGTATCATATCATATAGCATAGCATACAAATTGAAAATGTAAATGCTATAGAAAGGCAGAAGAGCACAGAAGTGATATCTATAGCACCTTTAGCTTACAATCTAAACAGAGGACTCTTCGCGAACGTGACGTCAGACATATGGGTTGTGATTCTTTTTTCATTTAAAGAAGCGGCCGCTAAGGTCCAGTTTAATGACCAGGCGTAAGTTCCCAAATGGATCCTTTCAGGTTTTAGCAGAGATCCTGTTCTCAAGAACCATAAAAGAGAGAGAGCGAGTGTACCCCGAGCGACCATGATTTTTTGGGGTTCATAATCGTCCTGGCAGCGCTGTCAAAAATGGTTGAATGAGCTGGCAATGGTGTGCAATAAATGTCGGGAAGAGCAGCCGGCTGCTTTGATCCTGATAGCTGAAAAAGGCTGTACACACTTTATATTTCCCGCACTGGACAGATGCCAAAGCATGCTGTTACTGGAGAGCAGAACTCAGTGTACGCCGCATCTTCCTTGAACTCAGCTAGGAAGGAGCTACGCACTTACGTAACACGTGGGCCTGCAGCACCGAGCGCGTGACAGCATCTCGATTCCCTGAGTTGTGTCCTAGATTACTTAATTCTTACGGGATGATTCGCCCTCACTCCTCCTCGCCAGGTACATTCCATCTACTTCCGGTCCTGACTCACTCCACTATTCCCTCTCATCGACGCCTGCACGTTCATGGTTCACTCTTGTCAGTTTCATGTGCAGATCCTGTGCACGTGCCTTACCTTTGGTCCAGATTCATTAGTAAGCACTTCCTGTGTTTTGGAAAGCTGCCGCTCATTCTTAAGTGGCTGGTTACAGGTGCCCTGGCAATGCCCAGTAACACGCACAGAGCACAAACTATATTACTTTTTATAATATTCAGAAGATAATTCCGGAAAGATTTGACTCAACAGTTCTACTTTTTGTATACTTCCTTTAATGTATGCGAACCAGAAAGAAGCAATAATCCCCAGAAGTTTTAGCAGGTTTGGACTTGATTATAGGCCAATCTGGCAGGACTGGTCTGTCAGATTAGTGTGTGGGCCAGTTTTTAGGTGTTTGTGGGCCTTATTTATGGTTTGGTGGACCACTTCTTACTGCTGATTGTATTCCTATAACCACAAACATTGCCTGCAGCAAGCACACATCCATGCAGTCTTCCTTACCTGCAATACACCTATATGTAGCTTATCTTTCCAAGTTCAAAACTGCCCATGTTTGAAAATGTGGGTCACTTTTTAGCCATCTGATTCGCTAACGGGTGACAATTCTAATTGAGTGCCTGGGCCTATAATCTGACCCAGTACGACCCGGTTCACCAGGTATTGAGGAGACGTTTTATTTCGGTGATATCAAGTTCCGGAAATCTGAGGGACAAGAGTTGATGCCCTTTAGTCCCCTGTGCAGTGAGGAGTAACATACAGGAATCGGTGTGTCTGCACTGGTTCCCACAAGTAAACCTGTATTTCCAGACATTTCATAATGGAAACAGTCTTCAGTGTATGTTATGATGAAGGGGGGGGGGGGGCTCATTTAAAAAAAGCACCACATATACCAGGCGCAGTAACACCTCTCCATTGGTGTCTGTAGTGGTTTTTTTTTTTGCCAAACTGGGATTACTGGGCCATTGTTGACGGACAAAGGTGGCATGTGAGATTGAGACCCATTACCAGTGAGGGGCACCAAACATGGTGGTTCAGACACAGGACTGTTCTCTTGAAATGTGGTTGTTCCTTTAGTTGGTCTACGCGCTTGTGATAAAGTGGATCCTACTGCCCACTTTTAACTGCTTCTCTTGTCATTATTCTGCAGGCAACAGCCATGCGAACTCGCTCCGCTCAGCGCCCAGCACCATGATCCCTGACATCATGACCTTTGACTCCAGCCCCAACAACGTGAACCGTAACAACGGTAAGTGCTGCAGCCCACCTCCAATAAACAGAGAGCAGTTCAACATAGGAAAAGAAGTGGTAAGCGTTTACCTTTTGTGCTTCTTCTACATGAAGGCCAGGAGCAATCAGGATCTGAAAGTTCCCTCAACACAAGACAAAGGGTCTGATTTAGACTATGGAGTTTGTATTGCACTCATTTTATGCAACAGAGTAAAATACTCTATCGCTCTGACAGAGTAACTATCCTCCCAACTTAGAGTTAAGCCTTGACGGAAAGTGCCGTCACAGCGGATTCTGTAAATGAGGTAAAAGTTTGACAGACTGTGACATCTATCCAATCTTTAAGAACTTTGATTTGGTCAATGGTTGCTACCATCCATTCTAATTGTGATCAAATTAGTTCCCAGCCTGATGCTTCTAGTGCTGTGTTAAATATGGCAATAGCAGATCAAAATACATGTATCTAAAATGAAGCCTGAGCAAGGCATGCAGCGGTCATGCAGATATGTTTCAACCCAGCATAGCACGATTCTCATCAAGACCGGTTTCACTTACTTATCATACGCACCATCACATCTCTGATCTGTAACACTGTCTGCTGCAAACATTAATAAACTCAATATATGGTCACAGAATTTTTCAGATGGTTACACACTGTACCTTTGATTTTACATTATGGTTTTGGTCTTGTTGTAAAGTAGTTCCTTGCTACAAACAGCAGCGCACATTTGTCAGCAGCAGCTTTTCAATTCCTGGGAGAGGGTTTACACCAGGGGTCTCCAACCAGTAGCTCGGGAGCTACTGGTAGCTCACTAGCACCCTCAAAGTAGCTCTCAGAGGTGAAGCCAAACCAAGCCAATCTCAGAGATTCTGTGTATATTAAAGAAGGCAGCACTGCTCATTTCACTACCCTTAAGAGTTACAGACAGCCAAACCAATGGCAGGGCCTGTTGATAACACTCAAACACACACTGTGGTGGCCTATCAATCAAACAATCAGGGATGTATAGAGCGCACTACTCACCTGTGAGGGTCTCCAGGCACTGGGGGAGTGTGTGGGGGGATTTGTGCAGCTTTGGTCATTTGAAAAGCCAGGTCTTATGGCTCTTCCTGAATGCTTTCAGTGTGGGGCTTCATCTGATGCTGAGGGGGAGTTCATTCCAGGTCTTGGCCATGATGTAGGAGAAGGGCGTGCCTCCTGTCTGGTTCTGTGGATGCAGAGGATTTCGGCCAAGGCCTGGTCAGCGGAGTGGAGGTTTCTTTTCGGGGTGTAGAAGGAGATTGAGGTATTGAAGACAGGTGTTGTGGAGGGCTTTATAGGTGTGTGTGAGCAGCTTGAAGGTCGCTCTTTTTTCGACGGGTGAGCAAGGGGAGTGCTCGTTTATGCTGGGTAATGTGGTCTTGTGGTGGGATGTTGAGGATGAGTGGCTGCGGCGTTCTGGACAGTCTGAACTTTGTGGAGTTGAAATTTGTTGATTCCGGTATAGAGGGCGTTTCCGTAGTGCAGCCTGCTGGTGATGAGTGTATGGGTGACGGTCTTCCTTCATTTGGGGGTGGGTGCATATGAAGGTCTTGCTGAGTATGTTGAGGGTATTTAAGCATGTGGAAGCTGCAGCGTTGGCCTATGGGTCTGCCACATGAAACATGTTTATGCACTTTAAATCTGAGTTGGTGAGACTCACTACTGTGTGGCACACTGCATGTGATGATTTGAATGTTTCTTGATTACAAGCATTTAATATTGATAAACGTTTTCCTAGTATTCTGCTGATAACTTCACCTGGAATTGATTGGTGGTTACTACTGATAATTGTGCTTAGGGTGGTCATAGTGTAATGTTAATATATATCATCAGCATTTGACAGTGATAAAATATGCTAGTAGCTCAGCAGGACTTTCCTTGAGCAGAATTAGCTCTCACTTCAGAAAAGGTTGGAGACCCCTGGTTTACACTAAAGGCTCACAGCTCCAAGAACTGCTCTCGCCACCAAAGTCCTACTGAAGGCAGCACTACCTGACCCTCTGTCGAGCTCTTGACACAGTGCACACCAGCCACGTTGTCTTTGCCAGTGCTTGTTAGTTCTTAGGCCTTTCCCCTTTTTAGCACTGTCATTTGAACATCACTCAGTGTGTGGGGACAGAAGATTTCCCCAGGCACTAGGCCTTGCAGTGTTCCTACTCAGCTAAACTGACTATAAAACAGCAAATGATTTTAAACGACCATAATATAACAGCCTATTGCACAGGAGAGGCTAGCACCCACTCAAAATACCTACTCTTAACATAAAAAGGACATACATTTTCGTCTTTTTCTCATGACCACGATATTCTTGCTTCCTACAGTTCACTGTCCCCATCACAGCATTCCCTAACATATGAGGGACTATTAAACTTCTCTTGCCCTTGGTCAGCATGTCCACCAATGCTTAATTTGTTAAAAATAGATCAGGGGTCCTCATTTTTTCTCAAGAGCACGCCAAAGCTCGCTATCATTTACTCCACCTCTTGCCTCTTTCTTCCATCAACCTAGACCTGCTATCTCTTTATTTCTCTCTTAATTACTTCCTTTGTCAAAGTTTTATTATATTTTGCTTCCTCCTTCTTTCTGCTTTTCTCTTACCAGCGCTGGCTCAAAGTCTGATGACAAAAAAATAAGGCTTGTTACTAAAAAAATGAGTGCTGGTGGCCACCACCTGTGTCTTCCAGCACAAATTAAAGAACAGATCACCACACACACTCAAATGAGTGCAGAATGCTGTTTTAGTAATAAGAAAGTAAATGTCTGGCTCATTAGTGGGCTGAAGAGACATTTTTTGTATGTGTCTGTAAATGTCATTTTAGACTCAATAACAAATCTCCTTTTTCCTTCGTGTAGTCTGCGGCAGATCCAGAGGTCAGAGCCGGATCGTTGGAGGACAAGATGCCCGCAGCGGCGAGTGGCCCTGGCAAGTCAGCGTCCGCATGTCAGACCGTGATATTTGTGGGGGTGTCCTCATAGCGGATAAATGGGTGCTGTCCGCTGCTCACTGCCTCAAATGGTAAGTGTCCGTACTCCCTCTTCATATCCTATCACGTTTGGAATCTCATGAAGGCAAAAAGGGGATTGGTGGTGCAGTCAGAAATTGTTGCGCCTAAGTCAACAGCAGCTCCTTATATGAACTTTGCAATGCCCATTAATGTTCCTATAGCTCTGTCTATTGTACTGAAGAGGCACATATGTGAGTAACTTTACTCCAAAGAAAGTGTTGTGTAAACACTCATGCCATTCACTGCATTTGACAGAATGTTCTCCCCTCAAACACCATCCATAGAATTCAGGCAGCAGTACAATGCATCAGTCGTGGCAGCCATTGTTCACAATGTTACTTGGCTTCCAGCTGTTTATGGCCAGGGATGTTTCAACACAGAAAACCATGCCTTAACATTTGCCTTCTGCAGGTCCCATTTGAAAACAACTCCCAACACGTTATGTACAGAGATTTAATTGTGCTGCACTAATTTGACATTGTCTGCATTGGTTTTACAGTGGAAAGCTCATTCAACAGCAATGCATTGTGATTTCAATATGGTGTGAGAGTATTTTTTTAAAGGGGCAATACAGCATAGAGAAATAAATCGCTTTTCCCAATCCTACATTTCTAGAGAAAAAATCGCTTTGCCCAAGACTACATTTCTAACAATCAGCAACAATAAGCATTCGAGAATGTTCCTTTGCTTGAGGATGTCCACCTTGATTTTGAGAACTATTGTGACATCGTTCAGAGAATGGGCCCTTTAATATAGGAGATAGCGTGCAGCGTCATTGCCACAATTCAGGCCACCAGTAGTTAAGGTCCTCCCCTTTCTCAAGTTTATGCTCTAAATGTTCCCGTTGCACGTTTTTTATAGTCTAATATCCCATTCAAATATCATGCCATGAAATGTTTTGAATGGAAAACATAATAAATCTATTTATAGACTATGATAAGCCTTAAATCTATGAATGGGAAATATGTGGCGTCAGTAAACCCCTAGGATCCAGAAGCAAACACCTTCGGTCCAGTTACTGGTACAGCACAGCATATCGGCAGATAAATGTTCTTATTCACACGACCTCAGAGGCATGCAAGGGTCCTCGACTCTGGGACACTCCAAAGGGGCCAGCCACCATGCACCATGGGTCTGCTAGGGCCTATTTTACACCCTTGCGTACAGTGAGACACCTGTGTGGGTGGGAGAAAGCATTGCAGCTTAACTTCCTTCCCTCACTATGTTGGATTAGGTTATGAATTTCAGTGAAACTTTGTGACCCATACTAGTAATTACTCATCTGCAGTACTCAGTCCGGGTCAACACACCACAAAGGGAAGGGGTTGCTGGGGTGAGGATGCAGAGTTTGCAAATAACAATGTTAGATAGGAAGGAGGTTCAGGAGAAAAAAAACAACAAAAAAACATTTTTTCAGGACAAGAGTCGAAATAAACACAATAGTTTCCCAGCATTATTGATGAGGGAAACATCACTTACAACGCATTCATTACAACGCACTATCATTACAACGCAACCATTACAACGCAAACCATTACAACGCATTGCGCTGGGGGGCGCTCTAGGATAGGGAATATATTTAATTTACTATCCAACACCTTCCCTACTATCCACGGGGACTGGAGTTGGAATAGTAAATTAAATAATTCACTATCCAGCGCTTAAAAGCACTATGCGTTGTAGTGGTATGCGATGTAAAAACCGCGTTGTAACAGCAGGCGTTGTAATAGCCTGCGTTGTAACGTCACCAATCCATTGATGAAGACAAAAAATACAAATGTGGTTAGAGTATTTAACATATCTGTTGTTCTCTTTCAGGGCGCGTCCCAAACATATCTCGGTGGTCCTCGGGACCTTGCAGCTATCCGGCAGCAATCCCCATGCTGTGATCTCGAAGGTGAAGAGCATCAGACGGCACCCCAACTACGATTTCCAGAGTAGATCCCCTGGAGACCTTGCTCTGGTGGAGCTGCAGACCCCTGTGAACTTCACTGACTACATCATGCCCGTTTGCCTCCCTGACTCGCCGGTCCACTTCCCCACTGGGATGGGCTGCTGGGTCACCGGCTGGGGGTACATCTCTTCTCAAGGTAAGGGGATCTGGCCATGGAAGACCCTCCAGAGCATGCACCATCGTTATCTCCTGTATTTTAGCAGAACCCTACTTTGCAACTTCTCATGGCAAGTAAGGGACGTGTATGACATTACCACGCCTTACGTCACCACGCACATCTTTACATCGCCGAATTTACAACGCATACCACTACCACGCATTTACTTTCACTCACATTAGAAACACCTTCCCCTCGCATTCCACTACCATGCATACTTTTACCATGCTTGCTGTTTCTGAAAAATCCTGTCACAGTATTACCCTGCCACCTACCGTTAAAAAAATGATACATTAATTGCCTTTGTTGTTTACAGGGTTGGTGCTCTTTGAACATTTTATAATGTTTGGGGGGATGGGTGACGTCCCAAACCCCCTTTTTAAATTACTCTCAAATGGGTGTTTTTGTCTTGTGTTGTAAAGACTTGCATGCCAACAGTCTTTACGATGTAAAAAATGAGTGTAAAATGTAAGACGAAGTAAAAACTTCGTGGTGAAGGCGGTTTACCGCAAGGGTTAGGTTAGCATAAGCATAATTGGCAATTAGTTGAATGCAACAAGCAGTATTGTAAAGAAATGTATGTCATGGCACCAAAAACTATGACAGATAGGAGCCAGCGGCGGTCCCTCCTGAATATAATTTCCACTGATGCACACTTGGTTGTGTGATCTAGTTGTCAGGCATGAAACCAGGAGACGTGGGGGCGTATTTACAAGCCTCTAAAACCTTCGGAGTGTCACTTTTCCACTTAACGTAGCTTGTAAATACGCCCCTAACTGCAGCAGTCCACTGCAGCTAAAGGGCGGGCAGTGGTGGTTGCTGTGGGTCTGCCACTGCAACACCCACTGCTTTTAATGCTGCCCCAGATTTACAAGGCTGGGGCAGAGCCAAAAACGAAGGCCAGGTAAAATCTGGTTTTAGGATGGCGATACGAGGAGAAATTATTAATTTCTCCTCATATTATGCTCTTTCTATCTGTGCTGCATTCTGCAGCACACATAGAAAGAGCAAATTGCCTTTAAAGATTGTTTATGTGCAGGAAGGTGTCCCTTCCTGCACATAAACAATAGCCCCTGCAGCGCAGGAACCCTTGAAACATGGCGCAAGGGTGTCTGCACTGGCACTAGGCAGCATTTTTAGCTCCAGCGCTAGAGGAAGTTCAGGGGTGTGCTGATTTTTGCAAATACAACACATCCCTTCGTTTTGAAAATGTCGGAGCGCGGCGTTGCCAAATTTGGCATTACACCGCGCACCACCATTTTCTTGTAAATATGCCCCATGGTTTCTTATGCCTGTTTCCTCAACTCACCAAATTGTGTGATACTGTAAAAATCTGGTAATCCACTTAAGGACTATTTTCCTCAACTGCCAGAATTATTGCTCAGAAACTGGTTAATCCTTAATATTAGGCATAGTAAAAAAATCTGTATGTAAATAAATGCACACCATATAAATTACTTAATTTCACGTGTGATCACAGTAGTCATCGTGCATTAAGATTTTTATTTGACATTTAAACCAAAACTGCTCCCATTCCCGAAATTTACTGTCACTTTTTGAAACTGAACAGCCCTCAAAACTTTCTCCAAATGTCATTGCATAGTGTTCTGTGAGCTAACTGTGTATGTCA
Organism: Lissotriton vulgaris; assembly: GCF_964263255.1. NCBI lineage: Eukaryota > Metazoa > Chordata > Amphibia > Caudata > Salamandridae > Lissotriton > Lissotriton vulgaris. The sequence continues at coordinate 1,320,118,875 of NC_141695.1, read as the reverse complement.
GTAATGTCATTTTAAATTTGGAGCATACATTTTAAATTTGACGTAGATTCTATTAGTTGGGACAAAAATAGCATACTTTTCAAGTTTCTCCAGACAAAAAGGGTGGATTCTGGGGAAAACCTGGCAGCAGCAAAGATGAAACAAAATAGCAGCATTTTGATACACTTTTCTCTTCTCTCTAAATAAGGCAGAAACACAATAACGTCATGCCAAATTCAGTAGATGTGAATTACTAGCATGATTCAAATACCCAAATCATAATTAAGTTAAATCAAGGAAATCAATGACTATGCCCAGCAGGGCTGGCAAAGGGGGAAGAACACTAAAAGCAAGACTGAAAATGGGGAAGGTTAGAAGATGGCTGCTTATGCTTAAGAAAATAAAAGTGAGGCATTAAGGGCATTTAGTACAAAATGAAAGGGGGTGAGTGAGATATGCAGAGCTTATAAAAGAGTTGCACTGTTGAGAGAAGCCTAACATTTGCCTATTTTGTACATTGCAGAGGCACTCCCTTCCCCTGGCATCCTGCAGAAGGCCAAGCTGCCCCTCATTGATGCCGAAACATGCGATGAGCTCTACCACATCAAGAATGACTTGCTGAATGAAAACACCAGCCTGGTGAAAGAGGATAAGATATGTGCAGGATATGTGGAAGGGGGTAAAGATGGCTGCAAGGTGAGTTAAATCATTAACTAAGCTTCCAGGTTGAAAAGTGAAAACTTCAATTTGCTTGCGTATTGTGTAACTGGTTTTATGGGATTTTTCTTGGATGAATCCGTTGGAAAGCTAGATAGTGAGTTTCCAAGAACCACTACACTATATATAGCGCCTAGAGCAAATGTTTTCAACATTTCATGGGGCAAAAGCAATCAATACAAGTTTTACCCTATTATTTTCAATTTTTAGCTCCATGGGAAAAGACACTCTAATACACGTTAGAATGATGTATCCAATCAGCTTTCTTGGCCCCATTCTTCTTTACCCTCTTCATTGTGGCAGAAACCATGATTTATGGTTGTTCCACAATATTGACTACAATAATATCGACATTCAACAATGTTTATTTCACAGTAATACTGCCACTACATTATCAATGTAGATATAGAAAGGAACTGTAAATGTACCTATTTTAACGCCACATCTAAGCACCTTAGTGATAAAACTTCAGATTATATGATAGGATATTCAAAATCTGTCACCTGCCTCTGAATTGAAGATGTATAGGTAGATAAGTTTGAGAACCTTTTCTTCTCACGTTTGATTTTTATTATCCTTCAATGTTTGTGCTTTAAGGAGTGGGGTGTTTTTGGTTGTTCTACAAAGAGATCTTGCTCTATTAAATGTGAAAACACCAAGAACATGTACTTTTTAAGTCATGCATAGGTGGGTTTAAGAGTGAGGTTGTGTGAAACTCACTTGTAAACTCGTACATTAGGGGTACTTGGCAGTCCAAAACTTTTTCTATGATTTTCGCATCATATGACCTCTTGATCGCTGGTTTAGATGCAACATAACCTTTATGAAGCATGAATTGTTGAAAAATTGATAGCAGTCCCCCTGACTGGAATTATGTGCCCCACATGAGGTGTTCTTATGTCTCTGACCACCAGAGCCATCACCACTGAAGGTTTCTTGAAAATCAACACATAAATACAAATTGCTTTTTGGATGTGGTGTCTGCCCTCCTGACATGAGTAGAGCCCAACTGGCAGGGCATTTTGTTCTGAGAGGCTTTCCATGACTGTCAGTAATTTGCCTTCTCTGTAGAACAGCTGATACAGTTGATGCCTGCTGAGTGTCACTTGGCCCTCAGAGTTCCCCAGCAGTAGAGCATAGGATGGGGTGACTTTGAATTGAAAACTAAATTACATGAACATTTCTCACATTAATCTCTCAGTGAACTGGACCTCATCGTTGACATATGTCAGCTAACGCAGGTTGTGGTTCAAGTCTCAGCATGGCCAGCTCTTTTTTACATCAGTCTGTGATTGGTAAACTGAGTATCGTTACAATGGGTAGTAGTAACATCTGATATTTAGAACTCTTAGAAAAAGTGGACATGTAGTAAGTGCAGCTGTGAAAACATGTTCAAATTATTACAAATTAGTTTGGACTTTGCGGGGGCATCCTCTATTTTATGTGCAAAGCTAATGAAGAAATTAAATTGTTGTTGTAAAACTAAGGCTCCCGACTAAAACGCTAACCACTCCCTAAAACACATTGGCACTGTAAAAATGATGATGCCATATAAGCTAAATTCAAAATCCATACTCTGAATCATGGACCTAACAGTCCATCTCATTGTACATCAGTTATTTCGTCAGTTACGATATCATGGACAACAAGAGATTTATCTGCTGAGACTTTCCATGTGTGCCTTGGATGTGAAACTTGTTGATTTGAGTTGTGTCCTTGTGGTTGTAATTACAGAGGGGCTTGGGGCGGGCATATCTGCAAACGTAAAGTTCTGAAGCAATAGCATGACTTCCTTTATCCTTTTCAGGGGGACTCTGGTGGTCCACTGGTCTGCCAACAGGATGGGACCTGGCTGCTGGCAGGAATCTCGAGCTTCGGGGATGGCTGTGCATTGGCAAACCGCCCAGGCGTATACACCAGGATCCCTGCTTACATCGACTGGATCAAGCAGATGGTGCCGGAGATCAATAGCACCACCCTGAACCTCAAAATCACAGCCACTAGCCTGGTGCATCAGAATTTTGGAAGAGCTGCCAAAGTGAGCTCTAATGCCCACCTCCCCACCGTCAGCCTGACCCTGGTTACCATAGCCAGCATACTCCTGAGAAAACTTAGTGACATTTAAAATGTCAACTTATCACCCATAACCAACATCAACTCCGCCCAATCCCGCCTGATAAATGAGGGAACTAAGGGGCGATCCTCTTAGCATAAACTGATTGTACATTCACAGGTTATTACACAATGAAGGAACCCTACCACTGTGAATGAGAAGAAACAGACATACATGTCTGTATGATGGACTCCAGGCCAATGTTACATGAAGAATGTTCCTCTTAGGTGTGTATTGTGTGGAACACTATTTAAAATGTGAAATAGAGTGATATTTATTTATTATTACATTATTTATTCTTATGATTATTTAAACACCGCAGGATCTCAGTGTAGACACTAGATTACCCCAAGACACCCCAGTAAGAAGATTCAAAAATATGATGATAATATGGAAAAAATGAGCTGCTTCAAAATATGAAATTACTGTGGGTAGACTCCATAGCAGACAGCTGGCAGAGGACCAACATGGCTCCTATGGATTAAAGATTCAAATGTTATTCGAAGTGGGTAGAGTACTTGTAGAAAAGGACATATGGATGTGCCCAGCTGCCTTCTGGAACTCTAATCGCCAATGGATACCTGCATTGGGGAAGTCAGTGGTGAGGTGTCGGATCAGGAAATGCTGTCACAGGAAGTGATGCGCATCAAAGAATGATTTGTCACAGCTCAGAGGATGTAGAGCCACTCAGACCGGAGACATATCCTTGTTATAGGGGTTGTAACCAGAACTCCTACACTCCTTTCTAGATTAGAACGAGTTTCTCTTGCAAATTTACGTTTAATTGAAACACCCTAATTTTCAGAAACGTTGAGTAGAATCTATAGAAATTCTATGAAAACCCAATGGAAACTGCTTACTGCCCACTTCTCTTCCAAAACAAATTTACTGTGAAATCTGTGCAAAAATGCAATACAACCTATAATAGTCTGTAATGTCTGGCCTCTGGGTCAATTCATGTTATTTAAAATATTTATTTTGTACACTTTTCTAGAGTGCTTCTGAGAATGAAATAAACCGATCATGTTATTTACTATATGCTGTTAATAATAAAATACTTTGGTGACAATACGCATGTTTCAGTACATCTGGCAAAGTGTTTTATTTTTCGGGGGAAAGGATGAGGTAAGATACATTCTGCATGCAGTGTAATGAGAAAATGTGATTTTTGGCTGAGATAAAAAATAAAATTATGCAAAAACTGTCAGCTGTCCTATAAATGAGACTAGACAGGACCTGCTCTGATTTGAGTAGCTGATCTTAATGTTTTTATTGGTTAACTGGTTGTGTATATGTTATGTATAGTAATACAACGTGAAATCCTAATACTTAAAAATGCTGAATCAAACCATAAATTGAAATATCCTGTTACAAAAATGAAAATGGAACTTTAAAACATTCAAAGATTTTATTTCCCATCACTCTATTGGAAACATGACAGTCACGAGTAAATTATGCCAAGGGTACGATTTTAAATTGAACACCACTCTTTTGCACTAAATAATTTTGATGGCCACACAGAAAAAAATAATTAACAATGATACTTCAACTAAGCGTGGGATATAGTCAATCTATGGTTCCCTTGAACCAATTTTGCTTCTTTTTAAACATATTATTGGTACAATGGCGGTGCTGGAAGCAAAAGAAACAAGTAATGGCCTTGGCCTGGCATTGGTGCCTGAACTTGAGCTGGCAGAGACGGGAAGTATGTATTGCGCAGATGTGCACACTGCAAGAGCAGAACGTTGTCACTCACACTCTTGTAAGCCAATGGCTGGGGTAGGCTGACCCTGGGCTCCTTGCGTTATGCAGTTCTGTGGTGGGTGAAAGCAACAAATGAATGATACTACAGCAGACCGATGTATTAAGGGCCAGACTTAAAGTCCCTGCATTTAAGTAAGTTTAGTATATACATTGTTTATCAAAAACAAAAGACATAAAGGACCTGCATATGATTTTGTATAGTATATGTATTTTGTTTAGTCAAAAAGAAAAGTCTTAAAGCCCCTTCATGTAATATTGTATACTTGTGTTATTAAAAACAAAAGGCCTTTGTTGATGCCAGACTAACAGTAATGAATTTCCATCGGTATTACGTGAGAGGCTCATGTGCTGCCCAAAACCCTTATTTCTACTCCTGCACTGTGTCGGGATTATTACTCCCCTGTCAATAATGGAAATTATGCAGTAGAGACTGAGGAATCAGGATATGAAGATGGAGGCTATGGGTTTACTGCCTAATGACCTTATCTCATGTCAATATAATGACTTTGGTGTCCAACCTTTTCTTCTCCCCTATTCTTTATCTGTTATTGGCTCTCCTGCAATTATTTTGACATCCTCTTTACTTTGACTGCCTATATTGAGTGACGTAATCACTTTCCCAAATTTTTTAAGGAAAATGATTTCTGAAAGAATTATACTTTGGTGTTAGAGTTAAGGAAATCACTACATTATTAATAAAAAAGTAGCTTTATTTAAATTTTATTTGAATTTATCTTGAGTGTAATACAAAATCGAATTAAATAGCTGAATGAAATTTAAGTGAAATCCATATTTGCAGTTGAAGATGGTATAAAATAAGTGTGTTAAAATAAATTAAAATTCAATGTTTTAATAATGGTCAAAAATAGGGTTACAATTAGGTTCTTCGATTTTATTTTAGTACACTTTAATTTAGGTTTAAGTCAATAATTAATTTGATTTAATTTAGGTAGTTGAATTTGATTTGAATTCCATAAATGAAATAAATGATAGAGTGAGAGTTAGCTCTAGTATTATAATAGGATAATTAACTTATTATTTGTAGTTAAATGTAATCTAAAATAGGATTATGGGTAGCATTGGTGTTTATTTTAGTGCAATAAAATGTTTATATTGTCTTAATTTCATTTATGTTTGGTGTTAGGTTTAGAGTTAGAAATCGCCAACTTATCACTTTAATTAAATACTTAAATGTACATTAATTCAGTTTTGGGTTAGGGTAAAGGTTAGTATTGCTTACCATTCACTGTAATTGAAGTCCATGAAAAACAGATTAATGAAAGAGCATTTCACTCGGATTTAGGTTTAGACAGCGGAGGAAGTGAAGCTGTCACAAAGTAATCGGGCAAGAAAATGTACTTTCAATCCTATAATACGTGGAGAAAATAAAGATTGGTTGAAATAAAGGTGGGATTTAATAATATGGAGAGGCAAACACACTAGAGGACATACTGCCGACTGTGAACATTGTATTGAAAATATTGAAAAGTACAGTGTTCAGTTGACTATGATTGTCCATCACTTGGGAGACGACCCAAGTGAGAACACTACATTGGTACCCCAAGTCTTTCTCTATAGAGGGCAGCAATAAGGAGACAGTGGTGGAATTCAATGATTCCCTGCAAGCCTCTTCTGACGAATACAAAAGATAAAAGATCCTGATAATCAGACATGGATGGGCTGAATGAATTCTTCTTGATAAATTAGCATAGTAAAACTCTGTATCTCCACATGCACCTAAAGCAAACATTCCATTTTAAACTGCCAATCAGTTCACTTTTTACTCTGAAAACTTTGATTTGGCGAGGAATGTTTTTTTTTTTTAAACCCTGTGGTGCAAGTATGCAGTGTAACAGTGATAGCGGGGAAACTGGAAGCATATTCACAAGAAAGTTGTGGAGTGGGCCATTATGCCAAGAAGGCTAACAACACGCTTTGTCACTTTACAAAAGGAAGGGCTGCACCATATTTACTAGAATATGGTGCAGCCCTGCGTTTCCCCCTGTGCTGGCACTGATTTTAGCTGCCTAGCGCCAATGCAGGCAACTTTGCACCATAGTGCAAGGGGGCATGTGTTGAGGGGAAGATTGTTTATGTGCAAGAAGGTCCCCCCTTCAAGCACATAAACAATCTTTAAATGTCGAGTTGAAAAAAGGCTTTTTTTTTAAATGATTGTTTATGTGCAGGAATGGAGGCCTCACTGCACATAAACATCATAGGCAATTTGCTGTTTCTAGGTGTGCTTCTATTGTAATATATATGCCAGTGTGATTATTGGGAAATGCGCACTTCACACCTCCCACCTCCCCAATCTTCCTGACCAAGCTACACCCCTGACAATAGGGCAGAGTAAATCGCTGGGTCATAGTTTAACAAAGCACAGCTATTACCCTGACCTACAATCAAAAATGCTGCATTTCTGTTACGTGCCTTTCGTGGAAAGCAGCACAGCAGATTGGAGCTACAGATGATGAGCCATTATATAATGCCAGTCAGATGAAACAGCCTTTAAATACTGGGAAAGACATTTGTGTTGGCAGTGATGCACAAATTAAAGACCGTTCCTTGCAGCTCTGGTAGTATCCCCCTCGCCACCCCTCCTCCCACTTAGAGTGATTGAGTTCAGTTGTATTGACCATCAATGTATATCAGTATTGGATTAGAGGTTCACAGACATCATGAAGACAGACAGGGCTGTGTGCAAACTGAAGAGAGCATGGTCTCAGTTGTAACCTTGCCTGGCTGCATCATGGCTCCTGATGGTCTTTTCATGCAAGTATATAGGCCACCAACAAGACTAAACAATGTTGTCTGCCTTGAATGTGTACTGAATCCAAGATGAGAGCCTGAGTCCACTCATAGTGTGGGAAGATTCAAAACTCATCCAACTACTTTCTTCTTGAACAGGCATCCTCACCCAGTGTTCCCTGCAACCTACACGCAGGATAGTTGACTCTCATCCCTGGGTTTTAACAGTCATGCCCATGGTAGATGTCACAGTAAGTGTCCAGTATCTGGGTACATGACAAGGCTTCAATAAAGTGTAGGCTGCTGCTCCTAATTCCTAAATCCAGTCTAATTCTAGTCTTATCGCAATAAGTGGATACCTCACTACAATATAGACACGGTTTTTGCCTCCCATCACTGAATGGTAAGGGCCTGGCCCAGATCACCACAAAACATCTCTAATAGAGCATTAATGTTTTGATTCGGTGCACATATGCATACTTGTAAATGTGCTGGATTTGTAAAGCGCACTGCTGCCCGTAAGCGTCCTGGCGCTGAAGACCGCTGGGGAACCCGTCCTGGCTTTTCCCTGTGAGATGGTCCCTTCTAGGTATCTCCAAGGTGAAGCCAGGCATCCCCGGCGTCTGTGGGGGGCCGTTGTAGAGATGTGGCAAGCTTAATTCCCAGAGTTGCCGAGTGTGATCCCTGGTTAGAGTAGGCACCGAGGCAAGAATTATCGAGTCCGTTGACCCCGGTCCACGACCCTGCCGCGTCGGGGATTGAACCCTGGTCCCGGGCCGTTCTCTGCTTCCGGGTCTGCCGCCTCTAACCAGTGAGCCACACCACTCCACTACTTACTGTGGTATTCTAGATTTGGTCTCTTGTAGAATTGTCAGTGGTAGAACTGTTAGATGTCATGGAGAAGGTGGGTATTCTAAAGAGTGGAGATTGGTTGTGCCTGTCTGGTCTTCCTCCTGTGGTTTTTAAGCTGTTCTCCATTTGGAATAAATCTTATTACAGAGATCTACCTTTCCTGACATCTATTACTACATAAACATTGGCGACGATTGGGATCAAGATTTAAGTATTGGAGACATCGTTCACTCTATATTTGTCTTCAAAAGGTTTACAAACTTTTCAAATTATTCTATTTCAACATTCGTTGGCACTTCCCGTTTGAATACTTTCTGGTAACGTACTCTTCAGTTTTTTATGCGATCTATTTTTTTTTTAACCTAGCGCTCTGTATTGTTCTTGCTCTGACGGTTAAAGAAGTATTACGCATAATTATTTGCCATAGCCAGGGTTGGATGTTAACATATTTGTGCATTTTTGGAGCAACAGCGGTCCCATGCATTCAAGAATATATAAGACAATAAAAATAGACAGAATCAAATCTATATTTGGAGTGACATGTCCAGCCGGACAGAGGTCTTTTAGTTTACTCAATAAACAAATGATCCATACAGAAAGAACCATTACATAGAAATCAAGTTTTGTATAGGGTGCTAGACAGGTCAACGGCGTTTCGGTCCCCCTACTTAATCATGGGGACCATCATCAGGACATACAATTAATGCCTTATCCACCGCAGCTGCTCTTAGGCTTGATAAGCGTTCCTGGCCTCACCTTAATAACCAGCCCCGCAGCGCCTCCCAACTTGTAGGCACGTAAACTTTCACATCTCGCAATGGGCAATTCACTCTGCTTAGCTGCTCGCACCTGCTGTTCGTGTTCCTTACATCACTTGTAAAGCCTGCACCATGATATAGGAATGTTTGAGGAGGTCTGTCCTCCTTTTGCCGGAACACTGGCACTCGAGTGCAATCCATTCCCTGCTCAATCACCACTTCGGCACCACTCCTGCAGCATTGCACAATATCGGAATAATCCAAGTCACGTCCTAAATCGACACCACCACGGAATATTTTCACTTGATGATGAGGTAAAAACGATCTAATTCACGTGAAAAACGAATAGATGCACCTTCCACCTAAAGTCACTTGATGAACTGTATAGATTACCTTCTGTATCTATAACTAAATGTACATATTTCTTTTCTTGTTTCTTCCTTAGGCAATTAGAGGCTTAATAACATTAAGGCATTAATTGTATGTCCTGATGATGGTCCCCATGATTAAGTAGTCGGACCGAAACGCCGTCGACCTGTCTAGCACCCTATACATCTGTGCATGGGGTTAGATTCGGGTCAAACGGCAGCGCTTGTTTTATTAGACCTGAGCGCTGCCTTTGACACCGTCTCCCATACTATCCTCCTCCAGTGCCTGGAAGAAGCTGGTATTTCTGGGACTGCCCTCCAGTGGTTCCGTTCTTTTCTCGCCGATCGATCTTTTTGCATAGCCATCCCTCCCTATCAGTCCAAATTCCATCCGCTGGACCAGGGGGTCCCCCAGGGATCCTCGCTGAGTCCCAGGTTATTCAATCTGTATGTGAGGCCGCTGGCTGATGTCGTCAAGAAATGGGGCCTGACTATGGTTTCATACGCTGACAACACTCAGCTGGCGGTCACGCTCAGCGGGGACTCTGCTTTGGACGCCCCTAGGTTCCAGAATGGGCTGAGGGCGCTTGCCAGCTGGATGAATTCCAACTATCTCCAGCTGAACGCAAAAAAGACCGAGATAATGATCATCGGCAAGAAACCGGAACTTTGGGGCGACAAATGGTGGCCTCCGGAACTGGGACCTACCCCGACTCCGGTAACGGAGACTAAAAATCTTGTAGTCTGGTTAGACCTCACCCTTAGTTTTGTTTCCCATACCAAAAAAACTGCCGGCAGTTGTTTTGGCATTTTGCGAGGACTCAGACCAGCACTGAAATTTTTTGACGCCGCTACCAGGCAGCTGGTGTTCCAGGCGACGGTGATCTCTCGGCTTGCTACGCCAGCTCTCTTCTGGTAGGGGTGAACCAAGCGGAAATTACGCGTCTGCAACGTGTCCAGAACGTGGCAGCCAGAGCTGTGGTGGGCCTGCCCAGGTTCTGCTCCGCTGCCAATACCCTACGTTCCCTCCACTGGCTTCCAGTCAAGCAGAGGATCCAATTTAAAGTGCTGTGCCTGTCCTACAAAATTCTCAAGGGCCTCTCAGCCCCGATTCTCAGGAATCTCTTGATGCCCTATGTTCCTGCCCGCTCTCTGAGATCTCTGGGTCAGGATTTGGCTGTGGTTCCTCAGTTTAAACTCAGCCGAGCTGGAGGCCGCTCTTTTCGAGTTTGGGCTGCTGCCTTGTGGAACTCTCTTCCCTTAGAGATTCGTGCATCTGATAATCTCTTTTTTATTCCCTAGAGCTATCAAGACTTTGGTATTTCCCTGAGTTTGCCCTTTCTTAGTCTATAGTCCCTTGGTTGTGTTGTGTTGGATACCTTGTCAAGCGCCAGGACGCTCCTTTGCTGCAGCAGCTGTGCGCTGAATAAATACTCCTAACATAACATAGCATAACAAAACTTGATTTCTATGTAATGTAATGGTGCTCTATAGACACTTCTGTACAACTGAATTTTAAACAGAAAACATTTGTTTGCCTTAAAAAGCCCTTCTATGTTCGTGATCCACCTTCTGTATTTGACCTGCTAGTGGTTGGGCACTGGCTTGTGTACCACACTGGTGAATTGTTGGAGGTATTCTTTCTGTATGGATCATTTATTTATTGAGTAAACTAAAAGACCTCTGTCCGGCTGGACATGTCACTCCAAATATAGATTTGATTCTGTCTATATTTATTGTCTTATATATTCTTGAATGCATGGGACCGCTGTTGCTCCGAAAGTATGTTCCACAAGGTCCAGTGTTGACTGAATTGGGGTCCCTTGTTGTTGTTAATATAACTGTGCGCAATCAACTGATTGCAATGGCCTTTCCTTCCCTCCACTTCTCCCAAGTGGTTACTCGCCTCCCTACCTGGGCACGAGCGGGTCTGTACACTCTCTCACCCCCTACCCTTCTCTCACGCCAGGTCTGAAACTGTAATGTCTGACTCAGCCCCCTTATACTCACTTGAATATATTCAAAAGATTTGCGCAAGACCTTCCTTGTTCACTGACCAAGAAGAACCTAATACGACTGGCAGCTCTAGTCTGTCTGAGGACCTTGAAAAACAAAAGAAAAAACATGCACGACTTGAATTAATGACTCTTATGCTCACCCAATATTTAAAATCCAATACTATCCCACTGGGCCTACAAGTCAGAAATATCCCTGGGGTTTTTACTGATAATCCGAAGTACATTACAGGCTTTAGTAGTATTGGGACCACCTGTTCTAGGCATTGGCTAGTCTTAGGAATAGAAACTGCAGGTGAAGAACTCAAAAAATTGGAAGATATTATCAAAGACATTGAAAACAAATAATTGATGACAAAACGGTTACTGACGCTAAGGCCCTACTTGAAAACATTGAAAAGACAGTCTTAGAATTCCATTGTATTGAACATAACAAAAAGTCTAATAAGGTGAAGAAAGACATTAAAGCTTTTACCCTTGAACGAACTTATCCCTACTTGCAGAAACACTTTTACACAAATCGCAATTTCAATCCTCACCAACAAACCCCAAGACCCTGGGGACGTTTCAATAGAAGAAACACTGTGGTGGGATTTACTGATTCATCTGCTGAATCATCTGATAGCTCTGATCCTGGTGAGGGACCGAGTGGCCCGACACGCAACCAGAGCCATTTTTTAGCCAGAGGCAACTCCGAACCCCCGAAGAAAGGGAGCAGCAACAGAGATGGCACAATCCTCCAGGAGAACGCCAGACCAGACACAAATTTTACCAATGGTAACAAGTAGTACCAATTTGGAAACTATCCCTATCTTTAATATATCTAACCACACCCTTTCTAGTCAGGAGTCCTCCATCTTAAGTAAAAGTTTATCCTTTGTCCCAACGACCTATCCAAATTTCCTGGATCTTCAGTCCGAATTAATGGGCTTCTTCCGTAAGCTGAGACTTCGGGCCTTCTTTGAACTCAATCCCTCGGAGCCCAAAACTGTGGTAACTCCGTTTAGACCCCCTTCAACCTTCTCACCCACCTCTAACATGATCCCAATAGAAATCGTCACGTTTGAGAAGGTTATTTTAAAGGAAATCTCCGACTTGGAAAAACTACATCTTTTCATACCATACAATATCTCGCTGGAAGAAAAATCTGCCATCACCACTCTAAAAAACAATACCAAGCTGATTATTAAGCCAGCTGATAAGGGTGGGGGAATAGTACTGCAGGATATTGGAAACTACAAAGAAGAGCTCCAACACCAAGTCTCTAACACGGACCACTATTGCAAACTTCCTTGCAACCCTACTAAAGATATACAAACCCTAATTAAACAACTAACCACGGAAGCTCTGGATAATGGTTTTTTGAGTAAGCATGAACATAACTTTCTCAACATCATTAACCCAAGAACTCCGGTCATCTACACGCTGCCCAAAATCCACAAAAGATTGGATAATCCCCCGGGCAGACCGATCATGTCTGGGTGTGGATCGGTTCTAGAACCATTGGGTCATTATGTCAATTTCTTCCTAAAGGACTTCATGCCAGTAACCAAATGCTATATTCGAGATAGCATGCATATGATTAATCTCATTGAACATCATTCCTACAATCATGAAAACAAGACTCTATGTACACTTGACGTGGAGTCTCTTTACACGAATATACCTCAGAGAGACTCGCTCCTTGTCATAGAAAGCATATTAAACACCAGGCCACGCCCCCACAGGGTTCCCACTCTGTTCATCGTACAACTCCTTGAGATATGTCTCACCCAGAACTTCTTTATGTATGACTCCCAATACTACCAGCAGGTGCGAGGCACGTCTATAGGCGCTATTTTTGCCCCACCCTGGCGATCCTTTATATGGACTGGTTGGAGTGTAACACGATTCTTTCCATCAGCAACCCATTTCATCAGGGGCTGCATACCTGGAAGCGTTACATAGACAATATTTTCCTCATTTGGGGTGGTTCAACTGATGATTTCCCGGGACTCCTGCACTGGCTCAATAACAATTGTAACAGCCTCACATTCACCCTTACCCATAGCAAGACTAGTATCTCTTTCTTAGATCTCACTATTCAACATCAAGATGGGGCACTGTGTACATCCCTTTTCCGCAAACCGATGGAAAGGAACACCCTGCTTAGTTATGGCAGCTGTCACCCCAGGGCCCTGAGGGACAGTTTGCCATACTCTCAATTCCTTAGATTAAGGAGAAATTGCTTTAAGAAGGAGGACTACTTTAAAGAGGCTAAAACCCTATTTGACAAACTCAGATTCAGAGGCTATCCAAGGCGCCTAATTAAAAACTCTATGAAAAGGGCCTGGTATTGCCCCCGTGAGACTCTTCTGGAGCCTAAACCTAAACAAACCTCTGACAAAATGGTATGTGTCACTACCTTTTCTACCATCTCCAATCGTGTCAAACAAAGTGTAAAAAGGAACTGGCACATACTGAACTCAAGCCCACTCAACTGGGAAACTCCCCTCTTTGCATTTAGAAAAAGCAAAAATCTTAAAGATCAGCTGGTAAGAGCAGCCCTACCTTCTGTCAATGCAAATAATACCACACTCCACGACCATTGGTCGTTACCACCCTTTCGAGGTCACTCTAAGTACGGGTCATGTGTTGTGGGTGATTTTTCAATAGATTGCAAAGAATTTGTATACAAAGAAGTTAAAAATGAATTAAGAACTTTTACTAACTGCAATAGTTGCAACATCATATATGCCATTCTTTGTCCATGCAACCTAATTTATGTGGGCCAGACCAAGCAGAAAATCAAGCTGCAAATATCTAAACATCGCAGCCGGATTCGGTGTAGAACACCCAATGCCCCTTTGGTCGAACATTTTGTCAACAAAGGGCACACGGAAAATGAAATCCGCTGGACTGTGATTAATCAAGTCATCATTCCACCAAGGGGAGGTGACCTGACTCGAATGCTTAACAGAGAAGAGCTCAAATGGATATTGAAAACGGACAGCTTGAACTCTGGATTGAACCTTCAAGAGGAATGGACTGCCCTTATTTGTAATCTGATCCGCAATCTTGTACCCAAAAATTCTGACCTGGTTTTAAATCGCTCACAATTGTTCTCTTGTCTAACTTTTTCTCCCAATTATATTTACTGTGATTTTAAATTAGATTATAACATTGAGTCACTTTCACCCTGCACTGTGCACCACCTCCTTGGTTAAATGCACCTTATCCCACCCAAGATGGCCGCACAGTCCCGTGTCCATCGTCTATCTCTATGCCCGGGCACGCCCTCTGATCACAGACCAATCGGCTTCCCTCCACTCATTCTTCACTCCCCTCCTCCCTCTCCCGCGCACGCCAGGGAACAGATTGAAACTACCAACTAACCCGGTAAGTTCTGAGCAGCCCGTAGCTCCTCCACATTGCCATTGTTTCAAACTATATTCCTTTGATGGACTGTACTTTCCGACAGGTGGTATCCTGGCACCGTCGGATTACGATATTGTACCACGGTCTAAACTCGCCTGATTCTGGTAAGAGCTTTTTCACGGCCACCGGCGATCACTAGATCCAAAATTATGTTCACCGGCCGCTAATTCACTTTCCAATTACAGGGCTGCCGAACCGAATACAGGCTACACCTTACTGCCGGTCATTTACCAGTGCAACACGCTGGTAAGCCTGTTTTAAATTGGCAACTAGAACGCCTCGCAACGACGGTAATCATGCCGTGTAAACTATCCACCGCAGCTGCTCTTAGGCTTGAGAAGCGTTCCTGGCCTCACCTTAATAACCAGCCCCGCAGCACCTCCCAACTTGTAGGCACGTAAACTTTCACATCTCGCAGCGAGGCAATTCATTCTGCTTAGCTGCTCGCACCTGCCGTTTGTGTTCCTTACATCACTTGTAAAGCCCGCACCATGATATAGGAATGTTTGAGGAGGTCTGTCCTCCTTTTGCCTGAACACTGGCACTCGAGTGCAATCCATTCCCTGCTCGATCACCACTTCGGCACCACTCCTGCAGCGTTGCACAATATCA
Source organism: Lissotriton vulgaris (assembly GCF_964263255.1). Lineage (NCBI taxonomy): Eukaryota > Metazoa > Chordata > Amphibia > Caudata > Salamandridae > Lissotriton > Lissotriton vulgaris. Next base: position 1,320,103,532 of record NC_141695.1, on the reverse strand, counting down.
GAATATTCCAAGTCACGTCCTGAAGCGACACGCCCAAGGAATATTCCTAAAGCGACACCACCACAGAATATTTTCACTTGATGATGAGGTAAAAACGATCTAATTCACGTGAAAAACGAATAGGTGCACCTTCCACCTAAAGTCACTTGATGAACTGAATAAATGACCTTCTGTATCTATAACTAGATGTACATATTTCTTTTCTTGTTTCTTCCTTAGGCAATTAGAGGCTAAATAATGTTAAGGCATTAATTGTATGTCCTGATTTTGGTCCCCATGATTAAGCAGGGGGACCGAAACGCCGTCGACCTGTCTAGCACCCTATACAAAACTTGATTTCTATGTAATGTAATGGTGCTCTATAGACACTTCTGTACAGCTGAATTTTAAACAGAAAACGTTTGTTTGCATTAAAAAGCCCTTCTATGTTCGTGATCCACCTTCTGTATTTGACCTGCTAGTATTTGGGCACAGGCTTGTGTACCACACTGGTGAATTGTTGGAGGTATTCTTTCTGTATGGATCATTTGTTTATTGAGTAAACAAAAAGACCTCTGTCCAGCTGGACATGTCACTCCAAATATAGATTTGATTCTGTCTATATTTATTGTCTTATATATTCTTGAATGCATGGGGCCGCTGTTGCTCCGAAAGTATGTTCCCCGAGGTCCTGTGTTGACTGAATTGGGGTCCCTTGTTGTTGTTAATATAACTTATTTGTGCATGCTCTGAATTTTGGTTCCAAGCCTATTAACTATTTGTTGACTTACTTAAACATTTCCTTGTCGACCGCATCATCGAGCAGAAGAGAAACGTTACTCTGTGGCAGTCTTTGAATCCTGAATGCGCCCTCGTTTTCATCGAACGTTGTGCGAGCTCCACAGTTCTTCTCCAGCAGTGTTCTCTCACGAATGTTAGGCAATGCATTCTGGGATTGAGAGACTTTGACCACACACATCGAACACAACGCATATTACGTACCTCCATCTTGGAAATTATCGGCAGTTTCTGCTTTTCGAGTCGGAGTTGTGTCTATTCCTCAGCAATACTTCCCAACACATTTAGTGTTATATAACTTGTCAAATTAGTTATTTAGTCTAAAGTTTCAAGATTTTCTTCACCTATACAAGCACTATTGTCTTCCATATTCTCGTTTTCTTCAAAAGTGCAAGGTATTGTTTTTTTTTCTTCTTCTAATTGTTATACTTCTAAAAAATATTTTTCAACCATGTCTAATATTGCTGCTTCACCACATTTCCTACAAGTTGCCGGAGAGCCAAATATTGAATGACATTCATGGTTTCCCATGTGCTTGGCTTATGTAGATGTGCTGGAAAAAGATGGATGTTCAGCTAAAATAAAACTTGCGTTATTAAGACATTGCTTAGGTGGTGCTGGCATAAAGGAGTTTGACAGTTTACCTCCAATTGAAGGAGCAGGAGACATGGATGTTTTAGAGAGGGCTACCGAACAAATGAAAATTCGGTTTGAGAGAAAGTTTAACACAGAAATGGAAAGATTTTAATGTTATTCACGTGCCCAAAAAGTTGAGGAATCTATTGAGGACTATGTGTCAGCATTAAATTCTCTGGCTTGTTCGTGTGCATTTGAAACTATTTCCTATGAACAGGTGCTTAGAGATCATATAAGGATGAAAACTAAAACTAAAAGTAAAAAATTCAAGAAAGACTTTGGTTGGCTGTAGAATCTACTCTTAGCGCCGTCATCAATATTGCTAAGGGAATCAAACAATCTGAATTATTTGTGTCTGAAATAAGGAACCAAACTGCTAAAGTACAAAATACTGAACCAGAAGTTTTGTTGGCAAAAAAACAAATAAGTAATAGTTCAAATCCTAAAAGTTCTTTCAAAAAAGAGGTGGATAAGAAACATGTTGATAACAAGAATTTTTTCAAAAGGAACACTATTGTATGTTATAAATGTGCCAGTTTTAACCATGTTGGTAATTACAAAAGGTGACCTGCGTGGGACAAAGTATGTATGAAGTGTGAGAAAAACAGACATTTCAGTAATGTCTGCCGTTCTTTTCATCAAGGTTAATTACATTTCTCAAGAGGAAGAAGTTGTTCTACATAGTTTAAATTGCATATTTTCAGTGAATGAAACTGAGTGTAGGAAATTTCCCTCATGTATCACTACTATCAATGATAAACCAGTTCAATTGATGGTAGATTCATGTTCATGGTACATCATCATAGGGAATAAACTATTTAATGAGATTTGGGGTAAGTAAACTGTGTCTTCCTGATATTCAACCGGGAGGGTACTCAGGTCATAGAATCGATCATGAAGGGTACTTTTGGGCAGATATTGAATTCAAAGGTAGAACGATCAAAGGCAACGTGTATGTGGCGTCTAAAGGTGTATCTATTCTTGGTTGGCCACATCAACAAGAACTAGGGATACAACTTGACCCTAATGCATTTTCTCCTGTAAGTGTTGTGAGTACAAGTGTGACTTTCCAAGAAATATAGATGATTTAAATACTGTTATTTCACAAAATGGTCATAATAATGACAATGAAATGTTTATCACGAGCATTAAGAGAAAATACCCTAAAGTTTTTGAGGATGCTTTTTAACCCAGATGGACCGCTAGTCCCTCATCTCCATTGTGTCCTGAAGGATACAAAGTTTGATATTTGATTATCATTTTCGATTTTAATGTTCGCAATTCCTTCAGTCTGTCCCCTCCTCTTTCTCTTTTGGGAACACTGTCTAATACTACAAAAGAGAGCAGACTAGTGTTTTGTTTATGTGTGTTGAAAAAGTGTCGAGCAATGGGATATTGTTTGTCGTGATGGTTAATTGCCCTGAGGTGCTCCAAAACTCTTTTTTTAGCTTTGTGTTTTGTGCTACCAATGTAATATAAATTACATGGGCACCTCAGGGCATAAACAGCATATTCCGTCTCACACGAAACATGTTTTTGAATTTTGAAAGGACCACAGTGTGCGGATAACTTTACTGATTTACAGCTGTAACTATATTTACAGGCTTTGCACCTGCCACACACAAAGAATCCTTGTATATTCCCTGTTGGTATTTTAGTGAGTCTTGGTAGCATTGCTGGACTAAGAATATCTTTAAATGATTGTGCCTTTCTAAAAGTGATTTGCGGTGAACCGCTTACAGCTTTTTCTAGATCTGAGTCTGTCTGTAATACATTCCAGTCTTCAAAAGAATAGAGTGTCCCAGAAAACCAGAAAGGACTGGGTATCAAGGTATAGCAAAGCAAAATTCCTTTCTGTGTTATTCAGTTTGGCTTTTATGACCAATCGGTTTACTTTCAATTTTTATATTCCTTATTTCTTACTGAACAAAATGGTTATACAGGTACTTATTACTACACCACAATAAAGTGACTTTTTCATCTCAACATTTTATTTTCATTTGTTAAAAACATTCATATAAAATTCATCACAAAACATTTCATATCCAAAAAGTATGTTTGAGCATTCCCTAATCTAATACAAAAGTAAATCCTATTCTTGTTGTTGCTCAAACTATCAAACACAAGATAAAAAACTAATTCTTTTGCATACATTAAAATCTCTGAATATATAGTACTTCGGGCAGACCTTTGTCGACGAGTTTTCGGTGCGTTAAGTTCTTTGGGGCACCTTCTTCAGGACAGACTTATAGAGACCAAATATAATTCTTCTTTCTAAAATTTAAATAAAAACAATTAATATCTAATTTTGTTGAGAGTTCGTGTCTATCTTTATGGTGTTGGGCACTCATTGTACCTAATATCCTTCTATAAGTTGAAGCAAAACAATCTTACTTTAAGTGCTTTTGTTTCGGTTAATCCCGCTTCCTATTGGGGGTATCCATTGTCTATGTTTCCATTTCTTTGATCTCTATAACATAGAAAGGACACACTAATGTTATCCTTAATGCTCTACCCTCTTTTGGTTTAGAGACTGACCCTGTTTCTCATATTACTTACTTAAAAACAGGAGAATAACTTTTAACGTGTCTTCGTTGTTCCTTTGCGTCTTTAAATTTGAGCAGGGTGTTCTGATTGGTGGATTTCTTATTTATCCAGCTATCTGTGAGAGAAACATCCCGATCTCAGTATATTACTAAATTGAGTTCTTATTTTACATCTATATAAATCGCACATCTCCCCGTAAATTACATACCTGGTGAAATGATTTCTTGGGTCCCTGTATGTATTGTGTACACAGGTATTCGCTTTGTCTTGGTATTTATTGTCCAGACGTCCTCTAAATCAGGTTTTTCTTGTGTCCCAGTCCCTGATGATATAAGAAAAGTACATGCCCATCATGTTTTTTAGTCATATTCTACTCTGTATCGGGCATATTTAATTCATTCTTTTAACTACCCATTTTTAGGTCGGGTTATTTACTGTGTGCTATTATCACATATTTATTCTCTCCTTCCCAATTTTTAGCAAGAAAATAAATACAATTCTATCATATGTCGTTATGGGTTGTAATTCTGAATTTGATTGCATTAGTTCACCCATTACTCTATCCCCCTGTCTGTTTAGTAGGAACATTACATCTATTCATTAATCGTGTTGGCCGTCTCAATGTTCATGTGTTACCTGGCGGACACATTGTCTCTACTACCCGTATTTTGTTAAAAAGGGTTATTTGTTTTGTCCTTACATAAGTATTTATAAATTTCGAGGTACCAGTATTGGTAAAACCACCTTGTTCGTGAAGGCTCAAACATTATGTACTTGTCCCCGTTATATTTAAAGGGATCACTGTGGGGTGAAAGCGCATGAATAAGCTTCATGTCTTAACATGGGTAACACTATTATTACGTCTCGTCTCTATTCTTAAAACAATTTTTCTACAACTATGGTTTCTCAGCATTGGAGATCTTACGTTTTGCGAGAAAGCGATACGAGTAACAGAGCCTATCCTGCCCGACTGCTTACCTTATTAGTATCTCGTAACGCCGTCGACACGTCCTCTCTCCCGTGGAATGATGTATGGAAAGAGGATCGATTGCGGCTTTTTATACTCGTAACGGCAGCTTGTTAAGATTTAATTAAGTGCAGCTGCAACACACCGTATGTTGTTAGTCTGCTAAAAATGTTGTATTTCCAAAGCACGGCATGCAGAATTATTTATGTATTTATCTAGTGCAAAAGTTTGTTTAGAAACCTCAGGTTCGCCGACTAATTCGAAAAACAGAACAATTATAACAATTTCACGAAGGACAAAGAGAACTCCATCTTGGTAGTTTCCTTGCGGTTTGTAGTTTACGTAATTTACGTTTTGTCGCGTCTGAAGCGCCATTTTAGTAGTTTGTTTATTTTCTATAAACTATATTGTTGTTATTTTAGTCGGTCCTATCGTACTCACGAGGCTCTCTTTTATTTCTCATATTCTATGTATTAGCCCGGGTCATAACTACATCCGTAGTGTGTGTGTTACACGTATCTTGGTGTTTTCCGTGCAATACCATCGGAAGTTATGGCGCGGGTTCAATACCCCACATATACACAAATTAATACAAATTCTAATATTCGTGTGCACATATTATACATCAAGATACCAAACAAAAATTGGCCCGTAATTACCCTCGATATCTATAGTCCGTATCGCCAATCATCAATATTATACACTTTAAAATGCTAAAAACATGGAGGTTGCATTGTTGTCAAATATACTTCAGGTCTTTCCATTATAAATTCAATACAGCATGAATTTCCATACCGATTCAGACATAATTGCACATATTACATTGTCAATGTGTGTCAAGAATCACAGGTTGGCGATAAATTTCTCGTAACTTATATATATATATGCATACTATTCCATTGTGGACTCGATATGACATCAGTTTCAATATAGGTTCAAAGGTTATTACACATGTAGCTTTGTCCATTTACATCAAAATCACAGGTTGACCATAAATTTATTGTAGATTATATGGTTCATATTATGCACAACGGGATATAGTGATAGTTAGTACATAGCGTTGTACTTTAGTTCAATAATCTATATGTATAAATAAATGATCAACAGTGCAATGAATGTATTTCTATTTTACTTTGCTTCTCTTTTACGTGGGTAAATATAATCCAATTCAGTATTCTATGATCCCTTCTAGCTAGACTTAGTTCCAGAGTATTCACTTTCTATTTTATTTCCGTTCGGTTGTGGGTATAATTTTTGTCTTGAATTGTGCCAAAGGCCTCCCTGTTTCACCCTCATCTGTTCATTTGTTTATTTCTACGGTTATGAAAAGGCCCATGCTAGTTGGTATAATCTTTTTTTTATACATCTATATGTCAAAATTCAAGACCCATCATTCTGGACTAAATTGTCGTGAAGAATGGGAAAGACTGATTAAATAAATTCTAGAGGCTAGCCTGTAGAACAGTAGGGCCCACGCATGTATCAAAAAAGATTATACCAACTAGCATGGGCCTTTTCATAACCGTAGAAATAAACAAATGAACAGATGAGGGTGAAACAGGGAGGCCTTTGGCACAATTCAAGACCAAAATTATACGCACAACCGAACGGAAATAAAATAGAAAGTGAATAGTCTGGAACTAAGTATAGCTAGAAGGGATCATAGAATATTGAATTGGATTATATTTACCCACGTAAAAGAGAAGCAAAGTAAAATAGAAATACATTCATTGCACTGTTGATGATTTATTTATACATATAGATTATTGAACTAAAGTACAACGCTATGTACTAACTATCACTATATCCCGTTGTGCATAATATGAACTAAATAATCTACAATAAATTTATGGTCAACCTGTGATTTTGATGTAAATGGACAAAGCAACATGTGTAATAACTTTTAAACCTATATTGAAACTGATGTCATATCGAGTCCACAATGGAATAGTATGCATATATATATATATAAGTTACGAGAAATTTAACGCCAACCTGTAATTCCTGACACACATTGACAATGTAATATGTGCAATTATGTCTGAATCGGTATGGAAATGCATGCTGTATTGAATTTATAATGGAAAGACCTGAAGTATATTTGACAACAATGCAACCTCCATGTTTTTTAGCATTTTAAAGTGTATAATATTGATGATTGGTGATACGGACTATAGATATTGAGGGTAATTACGGGCCAATTTTTGGTATCTTGATGTATAATATGTGCACACGAATATTAGAATTTGTATTAATATGTGTATATATGGGGTATTCAACCTGCGCCATAACTTCCGATGGTATTGCACGGAAAACACCAAGATACGTGTAACACACACACTACGGATGTAGTTATGACCCGGGCTAATACATAGAATATGAGAAATAAAAGAGAGCCTTGTGAGTACGATAGGACCGACTAAAATAACAACAATATAGTTTATAGAAAATAAACAAACTACTAAAATGGCGCTTCAGACGTGACAAAACGTAAATTACGTAAACTACAAACTGCAAGGAAACTACCAAGATGGAGTTCTCTTTGTCCTTCGTGAAATTGTTATAATTGTTCTGTTTTTCGAATTAGTCGGCAAACCTGAGGTTTTGCACTAGATAAATACATAAATAATTCCGCATGCCGTGCTTTGGAAATACAACATTTTTAGCAGACTAACAACATACGGTGTGTTGCAGCTGCACTTAATTAAATCTTAACAAGCTGCCGTTACGAGTATAAAAAGCAGCGATTGATCCTCTCTCTATATATCATTCCACGGGAGAGAGGACGTGTCGACGGCGTTACGAGATACTAATAAGGTAAGCAGTCGGGCGGGATAGGCTCTGTTACCCGTATCGCTTTCTCGCAAAACGTAAGATCCCCAATGCTGAGAAACCATAGTTGTAGAGAAATTGTATTAATGATAGAGACGAGACGTAATAATAGTGTTACCCATGTTAAGACATGAAGCTTATTCATGCGCTTTCACCCCACAGTGATCCCTTTAAATATAACGGGGACAAGTACATAATGTTTGAGCCTTCACGAACGAGGTGGTTTTACCAATACTGGTACCTCGAAATTTATAAATACTTATGTAAGGACAAAACAAATAACCCTTTTTGACAAAATACGGGTAGTAGAGACAATGTGTCCGCCGGGTAACACATGAACATTGAGACGGCCAACACGATTAATGAATAGATGTAATGTTCCTACTAAACAGACAGGGGGATAGAGTAATGGGTGAACTAATGCGATCAAATTCAGAATTACAACCCATAACGACATATGATAGAATTGTATTTATTTTCTTGCTAAAAATTGAGAAGGAGAGAGAATAAATATGTGATAATAGCACACAGTAAATAACCCGACCTAAAAATGGGTAGTTAAAAGAATGAATTAAATATGCCCGATACAGAGTAGAATATGACTAAAAAACATGATGGGCATGTACTTTTCTTATATCATCAGGAACTGGGACACAAGAAAAACCTGATTTAGAGGACGTCCAGTCAATAAATACCAAGACAAAGCGAATACCTGTGTACACAATACATACAGGGACCCAAGAAATCATTTCACCAGGTATGTAATTTACGGGGAGATGTGCGATTTATATAGATGTATAATAAGAACTCAATTTAGTAATATACTGAGATCGGGATGTTCTTCTCACAGATAGATGGATAAATAGGAAATCCACCAATCAGAACACCCGGCGCAAATTTAAAGACGCAAAGGAACAACGAAGACACGTTAAAAGTTATTCTCCTGTTTTTAAGTAAGTAATATGAGAAACAGGGTCAGTCTCTAAACCAAAAGAGGGTAGAGCATTAAGGATAACATTAGTGTGTCCTTTCTATGTTATAGAGATCAAAGAAATTGAAACATAGACAACGGATACCCCCAATAAGAAGCGGGATTAACCGAAACAAAAGCACTTAAAGGAAGATTGTTTTGCTTCAAATTATAGAAGGATATTAGGTACAATGAGTGCCCAACACCATAAAGATAGACAAGAACTCTCAACAAAATTAGATATTAATTGTTTTTATTTAAATTTTAGAAAGAAGAATTATATTTGGTCTCTATAAGTCTGTCCTGAAGAAGGTGCCCCAAAGAACTTAATGCACCGAAACGCGTCGACAAAGGACTGCCCGAAGTACCATATATTCAGAGATTTTAATGTATGCCAAAAGAATTGTTTTTTTATCTTGTGTTTGATAGTTTGAGCAACAACAAGAATAGGATTTACTTTTGTATTAGTTTAGGGAATGCTCAAACATACTTTTTGGATATGAAATGTTTTGTGATGAATTTTATATGAATGTTTTTAACAAATGAAAATAAAATGTTGAGAGGAAAAAGTCACTTTAGTGTGGTGTAGTAATAAGTACCTGTATAACCATTTAGTTCAGTAAGAAATAAGGAATATAAAAATTGAAAGTAGACCGGTTGGTCACAAAAGCCAAACTGAATAACACAGAAAGGAATTTTGCTTTGCTATACTGCAATACATTCCAGTACTTATCTAGGCATTTTCTCATTTCGTATGCTTTATTGCTTTATGTTGCCACAAATCTCACTTTGTTTGAGTCGGGGATCAGTTCATTTTTGACCTTTAATAGATCCTCTCGATCTTTTGCCTCAACCTTTATGCCTGCAGTAGCTATACATTGGTCACTGTACCCTCTTTCCTTAAAACGTTTGGTCATTATCTCACATTCCATTTTATAACCTTCCACTGTGCTGCAGTTTCTTTTTGCCCGTAACAGTTCTCCATACGGGATACTCTGGATTAGGTTATTGGGGTGACGTTGTCCGGGTATGAATTGCTGCTGGCCAGTAGTATATTGTTTTGTAGGATTTCGTTTTGATAGCATTTCTTATCTGTGACAGGCCTGTGAAACGCTCCGATTCACAGTGCACTGCTGATGCACTTAAGAGCGCGCATTCAGTAGTGTGTGAACTCGAGTTTCCCTACTTTATTTTTCCTTGCAATATTATATAGCGCAAACTCGACAACATGGCATGAGCACAATTTACATTACAGAAGAACACATTAATTTGTGGTAGGCACGGGGAGACAAAGCGATTTGCCTGGAATTACAGGATGTTGAGCTGATGCCGAGATTCGAACGTAGCTCCCCAGCTCTGAAGTTCGCAATTCTAGAACTTGTGGCGGGAGGTGTGTCTAAAAGTGTATGTCGGTACTGGCCATCAATGAGAGAGACCTGTGCATTTTTCAAATGGGGAGCACAATTTACATTACAGAAGAACACATTCATTTGTGTTAGGCACAGGGAGACAAAGTGATTTGCCTGGAATCACAGGATGTTGAGCTGATGCCGAGATTCAAACGTAGCTCCACAGCTCTAAAGTTCGCAATTCTAGAACTTGTGGCGGGAGGTGTGTCTAAAAGTGTATGTCGGTGCTGTCCATCAATGAGAGAGACCTGTGCATTTTACAAATGCGTGGTGAAAAAATATGAGTATGTTGCTGGAGATGTGGGCCGCTGTGCCACCAATGTACTTACCGGGGGAGGGTAAACACCCATTATTCCGCAACTTTCTTTCCACATACCATCACTCCGCATACTTTTATTACGAAAGTACCAGGATTCTGCAATGCCATTATAACGCATGGCATTACATTTTATATGCTTTTACCACACATACATTTACAATGAAATTCGTTGTAAATGCATGAATGGTAAAAGCATGTTTTTTTTAAAATGTTTGTATAAGGTAAATATGGGTATAGGGGTATATGTTTTGGGGTATTTGGGTATTTTAAGGGTTCAGATATAGTTTTGGGTTATGGGGTACAGGGGTAGTTTTAGGGTTTAGGGATAGGTATGGGTTTTGGGTTTCAGGGTATTTTTAGGGTTCAGGGCTAGGTTTGGGTTTTGGGGTATAGGGGTATTTTTAGGGTTCAGGGGTAGGTTTGGGTTTTGGGGTACAGGGGTATTTTAAGGGTTCAGGGCTAGGTTTGGGTTTTGGGGTACAGGAGTATTTTAGGGTTCAGGGGGAAGGTTTGGGTTTTGGGGTACAGGGGTATTTTTAGGGTTCAGGGGTAGGTTTGGGTTTTGGGGTACAGGGGTATTTTAAGGGTTCAGGGCTAGGTTTGGGATTTGGGGTACAGGGGTATTTTAGGGTTCAGGGGGAAGGTTTGTGTTTTGGGGTACAGTGGTATTTTTAGGGTTTAGGGCTAGGTTTGGGTTTTGGGGTACAGGGGTATTTTTAGGGTTTCGGCGTAGGTTTGGGTTTAGAGGTACAGGGGTATTTATAGGGTTCAGGGCTAAGTTTGGGTTTTGGGGTACATGGTTATTTTTAGGGTTTAGGGATAGGTTTGGGAGTACAGGGTATATGTATAGGGTTAAGATAGGTTAGTGTTTAAGGGTGTTGGGGTGTTTTAAGGAGTAAGGTTGGGTTATGATTATGGGGTGCAGGGGTATTTAAATGGAGCAGGCTGGGATTAGCACACAATATGAGACATGGCATGAAGGGCGGAACGTACCACACGCCCCCAGCGTTTGTCACACCCCCCAGCACACGCCCACAGCACAACGCAGACACGCCCACAAGGGACTACTTTGCTGCCACAGTTCTTTTACCTTTTAAATGTATATGGTGGGCGTCTGCATAGCCTATGTCCTTCTGCTGCAACTGCCCTTTCCAACGCTGTATTGGGTGTTGTGATTGGTGCTGTGGTTCCTGAGATTACCCGCCTCAAAGGTTTAGGCTCTCTCTTTATTATATTTGTATGGATATATATACCTTCCATGTACTTATGTATTGATATTATGTATTACTTTTCTTCTAATTTAGCATATCCAATGCACTAGCCTATTTCTCACCCAACACCGCTCTCAATATATCATTTACTTCATCTCTCTGACTCATTTCGAAACTCATTCTACTACTCTTTCAGATGCACTACGCTATTTCTCACCCTATACCTCTTTCAATATACCCTCTACCTCCACTCTCTCATTCATCCTAAACCCTATACCACTACTTTGATTCCCAAAATAACCCTTTCTAAACTATTCCCTACTCTACCACTTTACTATTCAGATCTCCCAAACATGCCTTTCTAAACTCTTCCTTCAGACTGTGGCCACTCCACCTCCCTTTTCCTCATCCCAAGCCTCCTCCTACTGCTGTGAGCTCCCAAAAAAATAATCAAAATTCTTCCCCCTCCTCTCTACCGGACTAATGTGTCTATTACTCAATACTAATTTACCACTAATCCTTTATGGGTTCTAGAGTAGCGTGCTACTCGCCAAAAAAGCACTTCAACACCTCATCAGGGGTAGCAAGCACTATATAAATGCAAACCTTTTTCATTTTCGATCCTTCTCAATCCAAATAACTGACTAACATATTCACCCCTCATATTACCTTCATATTTCACTATACTAATTCACCACTAATCCTTTATGAGTTCCGGAGTACCGTGCTACTTGCCGAAAAGTGTTTCAATACCCATTCAGGGGTAGCAAGCGCTATATAAATGCAAACCTTTTTTACCTCTTCTATCCCTCCACTATCCTTCTCAACTCAAAAAACTGACTAACATATCCATCACTCAAATTACTTTCATATATCACTATACTAATTCAACACTAATCCTTTATGGGTCCCAGAGCAGTGTGCTACTTGCCAAAAAAGTGCTTTGACTTTTCATCAGGGGTAGTACGCGTTATATAAATGCAATTACAATACAATGGGGATAGGGACTTGGGGACTTGAAGACAGGAAAACTATACAGCCTATCTTATTAACTGTTTTCAGTTTTAAATGTATGTGAAAAATAGTGTGACTCACTGGAGAGTTGGAGTTCCCAGAGTGGGGTACAACAAGCAGAAAACAAGATGTTACGGTCTTACTAATTACATTGTTAGTCATTTGTCATCCGGTGTGCTGAGTCTAGCTCTGGAGGGCACTTCTCCAAAAAGTATAGGTACATATTAGGGAGAGTAAAACACCCAGGTGTGCTGAATTTCTACTTCATCAGTAGCCTAGCAGCAGAAACAAGGAGCTGAGACACAAAAAACCTTATCAGAGGTCCAGTGGTTGAATGAGTCTGTTGGGGACGGCAAGGTGTTGGACATCTAATTAAAATGGAGGTGATTGACACTATTTTAAACCAATGGTTGAGGTGGGCTCGCTCAGGTAAGCCAACGGTTTGCTGGGGGATGTTCCAAGCCCATTCACTGAGTATTGAACATTAGAGGTTGGCGTAACCAGGCGTAAATATTGCCCTCGATAAAGACAGGGAAATATTTGGTTCTTATACCAGAGAAATATGGACAAAGTAGGAACTGTGTTCCTGAAATCAGGTGTGCAGTGGGTAGATTATATGGTCCTCATGGCCGTATTGGCCATCTTTATATCTTATATCACATTTTCTGTGATTGTTTTATTTGGGGTTTTCATAATGCTCATACTTCTTCGCAGTCACTTCAGAGCACAGCCAGTAAGAATGAAATGGGGAGAAACTCATATGACTGGCTTGTGAGGTAAGAATTCTTATGTACATTATGGCATATGTGGGTCATAGTGGTAATGAACAGGTGAGTCCTCAGCTCTCTGCCAAAACCTCCGGAAGTCTTCTTTGCCCCTGAGATGGGCTGGTTTGAATTCTTGTGTGGGGAGCCTTGTGTGTAATGAGGTATCCCAATCTAGCCAGTTGTATGAGTGGTTACTTGGGCAGTTCCATCTTAGGCATCCGATTGGCTCCCAGAGGCAAAGACTTGTGTGAGGTAGTCTGGTGCTTTGCAGCGCCTTATGAACTAGGCAAATAATCTTGAAGTGGGATCCTTCTATGTCTGGTAGTCTACTTAAGCACATCTGGCTCTAGTTCTTTCCTGGAAGATAGGCAATCTAAAGATGATATGGGAGTACAAGGAAATGATTGGGCCTACATAGTGTACAAGTGGTATTGATCTGGCGTTCTATGCAGATGAATGTGTTTTAATTGAATTTGGTGCCATTCTACCCGCGATGTTAGCAAGTTATATTTTGGTACATGGGAACATAGGGGATGTTATGTAGGAATACGATAATGATCTAAGATTTTGAGGAGTTAGAGTGGTCAAATGGTACTATACATTTGGAGCACACTTACAGGCTATACATTGGTGCGCATCAAGTTTGGGGAGCACGTTTGACTACAAAGCTGGCCGGAGTCTATAGGGCAAAATGACTGGGTTGACCAGGTGATTATGTTTTCAAGATGTCTCTGGAGGGGTTTGAGGACAAGTGTGAACTCTGGAAGGGTGGGGGATGCTCAAAGTTAGAAGGAAGACCATTTAACAAGAAGAGATTGGGCAATTTGAAGAAATAAATCTATGAGCAGGTTCTGTCTAGGCTAGTCAATTAATACTCAAGGACCAGTGTGATCGTATGACTTGTGTAAGTCACTGGTGAATCCCATGTTTTTTCTGCAAAGGGTTGACGTAGCTTCTGGAGACAATTTTATGTCTTGTGGGATAATGTTAACTTCAGAATCCAACTGTGCACTGGATTTGTAGGCTTTTTGATGGGGTGTGGTTGAGAACATCCCATAGGTGGGAACCCAATGAACTGAATGGTAGAAGGGTCAGTAAACACAATTTCCACCCTGGCAGCACAGTTTGATCACATCATTTAGTATCTCTGTATATTTGTAAACGTGACACCCTGGTGTACAACTTGAATTATCAGAAGTTGTGACTCACATGCTGACTGCTTGATGTCACTGTTGAGTCAACAGCAGCTCACCCATGGGTTCTAGTACCTGTAGAAACTCTACCAGCTTTGAGTCCCGAGGCTACAGTATTCTCCGGCAACACCACATGTACAACAACACAGCGTGGCACGGTTAGTACAGGACGCGGGATCCAGCAATCCCTGGAACCGGTTTAACCACATTTTTCAAGAGTCTCCTTTGAGAAGGAAGTATAGAGTTTAATTTCTTGGGATTGCAACATCTGTGGTATTTTCCCTGCCTTCTTCAACAGACAGACAATATAAGAAGCGCTCTGCTGCAGTTCCAAACAAGAACATCAGCAGCACAGATAAACATACAGTCACTGGGCGCAGAGACAAACAGGCAAGCCCAGACACAAGGAGGCAGAAGCCAACACTGATCCAGAAAATGGGACCAACCTCTTTGTTTGCAGCTCTATTCATCCTCTTCCTGGGTAAGTTTTTTTTGTAACAAATGTAGCCCTGTTGATTGTCTTCGTAATTTTGAATATCCAAGGCCTGCTTAGGCCAAGCATAGAGACAAAAATTACGGGAAACGTGATCCAATTATTTAACAGTAGGTATATGAAAATATTTGGAATGAGTGTTCACTTTGATTTCCGACAAAGGCCAAAATATCTACTTTATTATTATGCCACCTAAATAGCCCAAAACTTTGGCCTGGGAGATTATAAACTGTAGACTCAGCTCAGCATCAGACGCATACATTTACGAGCTGCCTGGAAGGTCTGCTGGTGCCTGTTGAAATACTTTCAAAAGGAAAAGCAGGTGATCAGCCAGACTGCTAGGGTAATACCTTTCTTATTGTCCTGAAAGCAACAGGGCACGCGTTCTGCATATTGTGATCCTATGAGGTGGCTCCTGCAGCTAGCCCTCCATCACTTCCGCCTTGAAGATGCCAAGGCAAGTAGCCTGTGTTGCATTTCATAACAAGATTTTGGAAGGATTTCTGAATCCCTGGCCAGAGGAAGGAATATGGCAAAGGTGGCCGAAAAGGCTGTGTATGTGGTTGTGACCAACATAATTGATCAGTTGCACCGACCAGACCAGATACCTTGAGGGACAGCAGACTTTCTTATGCTCATTCAATTTGGACTGATCACGGCAAACATATGTCTTAGGGCGACTCTGGCCTTTATTTAGAGTTTGGCACATGGGATACTCAGACAAAACGTGACGGATACTCCATCCACCGTATTGCAAGTGCTATAGGTTAAACTGCTCTTGTAATATGGCATATATAACACGAGGACCGGTGCCTGTCAATGGCACTTTGACGATGCCCTCTCGGCGGATACCATAACTGTTTGTACTTACCTCGGAGCCCGAGCAACCTTGGCCGATGCCCAGTGGAGCTGTCCTATGCAGCTATAGAGGAGTTTTGGCTCTGGTTCACTCCCTCGGCCGACACCTACCCAGCCGGACATCTGACATTGTTTTCTCATCGCCCTTTTGTGTTTCCTTCCCTTCCCCGCATCTCATCTTTTTGTTTTCTCCTATGTCCTTACTTGAAACTTGTAATTGATGTAACTATGTTACCTGTAACGCTCTGATCCTTATGTAAAGCACTCTGATACCTCCGGGTCTAGCCAGCGCTATATAAAAGTTAGCAAATAAATCAATAACTAAATAAATAAAATAATATGGCAGACAGGATATCTTACACGTTTGTGACGAAGTATCCCATCCGCCTAACTCTAAATAAAGCCATCTGTCTATAAGAGGCCAATGAGTTTCCTTGGTGGCCTACACGATGTCTCTCAATGTGGTTTCCTCATCAGTGCTTTTCATGGCATGTTTGTGGTGTCCTAATTTTACACACTGTCATTATTGTGTGGCCTAGTTAGGTTTCTACGACAATTGTATAATATAAATAATTTCAAGCGTTTTTGTTGACTTTTTAGACTTTTTAGTGCTTGAAGGATTATATATTTATTTATAAGGATTGTTTGCCGTCATGTGTTGGGCTACTGTGGCGATACAGACTTTCTATAAATTATAGAGTTACTCTTTGTATTTTGATTTAGTTGCGGCATTTTATGGCAATTTTAAGATTTGAAGGCGTAAATTAAAGGCACCATTAACCCTCAGGGAATATGTAGAACAGTGATATGTTATCCACAACTTTCAAACATGTTATTTCACGCAACCTGACTCCACGTGTTCATATTACGACTTAACACACGAAGATTGGATTTCCTATTGAAAATGTGTTTTTGAAAACTACTAGGAATGAAAAATAGAGAAAAAAGATCAGTTAATCCCCATTTCGTGTGAAGCGACAGCATTCCAGCATTGACATGACAAAACCTAAAAGGGGCGCATTCATAAAGAAAGAACTGCAGTATAATATAATATCATATAGTATCATTTCATAGCAGATACATCATATTTCATATTATATATAATATCATATATATCGTATAAGCATATCATATTTATCATAAATGATGTATCATATCATATAGCATAGCATACAAATTGAAAATGTAACTGCTATAGAAAGGCAGAAGAGCACAGTAGTGATATCTATAGCATCTTTAGCTTACAATCTAAACAGAGGACTCTTCGCGAACGTGACGTCAGACATATGGGTTGTGATTCTTTTTTCATTTTAAGAAGCGGCCGCTAAGGTCCAGTTTAATTACCAGGCGTAAGTTTCCAAATGGATCCTTTTAGGTTTAACAGAGATCCTGTTCTCAAGAACCATAAAAGAGAGAGAGCGAGCGTACCCCGAGCGACCATGATTTTTTTGGGTTCATAATCGTCCTGGCAACGCTGTCATAAATGGTTGAATGAGCTGGCAATTGTGTGCAATAAATGTCGGGAAGAGCAGTCGGCTGCTTTGATCCTGATAGCTGAAAAAGGCTGTACACACTTTATATTTCCCGCACTGGACAGATGACAAAGCATGCCGTTACTGGAGAGCAGAACTCAGTGTACGCCGCATCTTCCTTGAACTCAGCTAGGAAGGAGCTACGCACTTACGTAACACGTGGGCCTGCAGCACCGAGCGCGTGACAGCATCTCGATTCCCCGAGTTGTGGCCTAGATTACTTAATTCTTCCGGGATGATTCGCCCTCACTCCTCCTCGCCAGGTACATTCCATCTACTTCCGGTCCTGACTCACTCCACTCTTCCCTCTCACCGACGCCTGCACGTTCATGGTTCACTCTTGTCAGTTTCATGTGCAGATCCTGTGCACGTGCCTTACCTTTGGTCCAGATTCATTAGTAAGCACTTCCTGTGTTTTGGAAAGCTGCCGCTCATTTTCAAGTGGCTGGTTACAGGTGCCCTGGCAATGCCCAGTAACAAGCACAGAGCATAAACTATATCTTTTTACTTTTTATAATATTTAGAAGATAATTCCGGAAAGATTTGACTCAACAGTTCTACTTTTTGTATACTTCCTTTAAGGTATGCGAACCAGAAAGAAGCAATAATCCCCAGAAGTTTTAGCAGGTTTGGACTTGATTATAGGCCAATCTGGCAGGACTGGTCTGTCAGATTAGTGTGTGGGCCAGTTTTTAGGTGTTCGTGGGCCTTATTTATGGTTTGGTGGACCACTTCTTACTGCTGATTGTATTCCTATAACCACAAACATTGCCTGCAGCAGGCACACATCCATGCAGTCTTCCTTACCTGCAATACACCTATATGTAGCTTATCTTTCCAAATTCAAAACTGCCCATGTTTGAAAATGTGGGTCACTTTTTAGCCATCTGATTCGCTAACGGGTGACAATTCTAATTGAGCGCCTGGGCCTATAATCTGACCCAGTACGACCCGGTGCACCAGGTATTGAGGAGACGTTTGTTTTCGGTGATATCAAGTTCCGGAACTCTGAGGGACAAGAGTTGATGCCCTTTAGTCCCCTGTGCAGTGAGGAGTAACATACAGGAATCGGTGTGTCTGCACTGGTTCCCACAAGTAAACCTGTATTTCCAGACATTTCATAATGGAAACAGTCTTCAATGTATGTTTTGATCGGGGGGGAGTAGGGGCGGGGGGGGGGGCTCATTCAAAAAAAAAAACACCAGATATACCAGGAACAGTAACATCTCTCCATTGGTGTCTGTAGTGGGTTTTGTTTTTTTGCCAAAGTGGGATTACTGGGCCATTGTTGACGGACAAAGGTGGCATGTGAGTTTGAGACCCATTACCAGTGTGGGGCACTAAACATGGTGGTTCAGACACAGGACTGTTCTCTTGAAATGTGGATGTTTCTTTAGTTGGTCTACGCGCATGTGATAAAGTGGATCCTACTGCCCACTTTTAACTGCTTCTCTTGTCATTATTCTACAGGCAACAGCCATGCGAACTCGCTCCGCTCAGCGCCCAGCACCATGATCCCTAACATCATGACCTTTGACTCCAGTCTCAACAACATGAACCGTAACAACGGTAGGTATTGCTGCCCACCTATAATAAACAGAGAGCAGTTCAACATAGGCAAAGAAGGTGGTAAGTGTTTACCTTTTGCGCTTCTTGTACATGAAGGCCAGGAGCAATCAGGATAGATCTGAAAGTTCCCTCAACACAAGACAAAGGGCCTGATTTAGAATATGGAGTATGTATTGCACTCATTTTGGGCAACAGAGTAAAATACTCTATCGCCCTGACAGAGTAACTATCCTACCAACTTAGAGTTAAGCCTTGACGGAAAGTGCCGTCACAGCGGTTCCGGAAAATGAAGTAAAAATTTGACAGACTCTGACATCTATCCAATCTTTAAGAACTTTGATTTGGTCAATAGTTGCTACCATCCATTCTAATTGTGATCAAATTAGCTCCCAGCCTGATGCTTCTAGTGCTGTGTTAAATATGGCAATAGCAGATCAAAATATATGTATCTAAAATAAAGCCTGAGCAAGGCATGCAGCGGTCATGCAGATATGTTTCAACCCAGCATAGCACGATTCGCAATAAAGACCGGTTTCTCCTACTTATCATACGCACCATCACATCTCTGATCTGTAACACTGTCTGCTGCAAACATTAATAAACTCAATATATGGTCACAGAATGTTTCAGATGGTTACACACTGTGCCTTTGATTTTACAATATGACTTTGGTCTTGTTGTAAAGTAGTTCCTTGCTACAAACAGCAGCGCACATTTGTCAGCAGCAGCTTCTCAATTCCTGGGTGAGGCTTTACACTAGAGGCTCACAGCTCCATTAATTGCTCTCGCCACCAAAGTCCTACTGAAGGCAGCACTACCTGACCCTCTGTCGAGCTCTTGACACAGTGCACGCCAGCCACGGTGTCTTTGCCAGTGCTTGTTAGTTTTTAGGCCTTTTCCCCGTTTTAGCACTGTCATTTGAACATCACTCAGTGTGTGGGAACAGAAGATTTCCCCAGGCACTAGGCCTTGCAGTGTACCTACTCAGCTAAAATGACTATGAAACAGCAAATGATTTTAAACTACCATAATATACCAGCCTACTGCACAGGAGAGGCTAGCACCCACTCAAAATACCTACTCTTAACATAAAAAGGACATACATTTTGTCTTTCTCTCATGACCACGATATTCCTGCTTCCTACAGTTCACTGTCCCCATCACAGCATTCCCTAACATATGAGGGAATATTAAACTTCTCTTGCCATTGGTCAGCATGTCCACCAATGCTTAATTTGTTAAAAATAGATCAGGGGTCCTCATTTTTTCTCAAGAGCACGCCAAAGCTCGCCATCATTTACTCCACCTCTTGCCTCTTTCTTCCATCAACCTAGACTTGCTATCTCTTTATTTCACACTTAATTACTCCCTTCGTCAAAGTGTTATTATATTTTGCTTCCTCCTTCTTTCTGCTTTTCTCTTTCCAGCTCTGGCTCAAAGTCTGATGATGAAAAAATAAGTCTTGTTACTAAAAAAATGAGTGCTGGTGGCCACCACCTGTGTCTTCCAGCACAAATTAAAGAACAGATCACCACACACACTCAAATGAGTGCAAAATACTGTTATAGTAATAAGAAAGTAAATGTCTGGCTCATTACTGGCCTGAAGAGACATTTTTTGTATGTGTCTGTAAATGACATTTTAGACTCAATAACAAATTTCCTTCTTCCTTCGTGTAGTCTGCGGCAGATCCAGAGGTCAGAGCCGGATCGTTGGAGGACAAGATGCCCGCAGCGGCGAGTGGCCCTGGCAAGTCAGCGTCCGCATGTCGGACCGTGATATTTGTGGGGGTGTCCTCATAGCGGATAAATGGGTGCTGTCCGCTGCTCACTGCCTCAAATGGTAAGTGTCCGTACTCCCTCTTCATATCCTATCACGTTTGGAATCTCATGAAGGCAAAAAGGGGATTGGTGGTGCAGTCAGAAATTGTTGCGCCTAAGTCAACAGCAGCTCCTTATATGAACTTTGCAATGCCCATTAATGTTCCTATAGCTCTGTCTATTGTACTGAAGAGGCACATATGTGAGTAACTTTACTCCAAAGAAAGTGTTGTGTAAACACTCATGCCATTCACTGCATTTGACAGAATGTTCTCCCCTCAAACACCATCCATAGAATTCAGGCAGCAGTACAATGCATCAGTCGTGGCAGCCATTGTTCACAATGTTACTTGGCTTCCAGCTGTTTATGGCCAGGGATGTTTCAACACAGAAAACCATGCCTTAACATTTGCCTTCTGCAGGTCCCATTTGAAAACAACTCCCAACACGTTATGTACAGAGATTTAATTGTGCTGCACTAATTTGACATTGTCTGCATTGGTTTTACAGTGGAAAGCTCATTCAACAGCAATGCATTGTGATTTCAATATGGTGTGAGAGTATTTTTTTAAAGGGGCAATACAGCATAGAGAAATAAATCGCTTTTCCCAATCCTACATTTCTAGAGAAAAAATCGCTTTGCCCAAGACTACATTTCTAACAATCAGCAACAATAAGCATTCGAGAATGTTCCTTTGCTTGAGGATGTCCACCTTGATTTTGAGAACTATTGTGACATCGTTCAGAGAATGGGCCCTTTAATATAGGAGATAGCGTGCAGCGTCATTGCCACAATTCAGGCCACCAGTAGTTAAGGTCCTCCCCTTTCTCAAGTTTATGCTCTAAATGTTCCCGTTGCACGTTTTTTATGGTCTAATATCCCATTCAAATATCATGCCATGAAATGTTTTGAATGGAAAACATAATAAATCTATTTATAGACTATGATAAGCCTTAAATCTATGAATGGGAAATATGTGGCGTCAGTAAACCCCTAGGATCCAGAAGCAAACACCTTCGGTCCAGTTACTGGTACAGCACAGCATATCGGCAGATAAATGTTCTTATTCACACGACCTCAGAGGCATGCAAGGGTCCTCGACTCTGGGACACTCCAAAGGGGCCAGCCACCATGCACCATGGGTCTGCTAGGGCCTATTTTACACCCTTGCGTACAGTGAGACACCTGTGTGGGTGGGAGAAAGCATTGCAGCTTAACTTCCTTCCCTCACTATGTTGGATTAGGTTATGAATTTCAGTGAAACTTTGTGACCCATACTAGTAATTACTCATCTGCAGTACTCTGTCCGGGTCAACACACCACAAAGGGAAGGGGTTGCTGGGGTGAGGATGCAGAGTTTACAAATAACAATGTTAGATAGGAAGGAGGTTCAGGAGAAAAAAAACAACAAAAAAACATTTTTTCAGGACAATAGTCGAAATAAACACAATAGTTTCCCAGCATTATTGATGAGGGAAACATCACTTACAACGCATTCATTACAACGCACTACCATTACAACGCAACCATTACAACGCAAACCATTACAACGCATTGCGCTGGGGGGCGCTCTAGGATAGGGAATATATTTAATTTACTATCCAACACCTTCCCTACTATCCACGGGGACTGGAGTTGGAATAGTAAATTAAATAATTCACTATCCAGCGCTTAAAAGCACTATGCGTTGTAGTGGTATGCGATGTAAAAACCGCGTTGTAACAGCAGGCGTTGTAATAGCCTGCGTTGTAACGTCACCAATCCATTGATGAAGACAAAAAATACAAATGTGGTTAGAGTGTTTAACATGTCTGTTGTTCTCTTTCAGGGCGCGTCCCAAACAAATCTCGGTGGTCCTCGGGACCTTGCAGCTATCCGGCAGCAATCCCCATGCTGTGATCTCGAAGGTGAAGAGCATCAGACGGCACCCCAACTACGATTTCCAGAGTAGATCCCCTGGAGACCTTGCTCTGGTGGAGCTGCAGACCCCTGTGAACTTCACCGACTACATCATGCCCGTTTGCCTCCCTGACTCGCCGGTCCACTTCCCCACTGGGATGGGCTGCTGGGTCACCGGCTGGGGGTACATCTCTTCTCAAGGTAAGGGGATCTGGCCATGGAAGACCCTCCAGAGCATGCACCATCGTTATCTCCTGTATTTTAGCAGAACCCTGCTTTGCAGCTTCTCATGGCAAGTAAGGGAGGTGTATGACATTACCACGCCTTACGTCACCACGCACATCTTTACATCGCCGAATTTACAACGCATACCACTACCACACATTTACTTTCACTCACATTAGAAACACCTTCCCCTCGCATTCCACTACCATGCATACTTTTACCAGGCTTGCTGTTTCTGAAAAATCCTGTCACAGTATTACCCTGCCACCTACCGTTAAAAAAATGATACATTAATTGCCTTTGTTGTTTACAGGTTTGGTGCTCTTTGAACATTTTATAATGTTTGGGGGGATGGGTGACGTCCCAAACCCCCTTTTTAAATTACTCTCAAATGGGTGTTTTTGTCTTGTGTTGTAAAGACTTGCATGCCAACAGTCTTTACGATGTAAAAAATTAGTGTAAAATGTAAGACGAAGTAAAAACTTCGTCGTGAAGGCGGTTTACCACAAGGGTTAGGTTAGCATAAGCATAATTGGCAATTAGTTGAATGCAACAAGCAGTATTGTAAAGAAATGTATGTCATGGCACCAAAAACTATGACAGATAGGAGCCAGCGGCGGTCCCTCCTGAATATAATTTCCACTGATGCACACTTGGTTGTGTGATCTGGTTGTCAGGCATGAAACCAGGAGACGTGGGGGCGTATTTACAAGCCTCTAAAACCTTCGGAGTGTCACTTTTCCACTTAACGTAGCTTGTAAATACGCCCCTAACTGCAGCAGTCCACTGCAGCTAAAGGGCGGGCAGTGGTGGTTGCTGTGGGTCTGCCACTGCAACACCCACTGCTTTTAATGCTGCCCCAGATTTACAAGGCTGGGGCAGAGCCAAAAACGAAGGCCAGGTAAAATCTGGTTTTAGGATGGCGATACGAGGAGAAATTATTAATTTCTCCTCATATTATGCTCTTTCTATCTGTGCTGCATTCTGCAGCACACATAGAAAGAGCAAATTGCCTTTAAAGATTGTTTATGTGCAGGAAGGTGTCCCTTCCTGCACATAAACAATAGCCCCTGCAGCGCAGGTACCCTTGAAACATGGCGCAAGGGTGCCTGCACTGGCACTAGGCAGCATTTTTAGCTCCAGCGCTAGAGGAAGTTCAGGGGTGTGCTGATTTTTGCAAATACAACACATCCCTTCGTTTTGAAAATGTCGGAGCGCGGCGTTGCCAAATTTGGCATTACACCGCGCACCACCATTTTCTTGTAAATATGCCCCATGGTTTCTTATGCCTGTTTCCTCAACTCACCAAATTGTGTGATACTGTAAAAATCTGGTAATCCACTTAAGGACTATTTTCCTCAACTGCCAGAATTATTGCTCAGAAACTTGTTAATCCTTAATATTAGGCATAGTAAAAAAATCTGTATGTAAATAAATGCACACCATATAAATTACTTAATTTCACGTGTGATCACAGTAGTCATCGTGCATTAAGATTTTTATTTGACATTTAAACCAAAACTGCTCCCATTCCCGAAATTTACGGTCACTTTTTGAAACTGAACAGCCCTCAAAACTTTCTCCAAATGTGATTGCATAGTGTTCTGTGAGCTAACTGTGTATGTCAGTAATGTCATTTTAAATTTGGAGCATACATTTTAAATTTGACGTAGATTCTATTAGTTGGGACAAAAATAGCATAATTTTCAAGTTTCTCCAGACAAAAAGGGTGGATTCTGGGGAAAACCTGGCAGCTGCAAAGATGAAACAAAATAGCAGCATTTTGATACACTTTTCTCTTCTCTCTAAATAAGGCAGAAACACAATAACGTCATGCCAAATTCAGTAGATGTGAATTACTAGCATGATTCAAATACCCAAATCATAATTAAGTTAAATCAAGGAAATCAATGACTATGCCCAGCAGGGCTGGCAAAGGGGGAAGAACACTAAAAGCAAGACTGAAAATGGGGAAGGTTAGAAGATGGCTGCTTATGCTTAAGAAAATAAAAGTGAGGCATTAAGGGCATTTAGTACAAAAGGAAAGGGGGTGAGTGAGACATGCAGAGCTTATAAAAGAGTCGCACTGTTGAGAGAAGCCTAACATTTGCCTATTTTGTACATTGCAGAGGCACTCCCTTCCCCTGGTATCCTGCAGAAGGCCAAGCTGCCCCTCATTGATGCCGAAACATGTGATGAGCTCTACCACATCAAGAATGACTTGCTGAATGAAAACACCAGCCTGGTGAAAGAGGATAAGATATGTGCAGGATATGTGGAAGGGGGTAAAGATGGCTGCAAGGTGAGTTAAATCATTAACTAAGCTTCCAGGTTGAAAAGTGAAAACTCCAATTTGCTTGCGTATTGTGTAACTGGTTTTATGGGATTTTTCTTGGATGAATCAGTTGGAAAGCTAGATAGTGAGTTTTCAAGAACCACTACACTATATATAGCGCCTAGAGCAAATGTTTTCAATATTTCATGGGGCAAAAGCAATCAATACGAGTTTTTACCCTATTATTTTCAATTTTTAGCTCCATGGGAAAAGACACTCTAATACACGTTAGAATGATGTATCCAATCAGCTTTATTGGCCCCATTCTTCTTTACCCTCTTCATTGTGGCAGAAACCATGATTTATGGTTGTTCCACAATATTGAATACAATAATATCGACATTCAACAATGTTTATTTCACAGTATTACTGCCACTACATTATCAATGTAGATATAGAAAGGAACTGTAAATGCACCTATTTTACCGCCACATCTAAGCACCTTAGTGATAAAACTTCAGATTATATGATAGGATATTCAAAATCTGTCACCTGCCTCTGAATTGAAGATGTATAGGTAGATAAGTTTGAGAACCTTTTCTTCTCACGTTTGATTTTTATTATCCTTCAATGTTTGTGCTTTAAGGAGTGGGGTGTTTTTGGTTGTTCTACAAAGAGATCTTGCTCTATTAAATGTGAAAACACCAAGAACATGTACTTTTGTAAGTCGTGCATGGGTGGGTTTAAGAGTGAGGTTGTGTGAAACTCACTTGTAAACTCGTACATTAGGGGTACTTGGCAGTCCAAAGGTTTTCTATGATTTTCGCATCATATGACCTCTTGATCGCTGGTTTAGATGCAACATAGCCTTTATGAAGAATGAATTGTTGAGAAATTGATAGCAGTCCCCCTGACTGGAATTATGTGCCCCACATGAGGTGTTCTTATGTCTCTGACCACCAGAGCCATCACCACTGAAGGTTTCTTGAAAATCAACACATAAATACAAATTGCTTTTTGGATGTGGTGTCTGCCCTCCTGACATGAGTAGAGCCCAACTGGCAGGGCATTTTGTTCTGAGAGGCTTTCCATGACTGTCAGTAATTTGCCTTCTCTGTAGAACAGCTGATACAGTTGATGCCTTCTGAGTGTCACTTGGCCCTCAGAGTTCCCCAGCAGTAGAGCATAGGATGGGGTGACTTTGAATTGAAAACTAAATTACATGAACATTTCTCACATTAATCTCTCAGTGAGCTGGACCTCATCGTTGACATATGTCAGCTAACGCAGGTCGTGGTTCAAGTCTCAGCATGGCCAGCTCTTTTTTACATCAGTCTGTGATTGGTAAACCGAGTATCGTTACAATGGGTAGTAGTAACATCTGATATTTAGAACTCTTAGAAAAAGTGGACAGGTAGTAAGTGCAGCTGTGAAAACATGTTCAAATTATTACAAATTAGTTTGGACTTTGCGGAGGCATCCTCTATTTTATGTGCAAAGCTAATGAAGAAATTAAATTGTTGTTGTAAAACTAAGGCTCCCGACTAAAACGCTAACCACTCCCTAAAACACATTGGCACTGTAAAAATGATGATGCCATATAAGCTAAATTCAAAATCCATACTCTGAATCATGGACCTAACAGTCCATCTCATTGTACATCAGTTATTTCGTCAGTTACGATATCATGGACAACAAGAGATTTATCCGCTGAGACTTTCCATGTGTGCCTTGGATGTGAAACTTGTTGATTTGAGTTGTGTCCTTGTGGTTGTAATTACAGAGGGGCTTGGGGCGGGCATATCTGCAAACGTAAAGTTCTGAAGCAATAGCATGACTTCCTTTATCCTTTTCAGGGGGACTCTGGTGGTCCACTGGTCTGCCAACAGGATGGAACCTGGCTGCTGGCAGGAATCTCGAGCTTCGGGGATGGCTGTGCATTGGCAAACCGCCCAGGCGTATACACCAGGATCCCTGCTTATATCGACTGGATCAAGCAGATGGTGCCGGAGATCAATAGCACCACCCTGAACCTCAAAATCACAGCCACTAGCCTGGTGCATCAGAATTTTGGAAGAGCTGCCAAAGTGAGCTCTAATGCCCACCTCCCCACCGTCAGCCTGACCCTGGTTACCATAGCCAGCATGCTCCTGAGAAAACTTAGTGACATTTAAAATGTCAACTTATCATCCATAACCAACATCAACTCCGCCCAATCCCGCCTGATAAATGAGGGAACTAAGGGGCGATCCTCTTAGTATAAACTGATTGTACATTCACAGGTTATAACACAATGAAGGAACCCTACCACTGTGAATGAGAAGAAACAGACATACATGTATGTATGATGGACTCCAGTCCAATGTTACATGAAGAATGTTCCTCTTAGGTGTGTATTGTGTGGAACACTATTTAAAATGTGAAATAGAGTGATATTTATTTATTATTACATTATTTATTCTTATGATTATTTAAACACCGCAGGATCTCAGTGTAGACACTAGATTACCCCAAGACACCCCAGTAAGAAGATTCAAAAATATGATGATAATATGGAAAAAATGAGCTGCTTCAAAATATGAAATTACTGTGGGTAGACTCCATAGCAGACAGCTGGCAGAGGACCAACATGGCTCCTATGGATTAAAGATTCAAATGTTATTCGAAGTGGGTAGAGTACTTGTAGAAAAGGACATATGGATGTGCCCAGCTGCCTTCTGGAACTCTAATCGCCAATGGATACCTGCATTGGGGAAGTCAGTGGTGAGGTGTCGGATCAGGAAATGCTGTCACAGGAAGTGATGCGCATCAAAGAATGATTTGTCACAGCTCAGAGGATGTAGAGCCACTCAGACCGGAGACATATCCTTGTTATAGGGGTTGTAACCAGAACTCCTACACTCCTTTCTAGATTAGACCGAGTTTCTCTTGCAAATTTACGTTTAATTGAAACACCCTAATTTTCAGAAACGTTGAGTAGAATCTATAGAAATTCTATGAAAACCCAATTGAAACTGCTTACTGCCCACTTCTCTTCCAAAACAAATTTACTGTGAAATCTGTGCAAAAATGCAATACAACCTATAATAGTCTGTAATGTCTGGCCTCTGGGTCAATTCATGTTATTTAAAATATTTATTTGTACACTTTTCTAGAGTGCTTCTGAGAATGAAATAAACCGATCATGTTATTTACTATATGCTGTTAATAATAAAATACTTTGGTGACAATACGCATGTTTCAGTACATCTGGCAAAGTGTTTTATTTTTCGGGGGAAAGGATGATTTAAGATACATTCTTCATGCAGTGTAATGAGAAAATGTGATTTTTGGCTGAGATAAACTGTCAGCTGTCATAGAAATGAGACTAGACAGGACCTGCTCTGATTTGAGTAGCTGATCTTAATGTATTTATTGGTTAACTGGTTGTGTATATGTTATATATAGTAATGCAACGTGAAATCCTAAAATGCTGAATCAAACCATAAATTGAAATATCCCGTTACAAAAATGAAAATGGAACTTTAAAACATTCAAAGATTTTATTTCCAATCACTCTATTGGAAACATGACAGTCACGGGTAAATTATGACAAGGGTAGGATTTTAAATTGAACACCACTCTTTTGCACTAAATAATTTTGATGGCCACACAGAAAAAAATAATTAACAATGATACTTCAACTAAGCGTGGGATATAGTCAATCTATGGTTCCCTTGAACCAATTTTGCTTCTTTTTAAACATATTATTGGTACATTGGCGGTGCTGGAAGCAAAAGAAAAACAAGTAATGTCCTTGGCCTGGCATTGGTGCCTGAACTTGAGCTGGCAGAGACGGGAAGTATGTATTGCGCAGATGTGCACACTGCAAGAGCAGAACGTTGTCACTCACACTCTTGTAAGCCAATGGCTGGGGTAGGCTGACCCTGGGCTCCTTGCGTTATGCAGTTCTGTGGTGGGTGAAAGCAACAAATGAATGATACTACAGCAGACCGATGCATTAAGGGCCAGACTTAAAGTCCCTGCATTTAAGTAAGTTTAGTATATACATTGTTTATCAAAACCAAAAGCCATAAAGGACCTGCATATGATTTTGTATAGTATATGTATTTTGTTTAGTCAAAAAGAAAAGTCTTAAAGCCCCTTCATGTAATATTGTATACTTGTGTTATTAAAAACAAAAGGCCTTTGTTGATGCCAGACTAACAGTAATGAATTTCCATCGGTATTACATGAGAGGCTCATGTGCTGCCCAAAACCCTTATTTCTACTCCTGCACTGTGTCGGGATTATTACTCCCCTGTCAATAATGGAAATTATGCAGTAGAGACTGAGAAATCAGGATATGAAGATGGAGGCTATGGGTTTACTGCCTAATGACCTTATCTCATGTCAAAATAATGACTTTGGTGTCCAACCTTTTCTTCTCCCCTATTCTTTATCTGTTATTGGCTCTCCTGCAGTTATTTTGACATCCTCTTTACTTTGACTGCCTTTATTGAGTGACATAATCACTTTCCCAAATTTTTTAAGGAAAATGATTTCTGAAAGAATTATACTTTGGTGTTAGAGTTAAGGAAATCACTACATTATTAATAAAAAAGTAGCTTTATTTAAATTGTATTTGAATTTATCTTGAGTGTAATACAAAATCGAATTAAATAGCTGAATGAAATGTAAGTGAAATCCATATTTGCAGTTGAAGATGGTATAAAATAAGTGTGTTAAAATAAATTAAAATTCAATGTTTTAATAATGGTCAAAAATAGGGTTACAATTAGGTTCTTCTATTTTATTTTAGTACACTTTAATTTAGGTTTAAGTCAATAATTATTTTGATTTAATATAGGTAGTTGAATTTGATTTGAATTCCATAAATGAAATAAATGATAGAGTGAGAGTTAGCTCTAGTATTATAATAGGATAATCAACTTATTATTTGTAGTTAAATGTAATCTAAAATAGGATTATGGGTTGCATTGGTGTTTATTTTAGTGCAATAAAATGTTTATATTGTCTTAATTTCATTTATGTTTGGTGTTAGGTTTAGAGTTAGAAATCGCCAACTTATTACTTTAAATAAATACTTTAATGTACATTAATTCAGTTTTGGGTTAGGGTAACGGTTAGTATTGCTTACCATTCACTGTAATTGAAGTCCATGAAAAACAGATTAATGAAAGAGCATTTCACTCGGATTTAGGTTTAGACAGCGGAGGAAGTGAAGCTGTCACAAAGTAATCGGGCAAGAAAATGTACTTTCAATCCTATAATACATGGAGAAAATAAAGATTGGTTGAAATAAAGGTGGGGATTTAATAATATGGAGATGCAAACACACTAGAGGACATACTGCCGACTGTGAACATTGTATTGAAAATATTGAAAAGTACAGTGTTCAGTTGACTATGATTGTCCATCACTTGGGAGACGACCCAAGTGAGATACACTACATTGGTACCCCAAGTCTTTCTCTATAGAGGGCAGCAATAAGGAGACAGTGGTGGAATTCAATGATTCCCTGCAAGCCTCTTCTGACGAATACAAAAGATAAAATATCCTGATAATCAGACATGGATGGGCTGA
Source organism: Lissotriton vulgaris (assembly GCF_964263255.1). Classification (NCBI taxonomy): domain Eukaryota; kingdom Metazoa; phylum Chordata; class Amphibia; order Caudata; family Salamandridae; genus Lissotriton; species Lissotriton vulgaris. The sequence continues at coordinate 1,320,072,632 of NC_141695.1, read as the reverse complement.
ATGAATTCTTCTTGATAAATTAGCATAGTAAAACTCTGTATCTCCACATGCACCTAAAGCAAACATTCCATTTTAAACTACCAATCAGTTCACTTTTTACTCTGAAATCTTTGATTCGGCGTGAAATGGTTTTTTTAAAAACCCAGTGGTGCAAGTATGCAGTGTAACATTGGTAGCGGGGAAACTGGAAGCATATTCACAAGAAAGTTGTAGAGCGGGCCGTTAAGCCAAGAAGGCTAACAACACGCTTCGTCACATTAGAAACGCAGGGCTGCACCATATTTACTAGAATATGGGGCAGCCCTGCGTTTCCCCCCTGTGCTGGCACTGATTTTAGCTGCCTAGCGCCAACGCAGGCAACTTTGCACCATAGTGCAAGGGGGCCTGTGTTGAGGGGAAGATTGTTTATGTGCAAGAAGGTCCCCCCTTCCTGGATATAAACAATCTTTAAATGTCGAGTTGAAAAAAGCATTTTTTTTAAATGATTGTTTATGTGCAGGAATGGGGGCCTTACTGCACATAAACATCATAGGCAATGTGCTGTTTCTAGGTGTGCTGCACAAGGCAGCACACATGGAAACAGCAAAAACGAAGAGAAATAAAGCATTTCTACTCGTTTTGCCTGTTTGAGACCAGGTTTTCCATGATCTTAATTTTGGTGCTGCCCCCTATTAACTCCACCCTTGTAAATAGGAGGCAGTGTCAAAACCAATGGGTGTTGAGGTGGATGCTCACAGCAACACCATTGCCTCCTTTCACACTAAATACAGCGTGAAGGGGTGCCTTATATACAGGGCAGCATTAAGCCATGTTAAGTGGATAAAACGCTGCCTTGTAAAAAAGTCGAGGCCCCTATTGCCATCACAACCTCACTGAAAGTAACGTGGTGGTGGCAATAGGTGCTTTTAAATATGCCCCATAGCTCAATAGAAGTAACTCTACCTCCCTTCTTGTGCATAGAAGTTAGACAGATAAACAACATTAGGGAAGGGATCTCAGTTTGGGCAGCATAAGTCCAGCTCAGAGGCAGCCCAAATATATTCAATAAAGCTTTAATTTTTACAACAAACTCTTTGCAACTGGATTTATGTTTGGTGCATTGCTTATAAGTGTCTAAAAAGGAACTTTGAGTTGAAAATTCTAGACTAGACAGCTCCTTAAGGGCGAGTTTGGTATAAATGAGATTGTGTTTATAGGATAACCTGTAGCTGGATTAATTTTATAGCAAGTGATGAATTGGGAGCAGGATCACTGGCCAATCAGGCTGTATGGCATGCGCTGAAGGCAGAGATTTTGAGCCATTAGAGGCCAGTTTTTGAGGGCTCGGGCGGCAGGTGCACCTCCAGCATCCGGAAGTTTATTGCAGCAGGCATTGTGGAGGGAGACAGAGAGAAAGGTGAAGCGAGAGGACAGGAGGGAGAGAGAGAGAGAGAGAGAAGGGAACTGGCTGGTTTGAACATTGTTTGCCAAGCTTGCCTTTGGTTTGGAGTTCCGCCCAGATTGGAAGACCTTAATGAGGATCTTTTGCAGAGAGGACAGACTGACAAAGATACACCAAGATTACCAGCTATGTTAATATATTGGGTAAGCATACAACATGCCCAAGAATTAAAATTAAAGTCTAATTGATTTAGTTATAGACAAGATGATTCAAACTCCGTAAGACATGTGAAGCAAGGTTGAAGCCTCATCCCATCCCTGTTAGTAGGAAACAGACAAAAAGAGCCAATTTCACAAAGGTAACTTTGCATGTGGAGGTGTAGCTCTCCATATTAGAGATAATTACTATTTCTGAGAAAAGATTTACACTTATTTTGGACTCACAAGTCTGCATGCACCGCCGCCTATGACTTATTTTCAAATGTAAAACTACAAGTATCTTTTTGACCATATTTTACATTTTGTCTGATTGGTGGAGTTGCCTGCCACTTAGGTGGACATGTCCGCTGCCTAGGTGGCGACATCTGCAACCTAGATAGAGCAGCCAAGGTCCATGCAGGTAACTGCAGTGATGCTGGGTAAGGGGGGATTTTGAGGGACGATGCAGAGGGAAAAATATTTATTTATTAAATTTTCCCTCGGCAACGTACCTCAAAATCCCCCCTTACCCGGCCCCACCGCTGTTACCTGCACGGACCGCAACTGAGGTGGAGACCTACAGATGGAAGGGAATTGCAAATACTGTACACATGACCCAAATCACACACCTAAGAGCCATTAATTTATAAGCACATAAATACAGCCTGCATTCCAGGCTTTACCCTATTCACTTTGCACTACATGACCCTGTAGTCAACACTCAAGAGGAAGGGAACCTTTACTGAGAAGGATGCAGCCCTTGTAGTTAAATTATTATTAATATTTCAATCTTTATTTCGGCCGGTTTGGCCATCAAAGATATACAAAAAGAAGCACATATGAAGCATTATAAAACCAACGAAAATAAACAAGCAACAAACACATATTGTACAATATAAAATCATTCCACCCTAAGCAATAAGTACTACTAGAGTGAAAACAGATAAAAGGCCATACATTTAAAATTGTTGAACTTAAAATTAGGTGGGAACCTGCGACTTTAGAATACGAGTGCGAGTATGCCAGACATCTGTAAGAAATTTAGCTAGTGCAAACACAGTTGGACCCGAAACATCAGTTTTTAAAATTCTATACATCGGGAGATACTCCCTACAGCCAAAGTTTCTGATGAGTGGTAGGAGCCAATATTTCCTGGCGGCCTTGTAAGCTGGACAAAACAAGACCACGTGTGAATCGCTTTCCTCAGCGCAAGTGCATGCCGGGCATTGCTTGGTAGCGGGCGGTGTTGACCAGGAGCTAGTGTAGGATCGGAGAGGCAGTGTGCCATATCTCCATTGGAGAAATAGCTTCCTGGCCAGCACAGGGGACATAGCATCCAGGACCCTCTCCAGCCTGTATGAATCCTTGCTTTGCGTGAATACAGATGTTAATGACCCCTCACCCTGGCAGTCTAAGGCCAAAGCTAGTTTCTGCTCATGATAAGCATTGGCCAAAGCTCTTCGTGGGATCCTTAGTGAGGCATTAGCTGGATCGGACCAGAGGTCGGGGAGCCCCAGTTTCACACAGGACTTTTTTATATATTTTATCCACGGGATCTGTAAAGCTTTGGGGTGGGTTAGAAACTCCCTCAGTTCCGCCCTGTAGGTAGAAAGGTCTTCACTACTCCATAGCCTTCGCCAGAAGACTATTGGTCTGAGACCTATTTCATCTGCTATTTGTCTCAGTCCCAGATCCATCCTCAAGGGGAGGAGCGGAGTACTAGACGGGAGTGCTACTATCTGTCTAATAAAATTATTCTCAGTTGTAGACAAACTGCGGGAAGATGTATGACCCCACAGTTCCGCCCCATACATAATAGCACCCCTGGCCTGTGCCTTATAGATCTGGATGAGCGGCCCCAGCGGACGATAAGTGGAATTTTTCATCATCCGGGCAATGCCGCCAGTGGTATCCACTAATTTGAGATTAGCCCTGGTCTGGTGTGTTCCCCAGGACATGGTTTCATTCAATGTTACACCAAGATATTCAAAGGTGGAGACTCTCTCTAAACGTGATGATCCCAGTAGGGGGTTCGGGCGTAATCTTTGGGTTGGGTTCAGGACCATGAACTTAGTTTTTGCAGCATTGATTTCTAACCCCCTATCTGTGCAGAAAGCCACATAAGAATCAAGGATCCTCTGTATCCCCATAGGGGTTTTGGACAGCAGCAGGGTATCATCTGCAAACATGATTGCAGGCACCCTGCTGCCGTTCAACCTTGGGGCGTCAGTGTATTCAGTGCCATTGAGATGGGCGATTACCCCGTTGACAAAGAGGCAGAACAGGGTCGGTGCCAATACACAACCCTGTCTAACCCCCAGGTCAACGGGGAATCTGTCCGTTAATTCCCCATGTTCCCCGCACCTGACCCGGGCATAGTTGTTATGATGCAGTCTCTGTAAAATTATCAGGATGTCCGGGGGGACCCCCATCTCGGCCAGAACACTCCAGAGTTTCCCTCTGGGCACCAGGTCGAAGGCGGCCATCAGATCCACAAATATAGTATATAAGCTGCCACCTTCGAATATCGCTGCCCTCCAATAGATGATGTTCAAACAAAAAACCTGATCCACTGTGGAGACTCCCTTCCTGAAGCCCGCCTGATACGGACTGAGGGCGCCCGTCTCTTCTGCCCAGTCCTGAAGCTGGTTCAACAGTATCCTGCCAAACAGCTTCTGTGACACGTCAATTAAACTGATTGGTCTGTAGTTGGCTGGGAGCAGGGGCGAGCCCTTTTTAAATATAGGAACCACCTCTGCCCCCAGCTAAGTACTCGAGATTTCCATGCCGTGCAGAACTCCATTAAATTACATTTATCATCAAGGATTGCAAGCAACTACCATGCTTGCCTCCATACAACTACAGTGGAACATGGAAGGCTGCCTGGTGGCAGGAGGTAACCAATTCTATAAAAGCAGGTGGGTGAAGGAGATGTTCTCTGGGATTCAGTGACTGAAGGCTATTCCTGGAGTCAGACCTTGACTGTGTCTTTGTCTCACCAGCCTCAAGCAGGGTGCCTTCTCCACAATGCATTTTGAACGGCTATATGGCCTGCCTGTTGCAGACAACCCTAATGTAAGGCCAGGTGGGACCTAAACCCATCTTTCAAGTTATACTATAACCAATCAGGCACCTCTGTTCTTCCCCACTGTACACTGTTATGCAACCATCCCACACATATCTTGCTTGGTTGTCGAGCTTGATCAAATATGGGGTGTGGCAGACACCGAACACACTATTCACCCTCTTACACAGACACTTTTCACATTTGGCAGTCGAAGCCGGCTCAAATGTATTATCCGGGCCATTTGAGACATAACTGCTGCTCCCCTGGCCACCCAGCATCAGCAATGAGAGAGAGATTTGGGGCAGCCTCTGACTCCCAAAGAGTGGCAAAGGATGCTTGTAAGGTCTCCCGTAATGCCCAATTCCAATACATACAACATAACCTCCAACATGGCCTATCTGACACCAACTAGGGTCCATAGAATGTACCCAACAACATCAACTGCATGCACCCGATGCCCAACTCCTCAGTGTAACATTCTCCACATGTTCTGGGAAAGTCTGCTGGCACAAAACTTCTGGGATGATGTTTGTATGACGCTGCTGCTTGTCATGGGTCGGCAGGACCTAAACAACATGGACAGACATGAAGGGCCGGAAAGGTGGCTAACCGCTTCATTGACTTAGCAATGCTGCTGGGTAGGTGCAGGTTAGAAATGAAGTGGAAGGCAGCAACGATCCTAGTGGCCCTACATTGGCAAAAGGTGCTGATTATGTAGAAAGGCACTGAATCAGTGGCACTGTGACTGGAGGAGGCCCGTGACCTACCTAAGCAACCCATAGTGGCAGCCTGAGATGATCTAATGCACACCCTCCAGACTGTAGCTGCTGATGATCCCTAAACACAGATGAAGGCATTAACTTACTTGGAGAGGCACCCAGCAAGGGTAGGAATAATAGGCCAGCAATCTAGCATGCATTCACCACAGCCACACTATATGCGCCCTATACCCTGTCCAATATACATGAGACACTTCTAAGACACCCTGCAGGAGCAATGCAGGCTCATAGTTCAAAATGTTGGTTTACTTTCATCTTCTATTGGTGACCATACCATTCAACACAAACCCAGTGTATTATTGGTGGTGAATCCTGAATGTTGTTACTAGAATTTATTGTAATGTGATGTACTGACATAAAACCAAATAAAAAAAGATCAAACACACATTTCTAACTATAGTCTTTAACACACACCCCTCAAATATGATATAATGTATATCCATCCCCTTTACTCTCAGTCACCATTAAAAGTCATCTTTTAGTGTCTCCATTCACATTTGCACACAAGATCCATTTTCCTAACCCGTAAAACTGTTTTATTCCTATTTCTGCTCACAAGGCAAGTGTTGTTTAAGCTTAAACGAGCTACTTTGTTCATTTATGTAATAGTGCAACAAAAAAATGTGGTCCTATTTGAAATACAATTTCAATTCACAATTAGTTTAGTTTGATTACTAACTATTCATACAAATGCATAAAAGAGTCCATAAAGAATATTCAAGTGGACATTAAAAATTGTAATATCACGAACAATCCTAAATTATTCTATTACAACAAAGCTCACCAAATAATTAATGAGTAACATTGAAAACAGTATTTCTTCATTTTGATCACAAACCACACATTGAAGGGCTGTGTAGCAATTCCTTAAAGCCACACTACTATTTCTATCAAACCATTTTCCTGATCTGATAGGAAACTGTCTCTGCCTAAGTACTGTTAGAGTTTTAACAACAGACCCAGAAATTGACCTATGAATTGCCAAACTATCAGTAAATCCTGGCAATTCCTCTAAACATTTTCTTTAACACGTAGTCAGAATCAATGCACTCCCAGGGTAATCTGGGATCTCCAGTTATCACAGTTTCTTTCATAGAGAAACAGATTACATAAAATGCTGAAGATCAACAATCATTCTAATGTGATTGTGACCACTTACGGGACTGGCTAACACACTCTAGCCAACTAGTCTTCGTGACAGATGTCTAGAGACCAAAAACTTGATAATAGTCTAAGATGTTTTTTACCTGAAAAGCTGGGAGGATGAGGTCAAGTCAGCAGAAAATCAATTTTAAAGACCTGTCCCATGTTAGTCAGCGTAACATCACCACAACAGAGTGTAGGTTGTGGCATGTGCCAGCACTGAATTGGAATGGTGGCGAAGGGGAGTTCAGAAGAACGACAGTTGATGGCTGTGAGCAGAGGTGGAGGGAGCGCTGCTCTTCCTCTTCCAAGTACTAAATAAACCCATCCGTAACCACTCCAGAGGGTCGGAGTTTTATTCCATCAATGGTGACGATCGGGTCAGAGCCCTTTTTCCTCTTTCACTGTGCCTCAGCACAATACTTTGCTGCACATTGAAAGCATCATCCACTTCACCTCTACACATGATAAGATCCTGTTGAATTATTTCCAATTCCAACTACCATCACTTCCCATCCTGTACCCTCCACACTTATCCTCACATTCCTCAACAATCCGGTCAGACTTAAGTCTCTTATTTTTGCACACCGCCGCAAGACATAGGTTCATTACCTTTCCATCCTCTAATTGGACCCTACTTCTCAATACTTTACTACTGTTTAACGGTTCTCAGCGACGACGTTTCCTCTCCTCAACAAATCTTGGCTTTTTTTATACGGACATACTGACCTTCCACTGCCATAGGAAGATCATTAACATGAAGTTCCCTCAATTCATTATCCCCTACATTTCCAATTTTATGGCACGGGACGGAGGCCATATTATGCAAATCTCCTTTATTACCACAGCTCAGTAGCAACAATTGAAGAATACAGAACTTCAATTAACATTCTGAGGAAGAATAAAGTTCCTTAGAAACCATCTCTCATCCTTCTTTGTTGCTGCTGCTCAGAAAGATAAGTGCCTTTCTCTCTACTCTCTGACTTATTTAATTATCAATTGTATATTGCCTTTTAAATGAGACTTTTGGACTGTGACATAATCCCTACAGATCGTAAAAAACTGTGTTTGTCATCTTATTGTATGAATTTTTCATTTTTCTCTTGTTTTATGTCTTAACTATTTCGTTACCGTAGTATGCCTCATTACTACCATTATTCACTTGTATACCTATTACACTTCTAACCCTTCCTCGATCGGCCTCTTATGCCTTTGCAACACCCCTTTTCCGGTTCTATTTCGGACCGGTTTCACTTCTCGTTATGGTTTAAATTCCGTCTGAATGCTCGCGCACACATCGCGATGTAAAAACTCACCCCGCAGGCTTTCCCGCCTCACAAACGCGCTAGACATCTCTTCTACCCCTCATCTGCTGCACGCTGTACTTGCCCTTCAGTGCTTCGCGTCCTGCATTTCCCAAAACTCTCCGGCCCCTAATCGACGTTACTCGAGAGGGGCCGGATTAGAGAAATCGCCGTTAACAACGGCCGACGCACGCGTATTGCGTGCGTATCGGCCATTTTAGATGATTGGGCTCTTCTCATAAGATCCTATTAAGCATCCATTTCATGCTGATGGGATCACTCACTGTCCTGATCAGATGACAGTTTACTCTCACACACACATCGGATTTCGAAGAGCAACAGCGTTTTCACAATACAGAAAGCCTTTTAACTTCCTTAAATTGATTCTAATTGAATAATTTAGATTTATTGGAATTTATCCCTACATCTATAAAATAGTCATAATACTACCTCAACCATCACTAAAGGTAGGAACTTAAATATGTCAGACCCTATCCCTAACGTTGAGGGACAACTAGAAAAACTAATTAATAAGGCCTTTGAGAAGGTCCTTGTCTCTATGGATGAGAATTTTAATAAAAGGTTTGAAGCCTTGTCATCCCCACGCCCATCCACTAGCGGAAATCAATCAAGAGCAATTAAAGCCCCCAAAAAACGAGCAATTGGAGGAACAGATCACAAGGATCCAAAAAAACCTAAAACAAGCTCCGCCTCTTCACGCCCTCGGGGTGGTAACAAGAATGGTTCCTCGGGCACCCCTTTCGGGCAAGATGAAGGCCCAGAGCCCCCTATTGATATTGATTCTGAAGATAATTCAGATCAAGAAATAGACCTATCTTATTCATCTGAATTTAATACTGATGAGGATGAGGCGCAAAAAAGGGGAACCGGGAGCTCTGATGGGACACCTAAGGTCCTAGATAAAAATATAACCCTACTAGACCCCTTTGGAGACCCTATGTTCGACCCACTCCTAATCAAACATCCTCTTTCCCCTGAGTGGGCTCCCTCCCAACACGTAGGAGAATACCTCTCGTTCTGGCTACGAAAAGAGATCCCTCAAGAGGTCAGGCCAAGACTTAGATCTGAATGTCCCAGACCTTCCCTACCTAATAAAATAACCTCTACACCCGAACTTGACCCTAAGGTGATAGCATTCATCTCAAAGACCTCTCGAGATCCCAGAAAGGGACTAGATAAAGGCCTTAGATCCTGCCAAGACCGCCTATTAGACTCAATTGGCCCTATAACAAAAATATTTGAAATGGCGGAAACTGCATATTTGGAGGATCGACAAGTCGACCCTAAAGAACAGAGGGAATGGGTCCAAAGGACTATATGTTTAATTGATAATGCCAATACCGCCCTGTCTATTGAAAGAAGGAAAGGGATCCTATTCAAAATAGACACTAAACTAATTGAATTGGCGAAAAACGATGGGGGCCAAAATACTCAAGGCTTTCTCGTTGGAGAAGAATTCATTAAAGACATGGCAAGATATGTCGGAGCATTTAGCTCAATACAAAAGTCACAGAAAGATATAAAAAGAGTATTCCAGGATCGTGTTTTTACTCGGGCCGGGAGAATGCGGGGTCGTTTTCCCGGCCGAGGAAACTCAAATTCAAGACCCTTCATGTCTCGTGGAGGAGGCAGATTTAACACCAATAACTCCGGCAATTTTGGACAATTCTACCCTCAAAGACAAAGACCCTGTGGGAGAAACTTCAGAGGCGAGAGAAGACAACGCTCCTTCTCTACAGGTAAGAACCTTACCAGACCCTTCAGATACCCCTCCAAAGGTGGGAGGGAGGCTACTCCAGTTTGCTGGGAACTGGAACCTAGTAACAAAAGACCCCTGGGTACTCAATACCGTAAAGGGTTACAAAATAGATTTTATAGATACTCCCTTTCAGAGAAAAATCCCAAGAGAGATCACCTTCTCTGGCAAGGACAAGACACTAGTTTCTCAAGAAGTCCAAGATCTCTTAAAAAAAGGCGCAATAATCGAGAGCTTTTCTGTGGGTTTCCTCAGCAATATATTTCTGGTGGAAAAGAAAAACAAAGAACAAAGACCAGTAATAAATTTGTACTAAACCAATGGGTCGTCTACCAACATTTCAAAATGGAGGGAATTCACCTCCTAAGAGATGTTCTAAGGAAAGGGGACTGGTTAACAAGACTCGATCTAAAGGACGAATACTAATGATTCCTATCTGGAAACCCCATCAAAAGTGTCTCCAATTTACATGGGAAGGCCATCTGTATCAGTTTTGCAGCCTCCCTTTCGGCCTTTCTTCCTCCCCCTGGTGTTTCACCAAGGTACTTCGACCCGTCGCAACTTGGTTGAGACAAAGAAGAGTGAGGATGATTATTTATCTGGACGATATCCTTATAATGGCCCAGTCAAAAAAGACTGTCTCATTCCATACGGATCTCGCGATACGTCTCTTACAACACCTGGGTTTTGTTATAAATCTAAAAAAGTCATGTATAATTCCTTCTCAACAAACCCAATTCCTAGGCTTCTTGGTAGACACTGTGAAGACAGAACTCCGTCTTCCCAGCGACAAAGTGAGGAAAGTGAGAAAAGAACTGAGGAAAACACTTCTTATGAAAGTCTTTCCTCTGAGATATCTAACGAAAATCATGGGCCTTCTTTCCTCCACGATTCAAGCAATATTTCCAGGACCCCTACATTATCGGGCACTACAAAGACTCAAATCAAGACACTTGAGATCCAACGCATCATATTCCCAACTAATTTCACTAGACCGGGAATCGAAAACCGAGCTACTTTGGTGGCTCAAAAATGTAGAGGCATGGAATGGAAGAACCATTTTCGGAGAACTACCAGATTTAATAATAGAATCAGATGCGAGTTTAGAAGGCTGGGGTGGAAGATGTGGAAACTTGTCAACAGGGGGTCGCTGGACCCCACAAGAAAAAGAATTGCATATCAACTGCTTAGAGTTACTAGCAGGTTCTTTTGCGGTTCGTTGTTTCACTCAAGATTCAATGAAATGCTGTATAACTTTACGAATGGACAATGTGTCAGCAGTTCGCTATGTCAGCAAGCTGGGCGGTCCTCATTCCAAAGATTTGACAGACTTAGCGAAGGGCCTATGGAACTACTGTTTGAACAAAGGTTGTAGCGGAACATATTCCCGGACTGAAGAACGAAGTTGCAGATTGGTACTCCAGGAATTTCAAGGACTCCAGCAACTGGAGACTGAACAGTCGTGATAACTGCCTTCTAACTCTGACGGCATGGAAGATTTCAGGAGACAATGGAGAGTCCCTGGACTTTCGTCAAACGCTTTCAGACTCATTTCAGAATCTTGGGCGTATGGCACAAGGAAAGCTTATAGACTGGCATGGAACAAATGGGTTCGCTGGTGCATTTAACGGTGTTACGATACCATTTCAACTGATCTAGTCAATGTTATCAATTATCTTTCGAATCTTTTTACTTCAGGTCTGTCTTACAGAACTGTTAATGTTTATAGATCCGTGATCTCAGCTGGTCATTCATTAGGTAATGGATAATCAGTTGTACAAAATCTTCTAACTAAAAAGATGATGTGAAGCATGAGGGTTCTAAACCCTCCTGGCCCAAAATATACCACACTGTGGGACGTTACTCTGGTACTTAGAACTTTATCATCGTGGGGAGATAATTCTTCTCTCTCACTTAAACGCATTTCTTTTAAAATGACTGTTTTACTTTGTCTGGTATCTTTTCAAAGAACTTCAGACGTTAAGGTTTTAGACATTTCAAGTAGGGCTTTTCAACCTGAAGGAGTTTGCTTTTACCTGAAGAAACGAACGAAGACTCTGTCCTCTACTATTTTCTATTCCTTTTTCTCTGCGAATGATAGACTCTGTGTGGTTAAATGTTTAAAAGAGTATGAAAAAAGAACGAAACATCTAAGAATGAATGAATCACAATTGTTAATTTCTTATAGATCTCCTCATAAGGGAGTCTCTTCCCCAACCCTTGCTCGATGGGTTAAAAACGTTATGCATGAAAGTGGTGTTGATATATCCATCTTTGGTGCTCATTCCTTAAGAGGTGCTTCAGCCTCAAAAGCTTTCTGTTTAGGTGGAGGATTACAAGATATCCTTAGAGCTGCAGATTGGTCAAATGATAGTATGTTTAGAGCATGTTATTTCAAACCAATACCTAATGTGATTGATAATGTTCTTAATGCACTTTAAACTTGCATAATATGGCCTCCGTGTCGTGCCATAAAATTTAGATTTTTCACTGCTTGCTGGGCAGAAAATCTGGATTTTATTAAGGACACGGAGGCTAATATTATCCCACCTCTTTTTCTTAAACCCTCCCAATTGACTGTTTTTACGATATTTACTTTTTTCTTTCAGAATAATTTGTTCTGGATTTTTGGTTATGAAGTTTGGATCTTCAACCTCTGATCTTCAAGTTTATCTCACGTTGATCTTTCTTCGCAGTTTGGACAAAGAAGGATGAGAGATGGTTTCTAAGGAACTTTATTCTTACTCAGAATGTTCATTGAAGTTCTGTATTGTGTATATTTTGCAGAGAGGACAGACTGACAAAGATACACCAAGATTACCTGCTATGATAATATATTGGGTAAGCATACAACATTCCCAAGAATTAAAAGAAAGTCTAATTGATTTAGTTATAGACAAGATGATTCAAACTGCGTAAGACATGGAAAGCAAGGTTGAAGCCTCATCCCATCCCTGTTAGTTGGAAACAGACAGAAAGAGCCCATTTCACAAAGGTAACTTTGCATGTGGAGGTGTAGCTCTCCATATTGGAGATAATTACTATTTCTGAGAAAAGATTTACACTTATTTTGGACTCACAAGTCTGCATGCACCGCCGCCTATGACCTATTTTCAAATGTAAAACTGCAAGTATCTTTTTGACCAAATTTTACATTTCGTCTCATTGGTGGAGCTGCCTGCCACTTAGGTGGACATGTCCGCTGCCTAGGTGGCGACATCTGCAACCTAGATGGAGCAGCCAAGGTCCATGCAGGTAACTGCAGTGATGCTGGGTAAGGGGGGATTTCGAGGGACGATGCAGAGTGAAAAATTTTAATTTATTAAATTTTCCCTCGGCATCGTACCTCAAAATCCCCCCTTACCCGGCCCCACCGCTGTTACCTGCAAAGACCACAACTGAGGTGGAGACCTACAGATGGAAGGGAATTGCAAATACTGTACACATGACCCAAATCACACACCTAAGAGCCATTAATTTATAAGCACATAAATACAGCCTGCATTCCAGGCTTTACCCTATTCACTTTGCACTACATGACCCTGTAGTCAACACTCAAGAGGAAGGGAACCTTTACTGAGTAGGATGCAGCCCTTGTAGTTAAATTACATTCATCATCAAGGATTGCAAGCAACTACCATGCTTGCCTCCATACAACTACAGAGGAACATGGAAGGCTGCCTGGTGGCAGGAGGTAACCAATTCTATAAAAGCAGGTGGGTGAAGGAGATGTTCTCTAGGATTCAGTGGCTGAAGGCTATTCCTGGAGTCAGACCTTGACTGTGTCTTTGTCTCACCAGCCTCAAGCAGGGTGCCTTCTCCACAATGCATTTTGAACTGATATATGGCCTGCCTGTTGCAGACAACCCTAATTTAAGTCCAGGTGGGACCTAAACCCCTCTTTCAAGTTATACTACAACCAATGAGGCACCTCTATTCTTCCCCACTGTACACTGTTATGCAACCATTCCACACATATCTTGCTTGGTTGTCGAGCTTGATCAAATATGGGGTGTGGCAGACACTGAACACACTATTCACCCTCTTACACAGACACTTTTCACATTTGGCAGTCGAAGCCGGCTCAAATGTATTATCCGGGCCATTTGAGACATAACTGCTGCTCCCCTGGCCACCCGGCATCAGCAATGAGAGCGAGATTTGGGGCAGCCTCTGACTCCCAAAGAGTGGCAAAGGATGCTTGTAAGGTCTCCCGTAATGCCCAATTCCAATACATACAACATAACCTCCAACGGGGCCTATCTGACACCAACTAGGACCCATAGAATGTACCCAACAACATCACCTGCATGCACCCGATGCCCAACTCCTCAGTGTAACATTTTCCACATGTTCTGGAGAGTCTGCTGGCACAAAACTTCTGGGATGATGTTTGTATGACGCTGCTGCTTGTCATGGGTCGGCAGGACCTAAACAACATGGACAGACAAGAAGGGCCGGAAAGGTGGCTAACCGCTTCATTGACTTAGCAATGCTGCTGTGTAGGTGCAGGTTATAAATGAAGTGGAAGGCAGCAACGATCCTAGTGGCCCTACATTGTCAAACGGTGCTGATTATGTAGAAAGGCGCGGAATCAGTGGCACTGTGACTGGAGGAGGCCCGTGACCTACCTAAGCAACCCATAGTGGCAGCCTGAGATGATCTAATGCACACCCTCCAGACTGTAGCTGCTGATGATCCCTAAACACGGATGAAGGCATTAACTTACTTGGAGAGGCACCCAGCAAGGGTAGGAATAATAGGCCAGCAATCTAGCATGCATTCACCACAGCCACCCTATATGCGCCCTGTACCCTGTCGAATATACATTACACACTTCTAAGACACCCTGCAGGAGCAATACAGGCTCATAGTTCAAAATGTTGGTTTACTTTCATCTTCTATTGGTGACCATACCATTCTACACAAACCCAGTGTAATATTGGTGGTGAATCCTGAATGTTGTTAATAGAATTTATTGTAAAGTGATGTACTGACATAAAACCAAATAAAAAAAGATCAAACACACATTTCTAACTAAAGTCTTTAACACCCCCCTCAAATATGATATAATGTATATCTATCCCCTTTACTCTCAGTCACCATTAAAAGTAATCTTTGAGTGTCTTCATTCACATTTGCACACAAGATCCATTTTCCTAACCCGTAAAACTGTTTTATTCCTATTTCTGCTCGCAAGGCAAGTGTTGTTTAAGCTTAAACGAGCTACTTTGTTCATTTATGTAATAGTGCAACAAAAAATGTGGTCCTATTTAAAATACAATTTCAATTCACAATTAGTTTAGTTTGATTACTAACTATTCATACAAATGCATAAAATAGTCCATAAAGAATATTCAAGTGGAAATTAAAAATTGTAATATCACAAGCAATCCTAAATTATTCTAATACAACAAAGCTCACCAAATTATTCTTGAGTAACATTGAAAACATTATTGCTTCATTTTGATCACAAACCACGCATTGAAGGGCTGTGTAGCAATTCCTTAAAGCCACACTACTATTTCTATCAAACCATTTTCCTGATCTGATAGGAAACTGTCTCTGCTTAAGTACTCTTAGAGTTTTAACAACAGACCCAGAAATTGACCTATAAATTGCCAAACTATCAGTAAATCCCGGAAATTCCCCTAAACATTTTCTTTAACACGTAGTCAGAATCAATGCACTCCCAGCGTAATCTGGGATCTCCAGTTATCACAGTTTCTTTCATAGAGAAACAGATTACATAAAATGCTGAAGATCAACAATCATTCTAATGTGATTGTGACCATTTATGGGACTGGCTAACACACTCTAGCCAACTAGTCTTCGTGGCAGATGTCTAGAGACCAAAAACTTGATAATAGTCTAAGATATTTTTTTACCGGAAAAGCTGGGAGTATGAGGTCAAGTCAGCAGAAAATCAATTTTAAAGACCTTTCCCATGTCAGTCAGTGTAACATCACCACAACAGAATGTAGGTTGTGGCATGTGCCAGCACTGAATTGGAATGGTGGCGAAGGGGAGTTCAGAAGAACGACAGTTGGTGGCTGTGAGCAGAGGTGCAGGGAGCGCTGCTCTTCCTCTTCCAAGTACTAAATAAACCCATCCATAACCACTCCAGAGGGTCGGGGTTTTATTCATCAATGGTGACGATCGGGTCAGAGCCCTTTTTCCTCTTTCACTGTGCCTCAGCACAATACTTTGCTGCACATTGAAAGCATCATCCTCTTCACCTCTACACATGATAAGATCCTGTTGAATTCTTTCCAATTCCAACTACCATCACTTCCCATCCTGTACCCTCCACACTTATCCTCACATTCCTCACCAATCCTGTCCGACTTAAGTCTCTTATTTTTGCACACCGCCACAAGACATAGGTTCACTACCTTTCCATCCTCTAATTGGACCCTACTTCCCAATACTTTACTACTGTTTAACGGTTCTCAACGACGACGTTTCCTCTCCTCAACAAATCTTGGCTTTTTATACAGACATACTGACCTTCCACTGCCATAGGAAGATCATTAACATGAAGTTCCCTCAATTCAATATCCCCTACATTTCCAATTTTCCTACAGTTCTTCTCCATTAACCACCAAGCAGATAAGCTGGTGGCCCGTTTCCTTACTCTCAAAAGGCATTTTTCCTGTAACCAAATGAGGTAATATACTCCTAAATGACAAAAGTATACTCTGCTTTGATTTGTTCCACGGAATTCCAGATTTCAAAGCTATTTGAATGGTTTCTTTAATGACCCTGTTGAATCTTTCAATGTGACTATTCGCTGGGGGATGATACAATGCTACGCTGAAATGTTTAATACCATGGTTACTCAAAAATAAATTCCATCTTTTCAGATTTTAGTTGCACCCCTTTATCTCATACCAACACTTCAGGCACTCCTTCCCTCACAAACATGTCCTCCAAAAATTTGATTACCACATCCGTAGTAAACTTCCCAACCATTGAAACTTAGTCTGTATATGAATTTAAAATAGTATAGAAAAAGTAGGCAATGTTAGTAGATAAATGTTATTTATTACAGCAATAAATGAATATTCGATTTAGAATGGTGTTGTAAGGTAGGCGATGTTCGAACATAATTGTTATGTATTAGAGCAGTAAATGTGGTTATAAATGTCATGTATTATTAAGGGTAAAATGTGGAATGTGCACCTATCTAGTTTCATGTAAGTATGTTATATGAGTAGAACTGTTATTGGTAACTGTAAAAAAAAACAAAATGTGTTGTTATCGAAAAAGGGAAAGATGATTGGCACTTCCACAAAAGAATGTAGAACGCAAATGGTGGCATGCACCAGCTCTGAATTGGAGTAGTAGAGTAGGGAAGTTCGAGAGACCAACAGTTGGTGGCTGTGAACGGAGGCAGAGGGAGCGATGGTCTTCTTCTGGCATGTACCAATAAAGTCACTCTTAAACAATACAGAGGGTTGGAATTTTATTACAACAGTCAGTTTTAAGGCCCTAATGAAAAATTGCACGTCACTCGAGAAACAGTGGCATTATCACGTGGGAACCTGTTTTCCCGGTCATAAAAACCACACAGCATTCGCCATTCCATTGGATTTTATAGTATCTGCTTTGACCCGATAGTAAATGTACATACAGGCCTGTGGGTGGGGTGAAAGATAAGGGAAGGTTGGGGGAGTAGGGCGCCCAATGGGAAGCTTTTTTTCTAGCAGGGTGATCATCGTACGTGCATTCCTCTGTTAGAAAGAAAAACAAGCATTTACAATGCAATGGTCTCGGCATTGTTAAAGTTAGAGCTATTGGCATTGCTCATGACATTATTTTTATTTATGTTTTGGTTTTTAAAACATAAATAAATGGCATTTCCATTTACAATACCAATAGCTTAATTGCTCGCAAATGCGAGACCTATTGAATTTGCACCCACACAGAGCCACACACACAAAGCCACCCACACACACATACAGAGCCAACCACACAGAGCCACCCACACAGAGTCATTCACATAGAGCCACCCACACACACACAGAGCCACCCACACAGAGCCACCTACACACACACAGAGTCACCCTCACACAGACAGAGCCACCCACACATAGAGCCACCTACAAAAAAGCTACCCACACAGAGCCACACACAGAGCCACACACACACAAAGAGCCACACACACCCACAGAGCCACACACACACACACAGAGCCACACACACATACCCACACACAGAGAGCCACACACAGAGCCACACACACACACAGAGACACACATAGAGACACATACACAAACATAGAGCCACACACAGGGAACCGAGGCCAGAAAAAAATATCACAACAAGGGACCAGAGCATTGGTCCAGATATAGAGGATATTTATTAATAACCTGGCCAAGGAGCCCCAAGGAATTAATGCCATGCTAATCGTATTAAAAATGTCACTACTCCCTTCACGCTTCACCCCAGAAGACAATTGTACAGATGCCCAGTCTTGAGGGATTCCGGGCTGACGTCTTGAGGAGGGATGGTAAAATGCCATGCATGGTGATAAATAATAAAGTCCTCCAAAAAGAGACAAGAATATTTTCGCCTCAAATCGTTCCCCTTTTTGCTTTCCTCTCTCCATCAAGACCTCTGACCAATCGCTATGGGAAATCACTACCCGGATCTTATAAGACACAATTTACCCACATCCCAGGCCCCTCACTCACTGTTTGCCGGGAGCCGCCATCTTTCCGCTCCAGTACCATAAACCCGGATGAAGGACAAACGCAACAACTGTCATAGAAAGCCTGTACAGAGCGCAGTGGCCATCGTAGATTGGGCATAGTTTCTTACTAATGAAGTCTGTGTATTACCAAAGGTTTTAGATGCGCGTAACGCAGAACCAACATTTAAGAATTGGAGTATTATATAATAAGCTGAAAGCATCTTGCTGCGTTTAAAACAGAGTCGGCTTCAATTGCCTTTTCATAAAAGACGCACTCTATTTTCCTTACGGTATCCCTCGGGTTGGACCTTTTAGCGTATAATGCTTTCCTGGCAGCGTACACGAAATTGGATATTGCAAACCAGAGAACAGTATGCTGTACTAGGTTGGGCTGTCTGGGATCAAACATTGTTTTCTTTCTTCACTAAAACGCCACATGAAGCACAGCTTCGGCTACATTTGTTTGCTCACTTCAGGTTGCCGTGTCCTGCCCACCGATGGCCCCTCTGCAGTCAGGGAGATGCAAGTCACACACTTTCTTTGGCTGCCGCCTCACATGCACTCCTTCCTAAAACACTGTAGCCGCATTCTCCCCACAGCATCACTGCGCTTAACAGCACCTGTGTAAACACGCAAAAGCACAAAGGACCGCAATATTTCAAGCTACGGTGGGGCTGAAGTATGCCACATTTTCCCTGTATCATCTACTCCCTATCTTTCTCTTGAGCGTTGCAGGACCTTTTATGTGATTGCATGAGCACCACCGCCTTTAAAGTTAAATCGGGGACCGGGAGCAGCAACACAGACGTTACCAATGATGAAAAAACAGCCCTGTAAAAAAAAGAAAATAGTAAACGCCCACCTCCGAATGACGAACAAAAAGGAGTGGTGCTTAAATAAAAGCAAGAAATGCCCACGAATCTGCTCCAGCCCCGAGTGACACACATCTCTTCCAATGGCTAGCCTCCATTTACAAAGCTAGCCAATAGAAGAGAGAGGTGGGTTAAAGCCCCACTGTTGAAGTCATTAAATCTTTGGCTCCGCCCCCACTGCTTCGCAGTGCGACGGTAGCCTCGAACTAAACAGGAGGAGGCTTGGCTGCGGATGCAGCCAAAGCCTGGTACATTTTTTATGGGTTGTAAAAATCAGGTATGTTTCTCTAACATCCAGTAAAGCCGGCTGTGGACAAACCTACCAAATATACAGTGAAACATTTATCCAGTGAATCCACTGCATAATATAAACCTCACACCATGCAACAAAATCAACACGATGGCCTCTGTTAATCTTAATTTTTCACCGCTTTGTTCATCTCATCAGCTGGTAGCTGCAAAAAATCTACAAATCTCTATTTTGCCCACTCTGATACCACAGTGGCCATGCTTAGCATGATTCACTGGATACACATTTCACTGTGAGGAGTCACCACAATTGAGGCACACTGTAATAGAGATGCTCAATAATTTTAGAATCCCCCCCCCCCTGAAGAAGGACCCCATGGTCTGAAATGCATCAGGCAAATAACGAAGTTTACCCTATATGTTAAAAATACATTTATCTTGATAGCTAAGCATTACATGTTGATTTTTGGGTGTACATTTTGCATTGTCACACAATGAGGAGCTGAAAACCAAACTTGTGTTGTCTGGACAAACAAGATTGATAAATTGAAATGCTGAAGTATTTATACAATAATATTTATTTTTGAGATTAATATAAAGAAGAGTAATACATGGCTTTGAACAGAAATATAGCTTGTACTGATCTGGCATTGAGGAGAACAAATATACACCATGGGCCTACTCCCAGTATTTTGCAGTTTCCACTGATAAATAGGAACTGCACGTTTGTGGACAGCATAAACATTGGGAGGGTGCCAGACTGATTCCGAGCGCCTTGTCCTTAGACACCAGCTAGCTCACAATGCCATTGTAAATGCCCCTAAACTCGGACAGGGAGCAAGGAGTTCTGAAAACCACTGAACATGACAAACCCTGATACCGCAGGAGTTGTGGTAACAAATCTAGAACCTGTTACTCAGTCACTCGTGTTCTCATTTGCTCAGCTAAAAATGAAAAAAAATACACAGAGCAATGATTTCCATATTTATTGAACCAGGGTGATTCTTGTATTTTATTTATTTATTTATTTATTTATTTATGCAATTTTATATAGCGCGGACTTTACCCGACGGTGTCAGAGCGCTTCACAATAGGAACAGTAATGATACATGAGGAGAAAATTACAAGTGAACAAATCACAAAAGCAAACGTTAAGTTACATGAATCAAAAGTGGCAATAATGAGCAACCAAAATACATGAGGTAGCAATCAGTACATTACAGGAGGAAAAAGTGATAGGTGTGCAGGTTACAAAAGCGTACAGAGTACAAGTAGAGGTATAATACTGCAATAAATGGCAGACATTCCAGCACAAGAACAAACGTTACGTAGGCAATGGTGGCACTTGTGCAAGTATCTAAAGCAAACAAATTGTGAGAGGTAGCATACAGTGTGTTGCAAGAGAAAAGTGACGTGTGCAAGTTACAAAAGGGTGCCATACACAGGCACAAGGATAATACTGCAATAAATGGTAAACACTCAAACTGCCAGAACACACTGGGAAGGCACTGCCATAGTCATGGACAATAGAATTTTCAATAATGGGAGGTCTTCCTTCAGATGATAGAGAGGGCGTGAATTAGATTTGGAGGTGTCTTTGGAGGAGCAGAACTTTGAGGTCCATTTTGAAGGCCTGGGAGGAGGAGGTGGTCCGGAGCTGAGTCGGAAGTGAGTTCCAGATTCTCACTGCGTTGCCTGAAAAGGATTGGGCCATCGATCTTTCTTCTTGAAAGTGGGGGGTTCAAGCAGTAGATTTTCCGCATTAGGAGATGGTCTAGAGCCTCCAGACAGTTTCAGTTTATTCGACAGGTAGTGAGGAGAGGAGGAGTGCAAGGCTTTGTGGGTGATACAAGCAGTCTTGTATATAGCTCTAGCCTCGATTGGAAACCAGCGGAGGGTGGATAACAACGGTGTGATGTGGTCGCTTTTTTTGGCCCCACAAATGAAATGGGCTGCTGAGTGGAGGACAGATTTAAGGGGACACAGGTGGGACTTGAGGAGGCCAGTTAGAAGAGAATTGCAGAAGTCCAGTCTGGAGAGGACCAGCGATTGCACCAGTGTTTTAAGGTCTTGCTAAGGGAAAAAGCAACGAATTCCCCAAAGAAGGCGCAGTTGGTATCGTGCAGACTTTGCATTGGAGTTGATGTGGGGGATTAGATTGAGTTTGTTGTCGAGTATGACACCAAGGGATTTTGCACTGTCGACAATGATGGGTTTATTGTTAGGTAGATTTATCTGATCCATCCATGATTGAACAGGGGGAGGAGAAAGTGAGGAAGAGAGGAGGAGGAATTCAGTTTTGGAGGGATTCAGAATCAGTTGATGAGTTGACATCCAGTTTTGAATGGAGTCAAGCTTAGGATGGCGAGATCGTGATTGGAGGCAACCTTGAGGTAGATTTGAGTGTCATCTGGGTAGAGATGATAGTGGTTCCTGGATTTACTTAGGAGATTTCCCAGTGGTTCTAGGTAGGGATTGAACAATGTGGGTGCAAGTATAGAGCCTTGAGGAACACCTTGACCTACCACCAAAGGAGATGAAAGACTGTTGACTATTTTGATCATTTGGGATCTATCAGAGAGGAAGGGAGCAAACCATTTAAGCACAGTGCACTCCATGCCCATTCTCTATTGCAGAGTGTTGAGGAAAGCTTCGTGGTTGGCAGTGACAAAGGCTGCAGAAAGGTTAAGGAGAATTAGAAGACAGGACCCCCCCTCCCCCGAGTCGAGTATCCTCAGCGCATCATCAACCACTTGCTATAGGGCAGTTTCAGTGCTACAGTTTTGGATGAAGCCGAACTGATAATTGTCAAGAAGATCATTGTCCTTGATATGACGAGAGAGTTGTTTCGCTACACATATTTCTGTGATCTTCGCAAGAAAGGGTAGGTAAGTGATGGAGCGGAAGTTGTTGAAGTCATTCGCATCAGCAGTGGGTTTTTTAAGCAGAGGGGTGACCTGCCCAGTTTTGAAGGAGACAGGAAGGGAGCCTTGACAGAGGAGAGGTTGACCAGAGTGGTCCAATAGGATAGAGAATGGGAATAGAAGTCAATGGCAATGGCACAGGGGATGGGGTTAAGAGAATGGTTGGAGGGCTTTGTTTCGAGGATGCACTTGAGGAGGGCATCTTCAGAGATGGGGTCAAAGTTCTGCCAAATGGCTAAGGATTTGAGCTCCTCTGGAGGGGTAGGATGAGCGACCTGAGCCACAAGGGATTTCCCTTTTTTGTCAAAGAATATAGCAAAATCCTCTGCTTTCTTTGTAGAATCCTCCAGCTTGGAGGTTGGAGCAGAGCGGTTAGGAATCTTGATGAGATCGAATAGGTTTTTGGGTCTATTTTCGGCAGAGTCAAGAAGGGTTCTGAAGTGCGACGCTTTCCCAAGGAAGATGCTCTTGTGGTACTTGGATCTTGCTGAACGAAGCGTGGCCAAATTATCGGTGGAGGGCGCTTGCCCCCATTGTTTCTCCAGGAATCTTAGTTGCTTCCTTTCTTCATAGAGGGATTTGTTGAACCAGGGTGCTGAGGGAGTGGGCCTTATCTTTTTACTTAGGAGACGAGCGACGTTATTGATTTCGACTGCAAGGACTGTGAGGCATTGGGAGGTGAGATCATCAACATCTAGGTTCGGGTCCAGCCTTGGAAAAGATAACAAAGCTGATTTACAGAGGGAAACAACGTCAATATTTTTAGCATCACGAAACCAGGAGTTATAGAGTGTGATAGGTGAAGAGAGAATGGGATGAGGAGGTGGTCAGCCCAGACTACATAATTAGGGGTAGTGATAGAAAGCATGTCTGCAATGTTCAATAGACAAAAGAAGATGAAAGTTATTAAAAGCATCAGGATAGTGAACAGAATATAAAGTTCCACCATTGTGCTGAAACAATGTATATATGCAAGCTCATGAAACAATATAACAATATAACAATCTGGCATATTCCTGTTATGCATCCTTAACCTAAGTGTCTAGGGCACACAAATGTGTTCTGCCAAGAATCCCTGTACTGGACGATCCAACCCCATTACCTGATGGGAAAGAGTGTAGGAGCCATCTTTATCATAAGCTGGATACCCCTCGAGGAGATATCAGTCAGCTGCTGGGCAAAAGCATCAGTGTTAAGGGACTTGGCAATGACAGCAGAAGGGTTCCTCTACTAACATCCGGAAATGGTCTGAGATCTTGATCATGCTGCCATTGTTTGTGTGTTATAGATAGCTATGTCACCATATGCAGGAAAACAACAAGCACATTAGCACTACATGTGTATAAACCTTGTACATGGTGTAAAGGCAGTTGGATAGTGTTCTTGCAAAGTTGACTCTGTAAGCAAGGTTAGTGTTTTCAAGAAAGTAATCAAACTGTCAAGAATGCAAATGTGTGTCAAAAGCCGAAATGTAAAAGTGGAGCAACTTTAAAAAAGACCTGTGTAGGAGTAAAATGACTATGTTACCTTCTAGGCCCAAGTGAGACAAATGCCACCTGTATAAGGAGCAGCTGTTCAGAGTTGAATCAATGTTTTCACTGAGACTGCCAAAGATAACAATGCTTGTTCTGTGATTATGGAACAAATGATTTGAGAAATTTAAGGGTGCACAAAAGCTATGAAAGTGATAATCTCACAAAACAACAAGAGGTAATATATTCCCAGGGTGACGACAGTCATTAAATCCTCAGAGAAGGGAGGCAATGCTTTTGTCCTCACTAAGAAAAATTATGACAGAGTAGGACTTAAAAAACTGTGGCTTCCAAATTGTGCTGTAAAGATACCCAAGGAGGCCTACATTGAACTCTCAAACAATTATTTGAAAAACTGTTTGAAGAACCAACATTATTTTGAAAGCAATGAATATTGTTTTTTTTTTAAATATAACTCCTATTACCTCTAACATATCTTTTGCCAAACATACACAAAGATCACGAGAACCCCACAGAAAGATTGATCATTTTATCCACAGCAAGTTGTTTGGAAATAAATTGGTTTATGTCAACCACTTTCTTGTCCCTTTGTACATTTTCTACCATTGAAATTCACAGATACAAAGGATTTTATTGAGATAATTTAGGATATCATGTGAGAGGAGGGGTATACCGTGGGCATCATGGATGTGAATTTTTTGTATTCTACTATTAGATATTCATATGGTCTGAAAGCCTGTGCCCATTTTCTGAGGGGAGTCAAGCAGCTCCAGCACACATACATGCTTTTAGAAATACTTTTAATATGTCAAACTGAAAATATATTTGTTTTCAATAACTGTTAGACTTGGCATCTTTTGGCGTATTCCCCTGAGTTTTTGCTGTCTGACCTCCCGGTTTTGCCTCTGTTTTTGCTGGCGTAACGTTTCTGCACGCTTTTCGGACTGCTGATCAGTGGTAAAGTGCTGGTGCTCCTGTGGTAAATTGTGCTATGATGTGGTGTTTCCATGATTGGATGCCCTGATTTACTTGTCAGTCTCCAGTAAAGGGCACTGCGGGTGCCGGGGGTGGGGAATCAACTGCTACTCATGGGCCTGCAGCACGGATTGTGCCACCCATGTACGTATCCTGAAAAAGGTATCTCAGACCTGCCATCACAGGGTCTGTGCCCACTTGCGGCTGCCACTTTGACGCGGCCCGTGCTCACACGGGCCAGCGACGGAACCTTCCCCTTTCTTGCATCTCAGGTGCCCCTAGGGTAGGCCCAAGGTACCCCTATGGGCAGGGTGCATTGTATGTGAAAGGCAGGAAATGCCCAGGTGTGTTAGGCATGCGCTGATAATGAATACAGCCAAATTTGCTCTTCTCTATTGCAAGGTCACCCATTCCCTGTAGAATGGATCGGACAGTGGGTTTATAATATCTTATAAGCCCAGCCTGCCCGGGAAAGGAGGTAAAGGAATGAAGTTTAGTATGCCTAAACTCAGAATCCAAAGACGCAGCTTGTAGCGAAGGTGCCCTTTTCATTCTGAGTTCATAAAGGCCACTTTTAAAAAGTGGGCATTATTTTACTTGGTCATCCAGTGTGCCTCTGCTGGAATGTGGATTGCCTGTCTAGGTTTTGGATGACAGAAGGCTGGGGAGCAGTGTGGCTCCAGATAGTCTAGGTAGGTTAGGAAAGGGCTGAATAGACCTGGGCTGCGATGGGGGAAGAGGGTGGAGGTTTCCCTGCACCTCAAATGGCCTGGTCTGCCTCTGACAAAGCTGTCTCCACCACAAATCACACCAGAGAAGGCCGAACTGGTTCTGGCACAGACACCCTTTGCCTGAAAGATCAAATAATTATCGTATGCAAATACTAGCGTCCCGACCCCTGAACTTTAGACCTCATCTGGATCAAGAAGATTGCTAAGACGAAGAGCCGCAGAAGCTGCGAAAAGGAACGACTGCTTTGCTGGATGCTTTGCAGGGCTGGCCTGGAGTGGCTGCTTTTGTCTTGGGCAGTGAAAGGCCTGGACTGGATTTTCTGCGACCTAACTTACGAGTCTCTCCAAGGGCATGAGGTAGAGCTTGCACCCTGTTCACGAAGTCCCAGGAACAGCAAAGACTTCACGTTCTTTGACCCTCAGCACTGGGGACTGCGTGTTTTGTGCTGCAACCCAAGAAACACCAACTCGATGGCATCTATGACGACCCTGCCGACCCCGTGTCCTGAAGGCACCGCCGAGGGCACCACTGAAACACCTCACCGCGACTCTGGTCTCACCGACGACACCTACCGATGCCTTCACCGAGCCACAGCTTGCAGCATGACCTGTGGGCACCACACTCTGCACCGCCTTGCTTCACGTCGAAGCTTTGGCATTGCAGAGGGCACTGCTGCAACGCGACTCTGGTCTCACTGACCATGCCTGCTGACGTCCTCACCGAGCTGCTGCTCGCACCATGACCTGTGGGCACTACACTCTGCACCGCCTCGCTACATGACGACGCAGTGGTCTTCCTGACAACGCGCCATTTCCTGCCGAAATCGACGCTGCTGCTTGCACCATGGTTCAGGGGCACAGCTCGTAAGTCACACGACGCACCAACCCCATTCCACACTGCAGCCTCGGTTCATCGATGCCGGTGCCATCGACTCCCGTTTGTCAGCCGATTACAGCGCTTCAGTAACGACAATGCTGCTGCTCTGACCGTGACCTGCTAGCACCGTGACGGGCACCGCGACCTTGGTCTCACCGACGATGTCATCTGACGCTGCCACCAAACTACTGCTCACACCGCGACCAGCGGGTATCGCACGCCACACCACTGCACTTCGCACCAAAGCACCCGACGCCTGTTGACACCAGCGCTTCTGATCCTATCTGAAAGGAGCTCGACCTGTAACGCGCCATCCCCCTGCATTTCTGAAAGGTACTGATTGCGGGTCCTCCTGACACCGCAGCTGGTCCACAGCCTGCGGCCCACCAGAACTATTTTGGATTTGTTTACACACGACGCCAAAATAGCCCCGGATGGAGCTATCGACTTCAAGGAACTTTGTTTGAATCTTATTTTGATCATTTAAAACTTTCTTTTAAATAGTATTGTGGATTTTTATCGTCTTTGGTCTTGTTTATAAAATTATTAGTTATTTTTGTTAAACTGGTGTGGTGTCCTTTTGTAGTGCGTACACTATATTACTGTTGGCTGGGTGCAAAATGCTTTGCACACTGCCTCTAAGGTAAGCCTGACTGCTCGTGCCATGCTACCAAGGGGGTCAGCAGGGGTTATTTGCAGAGTGTAACTCCCTTATCCTGACTAGAGTGGTGTATGCCTGGCTTTGTCACGTGCCCTAGCCCGCCAGAAATCCCATTTCTAACAATAGCCAACAAAAAAGACATATGCAGGAGACTGCCATGGGTACCTGCTTCACCCCCATTATACAAACTTGTTCCTAGGCTGATTGCAGGAGTGGAAAGGCTGGGCGGGGCGATGGAAACATATCCAAACAAAATTGAAGTATGGATGAGATATGTAGATGATCTATTTCTGATATGGAAGATATCTTGGAAAAACCCTTTTTGAGTTTTTTTTACCATTCTCAATAACAATGATCTCAATCTAAAGCTGACTTGAAATACTGGTAGTGCGGAAATAGAATTCCTGGATCTAAAGGTTTATAACAACAGGGGAACAATAGAAACAAGTCTGTTCAGAAAGCCCACTGCAGGCAATTCCATTCTGCAGACCCATAGTAACCATTCACCTGATTTCTGATCAAAAAACTCCCTATAGAGTTTATATGTGTCAAACAAATTTGCAGTACAGAGGCAAGGTATATAATGACTGCTAAGAAAATGACAAAAAGATGCCAGCAGAGATGTCACCCAAATAAAGTGTTGCAGAGAGAAGGAGAGAAAGCAGGCAAGAAAGATCGTAATGACAGGCAACAGAACAAAAAGTCAACTGGTATAAATTTCATTACAATTTTCGGTATAATATCAACTGAGATACGTAAAAACCTAAGTAAACCATGAGAGGTTTTGAGGAATTAGGACACATTCCATCACTCAAAGATAGGCTATTGCACATTCTCCTGCAACATAGGAAACTGCCTAAATAGGTACCACAGAAACAGGTTTTTTTGGCTGTAGGCACTGTAAGGCCTGAAAAAATAGAAATGATTTCTCTGAATTAGTGGAAAATAGAAATGATAAGATATACAAACACATCTCCTATCAAACTGAATACATAGTGCATGGAATCTTCTATCCCTACTGCAAATTGTATGCAGACGGCGCTGTTTTTGCAGTCAAGAGAATTTAAAGCATATTAGGGCAATCAATAATGCAGACATCAACTATAGCACTTGAAAACATTTCAGAGAGAGGATATTGGAAATTGGGATACCGGCTGAGGGGGGTGAAACCTTACTCAATCAGGAACCACAATTTCTATCAGGGTTAAGTCACAAGCAACCCCCAAATTAAACCTCTGTTTAACCCTCCGGTAGCTTGGCATAAAGCAATCAGGCTTAACTTAGAGGCAATGTATAAAGTATTTATGCAGCACTTCAAACAAGATTAGAATAAAAACACAACACAAGAAAAATGGCACACAATTTAGAAAAAATTTGTAAAATGTGAAACATATTTTGAGAACAAAATGGTACTGGAGCTATGAAATTTTGAAGACTTAAGTGAAAATAGCACTAAAATGCACAAAGCGCTAACTGAGGTTCTCTGGTTGTGCTGGACCGGGACAAAGACATAAGTTCAGGCTGATGGTGATGAATCAAGTGCCAGCTACAGGGATGCGGTTAGGCCTGCTGAACAAGACTACTGTAAATCCTGTTTGCAGAATGATGTTCCGTTCTTGCATTGAGCTGCACTGGCCGGCGTTGAGAAACCATCAATATGGAGCTTGTGATACAAAGTACTGCACCAGGATGCATCGAGTAGCGAAGTGAGTGACTGGTGCTTGTGATGCAAGGTCCTGCACAGTTGTCGAGGAAGCTGCTGTGACTTGTGAAGACTTGCATAGTGATGTGTCTGTGCTGAGGTGGAGGTGCAACACTGGACTGGTGCAGCTGCCCGGGCTTGGGAGGACGTGAGCAGACAAGGTGATAGGTGATCCTGCATCTGAGCTATGTGCGCTGGGCTAATTGTCATGTCCAGATGCATGGTGCTGGATCAGGCTTGCTGAACTGTCAAGGCAATGCATTGTCTTGTGTTACAGATGCATGGCACAGATAGGAAGAAGGAGTTAAAAGAACAAGCCTGGAACGCTTTGCAACAGGCAAGTATTTTGAAAGACAGTGCAAATTTTTGGTCAGTTGTTAATAGTCCATTCCTCGCTGAAACTCCAAATTCAAACATTGACTGCCTGGTTCCAGCTGATAAGTGGGTATCACACTTTGGAAACATTTTCAGTGATGCAAATCTGATGATAATAGACGAGCTAAGGGAGGGTGGGCAAATTAACATACCACTTTCAAGTTCAAGTTCATTTAAGGTAGAAGAGGTTTATGAGGCTATTGTAACTACAGCTGGTGGCAAGGCCCCAGGCCCCGACTGGGTACCGGCTGATTTATATAAAGCTGATCCAAATGTATGGGCAAGCATCTTAACTAACGTTTTTAATGCTGGGTGCCTGCAGGGATATCCATTGTCTTGGGGGCAAGCAGTTATTGTTCCCATTTTTAAAAAGGGTGCTAAGGATGATCCTATATGTGGTAGGCCAATTTCTCTTTTAGATTCGGCAGCCAAAATTATGGGTAAAGTCATAGTAAATCATATAACGACATGGCTGGATGATCAAAATGTCATCTCTGACCTGCAATATGGCTTTAGGCCTGGCAAAGGGACTGTGGACCAATGCTTAAATTTGCATCTTGTGATAAGCAAATATACTATCACAAAAAAAGGGACAATCCATTTGGCATTTATGGATTTAACGCAAGCATATGACTGTGTCAACAGATCAAAGCTGTGGTCGATCCTGAGGGATATGGGCCTTAAAAGAGAGCTGGTGGACTTTTTATATGCTATCCATAAAAACAATTCTGCAGCTCCTCTGTATAATCGTAATGGGGATCTAATATCGACTTGGGATGTGAAAAGAGGGGTACTCCAAGGTTGTGTCCTGGCCCCTGTCTTATTCACGTTATATATAAATAAATTGGGAGACTCATTAATAGCTAACTGCAGACATATTCCTAGATTTGGAAATAAGAGGGTTCCTGCACTTTTATATGCAGATGATACAGATATTTTAGCAAGAACGGCAATGGGCCTCCAATCACTATTAAATGCTTTTATAGTTCTTATGGATTCTCTAGGGCCTCAGGGAGGAAGAGGAGCTGCAAAAACCATCTGTAAGGTGGTATGCCACATTATCTTTGGATAATCAACTCCAACCCTATTTATTAAGTGTTGGTAAAGTCATAGTCAATCGTATAACGACATGGCTGGATGATCAAAATGTCATCTCTGACCTGCAATATGGCTTTAGGCCTGGCAAAGGGACTCTTGACCAATGCTTACATTTACATCTTGTGATAAGCAAATATACTATCTCAAAAAAGGAACAATCCATTTGCCATTTATGGATTTAACGCAAGTGTTTGACTGTGTTAACAGATCAAAGCTGTGGTCGATCCTGAGGATATGGGCCTTGAACCAGAGCTGGTGGACTTTTTATATGCTATCCATAAAAACAATTCTGCAGCTGCTCGGTATAATCGTAATGGGGATCTAATATCGACTTGGGATGTGAAGGAGGGGTATTCTAAGGTTGTATTCTGGCCCCTCTCTTATTCACATTATATATAAATAAATTGGGAGTCTCCTTAATTGCTAACTGCAGAGATATTCCTAGATTTGGCAATAAGATGGTTCCTGCACTTTTATATGCAGATGATACTGATATTTTAGCAAGAACGGCAATGGGCCTCCAATCACTTTTAAATGCTTTTATAGTGTTTATGGATTCTCTAGATTTGTCAATAAATTTTAAAAAGTCACACACCATGTCTATTGGCCCTGAAAAGTCCCACAGAAAGAAAACATTCTATTGTAAGGGAACAGAGCTAGCAAAGCTCCCAACATTTCACTATTTAGGAGTACTCTTTGATGAAAACCTGTCATGGGGCACACAAATAATGCAGAAAAAAGAATACCCTTGCAAGAGCGGCAGGGGCCACTTTAAATTTTGCAAAAAAAGTGGGTGTTAAACCGATTGCGGCCCTGATGAAGATATACAAAGAAAAATGTGTACCAATGGCCACCTATGGCAGCGACATCTGGGGGTACATAGAGGGAAGGGGCATTCAAAAGGAGGAAAATACATTTTTATGTAAGGTTTTGACAGTTCCTTTTTCCACCGCAACTTACATAATACATGAAGAGCTAGGGATGGGATATATTACAGATCAGATTGCAGTGGCTCCTTTGATGTGATGGATGAGAATCTGGTCAAGTCCCACTACAGACTTAAATCAAGTAATATTCACTGATTGTTTGGCACTAGATAGAGCCAAATATATCCCTTGGTTTAGATACTTAAACGATTTGACAGCCTGGCTAGGTCTTCCTGACTTATTTTTAATCCCCACACCTATGGACAAATATGCTATTAAAAATATAAGACTGCAGTTTTTGTCTAAGCGTCAGGGCCTGAGGGAGGAAGAGGAGCTGCAAAAACCATCTGTAAGGCGGTATGCCACATTATCTTTGGATAACCAACTCTAACCCTATTATTAACTGTTGGTAAACCTCTCCATCATTTTATCTTAACAAGATTCCGTCTGCAGATGGCACATTGGCTCCTATCTGTCCCTCTGGGTGTCTCGAAATCCGGCACCTTGAAACCTTGTCAGTGCGACGATTTCTCAGAACAGGACATTATTCATTTTGGATTCTTCTCTGATTATTATGTCCCCCTATGTAAGAAAGTTGTTCTATCACTACTTAGAAACTGTAATTTTGCACAAGTCAGGCCAACCCTAGTGTATCTTCAGATGCTAGCATCGGCCATGGTTTGTTTTGGAATGGCTAGTTTCTTAATTGGGCCATTAGGTGTAGGAAAAAATGGTCTTTTTAAACTGATTATATTGTGTTTAGTATGTCTTTTAGGAGGCCCAAAATGTGTTTAAATCCTATAGATCATCTTAGCTCTTGAAGCATTCCTACGGCATCAAGTATTTTTTATAAAAATGCTTCTACTTGTAGGCAGAAGTAGGCTTTGGTATCTTATATGGTAGTTGAAAACAATATGTTTACAGTTCTCCTCATTTTGGAGTATATTGGGGACGAATTCTTTAGTATTATGTTTTAATATATTTGCTCATCTGTATTTTATATTTTTTTATCATAGGGATGAAGATCTGTTATCTAAATATATGAGCTAACCCGATCACTTTTTGCACTTTATATAAAGTATGTACTGTATGTCTAGCAAAGTTTTCATGCACTTAAAATTTTTTAAACTGCTTGCATACTTGCACTTTGTATCCCGTCCACAAAGTTTCTCTCTTTGATTGGATTCCTATGAGTTGGTCACTAAATTATTACTATGATTGGCTTCTTTTTAAAATGAAATGTAGTTTTGAATGCAATGTTTTCTTTTATGACATTAAGGTGCGGAATAATGTATTCTTGATGATGCATTGCACAGATAAGCCTGTTGTGTCCTTGTGGCTTCGAGAACAGGAAGTCAGCCGACAGACCCTTGGAGATCTTGGAGCTTTGGGACACACAGGCAGTCTTTAAAAAGTCCTGAAAAAGTCCAGCAGTCCAGAAGTGACCTGCAGAGTCGGGTTCTGAAGTTCACTATTTCAACCTGGTGGCCAGGTTGAAGTAGTAGAAGTTTCTAGAGGTTTCCACCCCCTGAGGTGTCAGGCATCCCATCCTCCCTGCTCTTGCCCCAGCTTACCTGGGTCCACAAAAGACTACTGAGAAACCCTTTGTGAGAATGCTCAGGAGGAGCCTTTGTGATATGTAAGTGTGGCAGGTGGCAGCTCCTACCCATTTGTAAGTTCCCTTTGTCTCACTGTCTGGGAACAATACACAAAAACCAACTGTGACAAGCTGGCCAGGTATATGATGTCCACTGATGTGAGTGGGCACCTTTCATCTTGCACCAGTCCAGACAACATTTATGGTGATTTAAGAGGTCTTAGGCACCCTTAGAAAGCTCTCTTGGTGGTAGCTATGGAGAAACGCCTTTAGGTTTCGTCCAGAAGGAGTGTAAAGCAGCTTGTTTTACCAGAATGCAATCTAATAGTATAGATTAAGGGAAAAGAACTACACCAAGTATTTATAAAAATATTTATTTATTATATAATACTCTGTAGTACGTTCCAATATCTCCAACACAGAGATAAACACAATGCACACAATACCTTAGCAAAGAAACAGTAAATAGCATGAAAAACACAGTGGCCCCAGGGGGGACCTACCCATGTACTAAAAAAGTAGTATAAGAACCAAGACCCGAGTCAGGACAATGTCGAGAGGAAGTAGAATTGCTGGAGACCCACAGGACACCCAAGATAAGTAGATAGGGACCCCACGGACCGTGTGCAGTGTGTTAGCACAATTGTGTGCTCAGTACAAGCCTATGTGCAAGTCGTGGTTGGATTTTTAGATATTAAGGACCCTTCCCAGTGGAACCTGAGGAAACCCTGTGGAAGACAGAAGGTTGGCGAGCCGCCCCACCAGTGGACATCCTAGTACCCACATTACCTATACCTGGGAAGCCGGGTGCGTAAGTGTGAATTGGTGTCGGAAACCGCAGTCAAACCCAATGGAGGACTTTAGGAAAGTGCTGCTGCTGGAAGAGGAGAAACTGTCTGTGGGAATCCAAACAAGGATTCTTGAAGCGGAGTAACTGAAAGCAGAGGGGGCAGAGTCTATGTCACTCAGGGGTGACCACAAGACTGGGAAGACGGATGCCCTCCGATGTCGGGTGCTTCAAGATGGATAACAAGGACAATGACTATGCAGCTGGGAGGATTAGGTGATGCTGAGGAGAACCAGGAGCCATGCATGAGCTGTCCCATGAAGGATGTCAGGTGCTGAGGGGTCGGCAAAGGCAAGCCACACAGGAATCAAAGAAGGGTAAACGTCAGGACCATCAAGATCCAGGGGACTCACCAAAGGCAGGGCACTCAGTGTGACTCTTGAGTGGACCGACAGGCTGGAGGCACTGGAGTCGCAAGAGGGCCTCAAGCAGCTCACCAAAGGTACAGGTTATGATGCACATGATGTGGTGTGGCTGAAGATTCTGGTCACAGAAGGTGCTCGAGGTTAGGGTACTTGTAGCCCTAAGATCTTCTGGTAAATAAGCCAACAAGCCTTTGCATCTGCAAGTTAGATGCTGTACACAGGGGTTTGGTTATTGCTACCCACATGAGGGATACTGGCCTCAAACATAGTAAGAGGGTAGAGTAGGCCTCTGGAGCTGTGAAAAACAACCACCTGTGTTGCAGGGCCAAAGTAGCCTAGAGGAGTTCAGGATTTGCAGACCAGTTGACTTAGTTGCGGTGCCTGCAAATGCAGGAGAGTGACTCCTTCACTCCAAGGGAGATTACTTGAGTTGTCTATGATGTTTCACAGGGCTTGGAGGTTACTGTATGATGCACAGGCACAGACAATGCAGCAGACTGGAAGGGAGATGAAGTCAGGCCCAAGCGAAGTCCAGAGTGCCCAAACTGTAGAAGTGCAGTGGTGTCTGATCTGAATCTTATCCTACAATGAATCCAGGGACCTACACCCAGGTAAGTTTTTAAGTACCCTAGGTAAAGGGTTCCAAAAATTTAGGGGACCCTCCCAGGCGAGGGCCTTGATGGGGGGAGGTTACTCCCATGTCTTTTTTCCACTTACAGGCCAGAGCAGGAGCCAACGGGTCCCAGAAATCGTTTGAACTGGACTATGCACAGGGACACCAAATGTGCACTTCATGAAGACTGAGTAGTGCTGGCAAGCTCACACACCCCATCCCAATACACTAAGGTTGAGTGCCTGAAAAGTTTCAGAGCTCCTTCCATCATCTCCTTGTGTTTGCTTTGTTTGCCCTAAGTTGGCAGGGTATGCCCAGGCGTGGGTCCCTTGCTCACTTTACCACTGGATTCAAGCTAGCCTAGCTGATGAGGGTTGTTAGCCCGAAACCGGTCCCAGGACGGTCCAGGGAAGACATGGCTTTGCAGTTCGGGCTGGACTGTTCCCATGAGGCACAGGGTCAAGACTGATTTGCATGTAGCTATGTCTGAACTGGGATGGCGAAGTGAACTAAAGAATGATGATGGATTCAACCCAGATCTGTGACTGAGGGTGAGTGTCTGAAAAGTTTCAGTGCTCTGTCCATCATCTTCTTGTGTTTGATTTGTTCGCCCTAAGTTGGCATGGTATGCCTAGACGTGGGTCCCTTGCTCACTTTGCCACTGGATTCAAGCTAGTCTGTCTGACGAGGGCTGTTATACCAAAACCGGACCCAGAATGCTTGTTTCCAGTCCAGGGAAGATTTGGCTTTGCAGTTCGGGCTTGACTGTTCCCATGAGGCACAGGCTCAAGACTGATTTGCATATAGCTGTGTCTGAACTGGGGTGGCAAAGTGAATTAAGAACGATGATGGATTCAACTCAGATCTGTGACTGGGGGTGAGTCTCTGAAAAATGTCAGCGGTCCGTCCATCATCTCCTTGTGTTTGCTTTGTTCACCCTAAGTTGGCATGGTATGCCCAGACGTGGGTCACTTGCTCACTTTGCCACTGGATTCAAGCTAGCCTGGCTGATGGGGGCTTTTATCCCGAAACCGGTCCCAGGATGCTTGTTTCCGGTCCAGGGAAGACATTGCTTTGCAGTTCGGGCTAGACTGTTCCCATGAGGCACAGGGTCAAGACTGATTTGCATATAGCTGTGTCGGAACTGGAGTGGCAGAGTGAGCTAAAGAATGATGATGGATTCAACTCAGATCTGTGATTGTCTGAAAAGTTTCAGCCCTCCGGCCATCATCTCCTTGTGTGTGCTTTGTACGCCCTAAGTTGGCAGGGTATGCTCAGATGTGGGTCTCTTGCTAACTTTGCCACTGGGTTCTAGCTAGCCTGACTGTTAGCCCAAAACTGGTACCAGGATACTTATTTCCAGTCCAGGGAAGACATGGCTTTGCAGTTTTGGCAGTTCTGTTCCCATGAGGCACAGGGTCAAGACTGATTTGCATATAGCTGTGTCTGAACTGGGGTGGCGAAGTGAGCTAAAGAATGATGATGGAGTCAACCCAGATCTGTGACTGGGGGTGAGTGTCTGAAAAGTTTCAGCGCTCCATCCATCATCTCCTTCTGTTTGCTCTACACCATCTACTTACCCATCATCAGGGTTTTGTGAGAAGAGATCAGGGAAAGGATCACTCTCTTCCTCCTTTCCCTCATACGTTGCCATGAGCAAGCCCATGTCAGCCATGTCTACAAAAGGTTTTAGCCTGTTCACATGAAGCACCATATGGGGGCTTCTGGGAGTGCCAAGGTCCACCATGTAGGTGACATCACCCTTTGGTCAATTATAGTGTGGTCCTACTCCACTTGTCCTGGAGAGCTGCTGAAGCCACAGGTTCCAACACCCGCACTTTCTAGCCTGGCTGGTAAACAGTCAGGACAGCCTTTTGGTCATGTCAATTTTTTGCAATTCTTGCCTGGCCTCCAGGTTTTTACTTGTCTTCTTCTTGTACTCAGCCATCCTGAAGCGGAGCCCACGTACATAGTCCACTATGTCTTATTTGGGAGGTTTGAGAGGTAACTTTCATCGCTCCTTCACCAGACACAATGGACACCTAACTGGATGCCCAAACAAACGTTCAAAAGAGCTGTAGCCAGCACCCTTCTGAGGGACCTCTCTGTATGCAAAGAGAAGGCAGGATAGAAGGAGATCCCATTTTCATCTAAGCTTTTCTGTGAGGCCCATGATCACACCCTTTAGGATTTTGTTGAATTTTTCAACTAACTCATTGTATTGAGGATAGTAGTGTGTGATGAATTTGTAATTCACTCCACGCTCTTTCCACATTGCAGTAATATAACTTGACATGAAGTTGGTACCTCTGTCAGTTAAGATGCCCTTAAGGAAGCCCACTCTGAAACAAATTCCTAAGAGGGCCCTTGCCACCACAGGAGCTGTAGTGGTCCTAATACTAATAGCTTCTGGGTATCAAGTGGCATGGTCCACCACCACTAGAATATAACTGTGCCTAGATGCTGTTTGAGGGTTCATGGGGCCAATTATATCAATCTCAACCCTCTCAAATGGAACCACATCCACTGTAAGTGTAATTAAGGGGGCCTTTGTGATACCACCTGACTTGACACAGGCTTGGCAGGTTGCACAGGAGTGACAACACTCCTCAGTGTCCTCAGCCATGTTGGGCCAGTGAAAGCAAGGGAAAACCTGTCCCAAGTCTTACTTTGCCCTAGGTGTCCTGCTAGGGGAATATCACATGCTAGGGTGAGCAGGAAGCCTCTAAATGTCTGGGGTATAATCAACCTCCTGGTGGTACCAGGCTTGGGGTCTCTACCCTCTGAGTATAGAAAACCTTTGTCCCAGTAGATCCTGTGGGACCCATGATATTCCCAGCAGCCTTAGCAGGAGCTTGCATCCTGAGAGGTTCAAGAGTGGGGCAGGTTTGCTGCTACACGCTCAAATCTGCTCTGGAAGGGCCCCCTGCCCCCAAGAACTCAACCTGATCAGGTTTATGTTCATCTGGGGCAGTTCATTCACAGTGCCTAAGATCATCTCCCTAAAGAGACTGATCCACACTCTGAGTCTAGGGTGAAGGCCTAGCCTTGCCACTTCTGCTCCTCTTCTTGGGAGGCACCTGGTCCATTATTCAAGGATCCAGGGCCTGTTCAGTGGAAAGCTGCTTTGCTTGTGACCTGGTCACAGCAAACACACTTGCAGCCCTTACCTCCACTTCAGCCCAGGCTGAGATTTACAAATTGTTGCCCCAACAAGCAATCTACTGGTAGGTCTGAAAATACCACAACCTTTTTAAGTCCAGTTACCCCTTTCCAGCTGAAGTTGACAACTACCAAGGAATGATCAGGTTGACTCACCGTGAGGGCACAAAGCATGCTAGGGAAGTGTCTGGTAGAGTCCATACCCCAAAGGGGGTGTTCAGTTTCCTTTTAGCTGTGATCACAAGTGACAGACACAACATCAGGGAGGGCATATCAAGCAGGTTCTGCGGAAACTTATAATTATGTAAACCTGGGAAAGTTCGGCTCAGCAGTTACTTTCCTCTGCAGTGTGTGACTACAGGGTGGTGGCCCAACAACGTTCCCCGGGTGTGGAGATTTGGCCATGAAACTCTGATAAAAGATTATGAGAGCAGCCTCAATATGAAGGCCCCTGTGTGTGCATTATCATCTTGCTATTGATTAGCATTAGGATTGCTCACCTGCTGATTTTTATTTCATTGAAGGCGTTTTGGACTGCGAGCATCAAGGACTCGCTCTTCCTGACGGCTGTTCTGTTCTTAAGCCTTCACTAGTTGTGGAACCCGCTTCGCCTGCACTTCCCGGCATAGCGCTTTGGAAACTCTAGCGCTTGGGCTTCTGAGGTGTTGGGGAAAGCAGGGCTGCGAGCGAGGGGAGGCGCAGGACTTCCAGTCCCAGGAGCGCCTTACCCTCGGCCTCTTCACCAGCTGACCCGCTCTCCCTGCTGGCTCCTCCCACACCTCAGCGCAGCTAAAGCCTGCTCGTCAGCTGCCTTGGTTGATTGCTCACCTGCTGATTTTTCTTTCATTGAAGGCGTTTTGGACTGCGAGCATCAAGGACTCGCTCTTCCTGACGGCTGTTCTGTTCTTAAGCCTTCACTTGTTGTGGAACCCGCTTCGCCTGCACTTCCCGGCATAGCGCTTTGGAAACTCTAGCGCTTGGGCTTCTGAGGTGTTGGGGAAAGCAGGGCTGCGAGCGAGGGGAGGCGCAGGACTTCCAGTCCCAGGAGCGCCTTACCCTC
Organism: Lissotriton vulgaris; assembly: GCF_964263255.1. Lineage (NCBI taxonomy): Eukaryota > Metazoa > Chordata > Amphibia > Caudata > Salamandridae > Lissotriton > Lissotriton vulgaris. Next base: position 1,320,033,759 of record NC_141695.1, on the reverse strand, counting down.
GGCCTCTTCACCAGCTGACCCGCTCTCCCTGCTGGCTCCTCCCACACCTCAGCGCAGCTAAAGCCTGCTCGTCAGCTGCCTTGGTTGATTGCTCACCTGCTGATTTTTCTTTCATTGAAGGCGTTTTGGACTGCGAGCATCAAGGACTCGCTCTTCCTGACGGCTGTTCTGTTCTTAAGCCTTCACTAGTTGTGGAACCCGCTTCGCCTGCACTTCCCGGCATAGCGCTTTGGAAACTCTAGCGCTTGGGCTTCTGAGGTGTTGGGGAAAGCAGGGCTGCGAGCGAGGGGAGGCGCAGGACTTCCAGTCCCAGGAGCGCCTTACCCTCGGCCTCTTCACCAGCTGACCCGCTCTCCCTGCTGGCTCCTCCCACACCTCAGCGCAGCTAAAGCCTGCTCGTCAGCTGCCTTGGTTGATTGCTCACCTGCTGATTTTTCTTTCATTGAAGGCGTTTTGGACTGCGAGCATCAAGGACTCGCTCTTCCTGACGGCTGTTCTGTTCTTAAGCCTTCACTAGTTGTGGAACCCGCTTCGCCTGCACTTCCCGGCATAGCGCTTTGGAAACTCTAGCGCTTGGGCTTCTGAGGTGTTGGGGAAAGCAGGGCTGCGAGCGAGGGGAGGCGCAGGACTTCCAGTCCCAGGAGCGCCTTACCCTCGGCCTCTTCACCAGCTGACCCGCTCTCCCTGCTGGCTCCTCCCACACCTCAGCGCAGCTATATTTTCTTATTTGGTACCGCAACGCGGGAGCGCGCGGGAGCGCGCCGGGAGAAGCCCGGGACAAGGGCGGGCCCTCTGTGGCCCTCAGTGGGCTGAAGTAGGCTGGGCTGGGCCCACTCCCTAATTTTCTTTTAAACAGAGATATTATTTGTGTTTAATCCCATTGAATGCGTGTTAAAGTAGGCAACTGCTGTTTATCGAGTGACTTTATTCTTGCCTATGATTGTTTGCTTGTGTGATTAGATAGTATCTATTTTTTCTTATTTATTACTTGTGTATTGGCATCTTATATTCCCCACTTTTTTATAGTTCGATCCTTGTTATAGTATGACTGCCAAAAAGTTGAGATCTGGAAGAGTGTTGGGGGGAAGATCTACAGCTAAGACTAGATCAAACCCCCTTCGAAATAAGAATATTTCAACGATTCAGTTGAAAGGTCAAACCCAGATTTTCCAGCTCTGGGAGAAAGCGTTAGATGGTGTTTCCCAGGAAAATATTGTCTCTGATAAAAGCTCCTCCCTGGTCTCAACCCCTATCACATCTTTGGCTTGCCAAAAGAAGGTGGTGGAACTGGGAACTCCTGGTCTAAGCCCATGTATTTCTGGGGATATTTCATCTACATAAGTAAACAAAGTGGAATCCACTCAAGGTAGTGATCCCTAAAGTGATGGGGAGACACACAGTGTTGTTTAAATGCCCCTCACACACCAACAGGCCCCTTGGTGTCATGCTTCATCATCGGGGCCTTCGCACCCCTCTACGGGATGCGGCGTGCTACGACTAGCGAGTACGCAGGAGCACTTGGAAGTGAACTATGTGTGGGGGTGTGTGTAAATATAACCAAAGTGTGAGTGAGGTGAGGTGAAAAAAGTGAAAAAGTTAAAAAATACCTGGCACGTGGGAGAAAAACAGAATTTTATTAATCCCCGGCTGGTATTGTTAAAAAAAGTGCAGAGCGTGGTTGCCTTCCCTCAACGCGGCTCCTTCATCGGAGCCGCGTTGAGGGAAGGCAGGCGAATGGCATATGCAGTAACCGTCTTTCTGAGCAGGAAGGAGGGATCCCCAATATACGCTTAGGCTCATGAGGTTTTACATATTAGAACTCTAAGTTCTCTCGCCAACTGGGCGCAACGACATTCACTAACACTAAATAACATTGTTAGGAACATTACACATTGTGGTAATTTTTAATGAAACACTTTTACACTTTACATGTGAGTAAGGTGAGGGATAGTGCATAACCCTCGTCCTGAAGAAGGAGGCTGTGCCCTCCGAAACATGTTGACACTCTCACAGTGGTTTCAGATACCTTAACTCGTATCTACCCAACCACGCTCTGCACTTTTTTTAACAATACCAGCCGGGGATTAATAAAATTCTGTTTTTCTCCCACGTGCCAGGTATTTTTTAACTTTTTCACTTTTTTCACCTCACCTCACTCACACTTTGGTTATATTTACACACACCCCCACACATAGTTCACTTCCAAGTGCTCCTGCGTACTCGCTAGTCGTAGCACGCCGCATCCCGTAGAGGGGTGCGAAGGCCCCGATGATGAAGCATGACACCAAGGGGCCTGTTGGTGTGTGAGGGGCATTTAAACAACACTGTGTGTCTCCCCATCACTTTAGGGATCACTACCTTGAGTGGATTCCACTTTGTTTACTTATGCGTATAGGGAGACTGAATCCACTGACTCTCTCTCTCCCCCCTTTTGTTACATTGTGTGATATTTCATCTACGACTTCTGTACTTCTGGAGAATGAGAAATGCTTAATTTCCAGTCAAGTTAATCCCAGTAACTCTAAGACTCTATTAACTTCCGTAAATGTTTTGCACAACGGGTCTTCGTCCTTCACCAAGCTGAGGGAGGATATAAATGAAGAATCTCAGCCCCTGATTATTGACCCTGTGCTGTGCAAACGTTATTTGGGTGACGTCCCTAGGGCATTATCTGAAGTTGTAAAGTCTCCTATGGGCGCAACTCCTTCTGGCCTCCATCTTTTTAGTAGTACCCCTTCTCTCAACTCGCAAGATCTTTCATTTAAAACAAACATGTCTTCAAGTCCATTGCTCAATATAACCGGGATTGAGGTCATCAATGATCCTAGCCTGAAATGTTCAGAGAAACCTATATCTGAATATTTACTTTCTTTGGAACAGTTGCTATCCTCAATTCTTACGCTACTTAATAAATTCGTGGGTAGCTCGGATTGCGTACTGGACTCTGTTACCCAAATTTTAAAGGTTTTATTAACAAAGACCTGTGAAAGGGGTTGTGGCTCTGATTCTCCCACTTTAATACCTCCCATTAATGTTCGGGCTAATACATCTTGCCTGTTGATTGAGAATACGCCGGTGGCTCCTGTAATGAAGGACGTGTGTCCTATTTTGAAATCCTCCGCTTATAATTGTATAAGTGATTCCATCCCAGGTATTGTTGCTGAGGAAAATAATTTGGTAATTCCTAATGTGATTGCCGAAGTGGCAGTATACCCTATTTTCGATCTCGAACCTAAGGGGTTGGAATTGGAGGAAAAAGCGGAAAAACAGGTAAAACCCAAGGGGGGGAAAAAGAGGAAGGCCCTCCGCAGATTCCAAAAAAGGAGGCAGAGACAAATTCTCTTTGAGAATCCCAAAGTTTCCTTCAAGTCCCCCTCTGTGGAGGTTGAAGATAACAAGGACAAGGATAAGGTATTTCTGAAGCTTGATCCAATTAGGCCATCCTCTGATTCTTTGGGGCGCTCCCTTGATTCTGATGAAGCTATTATGAACTGCTCTAAATTAAATCTAACTGATCAGGGTATAGGAAAAGAAAAATCTTTGCCCCACCGTTTAGTTGAAGAAGAAAGATGTTCCACCTTGGTGGCTCCCACTTCATTAAATCCTTCTGCACCTTCTTTCCAGACCCGGATAGAGGGGGCAATTGTGGGCCAAAACACTGTTCATAAATTCACAGAACTCTGTACTGATTCTTTGTTTTTGGACTTTGTCCCATTATTTGATAATGACTTAAGTCTGAACAGATCTTTTCTGTTGAAATGTTGTAAGGTTATTGAGGGACTGAATCTAATCAAATCTAGCGACATTGACCTAGTAACAGTATTGGGATCAGGGTCCACGTCATTTACTAGGGTAAGATTTTACTCAAATTTGATAGTGAATCTAATATTAAATAAAGCTGAACTTTTTCAGAGCCAGGGGATTGATGTGGTGCCATTTACCGCCATTAGTGGAGATAATCACATGGCGAATGGTCTTCATAGGGGATTGAGTTCGGTTGGTCTCTCTCAACCTTTTGATGACTTAAAAATTCGAGTGTCAAAAACTAAAAGGATAGTAACGCATCCCATTCTCTCCCCTATAACAATAAACAGAGGTTTATCTGAAAATGATCAGCAATGGAACTGGTTACCCGGTGCCCTGGTGACTAAGGTGACGGACAACCCTAGACTGTTCTCTCACCTTTAGCAATAGTTTTTCTGTCATCTCCTGGAATGCAGCTGGCATCAATAATAATCCTGAAAAATTGTCATATCTTTTTTCCTTGAATGCTAATATAATCTGCATTCAGGAAACTTGGTGTACTGATAAATTGAATATAGTGAAGGATTATTATGTATTGGAGGTGGCGGCAACCCCCTCTAGCAGAGGTCATGCAAAAGGGGGAATTGCCTGTCTTTTATCAAATACAATAAAGTGGAGTTTCTCTCACTATACAGATCCCAGCAACCTTTTTCAGGCTGTGACCCTCTCCAACTTAGACAAAATTGGGGAGAGTCACTCTTTAGTTATAATAAATGCCTATATTCCGCCTGGTGATCCTTTTAACACTTTGATGAAGCAAATTTTTATTTTTATTAGACAAATTAAAAAAACAACCCCTCTCTCTAATTTTTTGTTAGTTGGCGACTTAACACCTTCGCTGCTAAGGCAATTCCCCTCCTGTGCTGGAAATTGCTTATTTTCATTGTTTTATGACGAGCTGGGCTCGTCATCAGCACACGACCACTGTGCACCATGACGAGCCCAGCTCGTCATCAGCATCGAAAGGGTTAAATTGTAAAGTGTCCAATTATAGTCTAGAATTATTTAGGAATAAAGAAAAAGAGGAGGTTTTATTGATACCCCAAGCCATTTTTCCGGATAAAATAAAAACAAACAAACGGGGCAAATTGCTGCTGGAAGAATTATATAGTACGGAGGGACTCATAGTTAATGGTAGGCTTCCTTCTGATGTCCCTGCAAACTATACCCATAGCTCCTTCAACAGCAAATCAATTTTAGACTATATAATTGTTGACCAACCTATTTTCCCCTTGTTAAGGGATTTGGTGGTCATGGACACTAGCCTTAGTGACCATAATGTTATGGTACTAACGCTCTCTTTAGTGCCTCCGAATTCTGATACCTGGGTGTTGGATAGGGAGATGGTCTCCTTTCAAAAAACAGGAAGATGTTTTTGGGATTATAAAGCCATGAAGGATCTAGAACCCCTTCTTGAAAAAACTGTGTCCAATTTAAATAATTGGCAGGGGGTGGAACAGTGCTCTTTTGATGTTTTTATAAAGGAGGTCATCTCTGCTGTTAAAAAATCGAACCTAACTAGGAAAAAAAACATCCTCCCAAAAGCGGTTGTTTCCCTTAATAAGGAAATAAATAAATTGGTGAGGGAACAATATATATGTGGTGCAGTAGAAAGATCCCAGAAAATATCCCTTCTTAAAAGGAGGCGGAGCAGGTTAAAGAAAAAAATGAAAAGAGAAAAAGAGGACATGTTATGGATTGGATTGCGAGAAGCCGCTGTCCATGGGAACTCTAGACAATTCTGGACCCTTATTGGGGAGGGATGTGGTACTAGAGTGCGCCCATCTCCAATTCCTATCTCCGAACAAACCTGGGTTAATTACATCTTAAGTCTGTATGCAAAAAATGATCGGCATGTGCAACTTAGGGGAATTGAGGAAAATACTATCCCCATAACTGAATACCCCTCAGTACTATCCATAGAATTAGCTATAAGAGACATGCGTTCATCAGGTGCCATGGGTCCTGATGAACTCCCGATATCAGTCTTAAAACAAAATCCAGTATCCTGGAGCAAAATCCTATTTCCTCTTTTTAGGATTTGTTACCTTAAAAAATATATTCCAGCATCCTGGAAGGGGAGTATTCTGGTTCCGCTGTTTAAAAAGGGTGATAGGAATTTGCCTATCAATTATCGCCAAATAGCTCTTCTAGACGCTATCGGGAAAGTGTTTTGTAAATGTCTATTATCACTAATTAATGATTGGGTGGCGCTAAAACAAATCCTACCCCTAGAACAAGTAGGCTTTCGTAAGGGCCACGGAACGCTGGACAATCTTTCCGCTCTTCAGACAATTACTGATAAATACATAGGGGTACGTGGCGGAAGAGTCTATGTGGCCTTTATAGATTTCTCCACAGCATTTGACAAAGTTGACCGTCCACTGCTGTGGAGAAAGCTCTCGGCTATGGGAATGCCGACATATCTATTAGATATGATTCAGCTGTTGCATACAGACACCTGGTGCCAGGTGTTGCAAGGAGGAGACAGGGGGCTCTCTAAGATTATTCCTTCTTGCAATGGTCTTAAGCAAGGTTGTTTACTTGCCCCGTTACTCTTTTCGTTATATATTGCTGATTTACCCGCCTCTCTCTCCTCTTGCGATGGTATAGCTCCAATTCTGGGCGGAAAACACATCTCATGTATGTTATATGCGGATGATATCATAATAATGGATCTTATGCCCAAAGGTCTTGCCAAACGCCTCCTTGCTCTACATCAGTATGCAGTTGTTCATTTCCTAAAAATTAATGCAAGTAAGAGTAAAATTATGTGCATCACAGGCCGGAAAAAACATAAATTCAGGAATTTTTCCTGGTCCGTGGGAGATGACAAACTGGAGGTTGTAAAGAATTATGTTTTTCTTGGAAAAGTAATTTGTGATAATTTAAGTGCCAAATCCCACACCGACAACAGTGTCCGAAAGGCATTAGCTCAAGGAAGAAGTCTAAATTCACTGTACTCGGCACTGGGAAAAAGGCATTTTTCTCATTTACTGGAGGTCTTCAGGGCAAAGGTCCCATCCACCCTTCTATATGGTTTAGAATTAATTGATATAAAGCACTGGGATTTCTTAAATAAGGTGGAGGGGAAATTGCTAAGAAGTATTTCTCCAGTCAGTTCCGCCTGCTCCGTGGCAGCCTGCAGACTTGAGTTCGGTCTGCGTAGCAGCTGGGTGCAAGGCTTGGTAGCTGTGGTGCGCTGGGTCGCAAGCATAGCCAGAGGAGAAGAGGGGACTATGAGGTTCCTCTTAAGGACTGAATTATTGGGAGGTTTAGGGGAACACTCCTTGATTGTTAGCAATTTTAGAAAGGCTGTATCCCTCTTGCAATTGGAAGAGAGTACTCTCTTTTCTTTATCTGCATCCCAGTTAAAGTCTGTCCTGAAGGAAGCGACTTGGGACCTTAGTTATAGACTAGACTTTACTGCTATTTTTGATAAGAAGGGTGTCAATCTTCTTACTGATTCATTTGCAAGAAAATCCGCCCAACCTTACGCCACTTGGAACTTACCTCATGGTATTAGGAGATTTTGGTTTTTATTAAGACAAGATTTGTTACCCCTAAATAATCTTTTGTCTAAATGGCACGGAGTATCTGCAATTTGCAACTTTTGTCATCTCTCTACCCAAGACCGAATACATGTACTTTTGATATGCCCAGCGTTGCGTTCTTATCGCAGCAAGTGGTTAAGACAAGTATGTTTGCAAATGGGTATTCTAAATGTGAATTCTTTTATGTATGCTTTATATAATCCCCCCAATGAGAGATTTTGTTTTCATATTTTTAACTTCTTTAAATGTTTTTTAGAAATTTTTTGAAGACCGGCATGCTTAATAATGTGTCACTCTGTGTTCCAGTAATTGTCATTGCTATGATTTGCCTACTTTCACTGAGAATGGTATTTTGTATTGTACTTTTTCTTTATGTGGACCTCTAACGAGTTCCAAAGCATAATAAAGATTGACTTGACTTGATTAGCATATCCATACTCTCACTAGGAGTTGAGTGCTTGTTTTATGTGTTTGTTTTGAAAACTTGTTCACAGGGAGACTTGGGTCTATGGGGAATCCACAGAGGTGTTTCCAATAAATGGGATTGTAACAATCTGTATATCACTTGACTTATGTATAGGTGTCCAGAGGGGTTTATGTATGACTTTTACACCTTTTTTATTTTTCACTTTCACAGACAACAATGAGGAATATGTTACTGATGGATAAGTAAGGTTGATTTACCCACCTTTCCATTAAACTGCTCATTGGGTGATTCATGACGAAGGTTACGAGGGATCGTGACCCTGAAGAAGGCCATTGACCCAGAAGGGCAAGTAAAAATTGACTGAAACATGTTGGTATTTGCAGTCGGGGGTAAGGAGTGGTAACTTCTCCCATATACCCCGTATTTGATTTTTTAATCCTGCCCATGGAGACCCAAAAATAAAGGATTGGCAAGTGATACTTCCTGAGATAGTTTTAGCACACAGTTTTTTCTTTACTATAGTGATTCCTCTTGGGAAAACCTTTCCTTACCTCATGTCAACCTCCTTCTTGCTTTATCTTTTCTTTAAAAAAATTCAGTGCTCCATCCAGTGTGTTGATCTGCACCTGGGTGTTGTAAGCGGCCCTATGAGGAAGCATGCCACTTAATTGTGGGTGAGGACAGTATTTAAAAATCTGTTTATTTTCCCCTCTATATATGTTTTTTTTTCTGGCAGGGACACAGACAGAACTGCACACAAGAGGTTCTTCTCTGTCAAAAATTATAAGTCCTTCTCTTTTTGTGAGTTATGATGTACTTGCGAGGGGAGTTAGAGGAGGCTCACTCCCTTGTCTCTCTTTGTGATACTCAAGAGATTTATTTTGTCAGGTCGAAATGACAGTTTAAAACTGCACGCACAGGTTGCAGTGGCAGGTCTGAGGCATGTTTAAAGGGATATGTATGTGGGTGGCTTCATAAGTGCTGCAGGCCCACTAGTAGTATTTCATTTACAGTCCCGGGTCCATGTGGTATTACTTTACTGGGGAATTACAAGTAAATTAAATGTGCCAATTGGGTGTAAGCTAATTTCACTATGTTTGAAGAAGGGCGCACAAGCACTTTAGCACTGATTTGCAGTGGTGAATTGTGCAGAGTTCTGGGGCCAGCAAAAACAAGATTAGGTAAAATAGAGGAGGAAGGAAAAAGGTTTGGGGGAAAGACCATTTTAAGGTTCTCAAGTCTAACAAAGGCAGAATAATGATTGAACTTGTATGAAGCCATTTCCAGAGAACTTAGTGAGATGATTGTGTTTTTCGGTGATGCGATGAGTTTGTAGTCTTCTGATACCGCACATTTATCTTTCTTGTCCAGTACAGTTAATATGGTAATTTAATCTGATTACAGCTGTATTATCTGTACTGCCTTATGAAGGTCTTTGGAATTTCTTTATAATAGACAGAAGCCTCAATTAGGGGTGATACCTTTATTTCTGAAACTATTATGAGGAATATTTTTCTGATGTTGACATGAAGACTTTTACAATCAATTATGTGGCAAGATTTGCAGTGAAAGGATTTTGATTATTAATATTTGAGCATATATTTTATAAGTATTTTTGGATTGGATGAATAAAAAAATATTCAACTTTGAGACTTCTATAGTCCATATATAAGATGAATTAGGTGTTGTAATTGAAATAAATCAGAACACTTGTCATGTATATTTTTCTATAAGTCCTATTTCTTTATTAATGTGCATTTCTAATATAATGGAGTTTATATAACAGCATTTGAAATGCAGGAGGAGAAATTACTAAATCAAATGACTACAAATAGTATGAGGAAGAAAAATTGAGCTGTTCTGTTAGAACAAAAAAACACTTAAATGCAGTACCATTTCTGTATTTTGTGACACTGAGAATGTGAGAACTTTATTGAACAATCTGTTTACCAATTGCATTTTTTGTAATTGGAATTGATTACAAAATGTGAACATTTTCATTTTTTTGGGTTGATCAAGACCATGTACATAACTGCTTAATGTGTGTTTTTAAGATTTAAGTGTTATTTGGTGACATATTCAAAATATGTTTTCTCTGCCACCTCCCCGGGGCAAATGTTTATGCTAATGCGGGTGAGACTGAGCACCCCCCTACAGCCCCGGGGACCGCCACCTTCTCGGGGCACTTAACAATATGCATGTGGTCAGGCCTGCTGACGCTCTTCTAAGGGGTAATGTATAGTAAAATAATGTGGAAGGGCTGTGTGGCCCCCCAGCCCCGAGGACCACCACCTCAAGGGGCTAAACTTAAAATTTATGGGTGTACGGCCTCTCCTGCAGCCCAGGGAACCGCCATCTCCCGGTGGCTAGGGATCAGATTAATGAGGGTGGGCCCTATGGCCTTTCCCCCTGCCTGGGGACTGCTAATTCCTTGGGGCAATCTATGAAAATCAAGGAGGGGCCACACGGGTCCACCACAGACCTGGGAACTGCCACCTCCCTGGGGCTAACTTCTATAATCGAGCAATGGATGGTCCTGAGGACCCCCAGGGCTGGCTCCAGCTACCTCCCGAGGTGCCTACCCTTGGGAGGAAGCTGTTTGCTTTTGCTTGGTGGAAGATGACAGCTCTCACCCGGCAAAAGCAAACATAACTCTGCTTTCTGCAAACCAGACCTGTCAAACAGTTCCAGCTTGCAGAAAGCAGAGTTTTTGTTTGTTTCTCTGCAAGTGAATATGTAGGTAAAGAAACATTTGAAAACATTTCTGTGACAGACAGGGTACTGCGTTTCAGTGGCCCCCTGTCTGTCATCAGTGATTACATCATCTACAGCATCTCTGATGCACCCAATCACACCACTGTAAAATGTTTTATACACCCACTGTTGCTCCCATGCAAATTCACAAATCCATTCACAGAGCCATACCAGTACTTTCACACCCATTCACTGATTCATTGATCTATACACACATCCACTCACCCATCCATACTACCACTCAAAGACCCACACACTCACTAATACAGCCATTAACATATCCATTCATACAGGCATACAGGTGCTGGCACATTGAGTGAGCCACCCATAGAACTATTGACACACCTAGACACTCACCAACACAGTCAATCACACAGCCACTTACTCACCCAAACAGTTACAAACACTCACACACTTACTTACTCATACAAATAGGAACACATACTCACTCAGTTATACAGTCACTGAGAGAAGCATGCACTCATCTATATAGCCATTCTCACATTCAATCACTCACGCATATAGTCACTTATATACATCGTCACTCACGTATACTATCTTTCACATACTCAATTACTCACCCATACTGGCATATGCAACAGCAATATAGAACTTACTCACTCATACAACTTTTCACACATGCAACAGATGCCCATACAGCCACTGGCTCACCCCCTTACTGATCCATACAGGCAGTCACACACTTCTTCACCCACAAACACAGACACCAGAAAACCATAAACATAGTCAGGCAACCAATCAATCATCCATATAGCCATTCAAATACCCACTAACACACTCATACACCCTCTTAGATATTAACTGGCAGACAGATACACACATTCACACAACTAGTCATTCACCCATACATTCACTGAGACATCTGATCACTCATTTATACAGTCAGTCAACCACCCACTGGGTCATCCATACTCATAAACCCACTGATTCACTAATACACCTTGGCATATATATTTAACACCCATAAACTTTAAAAAAACACCCACAGTCACTGGATGATGTCATCACTAATTTCATCAGTGATGTCATTTGAGATGTCCTCAGTGATGTCATCAGTGATATTACTGACCATGTCATGAGTGATGTAGTATATGAGGTCATAGGCAATGCATTGCGGGGGCACAAGTTATAGTTACCTCAACTAACTATAACAGCTGAATTTCTCTGGTTTTGTATGAGTGAAATGTCAGACTAACTATAACATACCTCTAATTTTCCATGAATATCTACGTTTTTTTTAAATGCAAATTTCAAATTATAACGTCCCCAAAACCTGTAGTTTATTCAGTGAATTTCTAAGGTTTTTTAAATGCTCATTTCTAACTATAGCGTCCCTGAAACCTGTGTTTTTTCAGTGAATTTGTAAGGTTTTTAAACTAGAAATCATCTTTGCTGTATGGTGGAGAAAGGTTGCTGGGCCGTCAACCAGCGCTTAGGAATTCCACTGATTACAACTGACAGGAGCTACCAGGAGGGCTTCTTGGCCTCCAAGGTCCCTCAGGAGTAAAGTGGACTGCATCCCTACAACCATTAGTGCACCAGGGGGCGCCTTTGCAGAGTGGTGGAGAAAGGGGAGCATGGCCTCCAAAGACCAGATTATCCATCAGTTTGTGATTGTGTCATTCACATTTTCCTTCCACCTACTCCACCATCCACCAGTGGGCAATGCATTGGCCCACTTAACTAAGAGTTAAAGAGTGCTGCCTTTTTATAAGGAGCAGATCCACTCACAAAATAGTGCTCTTCTGTGCAGGGATTACTATTGTAATCTGTACTTTTTTGGAGATAAAAAAACATTTTTGCTTAAACTAATTATTTTTATTTTTTAGAATTGATGAGATCCCAACAGCTTCCAGAAAAAAAGTATTGGAAAAATCATGACAAAACAAAACAAGAATTGCAAAAAGGCTGGCAGTCAACACCAATGCTTGTTAATATGTTTTTTGCTGTACAAATTATACATTTAATGTAAAAAATCTTGGCTTTTCTAATGTTTCTCATTTAAAGCCCAGTTCAACAAACCCTAACAAAGCCAATAAACATGGCTATTTTATCAGTGCAACCGCTACTCCACTTTTCAGATTTGTACTATTGTTATAATCTGCACTTGGTATGCCCCGCCACCCCTCTCCCTCCTTCCCTGTTGGTCCTTGTCAAAATATGCTGTACTGAACATTCCACAGCTGACTTAGGTGACTGGAACCTGGATGGTGAAAGGTACGAATAAAGAAGAGTCTACAAGTTATCCTGTGTTACCTGCTTCTTTATAAAACTAGCAATGGACAACCGTGTGGGGACGGTTCACCATCACCCCAAAACGTAATCCAGTTACAGCTGATACCAGGAAGCTTTACAAAGAATAAGTACGTTTTCTCATCTCAACTGAACGGCTGCTTCCACTTGGATAATTACCACACAGAATTGCTGACCGGTTGCTGTGTGGCGGGTACAGATTCGGGTGGTTTCACGCTTGTGACAGTGAAGATACTTAGAGAGGGGAGTCCCAGCAAACAACAATAAATTTAAACCAATCAATATAAATGAATAAAAATGCACTTGATAAGCCTACACTGTATTTATTCACAATGTAGGTATACGTTAGTTGTCATAACTTTAGATGAACAATCACAGGATATAAAGTGCCCCAGGAGGGAAGGGAAGTGATATAGTAAAGGTGGTGTGGGTATGGGATAGTGACAATAAAAACAACCAAGTGGCCTGACTTTACTGTATGTTAATTTCCAATATAAACAGACAAATGACCATGGGTTCAATACATCATTAAATAAAGATCATACTCCACATAACACATTAAATGTTATAAATGATGGGGTGAAGCTGATAAACAAAAAACAGTTGTCGACATTTCAACCCTCTAATTATCGCAGGCATTAGTTGTATCCTTGCTTCGGGGTCTTCATCAGGACGGGGGCGGGGCAGGCAACCTATTTAGTAGACATCGATAAGTAATTTAATTTAATTGGACAGGGTGCATTGAGTCGAAATTAAAAAACAATCACTTAAGCACACTATGGTGGACAAGGCATACCAAAAAATTGTTGCTCGTCTCCAAGTTGGAAGTTGGAATGGAGAATTCTTTTATAAGAGTAACTTCAGGTCCTAAGATTAAGAAAATATTGATGGGTAAGGACCCTTACATTCGATTGCATCTGTTATTAAGGACTGATAGAGTACGCACTTTCATGATATGACGATGTGAAAGGGCCCTCGGGTCTAAGAATAAGAGAACCGACATATCATTAATTACAGATCTTGTTTCTTTGGGATGACAGATTTTATAAACAATACATAGGAAAAAGGGGGACCATTGCCTCACAGATTAAGGATAGGATGGGCGTTCAAGGTTGAAGCAAAATTGCACACGACGTTGGGCTGGACCGTCTGCAAAGAAGAGACGGGATATAATGAATCAAAACCAGGGGTCGTCACTAGCGTGTAACATATGGTTTTCAGAGATAGGACTTACCTAAGGGCAGACTGTATCTTTACTTGTCTCGATTTGTGTGTGGCGTGATAGAGGATGGCGAATTAAGGCCATCTGCAGAGAGATAAGGGGATAAAGTTCTGTACCTCCCTGGAGTGGGCGCTGGTGTATCGAATATGTCTTAACGATATGAAGCTTACCGGAGGCAGAGTCAATCTGTGTTGCTCATCGGCTAGCGTACGGCATTGGCGGTCAGTTGCTTCCTGTTGAAACGGTAACCAAGACAACCGAACCACGTGACCACTAGAGGTCCGTGTAGATATAGTAAACAGACTAAAGGCATTGCTAGCAACCGTAGGATGGTAAATCAGGGACACAGCCAATTCAAAACAAGGGGGTTTTGTTTGGAAGTCAAAGTGCATAATGATCAAAAAAATGAAAGGATCATATTAATAAAACCGAATAGTTGACTATTGTAGTATTAGGGTAGAGGTAGACCCAGACACATTGGTTAGTTATGCAAATTCATGAAAAGCATAGATCATTACATTGATTTTCTGATACTGTACAATAAATGAACAATGTGGTGTACCTATCTCAAGATGGTAAAGACCACAACAAATGGACCAAATTGTGATTGATCAAAAAATGACTTATTATCATAACATGGATTAACCACCAAATTCATTGTAAATATAGATGACCATATATATGGCGAGGGAGATATGAGACGTCTTAAAGCATATCTGTTGGGAAACACCTATACACATAGATTAAAGATTCTTGGTATAGTCATCGTATGGCTATCATATGATGGTAAAGGCCATCTTGACAACAAATAAAGCAGACTCGACAAGCATACTGCCTGATAACTAGTTGGAAGAAGTCATGATATCACTGGGGTTGAGAATAGTTATATTAGGGCAGAGTCGCTAATTGAGAGAAGGAGCTGTCATTTTCATTAAGGCCATTCTGGATAGAATCAGAGAAAAGCATCCACTTTAACTCTCGTGTATTGAGAATATTGATGATATTACCCCCACAGGGTCCTAGGATCGCCTTCTCTAACACAACCCACTTGAGGTTATCAGGGGGATGTGCGGCCAATTTGAAGTGATCAACAAGTGGTGCACCATGCACCTCGCAACGAATCCGACTCATATTTTGGAGGATTCTCATTTTAGCCTTCTGCTGAGTATGCCCAATGTAAATCAGGTTACATGGACATATTATCGCATAGATTATGTTGGAAGTATTGCAGTTGGTGTGAGATTTTAACTGGACTTTCCGTTGATTATGTTCAAATTCTTTAGTTTGTATAGTGATGTTACAGGCCTTCCCTTGAATAAGTGTTCATCAGTCTAGATATAAAAACAGGTACGATGAAATGAAACATGTTAAAGTGCGCACCTTCAGAGTAGGCGATTGGGTTTGTGTAGGCCTACCAAAACCACAAAGAAGGGAGGCTACAAGATTCTCAGAACCCATGATGGTAACTAATGTAGGCAGAAATGTAATTCAACTTGCTAATGGCCAAACATGGAGCACGGACAGAATTGTTCCTCACTGGCATGGCGCTGTACCTCAGGTTGTGGCTCGAGGGGACAAGAGGGATCTTGATGTTCATAGAATATCAATAAGTTCCAGGTCCGCACCCAGGTGGACTAAAGACTACTGTACTGTGTAAATTGCTTTGTTCTAATGCTACATGGTCTGGTATGGTATGTTATCTTTACATCCTAGGTCTAGCTCTTATACTGCCATGGTTTCCCAACCCTCCTTCCTTCCTTCCTTCCTCCTTTCCTTTCCCCATTTAAGGAGATGTGTTATAAACTGCACTTGGTACACCCCACCATCCCTCTCCCTCCTCCCTGTTGGTCCTTGCCAAACTATGCTGTACTGAACATTCCACAGCTGACTCCAGCTGACTGGAACCTGTAATGGTGAAAGGTAGGAATAAAGAAGAGTCTACAAGTTATCCTGTGTTACCTGCTTCTTTATAACAAATATCATTGCACTTAGCTGCATGGCCTTATGACATCACCTTTCATTAATCCTTAGCATATGTTCAGGTTTGCACCATCACTCCTTAATCCTAGTTCGAGCTTGCATTAAACAAATAAATTAGTTTCCATTAGACCACATCAAAATTTTCACTGTCACCCAGTGCTTGTTTGTATTTGTACCAAGACTCAGAAAAGTTTAACACATGCCCTAGTTATTACTATTCATCTAACATATTGACTGTTTGCTCTTGCTGTTGTGTTTCTGAAACTCCAGGACCTTGCAGTGATGACTGTTGAATGACTAATGCACTATCATCATGAGTGTCTAGATTTAAGGGTGAGTAATATCAAAGTCCGTTGTTTCTCCCGGGGTTATTAATAACTGTGTGTCCTGGTATTACTCAGGATCACAAGTTGACCCCCTACAGCCTATGATGCAAGGGGACTAATGCAGAAATTGGTGTTTCAGTATCAAATCCTGCATGTAAACCCTTATTTGTGGGCTTTTTCAGAAGGGACATCTGGACAGTGGAGAAGTGTGGCTCACCGGTTAGAGGAGGCAGACCCAGAAGCAGAGGTCGGCCAGGGACCAGGGTTCAATTCCCAACGCGGCAGGGTTTGGAGCCCAAATGTCCACTGACCTGATAATTCTCGCTTCGGTGCCTACTTGAATCAGGGGTTCACGCTCTGCAACTCTGGGCAATAGCTTGCTCAATCTCCACTACGGCCCCCGCAGCGGGATGCCAGGCTTTCACCTTGGGGGTGCCCAGCTCGGCTATCCCACAGGGAAAAACCAGGACGGGTTCCCAAAGCAAGCGCCGAGATACCCTTTGTGGTGATATGTGCGCTATATAAGCAACTACATTACCATTTTACCATTTTTACATCCTCTAGGTAGGTACCACCCTGCCTAGACACCCACAGGCAGCTGTAATAGCTTGTCATTGGCAATCCACAACACCACAGCAGCCCAAACACACAGAAGCAGTGGCAGGACAGCCTTTGGTAGGAAGGACGGCTCAGAGTGGTGTCCCACCACAGCTGACTATGGATAATGAAATGTGTTGGGTCCTCATCGAACTAGAGGGATTTGTGCTTCGAACTTATATGTATAGCAGTAACAAATTTAAGGGCACATGCATCAAAGGTAGGAAATGGAAATCCTTAATAGCGATTATTAAGGAATTGCTATTAGGGAGTCGCAATAACCTATGCATGTAGGTTTCACAAAAATAAATTGCGATTCCTACTAATTCCTTAATAGCGAATCGCAAATTGCGATTCGTTATTAAGGACTGCCTTCCCATTCATTCCTATGGGCCTAGAGCCCCAAAGGAATGAATGGGAAGGCATTTGCAATTTGCGAGTACCAAAAAGGTACTCGCAAATTGTGAATGCAATTTGAAGGGTGATAAGGGGCCAAAAGGCCACCTTGATGCACCCTGAAAACAGGTAAGTGTGTACATGTGGCACACATATATGCCCTATAGGCATGTGTGTGTGCCACATGGCACTTAGAACATGCAAAAAAGTGCCTTTTTTCTAAGGATTTGCAACTTACCACCAACTTGAAGTGTGAGTTTTGCAAATGGTGTCAAGTTTTACTCCTGCAGTGTGGGGAGTGGAGAGAGCACGGCACAGTGCAACAGTGCTGCTCTGAACCTGGGGCACATGCAGGAAATGCATCACCATGGTTTGGGAACAATTTTCTCATACCACCTACATTTTGGCCCGACTGCGGGCACATATTGTCAGAGGCTGCAAGATACCACTTATATCAATGTTATTCACATTAAAGGGGGCCTAACTAACACAATATTGTGCACAATGCATTCATGACTCTTGGACAGAGGCAGGATCAGTGTGGATTATGATCTGTTTGGACTGTGCTGTTTGTTCTCTCAAAACGTTAATTGCATTTATGAACGAATAAGGCCCCATCCAGTGAGGGAAGGGTTGATGCACAGATAAGTATAGCGTATTTGAAAATCCCACTAATGTACTACTCCCTTAGCACAGTCTGATCAGTTCAGAATGGTGGAATTTTTATATTCTTAAATGATACGGTACAAATAGGGGGAACCAGTTCTGGACAATATTTAGCGGGGTCCAGTGTACATGTCCAATCAATCATGAAATGCAGAAGGTACAAAGTTCCCCGAGAACATAGGAGAAGGAGTGTGTGTGTTAGTATATAAGGAGAGTTGAGGCAGGGAGCAGAACGCTCCAATGTTGGAACTGAGAGGCCTCACACACCCAGCGAGCTAGATGTCAAGCTTCATCATTGGCCTCTTGCTCCTCGTCAGACTGGCGCTGCAATGTCTGACGGGCACCTAAAAGGCGCTCTTTGTCGGAGGTCTTTTGTTCCAGCCAATGGTTGTGTGCGTGTGAGGGGTAAAGTGAAGGCGTAGTCGTGTGGGGATAGTGATTTAAAAAAGGTAAATCAATTCACAAGGACATTTATTTGCGTGACTGATTCCCTTGGTTAAAAGGTGGGAGGTGAGGTAGAGACTATAAGGGGCACAGTGGAACTACCTCAAATCCTCTGGTCAGGTCGACATGTTTCTTGCTTAATTTGCAATTCCTCAGGACCTCAAGTAAACAGTACTACACAGTGAAAAGAAAAGAAAAAGGAGTAAATACAACCTCTCTGGGTCTGTAAGGGTGCAGGCCTAGTGGTTCCTAAAGGTGTCCCTAACGGGCCCCGCAGTCTGTTCCCGTGGGGCAGCACAGTAAGGTATGGTAACCTATCATGCGTGCAGCCCAAAGCTTGCAAACCTACCCACAGGCTAGGCGCTCCTGCAGTAGCGCGGAACAGCTGGGAATCAGTCACGCAAATAAATGTCCTTGTGAATTGATTTACCTTTTTTAAATCTGCTCCCTGCCTCAACTCTCCATATATACTAACAGACACTCCTCCTATGTTCTCGGGGAACTTTGTACCTTCTGCATTTCATTCTTAAATGATAGCCACAGTTGTTGCTTAATTATCTTATGCAACTACCAAACAGTAACAAAGTCAAAAGTACTGGCAGGCCATAGCTCCTAGGTGACAGGATGAGTAGCAACATGGGTAGTATGGTAGAAGACTTGTCTGGTCCTCATTGTGGGGTACATGGAAGACTTTTTCATGAAGTTATCTTCAGATCAGTATATGTGACATACAATTGGTTTTGTACACGGCAGGGGGAGGGACCCTAACATTTTTTCCCTGTCTAGTTAGTCACAGGGTACGCACTTGTCAAATGTGTACCTTGCTTAAACCCACAAAGTGAGAAAGTCAAGTCTGGACTTCCGAAAGTGAAGCAATGGCCCACCACTGCTATTTTCAGCAGCAAGTTCACCTGTGCTAAATCTGACTGGGTGTTTTTTTCTGGTGCTCGGCACCATCACTTAATTGTCACCACCGGCACCGCTGACAATCTGCCACTAGGTGGCACTGTCTGGCTTTTAGAGAGGACCACTACAACAGGCACTGAGTAAGTTAAGATCATTGTTGACTATTGCCTTCTGCCCAAGCCATCCTTTTAGCCTTGGGCGACCTGGATTGCCTCATTTGTCACACTGCGAGTTGAAGTTAAATAGAAGCTTTTCAGCTCTGTAATTTCGATTGCCACATTTGCTGCACTTCAAGGACAGAGGTTGAATGTTTCCTGATAAGTTCTGCGTGTATTTTAGGTTTATATTGGGTTTGGTGATTACATTATCCTTTCACTTGCGGTCAGAGAAAGAAGATCATCTGGTTGGATATAGCAGTGCATAATCTGGAACACTTAGCAGTAAAGCCGGCAAACACTGGAGTCGGGACATGTTACAGGCTGCAAGTTGGCATGTCCATTAATGAAGTGAAGGCAGGTAGCCGTACTTATGGTGCCCCCCGGTCCCCATCATCTTGTCTGTGACTGGGTTCGCATTGGCGAAGCTGGGAAGTCAGGTCTAACGCGAGTAGGGGACATCATTCTGGTATCACAGCAGTTATCACTGCAGGCTGAAGTTAAAGGGCTAGCAGGCATTATGGCCATGATTCAAGCAGGTTGTGGGGGTCAGGTGGGATACCAGGACATTACACTGGCTATACATGTGCAGAAGGATGCAGTGCCAGGAGCAGCGTTTCCCCTGCTCACGATCAGGTGTTGTCTTTCGAGATATGGGTGTGCTGCTTTTCCTAGGAGGTCTGGCCCTCTCTCTCCAAGAGAAGGTATTTTCAGTTGCAGGCTGACAGCTCACCTCTTACCTTGGTTCAGGTAGAGCAGATATTGAGCAAGAGCCATTATCTATTGGTATAGCTGGACGTAAGGAATGCCAGACAAGAATCAAGAGGATTATAAAGCAAGTGTTGCCTAGTATGTGCAGGCGTGAGTAGCAAGGGTAGCCAACAGTCCAATCTTGCATCATTCAAATTCAGGAGAAGAGGCATTTCCTTGAGGGTGAAGTAGGCCCCATTCATGACTGAGAGGGAACATTTACCTAGGCTAACCTGGACTGGGCAAACAAGTGTGTTCCGGCTGGGATCGAGCGCTGCAAGTATGGGCAGTTCTGGCTAGGGAGGGAGCTAAAGCCCAACGGCCAGGCTTCAGCTTCGGCGTCAGGGGCCTCTCGGTGTATTGATGCCATGTCTTAGCAGTCCAGGTCACACCACAGAGGGCAAAGGCAAGGCTTGGCCCTGGATAGACTATGTTTAATTTTAGTTGTGTGGGAGTGAGGCTCACAATCTCGTCACGTCTCGCTATGTCTAGTCGATGCAGCTAAAATGTGTCCTTTGCAAACAAGGGCAGGTTACAGGTCGCCTTAGTTAAGACCTATTCACCAGCACTTTAGCCAAGGCAGCAAGCAGGTTGTAGTAGTTGTCATCTAACAAGTGAACTGCCGTGCAAAAAAGTTTGGTAAACACGGCCTTAGAGCACAAATTACGACAAGGTATTATAGACCATTTGGTATTCCCAATATTCAGACAAGGTCAGGTCCTGGCACATACGGTTCCCCTCCAGTTCACACAGACTTGTTTGCCCCCTGGGTTATCCTTCCATGGGCTAGAACCAGAGACTGGAAGGGGCATCTTCTGCGACCTGTGTCCCAAATATGTTGATAGTCCACGCTGGGTTAGAGGTACCAGGAAGGGTATGTTTACTACTTAGGTTATCTCAAAGTTTTGTGGTCAAACTGGGTTGGAGCAGTAAGTCTATAGTCCTTAGGAAGCATTCAGCATTCCGTCAATCCAAGTAGGGCAGTAAGTGATACATAGTATCAGCAAGTGGGTAACATACACCTGTTATTCAGTGGCATCATGCCCCGGGGACATGCACGCTTCACAAAAACACAGCTTCAACCAGAAGGATGCCAAGTGGCAAAAACCAGTAAACAATATATGTGTGCCTCTGGGCGCACAGCGGTGTGAAGCTAGTCTCATTTAGAGGTTCGCCTAGGTGAAAATTGGGTGCTTCGTAAGGTTCTCATTACCAATGCAGTTTGTGGTAACTCCCAGCGGATCCACTGTAGGTGTACTGCAGCTAACATGAAACTGAGAATCTGGGATTCCGACACTTTTGCTTGTTTAAGTATTCAGGGTCAGAGATGGACAGCAGGTACTGTGCATCTGTGATCCGACGGCAGTTAAGCAAGCGGGGTGACTGTGTACGTTTTCACTACATTAAAGAGTGAGGTGTCACCAACAGTGGGCACAAAAAAGATATTGTTTCAAACCAGATTGGACACCATTAAAGTGTTCACCAGGGTTTAGCAATCAAAGGGGTCTGTGCAATTGTCTGGTCAATGGGGCAAAGCAAGTGCACCCAGAACCAAGGGTAGGTACCAGGTTGCTGCAGTGAAGCTCAAATGCCCGGCTTGGTTAGCTATATTAGCTATGCTGGGTGGGGATGCTGTCAGTCAACATAGTGTGCTGCTGTCCCAATAATGGGTAAACAAGGTGTCAAGCGCAAAAGCCTGACATCTTGTTCCTGTCCGAGACCTGGCTCACAGATGACTCCTCCCCTGATATCCTGGTGGCCATCCCTTCGGGATATTACATACTGCAAGCCAACCGCCCCTCTGGCAAAGCGGCGGCGGGGTTGCAGCCATCATTAGGCACTCAATTCGGTTCTCCCCTGTGTCCACCCCCAGCATCCCTATGACCGATTGTCTTGTACTCAGGCTGGAGCAACCTGGGTCCTCTCTTATATGTGTCGTAGTTTGCCGCCCTCCCCAACCTATGCCCAACTTCTCAGTTCAGTTTGGTGAGCTTATCTCCCAGCTGACCATCAACAACACCAATGTTCTGGTCCTCGGTGACTTCAATTATTGGCCAGCGGACCCTCATGAAACCTC
Organism: Lissotriton vulgaris; assembly: GCF_964263255.1. Taxonomy (NCBI): domain Eukaryota; kingdom Metazoa; phylum Chordata; class Amphibia; order Caudata; family Salamandridae; genus Lissotriton; species Lissotriton vulgaris. Next base: position 1,320,011,427 of record NC_141695.1, on the reverse strand, counting down.
TGATTCACTTGCCTTTTCTGACCTTATGCTGGGCCTCAATTGCACCCAACATATACACACACCCACGCACGTTAACGGTCATATCCTGGACCAAGTATGGACTTCCTCTTTAGACATCTCCACGCCACCTCTAAAACCTGTTAAGATGCGGCGCAGTCACGACGCCAATAGGTGGTTCACCGAGGAACTCAAGGCACTGAAACTCAGTCTCCGTCAGGCCGAAAGACGCTGGCGTCGAGGATATACCCCCGAGACAAAAGCTGTCTTCTCTTCTCAGCTGAGGGAATACAAGTCTGCTATAGCCCGGGCTAAATCCAGCTACTTTTCCAACAAGATCTTGAACTCCACTAATAAGTCCAAAGACATTTTCTCTATCGTTGAGGAATTATCTAACCCGGCGAGAGTCACCATTGCTCCTCTCCCCTCCCAGCCTCTGTGTGATTCCCTGAATCAATTCTTTGTGGACAAAATTGTTAAAATCAAAACCAGCATCTCTGCTCACGCCTCATCTGCCCCTTCCCTCCCCAGTACCCCCTATCACCACAACACTCATACCCTAACCCAGTTTCCCCTCATCTCCAAAGATAATTTTCTCCCCCTCTTGCTCAAAGTCTCCTCTGGCTCTCCCAGCGACTGTTGCCCCCCCCTCGGCCCTGCGGGAAGCCTTCACTTTTTGCCCGGATCCCCCTTTAGCCCTTTTAAACAGCTCTTTGACCACGGGGGTGGTCCCGGGATCCTTCAAACGGGTAGAGGTGGTCGCCATCCTGAAAAAACCTACGGCTGATCCGTCCATCATGAGCAACTATCGCCCTATCTCCCTCCTCCCCTTCCTTAGCAAAGTCCTGGAGTCCCATGTTACTCAAACCCTTACCTCTTTTGTAGAATACTCTTGTGTTTTGGACCCCCAGCAGGCTGGGCTTAGACCTGCGCATTCCACAGAAGCAGTCATCCACTCTGTGATGGACGAACTGCGCAGGGGCGCCGACTCTAACACCTGTCAGGCTCTGGTCCTTCTGGACCTGTCGGCCGCCTTTGACACGGTCGACCATGATATCTTGGTCGACCTTGTCAGAGAGGCTGGCATCCAGGGTACTGCCCTGGACTGGGTGCGCTCTTTCCTGACCCATCCCCATCAAGCTGTCAGGCTGTCCCAGTTTTCTGCTTCTCAAGTCGAGTTGACTTGTGGTGTCCCACAAGGCTCTTCCCTATCCCCTCTCCTTTTTAATTTATACCTGGTCCCGTTAATCCGCTCCCTCCGTCGATTCAATGTCTCCGCGTTCAACTACGCGGACGACATTCAACTAGTCTTCACTATTGACTCCGGGGATGAATCCATCTCCACTTTCCAAAACACCCTCTGTTTCATCAGCGATTGGATGGGCACAAACCATCTGAAACTCAACCCCGACAAGACCGAGCTGGTGCTTGTCGGGGGACCCTCCAATCCCTGGCACTCTTCCTTTTGGCCTGCCAGTCTTGGCAGCCCCCCCTGTCCCGTCAACTCAGCAAAAAGTCTGGGAGTTGTCATAAGCAACGACCTATCTATGACACCCCAGATCAGCGCTGTAGTTTCCTCCAGCCACTTCCAGCTCAGGAAAATACGCAAAATCTCTCGCCTACTTACCACCGATGTCCTTATTTTGGCCCTGCTTGCGTTAGTCATGTCCAGGCTTGACTACGCAAATGCATTATACGTAGGCATTCCGGCATACCAACTCAGGAGACTCCAGTTGATCCAAAATCAGGCTGCCCGCCTGATATACCATCAGCCCAGAGATCAACACGTTCAACCTCTTCTAAAAAGTCTCCACAGGCTTCCGGTTTCTGCCCGCTGTAAATTTAAACTTGGTTGCATCATTTCCAAATCCCTCACTGGCCATAGCCCCTTCTTCATCTCTTCCTTGCTTCATCAGTATGTTCCCTCCCGCACCCCCCGGTCATCTCAAATGGCTCTGCTTTCTGTCCCTAGATTCAAGCGGAAGAAACACGGCGGCCTTAGGTTTTCATTCTTAGCCCCGTCTTTTTGGAACTCCTTACCCCTTTCTCTTAGGTTGTCCTCCCCCTACTCTAGATTCAGATCTTCCCTTAAAACGCACCTCTTCATTGAAGCGTACAATTAGTTGTTATCCTCTGTTATGTTATTTTCTGTCTCTCCTCCCTGCTCCCTCTGTATAGCGCCAAGGAACCTAATGGTGTTAGCGCGCTCAATAAATTAATTTAACATAACATAACATAACATAACATAACAAAAGGCTATGATGTAAAAAGAACATTTGGCACCCCAGTATTTAGCTAAAAGCTACAATTTAACGGAGCAGGTCATTTTCCTGCTGGGGCTGCACATGGTGGGCAGTGTGAACCCCACCCCCCCCTCTGTGGGAATATTCTAGGATGGGGAAAAAGTAGGACTTAGACAATCCTGAATGTTAGGCATCATATTGCAGACAGTGCACACTGTATTAAATCAGACAGATTCACTAAGCCTGTATGCCTAGGAGGTTTCACCACAGAGGGAGCTGAGCAGGCGAAATTCCAACAAGGAATAAGGGATGCACCGCAAGTGCAGGAGAACACCATTGCTCACTGTCACATACTTCTAGTCATGAATAGTCCTGTGCGTCATGATTTAGTATCAAAGGGACTGTGCAAATGTTATGTATAAACCTTCTCGCCCTTGTAGCCAAAGTAGGTAGGTGGGTTGTGGGAGCGGCTCCTAACAAGTGGGCTGCTGTCCCAGAGATGGGAGACACAGATGTCCAGGCACACATGGTGCTAGAAGGATGGCAGCTAGGTGAGATCAGCAAATAGATGGGTCAATGTGAGCCATAGTGTCTGAAATCGTCCTCCCCAGAGTTGGCACGGGGTGGAGTCATGTGAGGCAGTGGTGATTAGTTCATTGCACAAGCTCACAGGCCAAAGGGGCTTTGGTTTCATCAGACACTAGCTGATCCAGGCTAACGTCAAGGGCTATTGTGAGATAGATGGGGTTCATTTATCACCAGTAGGGATGGACCTCTTCCTTTTAGATTTGCAAGAGGCGCTAGAGATGAGAGGTTGCAGGTTGTAGGTAAGACTATAGCTGTTGGTGGGGGGCTCTGCCGGCGACAGTGGCCACCTCCAGAGCTGTGGCAGAGTTACAGGGCGATCTGGAAGCAAATGGGTACAGAAGGATACCTCTGCACGGCACATAGGGTTGCCAGAGCCAAATCCCAGGAGCCTCATGGGAGGTTCCTGGAAAACAATGTTGGTGCCCTGTGTTGGAACTGGCCCTTCTTGCAGGGTCATCCCCAAACTTTTTTGCTTCCTCCTCCCTTATTTTTCCTGACCTGTGGCTGTTGGCAATACACTTTACCACTGCTGATCAGTGCTAAAGTGCATATGCTCTCTGTGTAAATTGTTATTGTAATTGGATATACATGATTGGCATATTTGTATCACCAAGAAGTCCCTAGTAAAGTGCACTGGGTGTGCCAGGGTTGGTGATGACAAATGCTACTAGTGGACCTGCAGCACTGATTGTGCCACCCACAGAGTAGCCCTAAAATGGTGTCTCAGGCCTGCCACCGCAGTGCCTGTGTGTAGTCTGTGAACTGCCATGTCCTCCTGGTCATTGTCCCCACTGACCAGACCTAACCCTTCCCTTTCTGTGCACATTGGTCACCCCTATGGAAGGCCCAAGATACCCCCTTGGGCAGGGTGCAGTGTATGTGGAAGGTAGAGCATGTATTTGTGCAGGTGACATGCTCTGGTAGTGAATTACAGCCATTGCTCCATAGGCTATCATTGGGGGATGCTGGCTACAGTGGCTACCAGCATATCTTCCCATAGGAACAAGATAGGACATACAAGTCTAGTATCGCTGAACTCAGAATTTAAAAACACACCTTTTAGGAAAGGTTGTTTTTAAATCCTGTTTTTGAGAACAGCACTTTTAGAAAGTTGCTATTCTCTTGTCTGCCCTTTCTGTGTGCCTTGGCCTGTTTGTGTATTGACTGTCTGGTTTGAGAGTGACAGGGGCTGGGGATTCTCCGGGAGGCTGGCTGAGTCAGCCCTAGGCTGAATGACTGCATTTGCAACTTGAGTAGTGGGAGGAGAAGGAGATAGCACCTGGGTCTGAATGGGGCTGTACCTGCCTTCCACAATGCTGGCTCCACCTCCTGCTGGGCGGCTGACGACCCTGCCCCTCACTCTGAAAGGAAAGAAGTAGCCAGGAAAACAAAGTGCTCAAGGAACATCCAGAACTGGTTCAGACCGGGCTCAGAGCCCTCCTGCACAAAGGGAACAAAGTCTTTTAGGGGTATAAGTATAGGACCCCTTACTACAGAAAATTAGATCATCCTGGAATCAAGAAGGAACCTCTGCCAAGGAGAAAGCTTAAATTGAAGAAGGAAGATTGTCCAGCTGTTGCCCTGCTGGATTGCCCTGCTGTTGCTTTAGGGGAAGGACTGTGCTTTGTGATGTGTCCCCTTGCTTGAAGGACTCTCCAAGGGCCTGAGAATAGCTGTCTCCCTGTTTTGAAGTCCCAGGAACAAAAGGACTTCACCCCCAGCTTCCCTGAACTCTACTGAGGGAGTTCTATCCTTCCTGGAGTGCGTGGCCCATGTGTGGTGCCTCTGGAAGTTGTACCTGTGTTGGGAAGCTGGAAACCAAGACTTTAAAGAACTTTGCTACAGAAAATTCATCCCTAACCCAGCAGAGCGAGGAAATTCCCGCCGCTACGGAGGCCGAGATCGTCGCATCCTTCTGAGCGGGAAGATTTCCACCGCTGCGAACATCGTCGGAACTTTGCTACAGAAAATGTATCGCTAACCCGGCAGAGCGAGGAAATTTCCGCCGTTACGGAGGCCGAGATCGTCGCATCCTTCGTTAGCCGCTGCGAACATTATCGCAGAGCCTGTCGCCGCTGGGTGAGATCATCGCATCACATCGCTGCGAGAATTGTCGCACAGCCATCGCCTTGAGGAGTTGTGAGAGAAAGATCGCCGCTGGGCCACGCATCGTCGCCCCAGAGATGATCGCAAGCCTCGAGAATCATCGCCTCGTGCCTTTGCGGGAGAAACCTTCCTACAGAACCTATGCACCGGAATCCATACAAGTGGCCTTCCTCCCCATACAGACCGGATTCATCGCAACACTCCCGCTGCTGCAGCGGGGCTGTCGCTAACGCCTCCCCAGGGTCTCAGGAGCAATGCATCGCTGTGCTTGGAACTTTTTATCGCTAACAAAGTTACTATGGCTAAAACATGATGCAACTGTGGATAATTTTATCGCTAATCTTAAGAACATTAGGAACTCTTTTGCAACCATATTCTTGAACTGTGTATGTTGGATTTTTGTCGTTTTGTTCTTGGATAGTTTAGATTAAATACCTTTATTCTTCTAAACTGTTGTGGAGTCAGTTTGTGGTGTTTTCACTGTGTTACTGTGAGTGTTGGTACAAATACTTTACACTTTGCCTTCTGATTAGCCTTGACTGCTCGTGCCAAGCTACCTAGAGGGTGGGCAGGGGTTATCTCAAAGGGTTTCCTCCTTACCCTGACTAGAAGCAAGGGTCCCTATTTGGACGGTGGTACCTACCTCTGTCAACTAGAGCCCCCAGATCTAACATTGTTGGTCAGCGGTGGGGATTTGAACTTGTATTTGTACTAGACCCACAGTGATTGGTGTACATCAATAGTGAGTGCAGACCACTACGCCACCGCACACTACGGTTAATTTTTTTATTTTTTGTTCTATTTTTGATCGTAACCCTGAAAGAATCCAAGCATCATGTCTCTGAATGGTAAACCAGCAAGTGATGTTGCAGAACTGGAGTTTGATATTGAAATGTTAAGTGATTACAAAGTAAGTCATCTCAGACAGTACTGCAGGAACTTTTGATGCCCCATAAAGCGCCACTCCAAGAAGGAGGAGCAACAGGAGGCCTTAAGGGCCTGGTGGGAGACCATAGAGGGTGGGAAAGCAGGTGGTGCAGAAGTGGATGAGGATGCACAAAGGATGGTTTCAGGCCTCAGGATCTGCCTGTGTCCAGATCAGCCTCAAGGGCTGGCAGCAACCATTCAGCTGAAAGTTTTTCCCCAGAGGAGTTGAAGGAAAACCAAAGGGCTAGAGATCATAAGTTAGAAATGTTGAGGCTTGAAATGGAGCTGAAGCAAATGGAAAAAAAAAGGTGGCGGAGTAGAGCAAAAATGCCCGTGCCCTGGAGGAATTGAAATTGACCTTGGCCCATGAATTAAGAATGAGGAAGCTTGAGTTGGAGCTCATGAGGCGTGAGGTCATGAGGGTCTCAGCTGAAGAAGAAACATGGGTAGCTGAAGAGGTGAGCTTTGCTGAGTTGAAGGTGGAGTCCAGCTCAGATGGTGGCAGCATGGTTATGATATCTAGTGCTGAGAGAAAGGTACAAACACCAAGAGATGTGGCACCTGACTTGAGGGAGGGGGTCGACACACAACAGGGGATTCAGGTTTATGATGTAGTTCCAGTGGAGTGCAGGGTCCCTGAAGTAGATTGGGGGACTGGCACAGGGGACCATATTCCTAGTGGTGGGATGGACACTCTACTGACTAGATGAGAAGTACAGGGAGAGGTGTTCCCCCATGGTAGAAGCCTTGGTGTGTGTGTGAAGACCAGCCAGAAGAGTGGGGGTTGTGTGACAGACAGTCAGATACTGTCTTGCCAGTCTCAGGAGAATGGTGTGGAGTACTTGTGTGAGGCACTGGAGGGTGAGGCAATGGGTAGCTTAGTTAACAACTGTTGGGGGCTGTGTGATTCATTTGTTGGAGAGCATATTTGAAGTCCCTGTTTTCCAGAGCTATGCCAACACACGGTGAAGTGCGAGTCCTCTGATTCCAGGGGGCTTGCGTTGGAGACAGACCTCTTGGTGGATTCCAGAGAGTCTGAGGAGGCATTGGGGAGTGATCCCAAAAGTAGTGGCTCATATAGCTTCCAGACCTGTGAGGTGGAAGAGGTTCAGTGTAGCCCGGTTGGGTCCCAGTGTAGTGGGAGGGGTGTAGGGGCTCATGTCCGGTCTCAGTGGAGAAGGAGTGAGTGTGGGACGGTGTGTCTCACGGTGCCAGAAACCCAGTCTCAGGGCCTGAAGGGTTCCTTAAGGGAACACCAGGATGGGGACCTAGACTGTACTTGTAGGCAATTTGAGGAGGATCTCCTAGTGTCTGGTGAACGGAAAGTGCCTGTAACCAGGCCTCCATCAGTTCTGGTGTCTGGCAGTGCCACTCCAGTTGGGAGGGTGTAGAAGGCCAGACTGAGGGGTGAGAGGGGGAAGGAGTCCCTAGTGGGAGAACCCGTGGGTCAGGGACAAGTCAGAAGGCCTGAGTCTCCCAGGAGTGACCATGGTGACACCACTTCTGTCCTGGGGGATCTTCACGCACTGTCAGGAGGACAGGGGTCGGGAGATCTGCGCCAGGCAGACAGTCCCAGGACACATGAGTTGTGTGTCACCCTCAAGGGGAAACTGTGTGAGTCCCCAGAAGTCCGGGCGTGCCAGGCAAGTGCACATCCGCAAGTATTGGTCCCTGGGTTGGGAGACCAGGTTCAGGATCTGCCTGGCCTGGAAGGAAGGACATCTGTAACCAGTGTCCTGACCAGTTTGGCTTCCAGGTGTACCCCTCCAGTAGGGAGGGTGCAGCGCTCTGGAAGGGGGTGCAGAGGGAGGGAGTCCTCCCCTCTGACCCCGGTACAACCTGTGGTTTTAAATCCTAGGTTGGGAGACCAGTTGCTGGAGGGAGGTCCTTAACTGTGAGGAGAGTTGTGTTCGTGGTTGTCCTGGTGGACAGGGTTGCCCTTGGAAGGGGGGCAGGAGTTTCCCCCTGGGGGTGGACTGGGCCACACTGTTGTAGTGGCCAGGTGGGTACTGTCTACCAGTGTGGGCACACCAGTGAGTGAAGTCCTGGTGCACCAGGCAAGTGTTCCACTGCAGGGGTTGGTCCCTGGGTGGGGAAGCCAGGTTCAGGTGTTGTCTGACCTGGAGCTTTGGAGCCTAGGTTTGAGGGCAAGGTCCGGGGTGTCCCCCCTGACCTGGAATACCAGTTGCAGGATAGAACCCCTGAACTGGTGGGTGAATGGTGCAGGACACCTGCCACAGGTGCCCTGACTATTCTAGAAGGGGGTACCGCTCCAAGTTAGAGGGTACAGAGCCCCAAGGAAAAGGAGGGCCGTGTGTGGAGAAGCCCACCTCAGCCTCCTGTCCAGCCGCCGGATACAGCTCGGGGACTGGTGGGTCAGTGCCAGAGTGTCAGACCTGACCTGACAAGAGAGGAAGTGAACAAAGGGTGCCAAGCACCTGGGGCTACTGCCCCCACCCTCTGATGCCACAGACTTTTGAGAGCCATGAGAGGCATGAGGCCTGGGTCTCATCCCTGATCACTGTTGGTGGTCACTGTGGCTTGCTGTCTGTCTGTTGGGACACACCTGTGAGTAAATTAAGGTTAGGTGCTGCACAGGTGGACAGGGGTCGGGAGATCTCCGCCAGGCAGACAGTCACAGGACACATGAGTTGTGTGTCACCCTCAAGGGGGTACTGTGTGAGTCCCCAGAAGTCCTGGCATGCCAGGCAAGTGCACAACCGCAGGTATTGGTCCCTGGGTTGGAAGACCAGGTTCAGGATCTGCCTGACCTGGAAAGAAGGACATCTGTAACCAATGTCCTGACCAGTTTGGCTTCCAGGGGTACCCCTCCAGTGGGGAGGGTGCAGCGCTCTGGAAGAGGGCGCAGAGGGAGGGAGTCCTCGCCTCTGACTCCGGTGAGGAGAAGGGTTCCACATGGATTGGCATGGTGGACCCTGAGAGTATGGATGGAGTGATCCAACTAGGTTCAGGAAGGCGTAGAACAGGAATAGTGCCCTGCTGTTTGGGCCAGTTTCCGTGTTCTATCGCCTTAAGATTGGAATCCCATTGAGGTATCGTTTGGTCTACCCTGGCTTTAGGCTGGAAGGGGGTTGTGTTGGAACTGGCCCTACATGTAGGGTCATCCCCCAAACTTTTTTGCATCTTCCTCCCTTATTTTTCCTGACCTGTGGCTGCTGGCAATAGGACTCTGAGCACTTTACCACTGCTGATCAGTGCTAAAGTGCATATGCTCTCTGTGTAAATTGTTATTGTCAGACTCTAGCAACTGGAGAACACGCCCACCCACCTCGCTGGCCACACGCTTGACCCCATCTTCTCCGCCAGCAATCACGTCTCAATCAGCCACTCCACCAGACTACACTGGACCGACCACAGCTGCATCCACTTCACCTTGAAGAAGACCACATCCCACCACCACACGCTACAGATCCTGGAGCAAAGTCACCACAGACCAGCTGACCACATCGCTGGGCCAGAACCCACCTGTCGACACCCCAGACACCAACGAAGCAGCACACAATCTCGCACAGTGGATCACCAACTATGCCGATGACCTCGATCCACTGAAGAAATCCCTAGGCAAAACTAGCAACAGAAAAACCTCATGGTTCACAGACGCCCTCAAAATCGCAAAGAAATCATGCTGTACCCTCGAAAAAGCCTGGCGCCACACACGGACATCAGAAAACATGACAGCCCTCAAGAGCGCCACCCGCAAATACCACCAGATGATCGGCACCACCAAAATGACATTGTTCAAAGAGCGGCTGGACAACAACACCCAATATAGCAAGGAACTCTTCAGCATCATCAAAGAGCTCTCCAACACCAGCAACTAAGACATCACACTGTCACAAGAGCTCTGCAACTCCCTCGCCACATTCTTCCACTGCAAGATCACAGATATACACGACAGCTTCGGACCCCAGACTCCGGACTCCAACCACCATACCAATGACCCACACCACCAGCCTCAGCGCATGGACCCCCATCAGCACTGAAGACACCACCCGCATCATTAACACCATCCACTCAAGCTCCAGCAATAAATTTCGTTGCGCGCACTGCATCACCAAATGCAATGCAGTGCGCACAACGAAATTAGTTTTATTTATTTATATGTTTACTTACCTGTTAAGGTCCGTAATCCATACATTACTACCCCCCACAATGCACCTCCCCCTCCCCACGTCACCACCCGGCCGGTACTCCCATTACCGGCCGCGGCTGTCCTACACAAAGGGAACAAAGACTTTTAGGGGTATAAGTATAGGACCCCTGACTACTGAAAATGAGATCATCCTGGAATCAAGAAGGAACCTCTGCCAAGGAGAAAGCTGAAACTGAAGAAGGAAGATTGTCCAGCTGTTGCTCTGCTGGATTGCCCTGCTGTTGCTTTGCTGCCCAGGAGAGGGGAACGGCAGTGCTTTGTGCTTTGTCCCCTTGCTTGAAGGACTCTCCAAGGGCCTGAGAAGAGCTGGCTCCCTGTTTTGAAGTCCCATGAACAAAAGGACTTCACCCCCAGCTTCCCTTAACTCTACTGAGAGAGTTCTGTCCTTCCTGGAGTGTGTGGCACATGTGTGGTGCCTCTGGAAGTTGTACCTGTGTTAGGAAGTTGGAAACCAAGACTTTAAAGAACTTTGCTACAGAAAATTCATCGCTAACCCGGCAGAACGAGGAAATTCCCGCCGCTACGGAGGCCGAGATCGTCGCATCCTTCGTTAGCGGGAAGATTTCCGCTGCTGCGAACATTATCGCAGAGCCTGTCACCGCTTCGTTAGCGGGAAGATTTCCACCGCTTCGAACATCGGCGGAACTTTGTTACAGAAAATGTATTGCTAACCCGGCAGAGCGAGGAAATTTCCGCCGCTACGGAGGCCGAGATCGTTGCATCCTTCGTTAGCGGGAAGATTTCCGCTGCTGCGAACATTATCGCAGAGCCTGTCACCGCTGGGTGAGATCATCGCATCACGTCGCTGTGAGAATCATCGCAGAGCCATCACCTCGAGGAGTTGTGGGAGAAAGATCGCCGTTGGACCGCGCATCGTCGCCTCAGAGACCATCGCAAGCCCCGAGAATCATCGCATCGTGCCTTTGTGGGAGAAAACTTCCTATAGAACCTATGCACCGGAATCCATACAAGTGGCCTTCCTCCCTATACAGACCGGATTCATCGCAACACGCCCGCTGCTGCAGCGGGGCTGTCGCCAATGCCTCCCCAGGGTCTCAGGAGCAACACATCGCTTGTTTTTCACTGCTACAGCTTCTGTGCTTGGAACCTTTTATCGCTAACAAAGGTACTGTGGCTAAAACGTGACGCAACTGTGAATTATTTTATCGCTTATCTTAAGAACATTAAGAACTCTTTGGAACCATATTCTTGAACTGTTTATGTTTATTTCTGTTGTTTTGGTCTTGTGTAGTTTAGATTAAATACCTTTATTCTTCTAAACTGTTGTGGAGTCAGTTTGTGGTGTTTTCACTGTGTTACTGTGAGTGTTGGTACAAATGCTTTACACATTGCCTTCTGATTAGCCTTGACTGCTTGTGCCAAGCTACCTAGAGGGTGGGCAGGGGTTATCTCAGAGGGTTTCCTCCTTACCCTGACTAGAAGCAAGGGTCCCTATTTGGACAGTGGTACCTACCTCTGCCAACTAGAGACCCCCAGTTCTAACAGTGCCCCGCTAGTCCTTCTGGCGGTTGTGGGGCTGAACAACTGGGGGCTTGCCTTGCTATGCTCCGCCCTGAAAGGGGCGTGAGTAATAAGGGACCTTGTGTCACGCGATCCGGGAAGATGATCACCAGAAGGGGCAGCACAGATGGGGCTCGCCCCAGTGCTGCCTGGCTCATCAGGCGGGCAGGAAACCCAGATTGTTGGATCGCCTGTAAGATAACGCACCATATCACATAACGTTGTATGTAATAAACCTGTGGAAATTTTACCCAAAACAAAAAACTGTGTGGTGTGTTATTTATTAGCATGCATGGTAAGTGTGGTGGGGCGGGGAGTGTTGCCAATGATGGTGCTATGCGGCTGTCCGAGGCCCCCGCAGGGGGCAACTAAAGAGGGCAGACCTCTAGTGATATCTGGGTACCCCACACCCCCCTCTTATGGGCAGGGACTCAGGTAGGAGTTCCCCAGCCTGGTTCGTGGAGCGCCAATAGAGCGTCACTTCCTGTGCGCGAGGGCAAGGGGAGGGGTATATATGCCTCCCCCACTATCTGGATGCCTTCTTTTGCGCAGCTGACACACCGTCTCGCACCCTATTGCTTACCCGGAGTGGCTGTTGGCATGCAGGAGGGAGAGAATGTTGTCTTTTTCCATTGCAGGCGGAGTTACAGGGTGATCTGAAAGCCAATGGGTACAGAAGGGTACCTTTTCACGGCACATAGGGGTGCCAGAGCCAAATCCTAGGAGCCTCCTGGGAGGTTCCTGAAAAAAACATGTTGGCGCCTCCCTAGTCCTTTACGCGGTTGTGGACCTGAACAACCAGGGGCTTGCCTTGCTACGCTACGCCCTGAAAGGAGAGTGAGTAATAAGGGACCATTGCCCACATGCATCAAGCATTTTTGGAGTCGCAAACGGTGCGATTCCTTAAAATCGGCCGTTTGCGATTCCAAAAATGCTTTTTCAAATGCATCATTATTTTGTGAGGAAAATCGCTATTTTTGCGACTTTCCAGAATGGGATTGCATTTAAGGAATCGCAAATTTGCGATTCCTTAAATGCAATGCATCATTCTGAAATCAAATTGCGAATACAAAGTTTGCAAGTGCAATTTACCACGAGGTTGAACCTCGTCGTAAATTGCGAAAAATGTTTAAAATGTCCTAATTTACATTTTAAACAATGTCATGTTACAGACACACATGTCCTTAGGACATGTGTGTGTGAAACATCCATTTAAATATACATTTCAGGGGTGCATCAACATTTGCGAATTCAACATTGCGAATTCACAATTTTGGCCCATAGGAATCAATGGGAATAGCGAATTCGCAATTTTGAATTCACATAATATTTGCGATTCGGTAAAAATTGCGATTTTTACAGAATCGGAAATATTATGCACTTTCTATGATGCATCCCGTTTTGCGAATCCATATTTGCGAATCGGTAAAAATCGCAAATTTGGAAACGCAAAACGGGAGTTTGATGCATGTGGGTGCATGTGTCTTGTGATCCGGGTAGAGGATCACCAGAAGGGGCAGCACAGATGGGGTTCACCCCAGTGATGCTTGGCTCATCAGGCATATTGATATAGGAAAAACATTGGTTCCTGTGGAATGAAATACTATGAGGTTATGATACATAAGCACAATCGCAATATAGAGGGTTAGATAATGGCAGAGCGCGAAGGAACCACTGACACACCGATTCCAGTGTAGTATATTCTATGGATTTTATTAAACAATAAAGTTAGGAGTAAACATTTTACATCAAAACAACATTTGTGCATAGTGTCCCAAGTGACAAATGGGAACCTAAACATAAGTGACAATGTGAATATTATATACAAGGATTCCACAGTTTATACAAGACGACCATTATCAAAATAATTCCATGTGAACAGCAACTATATACAATGATATGTTCTGGGAAAATGGTTTGCTTCTTCTGTTTGTCGACGGCGTTTTGACCCTCAAAACAATGTGGGGTCTCTTCAGGACTATTGGTGAAGTGACAGCTAAATGGGATTGAAATAAAAAAGAGCATAAGGCCGATATACCGGCACAAATGTGAAAAATAGGAAAAATAATAAAGGCCGTTGGATAAAAGGTACCTGAATATATGATTGCGCATCCTTGTGAAAATGATGTGCCACACGTGAAGATTAGAGGAAAAGGGTTTACTCATATGAGGACCCATCCAGGCACTGTGATTGTGAGAAAAGAGGCAAAGAAGACTGTTGCAATTAATGATAATTGGACAATGCGCTATGTATAATCAATTACAAGTTTCACAGAGGTTCTTACCTCAATAGGAGGACAGACTGTCAATCCAATGGGGTATATAGGTGGGCCAGAGGGGCTCAATAAATTATACGCCACAGCTGTAGCGTTGTAGAATCCCTTTATGGATTAACAGTGACCATGCACTGAGAGTATTTCTGGAAATTAAAACAATAATGTAGGGGTCATATTACTGAATTAAGGGCTGAGCGCAAGGGCTAATTGGCCTGGATGTGCCAATTCTTACTTCGGTAGAAGAATGGAGAAGTGGGACAGTGCTCCGCGTGTAGATTCAGAAAAAGCCACGTCAGTCAGCTTGATCGGGTATAATGACAGAGATCCTCATCCAGAGAGGATTTTTATATACAAGGTTTCCCGCTCTTTTTGCCAAGGGAAAGCGGCAGGCCTAGCTAGAGAAAACCGCTGCACCAAGCAATCCGGTGCTCTGTTTCCGTGATCGGTAAAGAGTGAAAAAAGACCTCAGTGAGAGATGAAGAAATATAAGTTGTGGCACACATGTGGGGATTATGCGCTGATGACAGTAAATAGGTGGAAATCCAGACACCATACCGGTAATTGGTACTAAATAGGGAGGAGCAGATAAAACGACATATGTACTTTATATGTTTACAAAATTCCGAATTTCGCCGGTATTTAAAATATGCAATCACGCATGCTGGGCACTCCATGGAGTGTGAATATTGTATGTGTGTAGACATTTCACAATTGTAATTCTTAGTTAGTGAACACATATTGTATTAGAGTGGATCAAATATATACAGTTCAAGTGTCACAGCAAAAATGAATTAAATAAATCAGTTGGAGTAAGCATAGTGGGATGTCAGATGATATCCAGGCATATTCAGGTCACAATTGGTATATCACATGCAGTTGTTTAGCAGAGGGTAGTGACATATCCTCTCCATTCCTCAGCAGAGTTAAGCCCTTCATTTATTGAATTAACCTTATCTATCCAGTGGCATTCTTTCCATTGGAGTATCTGAAAGATGTTACCTCCTCTTTTTGGAACAGTGGCGATCTCAATTACTTGCCACTTTATTTCACGTGGATGTTGGCTTTGGTATGAAAGGAGGGTGTCCTTTTCAGTGGGTTTCCTATGGAGGGAAGTGTAAATTCTCCCTTTGTCATGATTGATGTTTAAATCAAGGAATGCGATGGTGGATTTGTGTACTGTAGATGTAAATGTGAGATGGGTCTCGATGGTGTTGAGGTTCGTGACAAAATTGCCAAAGTCTGTCTAACTTCCTGACCAAATCAGAAATATGTCATCTACGTACCGCTTCCAACATTTAATGTTGGAGCGGTACACATTGTCAATGTTGAGAGCAAATGTTTGCTCCACATACTTCATATAGATATTTGCCTGATTTGGCACGAAAACTGCTCCCATACTGGTGCCAGAGCACTTCTGGTAGTAGTTGCCACCTGATAGAAAGTAATTACTCTGTGGGGCAATCCGTAATAGTGTGATGATGAATGTGGTTGGTACCTGGATGGGTCGAGGTCTGCTTTCTAACAATTGTTGAATGATTGCTATGCTCTCAGTCTTGGGTAGGTTGGTGTATAGTGAGCTGATGTCTAAGGTAGCCAACATGTCAGTTTCCAAATTGTATGGCATCCCGTCTACCAGGTTAATCATATACATGGTATCTTTGACAAATGTTTCTTGTAGGGGAACATAATCCTTAATGAAGTAATCTATATAGATCCGAATGGGTTCTAGAATGGATCCACAGCCTGATAGTCTAGGGCGACCAGGGGGACTCGTCGTGCTCTTATGAACCTTGGGTAATGTATGTAATGTAATGTAATGTAATGTAATGTATAGGCATTTATATAGCGCACTACTTACCCGGAGGGTCCCAAGGCGCTTCGACCGCTGCGAAACCCTTCCTGGCTTCCCTGAGAGATGGTCCCTTAATGGGTATCTCCAGGGTGAGACCAGGCATCCCCGGCGGTCTGGTGGGGCCGTTAGTGAAGATGAGGCAAGCTAATGCCCAGAGTTGCCGAGTGTGATCGCTGATCAGAGTGGGCACCGAGGCGAGAGAATTATCGAGTCCGCTGACCCTGGTCCAGAAACCTGCCGCGCCGGGAATTGAACCCTGGTCCCGGGCCGTCCTCTGCTCTCGGGTCTGCCGCCTCTAACCAGTGAGCCACACTGGTGTAAAGCACTGGGGTTCTGGGATTTTCATCATAGAGGAATTCAAACTCTTTCTTGGAGATATACCCTACTTCTTTGGCCATAATAGTTATCTGTAAAATCTCATTGTGGATATCTGTAAGGGGGTTAGTGCCTAGTAATTTGTAGTGGTTTTTCTCACTGATTTGTTTGTTGATCTCTGTTTCATAGTCATTGCGGTCTTGTACCACAATTATCCTACCTTTGTCAGCTGGTTTCAGTATAATAGAGTTGTCATTTTTCAATGCTGCAAGGGCTTGTCTTTCTAACAGTGTGATATTGTAAGGCACAGCTTTCCAAACTTTTCGTGTCGGTGACACACTGTTTAGACATTCATAATTTTGCGACACGGTAATGCAGTGTGGCGAGCGAGCCTGAACCACCTAAGGGGGGTTGGGACGCGGGGGTCCTCTCCCTCAAGAACATTTTGAAAAAAAGTGGGCAAATAATGCATTTTCAAGCAAATTTGAGAAAGCAGAAAGGTTAATAAAGCAATTGTGAATCTATTCTAACAAGATTGTGACTGGATAAACTGGGTGTAAGGTTAGGTTTGTGCCTGAAATAAGAAGCATAAGGTCGGACAGACGTAATAACAGTATTGACCCTGGCTCAGACAAACTCAGGGCAGCAATTGACCTTGGTATGGACTAAGCATGGGCGGAAAATCCGTTCCGCTCGCGGATTTTGCGGATTTTCGGTAAATTCGCAATCCGCGAACGCTCGCGAATTTACCGAAAATCCGCAAATTCGCACGCAGCGGATTTTTTTTTCTTGGTGATACAATTTTGCGGCGTGCGGTGAAAGTTCGCAATTGCGAACATGTAGGTGCGTCGGGCAGCAACAATCTCGCACTCGCGAAATTACAAAAATTGCAATTCTGCACAAGATATCTACTAGCAAGCAGCATAGATCTTCTGAAAATGCTGATTTTTATCAGAATAACTCCTCAGGTTGACATTTGCCTGCACTTTTTTGGATTTGAGGCCTTTTGACTTTCTTTGGATCACTTTTGGATTAGAAATCAACTTTCACAAGTTAGCTTGTTTGGGGCATTACAGTTGCTGTAATGCTGTTCTGCAGAAAAACGAGTTTTGCAAAAGTGAAAGCATTCAGCAGGTGCAAAAGTTCAAACTCATCATTAGTAACCATTCCCTGTAGTGCTTCCTGACTGGGGCCCCTCCAGAGTTCAGTTGCTAGTTGCAACAATTGTATGACCCTGCTCTGACCCTCACAGCAGACACATAGAATAGCTACACGTAGGCCACAAAGGTCCTGGAAAAAAAATTGCACTGCAACAGAAAGCAAATTACAGAAAGGAAGCAGGTGCCAGACTGGAATTTTAAAACAGTGACACATTAATAAATCAGCCCCAAATTAATTCATGTCAGTTGAAGCAGGGCAGGTGTGCTTGCTTTTCCCCCCATAATATACAGTGATGATGAACCAGAGGGTGGCATTGATGTACCAGAGGGTGGAATGG
Source organism: Lissotriton vulgaris (assembly GCF_964263255.1). Lineage (NCBI taxonomy): Eukaryota > Metazoa > Chordata > Amphibia > Caudata > Salamandridae > Lissotriton > Lissotriton vulgaris. The sequence goes on along the minus strand of NC_141695.1, from coordinate 1,319,993,930 downwards.
GTGAAACAGAGGGTGGCAGGGGTGAAACAGAGGGTGCTGGGAACCTGTGATGATGAACCAGACGTAGAAACAACATAATCGCGACCGTTGCGAGCCGACATGTAAGTTCGCAATTGCGAACTGGTATAAAACCCTCGCGAACTGGCAGAAATCCTTGCGAACACAAAAAAAAATCCGCAAATTTGCGAAAATTCGCGGATTTTGCGGATTGCGAGTTCGCAAATTCGCAAAATTCGCAAACGCCATATTCGCAAAATTCACCCATGCTTAGTATGGACAACGCTAGTGATCAGTCTTTGTGTGAAAAGACAGTGTTTGCCTAAAAAACGCTAGAAGACAAGGTGCTCATTATGGCAGAATATATACTGCCTACTACTGGGAAGTGGTACTCTGCCTGTGGAAGTATTTCAGTTGTACTAAAAAATACATGCACGCCCCTTTTCCAATGCAAGTGTATGTGTTTGAGAGTTTTTTGTATGAGCAGGCACTTAAAGGTTACGTGCCTGCTCACACAAAGGAGTGTATGAGAGAGTGTGGAGCCTGAAAGGGACCATGAGTCAGTCTACCTGTGTGTACTTGCAGTGTACACGGAGCTCTGCCTTAGAACACTGGCTAAGTGTGTAGATATGTGTGTTCCTTTTTAAAAAAAAGTCAGAAATGCTTAAAAAGTGTTTAAGAAGCTGATACACGTCAGAGCAAGCCTGAATGCAAACATCAACTGTGCACATTCACGCACACTGTCCGAACTAGCGATCAGCTTCTGACTAAAAACATTTTTAAGTGCTTATGTATGGTTATTTTTAATTTAAGCATATCTTTACTTACTTTATTGATACATATAACAAGTACATTGGGGCAATACAACAGAGCGCAGGTAAATACTTGAAAAGCTCGCTATATGGCACTCCCCATTGAAGGCGAAGAGATGGAGACCTAGGGTGGACAAGGCAGAAGGGGCAGAACCAGCATAGGCAGCAGAGAGGAGCAAGGGCCACGCATGAGAAGCTGGCCCATGTAGGTTGCACGCTAACAGAAGTTGAGAAAAGAGTAGTAAGGTGAGTAGTACCCGTCTGTCTTAAAGGCTGTTCGGTGTATAATGACTCTTGATGTCACTCTTTCTAGTTTCACATAGTCCTCGAAGGGCCCTCTTGACTGGGTGTTGGCTGGAATGACTGAGAACCAACAACCATTCCACACATAGAGAGACCTTTAACTGAAGTACACTGCCATCTTGTGTGTTCATTGCCAAAGACTCCTTGTGTTCACTGCCAGTGTGAATCCCCTTTTGTTTAGAAAAACACTTTATAGTCAGGACTACTAGAATTAAGTGACGGGGAAGGGCCAAATTATGTGGCAAGGGTAACTAAACTATGCATCAAGAAAAGGCACATTTTTGTGGCAGTATTACTTCAATATTTTGTCATTTTCAACCATGTTAAGACTCCCTCTGTAGATACACATGGGTGCTCCAGTTTAACATCCAAATACAGCAATAAGCGACTGAAAGATGACCAGCCAATCTTTGTGAGAGGTTTTCCAGTGTGCGGTAACATGAATAGTGAGATTTTCCATAACTTTTTATCGATGTGAGTTAGGAATTTTTTTTGTTAAAATCTTCAAATTATGCAGGAGATGATGGATAAAGGGGTAAATGTGTCAACTCCATTATTATACGGACAACTATGCAGAATCACATAATTCCAGTGTTCCTGATTATAATTGACATCAGAGCAACAAAAGTCAACGTTTGAATGACACCCGTGTAGCACTACATTCCTTTATTTTCCATCGTTGCATCCTTCGATCAAAGTAGCCAATTCACATCTCAAAACTGCGTGGCTGTAAAAGCTTTTTAAAAACAAGATTCTTGCAAAACATCTATGGAAAGGAACATAGAATGCACACTCTGGGGTGAAGATATACAGAACTGACGAGGAAGCCACTCAGGTGTGATTGAAATTGGAAGTAGCACAACAATTCCAAATAGTCGTTCACCTCCAGACACTGTAAATTTGGGATTGTCAGTATATTTTTAGGAAAGCAATAATGCCTGCCTTTTTCATTGGATGACATTTTCTATCCTTCTCCACTTCTGCGCTGGAGCACTGCTCAATGATTGTTTTCTTTTACTTTCCTTTTCTTCATTTTTTCTCATCTTCTCCTTTTTCTCTCTATTTTCTTTACCTCTAAAGAAGTTTATATATTTTCTCATATAGCTTATTTTAAACTGAGAGTGCACACAAAAAAACAAGCAACCGCCTTAAAAGAAGGGCGTCTTCACATAGGCTAAGGAGGGCGACTTGTGACAGGGCACACCAGCTCGGGACTTTCATGAACGCACTAGAAGACACTCACTGTTTCAGTAACTTCTCCCAGCAGGGACACCCCCCTGCGTACCCTATGTGTGGTTCATGGCGCTATGCAACTACCTGATTGACAGACTGATGTCCGTTGGTCCATCCACAGTCTTGGTAAATACTGAGTTTAAGTTTTCCCATTTGCAAGCAGCAAGACTCCTACTGCGTATCTAGTCATGGCACAAAGTACAGCTGAAAGATAATGCAGCCTGAAGGCCGCACTCAGAAACACTCGCCTAAACTACTCGGACAGCTCTGTGCATTTTCTTTCTGGTGTATTAAATATTTAAAACCCATACTGGACGAGATAACGCTGGTATAGATAAATTATTTATGACTTTTCAAGCATTTCCGTATTTATCGAGCACTCGGATGTAAAAGAAAAATCCTGAAAAAATGTTTTATGACTAAGGCTAGCGATTGATATACCATCGGCGTCATGAGAAGTTTTATGAGTCCTGGGCAGGGCCAGAGAAAGGGGAACTCAGCCACGTTTAAAGCTGTGGACAGCTGCAGGCAAACTTAAACGGTGATGTGGCGTTGTGGAAACAAAAGCAATGTGCAACACTCGCACTGTTTAACTGGCAAGCACCTCAATGGGAACAGAAAGCGGTATAGTCGAGTGGGCCCCTCAGCAGTCCAGTTATTATGTTACTTTCAGCCTCCAGACAGGGGCAAACCAGGACCAGCGAATATTCAAACCACACAAGGCCTTACTTAAGGTGTCAGAATGAAGAGTGCAGCAGGTTGGTCAGGCCAGCTAGAGGCTTGATGCTCTTGGTGCGGGGGCTCAGACCGACAGCGGAGTTCGGATTGTTCTCCGGGCCTGCCGTTTCCTCCTCGTTCCAAGCTAACTAACACTTCAGCCGGGAATTGCTCTGCAGACCGAACTGCGCCTGTGCCGTGTGTGCACACACTCGCCAAACGGTTGCCCTCTTCTTTCTTCACGTACATTTGCACAGTACCCGTGTCATCGTGCGACACACCCACCATGCGTAGGCGACACAGTCTTCAAGAAGTAAGTGTAAAGCTGTACTTAACCACAATATCCCATAGCCAACCAAAGCAAGAACCTGTGCTTTAGGTCTTAGTTACCTATAGGATCAAAAGGCACGGAGAGCTCCCGGACCCGACCAAAGGCACGACCAGGCTGCGTGGTGCCCGGGTGCCCAAACATCTCCCGGGCATGCAAAGATCACCTAGCCGCCACTGCTGATGCGTTATCACTTGCCACTGCCTGAAATAAATTAAAGATTTCCCACATCTCATATTACCGCCGCAGCTAGGCCAAACCTTTCCTTTTGCCCGGCCCAGACACAAACCTGCATCAAAATAAGCTATTGGCATGAAATATTTGATTGTAACCCTCCTATCCCCCAGCCCAGCGTGGAGACAGGAGACTTAACATAACATTCAAGACTTTACAAGGCCAGGCTAAATACTTAGTTCGGCCTCTAACTCAATCTTCCTTCATTCTAAACCTGTCTTTGCTCCGCACTGTTTAACAGTCCGCCCTAAAGTTCCATTCATGCCCAGCAAAGATGCTAACTGTAACCTCCCCGATCCAAGGATCTCAAAGGTAGGGAGATAAGTGGTAGGGACAAGTTCAGCTATGAGTGATAGCATGTAGATATTTAAGGTCACTTGCACGCCATGGGCGGCCAGGCAATGATAAGCTTACTATTAGCCTCCCTACCTAGTGCACTGCCTTGTTAACCTACTTAAGCGGAGCATTAGTGACAAAACGCGTCCAACCATATTTAGGGTCTCTATCCAATATTCCTGGTGGCATTAGCCACTATTCAGCACCAACAGTGGTTTCCGTACAACAGAGATTTAATACATTAATGAACAAAGCTTTGAAAAAGTTACCAAAAGTAACAAAACACGTGTCGGCTGCTCGAAACTGCCATCACTTGGCGTCTGTACCTCTTGTTGCTTAAGAACAATGTTATGAATGTACAACATCTCAATATTCTGCCAGCCATTCAGTAGCGTGATGGTATATGAATATTTTGGATAAAAAATATAGATCTATACACCACCTATGCTTACCTGACGTATATTTCCTGTGAGTTTAGACATACAATACATGAAAAATTGTTTTTCCGCTCCCACATTTTGGAAGATAATTGTAGAACTGTCTATTTGAACTGTGAGAGTGCTGAGGTGCAATATTTAGTTGAATAAAAATGAGGATATGGTCAGAGGTGCCGAGAGTGGAACTGAAGAACCAGGGTTGAATCCCGACGTCGGCTCATCATCCAGTGATTCTGGACAACTCCCTTAACCAGGGGTCTTAAAAAAAGTAAGCTTCAAGGCAAATGTTCTGATTGTCATGTAAATCCTTTAAATGCCCATGGCCCAAATTTGCACAATATCAAACTGACAAAAATTAGGGTCTGCACGTATGACATAGAAGCTGATGCTTGCCATGTCTCTTATGTAAGGAGGCAGTTTGATTTTGCTTGAATTTATCCCATGGGCACTTAAGCTAAGGGTGGCCGTAGTATGCGTAGTGGGGCTACGCGAAGCTATGCAAAGTGGGCATGAAGCTACGCCCACCCACGCACTTCACGTAGCCCCACTACGCACCGCCCGCCCCCCTCCCGCCCTCCTCCCGCCCTCTCCTACATACATAATTTCAGTAAATAATACCAGAAAAGTAAATTAACGGCACTTACCCGGTCCGCAGCGTCCCGGGGCTCCCTCTTCTCTTTCGCGCTGCCGCGTCTTCGATCCCAATGCGCATGCGCGGCTGCCCGCACATGCGCATTTCTCCCAATTGTGTCAGGATTTCTGCTTGGTAGTCTGCTCTATCCATGACTACTACGTTACCCCCCATGTCAGCTTCTTTTATGATAAGATCATGGTCATTGGTGAGTGAGGACAGTGCAATTCTTTCACCCTTAGTTAAATTGTCCTTGATCTTTAATATTATTATTATTATCATTTATAGAGCGCACGGCTACCCCCGACGAGGGTGTCCCGGTGCTAGCAGCTGCAGGGGAGGGAGACTAAAAGTATCATGGGAGGTTAAATAGTAATAGTATTTAAAAGTGTTCCTATTTGGATGTGGATTGGGTCTGTCAATGTCCTCTAACACGCGTTTGTAGAAGTTATCGATGGGGTTCCCACCGGAAGAGTGGAAATCCACCTAGTTTTGGACCTGAGGCCACTGGCAATGGACCGGTCTACCCCTATATCAAGTTCCTCCAATAGGAGTTCCATGTCATAGGGTGTATGTTCCTGTTCTGCAATAGATAAGAGAAGTTGGGTAGCTTGTACATCCTTAATAGTGAGTACATCAGAGTCAACAAGTGTTGAAATGTTTTTAACTGCTTTATTAGACAGATTACAAGTAAAATGTCAGTTTGAGGTTCGTGACAAATTTAAATAAATAAATCTTTAGCCGGCAGACATCATAAGGATTAAATGATAGACCTTTGCTCAGGAGGGAGATCACATCAGGTGACAGAGTTTTGGATGAAAGGTTATTAACCTGTACCTCACTGTTAGTGGGCTCCATTATTTCCTCATATTGCCTGGTCTCAGTTTCTGCCTGAGTTGTCTGTGCCCACCCCTTCGCCCCTGCGGGTTTTGGATCTGGGCCTTCTCTGGTTATGGGCAATCTGTACCCTCTCCTGTTCCGTTGGACCTCTTGTAAAAAAGATGATGTTTGTTGGCCCGTGGTGTCTGTGGTACTGTCATTGCTCTCACAGGTGCTAATAGCACTGTTGCTAGATGAAGTTGAGCTGACTTCTGAAAGTGCTTTGGGTGTCATGGTGGTATTGGTAGTGTTACGTATTAATGGGTCATATTTTTTGGCGTAGGTGAAAATTCTACCGCTAGCATAGTCCCCCTCATCCCTCTTTAGTTGCCTGGCCTTTCTTGTTTTTATATCCTTCTAGTGTTTCATTAGTATTTCATCTAAAATAGTGTTGTTTTTAACTGTGGCTCTGGAAGATTCAAGTCCTTGATCTCCTGTTGTACTATAGCTATTTCTTGTTGAAATTTAGATACCTTGTGCTCTGCACTTTCAATGAGTATATCCATAAGGGTAAATGAGTTGATGGTAAGAGATTCCTCCCACTTGCTTAATAGATTCGAATCAAGGTCATCATAGGTTGGGAATATCTGAGCTCTTAATCCCCTTGGTATACGTTTCAATTTCATATATAGTTTTAAAGTGGTGCAGTCCCACCACTTGGAGTTCTCTTGCTTTTTTTTTTTTCAAAACCAATTTTATTATGAGTTCAAGCAAGTTTCAGTACAGCCCTCCACAGTCAGGAGGAGACTGTCAACGACAAATAGGAAAAGACACAGCATGGACACAGCATCGAACCCAGTGTTATAGAATGAGAGATGTCGAACTACCCCCGCCCACCCAACCCCAAGAACACCAACCAACCCCGCCCGCAGCTACCCACCCCTTATCCCACCCTAACCCAGTGCACGTGATCACAGTTCAGCAACATGAGATTGCATACAAAGGTGGAGCCGGCCAGCAGCCTAGGGTGCGGGATCCACATCCAGCGGTAGTGCATCATCAACGTCCATGGGGGGGTCGAGGGACAGGCCCCTGTAGTCCGCCCACCGTTTCCAAATTTTGTAATGTTTGCGGGGACACCCCCGGGCTTCGAAAACAGGCTGCTCCAGACCCATGAGGAAGTCCAGGCCCGCCTTCCAGGCACCGAGTGGGGGGGCGCGCTCGCTCTTCCAGGCCTGCGCCAGATCTCTCTTCGCCACCACAAGCCCCAGCAACAACAGATGGTGTTTGTAAATGTTGCCCCCAACGTTTTCTAGAACATGAAGCAGGCCCAACCTAGGGGTACGAGGCAGGTCCCATCCCAACACCTCGGACAAGCAGTCCCAAACCCCCGCCCAGAATCGAGTCAGTCTCTCACAGGACCACACAGTATGAAAAAGGGTGCGCCTTTCGGAACCACATCTCAGGCACTCCGGAGTTGCAATAAGGCCCGCCCGCCATAGACGGTCTCTAGTATAATAAGCTCGGTGGAGGTATTTGAACTGGATGAAGCGGAGGCGGATACCTATAGCAGCACCACAGGGAGATTCAAGGGCCTCGCGCCAGTCGTCTTCATCCAAGGGACCAACATCACCCTCCCAAGAGGCCTTCAGCGTCGAGAGTGAATGGGAGCAGTGTGTGACCAAAGAACGGTATATCTGAGAGACCTTCTTGTCACCCAGGTCTCCCATAAAAAGTTTTGCCTCGATGGGACTAAAGTCAGGGAGCTGCTCCAAGCCCACCAGGCTAGGAGTAAGAGCGTGGCGAAATTGGAGGTAACGGAAGAACTGGGACCTGGGCATGCTAAATTCTGAACTGAGGTCCTGAAAGGACTTAAGGGTAGTACCAGAGAGGACATGGCCGAGGGATGAGATCCCGATCGCGTCCCAACCGTCGAACCCGGACAAAGACGCCAACGCCGGTAGCAGGCCATTACGCCATAACGGAGTCTCGGCCGTCAGCCTACCCCACCAACCCATACGGTGCAGGGCCCGCCGCCAGACCGCGAAAACCACCTGGGTAACCCGTGGAAGCAGTCGCCTCCGCCTGGCCGAATACAGCAAGGTGTGGAGGGAGGCGCCACCCATCAGAGAGTGCTCCAGGGCATAGGCCGGATCACTACGGTCTCCATACCACCACTCGTTAAGCACAAGGAGATGGGAGGCCTGATAGTAAGACAAAATATCAGCGGTCGCCAAGCCGCCGCAGTATGTAGAGAGGAAGCATGTGCGTAGCGCCACCCTGGAGGCACCCCCAGCCCACAGAAACCGGCCCAGCACAGAGTTAACAGTACGGAACCACTGCGGGTCAATCTGAAAGGGATGATTCTGCAGTTGGTAGAGGAGACGGGGCAAGGCCACCATCTTAAAGATGGCCGACCGGCCGTAGATGTTAAGAGGCATACGCGTCCATGTCTTGACGTCCATCTGGACCCGATCCCACACTGGCTGGACGTTCCGGTCCCACGCCACTGCGGGCGAAGCAGAGAGGAAAACACCCAGGTACTTCACACCCTCTACAGCCACCTGAAGGGATGCAGCCCAAGGACAGTCCACCGCGCCACCCCCCAGCACCCAGAGGGTCGACTTGCGCGGGTTAAGGAAGAGCCCCGACGCCCGACCAAACTCCTGCATCAGTTCCAGGACACGAGGGCCCGTACGCTGCAGGTCGGTCATGAAAAACAGCACATCATCTGCATATAGAGCTATGCGGTCCGAATGATCCGCACCCCACACGAAGCCACGGTAGAGCACATCATGGCGTACCCTGGTGGCCAGCGGCTCCATGGCCAGCGCGAAGAGGTAAGGGGAGAGCGGACACCCTTGACGCGTGCCCCTAGTTACCGGGAACCGAGCCGATGCCGCCCCTGAAATACGCACCGAGGCAGTGACCTCGGTATAAAGCAGCCTGACATAGGAGAGGAAGACCGGCCGAGGTTCAGCAGCGGTAACAGGGTAAAAAGAGAGGTCCAGCTGACCGAATCAAAGGCACTATCGATATCGGCCAACAGTAGCGCCGCCTGATCCTCCGAAGACCCGATCGCTTCTATCGCAGCCTGCGCCCGCCGTATATTGTGCCTCGTTGCCCGGCGCGGCATAAAACCCGCCTGATCTGGGTGAACAAGGGCTGAGATGTGTGGAAGCAAGCGGTTCGCAAGCGCCTTGGCCAGGAGCTTGGCCTCGAAGTTAATAAGGGATATGGGGCGATAAGATTCATGGCGATCAGGAGGCCTACCCGGCTTCAGGAACACCACGATTTTGGCATGGCGCCAATCCGGTGGGAGGCGGCCATGTTCTCGCGCCTGCTCCAGGGCCCGCAAGTAATGCGGCCCGAGCTGCAGATGCTCTTGCTTTTTTAACCTTTCTAATTTCATGAATTTGTCTTTCGGAACATCTTTCCGTGGTGGGTTGCCACTGGTTGAGTCTATGTTTGTGGGCTTTCCCTTAGCTAGGTTGTCAAATAGTTACATGGCGGCTTTGTCTCTGTCCATCTTAATTATGAAAAGAATTTAGTAAATTAAAAAAGTGTGGCTATAGCGTAGCGGCTGCCCTCGTGTAACAATGGTTTCTAAGGGTCAGAGAGAAGGTTTTTATCTTAGGTAAAGGGCGCACTGCTATACATTAACGCTATTTCTCAAGAAGTGTGGCACGTTTTCTACACAGCACTGTCATGTCTCCCTTGGATCCCCACTTCATTTTTCGTCACCTTCACAACCCTCAATAATGTACACTAATGTCCGTTTAACAAAGCACTTTTTGGCCACCACTCTAGCTCATGGGTGAAATGATCTAATTCACCCAGAGACACGTCACCTAATTTCCACACGCAACCATGCCCCACGCCCTATCGTTACCCTTTTCGCAGATATCATGGGTTTTCCTTTGGCTCGCTTCCTTGAAATTCAGTACTTATATAAATATTGAAAAAAATGTACTTAATGCTGTTATACATCCCAAGTATTTTTCCTTTGTATCTTACCTAGCCCTGAAGAGTCGCAGGCAGACTTTGCCACATGCAATGAAACACGTGTCGGCTGGTCCTTTCCATGTCTGAACATTAAAAGACACTGCATAGCAACCCCTTTTTTAATGTCCTTTGAGTTTGATACTCGGTCATGCCCAGCTTGTTGCAATAGCCGGGACGAGTTGCTGAATTCCTGGTAATTTATCCTTTGAAATTGATGTTTTATGCCTTGGACAAATAGAGTGGATTAGCAGGCTTTTATGGCCCCTTTATTGTAATAGATACACTGCATGCGTACATTTGTATAGAATATTGGGCCATCAGGAGAACAGTGGTTTAGAGTTGGATACCATGGTTTATGATCAACTATTTGCCTGTTTGGTTCTGTACATGATTTGTAACCTTATCAATTTACGGATTTCTATTGGTTGACTGTTTGTCACTTTCAAATCATTCCTGCTATCCTGCACTACGTCCTCACACAATCACAACCCTCAGTGCGGGGTGGGCACCTGCCCGTACATAAACCAAAAGCGGGGTGGGCACCCGCTTTTGAAATATGTATAAAGCGGGGTAGGCTCCCACTCAGTTTGGCAAATTGTGGGGAATGCCCACGTTGGGATTCCCTCGACACAGATTGCAGCTCCGCGCTGCAAAGCCCCAGCACTCTTCAGAATAGAAGTAGAGCGCTCCCCAATAGCTATAGTCCAAACCTGGACTATAGCTATTGGGGGCTTGCAAGGGGCACAGCTGGGTCCAGGCAGGCCAGCACACAGGCCCCTCCAGCAGGGGGCAGTCCCTTGTGGTGGTCTCATCCTGTGGCCCAGCAGCAGCAATTTTCCCAGCCCGATGAACAACAACCCCTTACACATGGGGCTTTAATACTTATACCCCTCAAAGCCTTTGAAGTCTTTGTTCTCAGGGGGCACTGACCCCTGTGTAAATCAGTACTGGGAGTCTCCCTGCCAGTGACACCCTCTTCCTTTGATAGTGGGGTCAGGATCCTTAATCACTCAGCAGGCGATGGAGTCATTGTTTTATGGCATGAACATAGGCCTCTTCACCTCCAAGGGCTACTCCTCCCCCTACACTCCAGATGTAGGTCAGTCTGTTGCTGTCTCAACTTCTCCCTTGGGTCAAGACATTTCCCAGATCCTATCACTTTTAAACCCAGACAGTCAATCCACAATCAGGCAGAGACACAAAGAACTGTCAGAGCATAAAAACTCAGCCACTTTTAAAAGAGTGGTTTCTAAACACACAATGCAGAAACCACCTTCAAAAAAAGATGTGTTATTGAATTGTGAGTTCAGACATACTAAACTTCACCTTTCCATCCCAAGCCTCTGGGAAGATAGGCTGGAAACACAGTACACAGCCTCCCCATTCTGTCCTCTGGGCAAGATGGCCTTTGAACAGTGAAAAGCGAAATGGAAAGTATTTCACTGTCAGGACATGGTACACACCTCATTACCTGTCCTACCTTTCACGTGACATAAACTACACCCTGCCCAGGGGGTACCTTGGGCCTACCATAGGGGTGTCTGATGTGCATAGAAAGGGAAGGGTAAGGACTGGCAAGTGGGTGCACTTGTCAGGACAACATGGCAGTTTTCAAACTGCATGAGGGCACTGCAGCGGCATGCCTGAGATCTCTTTTCAGGCTACTTAGGTGGGTGGCACAATGTAGTGCTGCAGGCCCGCAAGTAGCATTTAAATTACCAGCACTGGCACACATACTTCTCCCGGTCTGCATGACTTCACTTGGCATTCATGGACCTCGCATGCCTTTGACAGGGTGAACTACAGGAAGTTGTGGGGTTTGCTTCTTGCAGTGGGGGTGGATCCGGACATTGTGTTTCTTTTATCAAATTTACAAGCCTGCATCTCGGCCCTGGTGTGGTACTACCAAGTCATGGATTCTACCCAATCCTTTAGCACTTGCAGGTGCATCTGATAGGGGTGTATTCTTGCCCCTTTCTTGTTCACCCTATATATTAATGGTCTGGAAGAATCACTCCTATCAGTGAAGGTGGATTGTCCTAAGATAGGAACTAGAACCCTTCCGGTTTTATTGTATGCTGATGACGCGGTTCTCATGGCACGTACCGCTCTGGAACTGCAGTCATTACTGAATAAGTTTCTTGCCTTTATAGCAAGCTTGGACCTTACAGTTAGTTTCACAGAATCATACATGTTGGAAGCCGGAGTCCCCGTCCCGCACCACTGTCACCAAATGCGAGACCCAGGACTCCCCACTCAACGTTAGGCCAAGTAAGGACCCCGTTTGAGATAATCCTGCTCACCCCCGCAGTAGCTTGGCATAAGCAGCCAGGCCTATCTCTAAGGCTACTAGTAAAACAAATATACCAATCATGGACAACCAATTAACATCACACTTTACACAGGGAGCGCTTGCACTTTGACACTGATCAGCAGTGGCAAAGTGCCCAAAGCGTCTAATTTGGCAACACCATGTCAGAACAAGCATTTGCATAGCCAATAGGTCTCGCCTTTGGGACCTTATAAGTGTTTAGCCATGCAACACTTGATGTTGTTGCACCAAGGATATTGTGCTGGATAACTAAAAACTTATAAAGTCCCAAAGACAACACCTATTGACTATGCCAAGGCTTGTTATCAGTGAATTTAGGACTTTGAATCACGGCATGGCATTTAATACCCAATAACAATAGCCAAACACGTGCCACATAGACTAGGCATCTCTGAAGCCAAAGAGACATTCTAGTCGGTGTAAAGAGCTCGCAATCGAGTTAGAAGAAAGATTACCAGATGCTGCATCACCGGTAATGTTACTGCTCACTGGTTGCATCATGTGCGACATAAGGGAGGGAACAAAGGCGTGCGCAGCACTGCGTGCAACCGCAAGGAAGTAGCAACAGTGTGCTATTTGGAGAGCAAAAGTGTATTAAATCGGCACTGCCTTAGAGATGTTAATGCGTTTGCCTTTATTGCGGGAGATGGATGGTCTCTGCAGACTGCGCTGCTGTTAAGAGGTGGGGCGCGGGTGAGAAACAAAAGGTGCAAGTGGGTGGGAGGTCGCAAAGGACAGTTGGAAGGCAGAGAGAACGGCAACTTGTGGGGCGAAGCAGGGAAGTAGCCCCCTGATATATGAACACACTTCAACAATTGTTTTGGCTTGCATGAGCCGGCCAGCGGCTGGGTGTGAATGAGCACAGCAGGAACCTCTGACTCGAAGGCACTGACATCTGCGTTAATGAACTACCCGCAACCACCCGCTTGGGCCTGGCTTCCTAAAATCTGGGGTTAGAAAGTGCCCACCAAGTGTCACACGGGTGCGCGCCGCATGTCTTTCTGAACCCTGACTGCGGATATGCCCAGAAAGGGACAGTTTAATGATCAATCAGCGTGCCCTTTAGACACCCCGAGTTTCCATTATATGCCCAGAATCTACACCTTCAAACTGGCAGAAGGGTGGGATTGGAGTGGGATGTGGGACGAGGGGCTTGTTTATCTACAACAAACAGTAGTTAAAGTGAAAAACACATCAAGAAGAGAGGTATTAATGGGGTTTGGTGTGTACATTGTGTTCTGTGTTTCTCCAGATGATTGCAAACAACAAAACACGAGCACTGGAAAAGCCTACGGGACTCGGATTTAGGACCTGCTGTCTTTGCCAGTGACTTTTAGCAATGCTGTTCAGCAGCGACAACAAGTGTTTCTTCTCCATACTGTGCAGAATGGCTATAAGAAAAATAAACTATGACCCTGCTTCTTGTGGACCGTATAGCATGCATCACCATGAACCAACAAAATGACATGTGTGACACTTAATTTTTATCCATGTGAGATACATCAGTAAATAAACAAAAGTAGAATGTAATCTGTTTTATTTTTTTTAAGCAGAGTGAGTGGCAGAAAAAGGTACGGCTGGTGCACCCCCCAAAAAATATTTTAAAAAGTAAGACCATCTAGGGGAGGTAATGGAGTGGTGGGTCGGGGAAGCAGGTGGGGAGGTTAAAGTAAAAATAAAGATGGGTGGAGAAAGAGAGAAACAAGCAGCAGCTGTTTTGAAGCACACTCGTGCTTGAGCAGCTGTTTTGAAGCACACGTGTGCTTGTGGTGGCATCCGCCTTGTGGGAGCGAGCAGCGGCCAGTTAGCACGCACGCCGCTGCTCGCTCCCGCAAGATAGATGGCGCCACAAGCACGAGTGTGCTTCAAAATGAGCAGACCGATGTCTAAAGGCCCTCCTAGTGCAGCACATGTGCGCGGCCTAGGCGAGACCTGAAAAAGGTCTAGGGGGAAGGCAAAAAGTTTAGGGAACTTTAGCCAATAAGAGCCAAGTCCAACACAACCCCCTCCCAGCCTAAAGCCAGGGTAGACCAATGAACTACCTTGATGGACTCCCCTGCTTCGGGCGATAGAACACCGACGCGGGCCCGATACTGTTGGGCCACCCTCCAGTTCTACGCTGTCCTGAACCCATGTGGTTCCCTCTGTTAAGGCTCCCAGGATCAACTAAGCTACCCCACTGGTACTTCCTAGTTGTCCGTGACCAAGACCAGGCCCTATGCCATCCAGATGTATCTGGTCCTTTCTACCTCAGTGAGTGGGGGGGGGTGGTAGCCCCAGGCACATAGTACACATTCTCCACTCTACCCCCTATCAGTGCAGTTCCAACCTGCTACTGACCCTTCAACCTAGGGTAAGCCCCCTCAGGCTGACCAGAAGTCACGGGTGAGGCTCTCCTTCCCCTACCTCTCCTTCTGGGGTTCCTCCCTCTCCTCTGTGGAGAAGTACCCCCAGAACACGACTCTCCCACCAGTTCAGGACCTCTCTCCAGCAACTGGTCTACAAACCTAGGGTCTAAAACCTCAGGTTGAAATGGGGTCAGAGGTGAGGGACCCCTCCTCCTGCATCCCCTACCAGGAGCGGTACCCCAGGAAGACAAACTGGTCAGGACGCTGGTTACAGACGTCCCTCCCTCCAGGTCAGGCTGAACCTGACTCTGCCCTCCCAACTTTAGGGCTAAGCCCCTTGGCTGAGCACTTGCTTGGCACGCCAGGACTTCTGGGGACTCACACAGTATCCCCCAGGTCATGACACCACCTACCGATGTCCTTCCCTCCAGATCAGGCAGAGCCTGATCCTGGCCTTCCAACCTAGGGACAAAACCCTGCGGTTGTACCTTTGCCTGGCACTCCAGGACTTCTGGGGGTGCACACAGCCTCAACCCTGTGAGGGTAACACGTGGCTCATGTGTTGTGTGATAGCCCACCTGGCTCTGATCTCCCCCCCAAGCCTACCTGACTGGGCAGGAAAACCCCCAGGACAGAAGTGGTGTCAACATGGTCACCTCTATGAGGCCCAGCCCTTTTAGCTGGTCCCTGACCAACTGGTTCTTCCACTGGGGAACACAGCCCCCTCTTCCTCCTCAATCTGGACTTACACGCCCTCCTACTAGGAGCGGCACTGCCAGACACCAAAAACGCGGAAGCGCTGCTTACAGACGCTTCACGTTCTCCCGACACTAGGAGCTTCTCCTCAAATGACTCACGAGTACAGCCTAGGGTTCCTAAGGGAACCCTCCTGGCCCTGAGACTGGGTTTCAGGCACCTTGGGACACAGCCCGACTCACTCCTACTTCTCTGAGACAGGATGTGCGCCTCTACACTCATTTCACAACACTGGGACCTAGCTGGGCTACACTGAACCTCTTCCCCCACATAGGAACAGGAGATACCTGAGCCACTCCTTTTGGAATCACTACCTAATGCCTCTTCAGGCCCTCCAGCACACAGCCAGAGGTCTGCCTCCCATGCAAGCTCTCTGGGATCAGAGAGCCCGCACCCCAACAGGTGTTGGCGCAACCCTGAAAAACAATTACTGAGCATGTGCTCTCTGACAATCAGATTTAACAGCCTTTCAGAATCATTCACCACGCTAACCATCACCCATCTTTCCAGTGCATCACATCATCCATCCACAAACTCACTCCAAGACTAGTGAGACAGTTTCCCACTGCCCCTGAATCTTAACCTATACCCTACAGGTGTGACACCTTCCTCCTGGGAACTAGGTACCGTCTTCTGGGCTCTGGGCTCTGGGATGGGACTTCCTGCACGTAACTCACTCTTGCTGCACCCCTGGATCCCACACTGGTGAATCCAGAACACTCGAAATACACTCAGGGGATAATCTACCCTCCAGAGCTAGTTTCTCCCTGGAGAAGGCCCTCTCTGCCTTCACCATCCTCTCCTGGGCTAAGACCCTCTCAGTCTCCAGATTCTTCTCTTCAATGACTAACTCCTTGAGACTCAACTCCTGAGAACTGCCTTTTTCTCCTCTGAGGCTTTCTGGGTCTGCCTGTGCCCCGCATCCAGCTGCGATAGCCCCATGGCATGCTCCAATTTGAACTTCTCTAAAGCCAGCTGATGCTCCCTCTCCTCCCTCTCCTCCCTCCTCTCCACCACTCCCCGGGGGACAGGAAAGGAGATGGGACACTACCACTGGCAGTAAACCCAGCAAGGGACTCCCTATCTATGGGGTCCTCACTCTCTACTGGCGTCTCTGACCTGTCATTTTATTCCTCTTCTTCATACTCTTCAGGGTCATCCTCATACCCACCACCCTCTTGGAGTGCGGCTGGGCCCCTGTCTATCTGCCTCCATCTATCCTGTTGCCAGCGCATCAGGGCACACCCAAAGTCTCACCAAATGCCCTTTCCACTCACTGCTAAGCTTCTCTCATTACAGAACGCCCTTTGCTCCTTTAGACTGTAGGTCTTCATGTTAAAGGTAGATTCCATTTTGGCAAGGCGCCTAATACACAGGTGCGACACAAGAGACCTAGGCATCTGAGCTGAAACAAGAGTACCAATTCAGAAATGACACTTCCAGGAGAAAAATAAAACTCAGGGAAAATAATTCCCAAACCTGTGATTATCTAAATGCAGAGTTTGTTGTGCAACCAGTTGTCACTGTGGTACTGGGCAAATGCAAGTCCTATCCCCACCGTTGACAACCAATGTTAGAACCGGGGGTCTTAGGGCATGCTCCACAGCCAGGCAGAAACCACCACTCTAAGCAGGGCAAGGAAGTTACACGCTGAAGATAACCCCTGCTTACCCCCTTGGTAGCTTGGCACGAGCAGTCAGGCTTATCCGAGAAGCAATGTGTAAAAAGTTTGTGAAACACACATACACAGAGCAGCAACACACTAGGCACACCACAAAATAAACCTCACACAAGGTTATATATAAAAATAGCATTTGTATTCTCCAAAACACATTAGAATAGTAACCACACAATATACACTGTGCCAACTGGCAGTAGGCAATATTCACCAGGGATTATATACAGGACTAGGCCTATCGGACCATGGTCAGAACCATAAAAATGCAGGTAGTAAATACAAAACACAACCAGTAACTACTGGTACCATAATGACCCAAGCAGTATCACATTAGCATTAGACACCATCCTAAAATATCGTAGCATGACATTAGGCAAAAAATATTAGGCCTCAAACCGCATTAGCATAAACACATTACAGATCAGTCATGGTGCAGGAAAATCTTAGCATAACTCACATTAGGGCTTTGCGCCCTATCACCATCATAACGCTGAGCCCAGGCCAACTGAACTTCCACCGGGCCCAAAGGTGCCCTCTGTCAAGAAATGTCAGGGCTTGTAGATAGTGTTTCTCAAAAAGCCCCAGGGCTACCATAGCAGCAACGAACAAAGGGGCGCAAAGCACTGGTGCAGGGCTGGAGTGTAACTCACCCCTTTCTTCTTATTATAAGTGAAATACTCCCAAAGAAAAGAATGGCGCTGCACTACTGTGCCTCCTGGGTCCCCACTGGGACTTTCTAACAAATGTGTCCAATGTTGCAGCTGCATGCGCTGGTGCGGTGCAGCTGTGGAAAATAAATGCAGGCACTGGCCACAACGGCCTCTCGGTCCCACTCTGGTACTTTTGCAACAATGCCCCCAACGTTGTAGCGGCCCGCTCTCCTGCGGGACTGCTCAGAAAAATCTGGCACCGACAATGTGCCTCGAAAGGGGCTCCCCTCACTGGGCTCTCCCAGCACTGCTTCCCATGTGGCTCCACTCACTGGGGCTCAGCTGCACTCTCTCTCTCAGTTTCCTTTAATTAGCAGTGATCTCCGCAGGCCTTCATAGGCACCGCACGCAGGGCTCACACCGCGGCTGCGGGAGCCTTGCCTCCAAGATTCCGGAGCTTCCCTTGGAGAACTTCATGCACGGGCACGAGGTCCCGCCCACAACCAGGCAGCTTTGCCAGACTTCTGGGTTGCGCTGGCAGCGGCCCGGCAGCACCTTCAATCAGCTGCTCGTCAGTGAGGGGTGGGCACCTGCCCGTAGATAAAACCAAAAGCGGGGTGGGCACCTGCTATCGGCACCCGCGTTTACAATATGTATAATAGAAGTAAAGCGCTACTCAGGCGCTGTAGTCCAAAGTCCAGGGGCACAGCTGGGTCCAGGCAGGCCAGCACACAGGGCCCTCCAGGAGGGGGCAGTCCCTAGCGGCAGTCTCTTCCTGGAGCCCAGCAGCAGCAATTCCCCCCAGCCAGACGAACAACAACCCCTTACACATGGGGTTCTAATACTTATACCCCTCAAAGCCTTTGAACTCTTTGTGCTCAGGGGGCACTGACCCTTGTCTAAATCAGTTCTGGGAGTCTCACTGCTAGTGACACCGTCTTCCTTTGATAATGGGGGTCTGGATCCTTAATCACTCAGCAGGAAAGGGAGACATTTTTTATTGCAGCAACCCAGGCCTCAGCACCTCCAGGGGCTACTCTGCCCCCTTACACTCCAGATGCAGGTCGGCCTGTTGCTGTCTCACCTCCTCCCCTGGGTCAAGACATTCCCCAGATCCTATGTGTAGGACTCAGCCCTTTTGGACTAAAGTTCCCTAAATGTTTTGCTTTACCCCTAGACCTTTTTACTGACATGCTGTTGCCAACTTAGATGCTTTGAATACTTTGCCACTGCTAAACAGTGTCAAAGTAAAAGTGTTCCCTGTATAAAGTGTAATGGTAATTGGTTGTCCATGATTGTATGTTTACCTTACTAGTAAAGTCCCTAGTAAAGTGCACTATGTGTGCCAGGGCTGGTAATGCAAAGGATACTAGTGAGCCTGCAGCACTAATTGTGCCACCCACACAAGTAGCCTTAAAAAGGGAACTCAGGCCTGCTGTAGTGTAGTTCCTATATTCCCAATAGGCTCTGCGCATTGGAAAAATATATTCAGCAGTGTAGACGTAGGACTTAGGTCGACTGGTTCTTTACTGACTATATTAGACTTAAGGTTTGCCAGCTAAGGTCACTAGAAACATTCTCGAATAAACGAAGAGGAGTTTAACCTCCCTGGATAGACAAGAAGGGATTAGCTTCTGACAACCATATAACATGACAACTTTGCTCCCTCAGAATGAGAGTGTATCTCTAGAGTGATGTGAAAACAACAGACAGCTATTTCACTCAGTCAATCGTGCGTACTTAGTTTCACCAGAGAAAAGAGAGACAGGCTTTTTCAATAAAAGGTGTAATTTATTGAGCAGTCTTCTTTCTCATGCAAGAGAAATGAATTGCCATAATTGCAACACTTAATGTAAAGTAAAGTGCGTACAGTAAAAGGAGTATTATGAAATAATACTGTAAAAGCATTGATATGGTTTCTTAGCCATAAGATACTTTAAAATGGATAAAATATATACATACATATATACATTGGCTAAAAGGCTCAACTGGTGTTTCTAACTAAGCCTACCCCGGTGTACCTGACCTAAGCCTAATACGTGGGAAGGAGTAAGTAAGTAGCAGTTTAAGTTAAGTTGATTTTGCCAAGAATCTGACTCAAGAATTCTCTTTAAGGGTTTAGTCAGCTCCGTACCTGGGTAATAGAATGCAGGAGGTCTGGTATCTCTCTTTCAGGACTCGATATCCCAGCAGCCCGCGAAGGCGGCTGAGAACACCGGAGCTGGATTTCTCGGCAGGAGAAAAGACAGCGTCTCTCTCAGTGCTTCAAAAGGGAGGGGCAGCGTCCGTGGGCTCTCGCATCAGCTGGGCTCTCGGGCAAGTAGATGGCCGCTCTGCTCCAAACCACCATGTGTTTGCTTAAGGCAACATTGGTATATTTATACCTGAAAGGTGCCGGGTTTGACGTAAGGTTGGACATAGGACGTCAATAAAGATGTCACTAAGAACTAGCCGTTCTTACAGTGCTTCAGGAGTTCTAGGACGAAATCAAAACAAAAGCAAATGGGGATTTCCCAGGTTGCTGGAGGTTTGGTTTGTTTAGAAAACTCGTTGTGCTTTCCTGACAGTGAAATCATTTCCATTTAGTTTTTCACTGTTGAAAGGCCATCTTGCCCATAGGACAGAATGGGGAGGCTGTGTAATGTGTTTTCCAGCCTATCTTCTCAAAGGCTTAAGAAGGAGAGGTGAAGTTTAGTATGCCTGAACTCACAATGTAATAACACATCTTTTTATGAAGGTGGTTTTTGCATTGTGTGTTTAGAAGCCACTCTTTCAGAAGTAGCTAGGGTTTTGTGCTCTGACATTTTTGTGTGTCTCTGCCTGGTTGGGGATTGACTGTCTGGATTTGAAAGTGGTAGGATATGGGGAATGTCTTGACCCTGGGATGAAGGTGAGACAGCAACAGGCTGACCTGCATCTGGAGTGTAGGGGGAGGTGTAGCCCCTAGAGGTGAAGAGGCCTGGGCTGCAGCTATAAAACAATTGTCCCATCTCCTGCTGAGTGATTGAGAATCCAGACCCTCACTAATCAAGCAGGGAGGCACCCAGGACTGGTTTGAACAGGGGTCAGTGCCCCCTCTGAACACAAGGACTTCAAAGCCATTGAGGGGTACAACTATGAGAGCTGAAGCCCCTGAACTTTGGAGAATGGCTAGATCAAGATTGAACAAGACTGGAGATACTTTGTGGTCAAGGGGAACCTTTGCTAAAGAAGAAACAACTGAAGAGACTGAAGGAAAGGACTGACCCTTGCTGTGTGTTCTGGGGCAGGCCTGCAGATTGCTGTTTTAACCAAGAAAAGGCTAAAGGGACCTTGTTGTGTGCTGTGCCCCCCTGCTTGAAAGGACTTTGCTGTGCTGTGTCCTGAAGTAACTTATCCCCAAGGGCCCAAGGTGAGCTGGCTTCCTGTTGCGGAAACTCAGGAACACAAAAGTTTCCAGGAGAGTCTCAGTGACGCTGTGTGTGTGTGCTTGTTGCAGCATGAGACCCTCATAAGCCATGCCCTGCGATCGTGGGCACCTGGAGTCCAAGCAAGGATCAGCCACGCTGTGTGCGTGTGCTTTTTGCAGCCTGAACCCTTTGTGAGGATTGTCTAGTTATCATGTGCACCGGAATCCAAGTGAGTTTCATTGACGTTGTGTGCAGCGTGCAGCGTGAGACCTTCATGAGGATTGCCTTGTTATTGTGCATACCCAGAATCCAAGTGAGTCTCATCGACGCTGTGTGTGTGTGCTTTGTGCAGCATGAGACATTAGTGAGGATTGCCTTGTTATTGTGCACCCTTGGAGTCCAAGTGAGTCTCAGGAAAGCTGTGTGTGTGTGCTTTTTGCAGTGTGAGACCTTCATGAGGATTGTCTTGTTATTGTGCATACCCAGAATCCAAGTGAGTCTCATCGACGCTGTGTGTGTGTGCTTTGTGCAGCGTGAGACCTTAGTGAGGATTGCCTTGTTATTGTGCACCCGAAGTTAAAGTGAGTCTTAGCATGCTGTGTGCGTGTTCTTCGTGCAGCCTGAGACCTTCGTGTGGAGTGCCCGGTGATCGTGCACCCAAAGCTCAAGGGAGTCTCAGCAATTCTGTGTGCATGTGCCCTTTGGCAGCCTAAGATCTTCGTAGCAGCAGTGGCCCAGACTGGCAGCCCTGGAGGAGCTTAGCTGCCGGCCCGAGCTCTCCGTTGCCAATTCACAAAGATTTTATCGGAAGCCCAAGCCACTGGATGAGGAGAGGAGAGCGAGTTTGCGCCCCCAGGTAACGTGTGTCGACTCCTGGGGCGGGGGCTGGCTCGGAGGAAGATGCTCTCAGCCTCTCTCTTATTCCAGCAGCGCAAGCCTCTGCTTTGGCTCGTATCGTGGCCCATATTGCCAAGGGATTGGCAGTACCGGGGCCGGAGTGCGGAGCTGCAATTTTTGTTACACCATACCCGTGTTGGGGGCAACTGTTGACAGAGGGTCACTGCGAGTCAGAAGGAGTGGTGCAGAGACCACCTAAGGCACCGTGATCGTATTACACATTGCATCAGTTCTGCATAACGGAGTACCTGATTAGTGTATTATGCATTGCATTCTTCATGCATAACAAACTACCTGATTAGTGTATGACGCATGTCATTATTTCTGCATAACAAACTACCTGATTGTCGTATGACTCATTGCATTGTTTCTGCATAACAAAGTACCTGATTAGCGTATTATATTATTCCTGCATAACCAGCTTCCTGATTAGTGTATTACACATAGCCTAATTTCTGCATAACGACATACCTGGTGGTTGTATTATGGATTGCATTATTTTTACATTTCAAAGTGCCTGATTGTTGTGTTACGCATTGCATTATTTTTACAATGCAAAAGTGCCTAATTGCTGCATTACTTATTGCATTATTTTTACATTTCAAAGTGCCTGATTGTTGTGTTACGCATTGCATTACTTTTACACTCTGATTCTAGCATTACGAATGGCATAGCATGGTATTAGGATTACAGTGGAATGTTTAGAAGTGCTCATTAATATCGCTAGAACTTACAAGGGCTGGCTGGCCTAACAACCGGCCAGGAGAAATAGTACACATACTCATATGTTGGATTTATATTGTGTGGTCTTATCGTATATCTTTTTACATAAAATTTATACTCGTTTTTATAAAACTCGTGTGGGGGGTCTATTTGTGGTGTCATCATTGAGTTGCTGTGAGCGTTGTGCAAATACTTTACACATTTGCCTTGAAGATAAGTGTTGCAACTTTTATCTCCCAAATGGTATGTCCCGTCCACCCCTTCCCTTTTTCCCAGTTGGTATCCCCTGCTCTGAAGCTTGCAATGGAATGTTGGGGCACTCTCCAGTGAGGAGAGTGGATGGTTAATAAACAGACTTACTTCCACTGATGTCTTTGTCATTGAGCATTTATAATTTCAACACTGGCGACGGAACTGCGCAGGGGGCAGTAGTTAACCATCTCCCCTTTGTCTGCTCTCTCCACACACACACAAGAGGAGAAGGAAGTACTTGTGTGGGAAGAAGTCGGAGAAGAAAGAAGAACCTTGTGGATAAGGTCAGCCACCTATGGTACTGATGCCTGATTGGTAAAGAGACTATCACATAATCGGTAAAAAGTGGATTGGAAGGACTGCCAAAGGAAAACCAGGTCAGGAGTGTGAGAGCCAACCTGCTATCTGCGGGCATTCTGCGTGAAATTGATGGCGCTTAAGGATCCTAGCTAAGTCTCTCCGCCTCTGCGGTCATCGTAATTGAGTTGACTGTGGCTGATTTTGGTACTGGGATAGTCGCGCTGTGAGGCTATAACAAGACTGTGTGAATCTCTGCCCCGCTTTGAAGGGGAGTTTAGCGTATACATGATCACCTAATCGCGCCTCACATTCGAGTTAAGTTTAACATCAGTGAAAAGAAATAAACTCGCACCTGTTCCCTTGAAGAGTCTTGGCTTCGGACCGATCGAGTGTGCGGCGCTAAGTGTGACAGCAGAGCCCAGGCATGCAGGGGTGAGGAGCCGTGCTGAGTCAATATAACTCTGTGTGCCTGCGACCATCAGGGCATGTGTTTGAGGCGCTGGTGAGCCCAGGAGTCGTCGTCGAACCTAGGAGTGGTTGAAATAGTCTGCAGTGATCGAGCCGCTCAAGAGGAGTTGGGTGAGCCGGTGGTTGACAGGGTCCGCAGCAATCGAGCCGCTCGAGAGGAATTGGGTGAGCCGGTTCCATCTGTGGATCGGCATATGTCCAGAGCCTGTGCAAGGAAGATCGAATTTCCTGTCAGGAAGACCAAGCGTCTCCTGACTGAACCGGATATCCAGAACGCACCCGGCGCACCAGCAGCTAAGGTCCACCGGTCTTGGCTAAAAGTTAACCCCTTCTGGTGACAGAGATCGTCGTGCCTGTTCCCCTGTGAGGTTGCTTTGTGGGCGATTTCCGAAGTGCATCCCCTCACTCCAGCTAAGGCTAGCAGAGGATATTAAGGGTTTATGGATACAAGCTCCAGGTCGTGGTGGTGAGTGTGATCATCCTACGGGCAGTGTGGAACTGGAGGGACAAGCTGAAGACCTCCACCATTAACTGGATCTGAGACCATTTAGCAATTGTATCTGGACTTTGTATGTATTGTTTACTCCTTGTAATCAATAGTCCGGGGGTGGTGGCGTATTACCTAGGTTAAATTATCCATTCTCTAGTTAGGTTGGTGTAACCATGGCAGCAGCAAGCATGAGCCAACCCCCACCCTTCTTGAATGAGATAGGCGAACCGGAAATCAGTTGGAAGGAGTGGGTGAAACTATTTGAATCATATTTAATAGCTGTTGGAGGCGAAAAATACAAGGCAGAAAGGAAAAAACACATATTGTTACACAATTTGGGTAGGCAAGGGCGCAAGGTTTACGAGTCCCTACCTATGTTAGAACAGGAGGGAGAGAATGAAACTGATGTCGATGTGTATGAGCAAACCATGGGAAAGTTAGAGAAACATTTTGGGGACAGAATAAATGTTGGAACGCCATAAGTTTTTCGAAAGATGTCAAGGTAAGCAAGAGTCTGTGCAAAATTTCATTGCTGCATTGTGGGGCCTGACACAGCTATGTGAGTTTGGTAGCTTAACTGATTCTCCCAAAAGGGACCAACTTGTGAGATGCACCTATAACCCACGTATCCAGGAGAAGTTGCTAGCAAAAAACCCAGGGTTAAGAGAAGCTATTGAAATAGCCAAGTCAGTAGAACATACGGCAAGATGCATTAAAGAAATGAAAACTAATGGGGAGGAAGTAGCTTCTGTAAAAGATGAAGAGGATTGTAACGAAGTGTGTAAGATTAGGTCAAATGAAAATTACAGTGTGAGAGGAAAGCCTAAGGAGAAGGGTCCCAAATGCTACAGGTGTGGCAGCAATAACCATTTTGCCACTTTTTACCAGTGCCCTGCCAGGTTTGTCACATGTAAAAAATGTAATAGGAGAGGACATTTCGCGAGAGTATGTAGAGATGGTGAACAGCACATTAGAAATGAAGGTAGGAATATGGAGAAGATTGCTGCCAGGGAAGTAAAGTGTGTAGAACAAAGAAGCGAGAAGATAATTTTGCAAGTAAAAGACATAGATAGTACCGTAAACTCGATTTACCCCAAATGTGATGTCTTCCTCGATGCCCAATGTGTAGAAATGTACGCAGATTCATGCTCTCCGTACACCTTACTGAAAAAAAGATGATTTTGTGTCCATGGAAAATTGCAATGTGAAACAGTTGAAAATACCTGACATTTCTCCCACAGGGTATAACAAGGGGAAAATACCATTGGTAGGCATGAAAAATTTACAAATACGCTTTAAGGACAGGGAAACGTATGGCACAGTGTATGTAGTGGAATCAGGATCTAATTTACTGGGATGGGTTCACCAAAAAGAGCTGAATATCATCCTAGATCCAAATAGTACTGAACAAGTTTTACTCACTGACAGGTCCCGGAAAAGTGATAACATTTGCGATGAGTTTGGCAGCTATTCAAAGAAGAGCTAGGCTGCCTACACAAGTTCCAACAAAGAATCAAGTTGAAGTATAATGCTAGGCCAGTCGTACATAAATTACGCCCAGTGCCACACAAGTTGAAAATACCCTTAGAAGAGGAATTGCGCAAGCTATGTGAATTAGATATAATTCAACCTATAACCTGCTCAGAGTGGTTGGCTCCGATTGTTCTCGCAGCCAAAGCCAGCGGGGAAGGAATTTGTCTTTGTGTGGACTTGCGCAGTCTCAACGATAATATATGGGTGGAAAGACATCCTTTGCCCATAATTAATGAAATGCTGAGCACCATGGGCCCTGATAAATACTTCAGTGTGATTGACCTGTCCATGGCATATCACCAAATTGAACTCCATCCAGAATCGAGACCCCTCACGGCGTTCATCACCCCATTCGGAGCATACATGTTTAAACGGATGCCTTTTGGCCTGCCGTCTGTAGCTGCCATATTCCAGAAAACAATGGAGAAGATATTAGAAGGAGTGGAACGCACCATGTGTTTCCAGGACGACATCCTGGTATATGGACAAATGGAGGAAGAACATGATGGGGTCATAAGACAGGTGTTCAGCAGACTCATGGAGGCCGGTCTGACGGTGAAGAAAGAAAAATGCAAAATAAAGGTGAAAGAAGTTGAGTATTTAGGCCACAAGATTACAGAAGATGGGTTCAGACCGAAGGGCAGTTTAATCCAGGCAGTGAAGGAAGCACCCAGCCCCAAGAACAAAGAAGAACTAAAGTCCTTCCTGGGACTTTTAGAGTATATGTCCAAGTACGTGGACAATTTTGCTGCCAAGTGTGAGCCCATGAGGGAGTTAATGAAGAAAAACAAGGAGTTCTTATGGAACGAGGAGCATGATGCTGTGGTTAAGTCACTAAAAGAGGAATTAATAACCTCCCCGGTATTAGGTACATTTGATCCATCAAAGAAAACCATCCTGGCCACTGATGCTTCCAACAGGGGCATGGGAGCGACCTTGATACAGCAAGATGGAAAAGAGGAGAAGGTCATTGCATTTGCATCCCGGAGCCTCACAAACCCCGAACGGAACTATTCCGTAGTTGAAAGGGAGGCCTTGGCCTGTTTCTGGGCCGTTAGACATTTCAAGTTTTTCTTGTGGGGTTTAAGGTTCTCCATCCGGACCGATCATAAACCCCTCACCTTCATTTTCTCCGTGAAGGGATTAGAGAATTGTACACCTCGCATCAGCACATGGATCCTGGGGCTGGAGCACTATAACTTCAACGTGGAATATGTGCCAGGAAAGGAGAATAAAATCGCGATTTCCTGTCAAAGTCCCCGTTACCAGAAGTGGGGGAAACAGAAGAAGCCCTTGACAGTCCCATACTAATGATGGAGATGCCTGCGATCACGGAAAAGGAATGGGAGGAAGAGATGAAAGAGGACAAGGAGTTACACACCCTGAAAGAATACATGGGAAAAGGATGACCGAGCAAGAAGAATGGACTTGAAGCTGGTTTAGAAGAGTATTGGGAAGTGAGAAATGAATTAAGTTTCATAAAAGGCAGAATCCATCGCAATCATAGAGTAGTTCCACTCAAAAGCCTCAGGAAGAAGGTCATCGACTTGGCACATGAAGGCCACCTAGGGCGAAGCCTTACAAAAGCCAGAGTCAGATCCAGTTTCTGGTTCCCAAGGATGGACGCCATGACTGAACAAGCTGTAAAGGATTGTGGGGCGTGCACCAAAAGCGACATATCTAAGGCAGTGCAGAAGGCACCATTGTCTCCAGTAAAAGTGCCAACCAAACCATAGAGCAAGCTGGCCATGGACATTATTGGACCCATGCAGGAATTAGTAGAAAGGAGGAGATTCATGCTGGTTTTAATTGATTACACAACCCATTGGATCAAGCAGAAGTTTGTTCACACTGTCACCACAAGGGCG
This sequence comes from Lissotriton vulgaris, assembly GCF_964263255.1. Lineage (NCBI taxonomy): Eukaryota > Metazoa > Chordata > Amphibia > Caudata > Salamandridae > Lissotriton > Lissotriton vulgaris. Next base: position 1,319,966,394 of record NC_141695.1, on the reverse strand, counting down.
GTGATCGAGTTCTTGAATGGAGTGTTTGTCGAAGAAGGCATTCCAGTGACTTTGGTGACAGATAACGGAGTGCATTTGAGCTCGGAAGAAATGCGTGCATTTCTCAAGGGATTGGACATCAAACATGAGACCACAGCTTTGTATTGCCCAAAAGCCAATGGGTTAGTCGAGCGGGCAAACCGAATCATAAAGGAATATATCCAGTTAGCTGCCACTAATGGACACGATATTGAAGGGTCCCTTAGAAGGTGTCTGTGGGCATACCACACCTCCCCTAATAAGGTCACAGGCATTTCACCCTTTGTAGCATTGCGTGGAAGAGAACCCTGCACCAAGTTGAATCCTAGTAAGTTAAGTGGTGGTGAACCCAGGGTAGTAGATCAGGAGACAATGGCAGAAAAGGTCCAACTCCACCAAGACAATTACAAGCAGTGGTATGATGCTAAACATGGGGTGAAGGATTCCCAGTGGGAGGTAGGTGACCGGGTACAAGCGAGGAAAAACACCAAAGTGGGAGCCACCCAAAGCAATTACTACATGCCCTGTAAAATTGCTAAAGTGCTTAAGAATGTGGTTCAACTTGAGAATGGTCAATGGTGGAGCTTTGATAAAATTGTAGATGCACATGAGTAAGGTTCTGTATTCAGTCTTTCTGTCAAATGGATATAATGTACAATTACTGTCAAACCCTGTGGGTCCTATCCATTGTTCCGTGTCACCCCTATGGAAGGGAGATGTGTTGTAACTTTTATCTCCCAAATGGTATGTCCCGTCCACCCCTTCCCTTTTTCCCGTTGGTATCCCCTGATCTGAAGCTTGCAATGGAATGTTGGGGCACTCTTCAGGGAGGAGAGTGGATGGTTAATAAAAGGACTTACTTCCACTGATGTCTTTGTCATTGAGCATTTATAATTTCAACAATAAGCCTTTTACAACAGAACAAGGGAACCCTGAAGGTATGCCATAGGGACCTTGGGCATTATCATATTCTACAGAACAGTGGTCCCTATATGTGTACAGTAATATACAAGATCAATAATCATACACCTAATAAGTGATATGTCTTTTGTCCAGCCGGACAAGAATTTAATTTTTCATTAAGTTGGATTTCAAAGCTTATTTGAGAACAACGAAGCAGGTGGCCAAAAAGGGCAAAGCAAAAAATATGTCTGTGTACTTGTAGTCAGTTTAACAGACTAAATTGTATAAAACACACCATTGCATATACTCATTATTACATTAATGTTTTGCATATGGGGTTGTTGGTCGACGACGTTTCAATGCCTTTTTACATTTGTGGAATCATCATCAGGACAAGAAATAACAACATTGTTGTCTTGAGCAAGAATTAATAGCACTATGCCTTTTTGTTACATTTACTACACATGAGGTAATTACATTGGGAAAAAGGAAGGAGGAAAAACAGAAAATTGACATGAATAATAGGCATGTTACTTTTGAACTCATAATGATGCATGTAGTGATTATAAACGGCGAGTGAAAAGGTGTATTTTACTTCATAATTATGTATGAACTGATCACAAACGGCGAGTGAAGAGGTGATCGTCGCAGTGGTTACGTGATCATAAGCAGCGAGTGAAGAGGTTAAAAACACGGCGATTGTGGGGTGTGCGTTAAAAAAGGGGGAACACGTTGTGGAATTGAAGTAAAGACGGTACCAGCGTAGTAAACATGCCCGAGTGAAGGGAATGCCCGAAGAAGGCGAGATAATAAAAATAGGGGTTTCAATCAGTTCTTTATAATGCTCGCTGGACGCTAACGTGGCGTGCACACTATTATTCTCGTGAGGTAGAACGGTAAAATCAAGTGACAATTGAGCCCTCCGTGAAGTGAAATCAAGTAGTCAGATAAAGCGATCGGGTGCAGGTTCACGGGAAGGATTACAAAAGAAACCTACGTGCGTGGTTTCCGTGTGGCCGTGGTCTCACAAGTCCTTACGATAGACATTTATTGCATGAGCCTTCTGTGGAAAGGTTAAAATATTAGCAGTGGTTCCAAAATGCTGTTTTGGTAAATGGCGGGAAGTGAGGGAAAGGCTGGACTATACTGTTTACCTTGTGGAATGTAATTGTGGAGAAGGAATGAATCTCCAGAGCTTAGGCATGAACGTGAGCGCGGTCGCTCAATCCGTTAGGCTTCTAGCACAATGGCTGAATCTGGAGGGAGGGGAAGAAAAAGGGGGTGGTGACGCTGGGTTAGTCTACCAGGTAGAGATGGTTTAGATAATAATGGTGACAACGCTGGGAGAAGGGGCTAACTTACTTGCTGGATTCGGCAGCACTGTGGCAGTTACGGCGATCTAGTGTGTTGTGATTCCTGGTTCCTAGGACAGTCTATCTACCTCTTCGGTAGTGGAAAGCGTGAAAGACTCAACTTAGTGTCTAATGAGAAAGGGAGTGCCCGCGGCGGCCATTTTGAAGTGGTGAAGTAATCTAGAGTGAACGTGCAAGATCAGAGTGCACGGGACGCCGTGTGTGACTTTATAAGAATACATTCCTTACAGTATCAAAAAAGTAAAAAATAAATGCATTTTTACAAAGATTACAGCAGGGAGGTCCAGTCTTCAAGACGGTTTAGACCATTCCGAATACTGTTGGTTTTCAGGATCCAGTGGAGTTCTTCCTTGTTGAGCAGTTGTGATATGTCTGCTCCCCTGGGGGGCGGCTTGATGATTGTAACCACTGTCCAAAGGAGGTCTTTTTCACTGTGTCCTTTTGCTTAGAAATGTTCTACAAGGGGCGCATTTGCCGTTTTGCACTTGATCCTACTCTAGTGCTGTCCAATTCGGAGTTTTACCTTTTGGCTTGTTTGCCCTATATAGATAAGCATACAAGGACACAAAATGGCATACACCAGGTTTGTAGAGATACAGTTGGAAAAATATTTACGTTCAAATTTGATGTTGCCATATTCAAAAGTTTTGCCTTCAATAGTGGTGTCACAACATATACAATTCCACATTTAGTATGGCCTGTGAGTGGAGGAAGACCCCATGCATCATTTATTGTCGTTTTTAATGATTGCTGTGGAAGAGGTGCCCTTACTAGGTGGTCTTTGATGTTCTTGGCTCCTTTGAAAGCAAACATTGGCTTATCTAGTGTTAGCTAACCTGCGTTGAGAACTGGCCAGTGTTTTAGCACACTTTTTCTAATGGCATTAGATACTGGTGAAAATGTGGTGACACAAATGAGCCTGTCTTGTTCTTTCTTTTGTTTGGGCTCAAGAAGGGTTTCTCTTGGACAGTAACAAGCCCTTTTAAGGGATCTGCGCACCAGTTTTCACGGATAGACTCTGCTCCTCAGTTTTTTGCTAAGGGTATTTGCCTCAGTAAAGTAGTCATCTCTGAAATAGCAATTATGCCTGATGCGTAGAAATTGGGAAAAGTGCAGAAAATTGCGTAAGGCCCGTGGGTGGTGGCTGGTGTATTCTAACAGAGTATTACGCTCTGTTGGTTTACCATGCAACGAGGTGGCCAGACAGCCTTCAGTGTGCTTTATTTCTAAGTCAAGGAATGGGAGAGAATTCTTGTTAGTGGACAAAGTATACCTGAGACCTCCGCTGTTGTTGTTTAACCAATGTTGAAAACATGTGAGGTTGTCAAGGGAGTCAGTCCATAGTAAGAAGATGTCGTCAATATATCTTTTCCACAAGGCAATACCATTGAGGAAAGGATTAGACGTATCTAGGATTCTGCTGGTCTCCAGGAGGTCCATATACAGGATAGCCAGGTTAGGAGCAAAAATTGCTCCCATTGAAGTCCCCCTCACTTGGCCATAAAACTGTCCTTCGAAAAGAAAGACGTTTTTCGTCAGGCAAATTTCGAGTACTGGAGAATGAACATGGATGGAACGCTGTGCGGACGTGCGCGTGTTTCAAGTACCTTTTCGATGACACAGAGAGATTCATATTGTGGGATGTTAGTGTACAGTGATTTCACATCCAGCGTACACATGGAGCTCGATGTGGGATCAAATGGATAGTCTTCGATTAAGTTTATCATAGCCATACTATCTCTGATATAACATATGGTATCAGGGACAAATGGTTTGATAAAAAAATCTATATAAGGCCTAGTGGTTCTAGGACAGACCCACACCCTGAAACTATGGGGCGGCCTGGTGGTGATTGTGGGTTTTTATGGATTTTGGGGAGGCAGTAATTAACTGGGGTCCGTGGTGTTTTAGTATTAAGAAAATCGAACTCTTTTTTGGACAGAAAAACTGTGTCAAGTGCCTCTGTAGTGACCTTTGTGATCAATTCCTGAATTTCACGAGTAGGATTGCGTGGGAGTTTACAGTAGTGTTCACTGTTGTTAAGTTGTCGTAGCACTTCATTTTTATAGAGTTCAATGTCTTGGATTACTATGCCTCCTCCCTTGTCTGCAGGTTTTATAATTAAGGACTGGTTATTCTTAAGAGTGGTGATGGCATTTTTTTCGTCAAGAGTGATGCTGTACGGGATAAAGGACCTCTTATTTTCAAGACTGGATAGGGTCTTGAGAACCAACTTCTCAAAGGTAGGTATTTCAGGTGGGATCATTCCGGCCGTGGGGGTGAATTTGGATGGAGGCTTGAAGGGGGTATTGCAGTGTTTTGGTGTGGAAGGGTTGAGATTAAAGAAGCTCTGTAAGCGAACTTTCCTAAAAAATTCACAGAAGTTCTGTTTGCGCTTCCTGGAAGTTGGGACGTACTGTAGGGACAAAAGATAGTCCTCTACTAAGGAGTGACACTTCATTACTAGACAACGTGTGTTCAGTAAGGTTAAAGATTGGAAGGAGACCATTCTCTAAGTCATTGGTGGTGTCATTAGTAGTGTGGTCAGATATTGCTACCAACGGTAATGTTGGCGGCGTGTGAACCGTTCTTCAGGGTGGTTCGGTGGTTTGGACCATGTCTAGGCCTGTTTTCCCCTGCCCCTTGGTTGGCCCCGGCCTCCTTCTAAAAAATTACGGTTAGAAGGGCCTGGACTGTCACTTTGATCTGATTGTCCTGACGAGTCAGCTGAGCTGTCAGTAAATCATACGTACTGTTGTTTCCTATTGAACCTTCCCCAGGGTCTTTGGTGTTGTGGACCGTTATAGGGGCGGTTAGTATAATAGTCTTTGCCCAAATAGGGGTACGTTCTTTCCTGGTTAAAGTTTTTTATGTCTTTCCGTACTTTAACCGTTTTTTTATTCAGTTCAAATTTATGAAAATCTTCTATAGTCTTGCTTATTTGGTCAGAAAGTTTGCTGGTTTCTGAGCTGGTGTTATTGGCTTTAATCTGTTTCTCAAGATCTACTATTTCAGTACTCAATTTTTTAAGCTCTTCTGTAGCAATGTCAATTGCAAGCACCATCCAGTGCCGAGAACAAGTTGTACTAATGTAGCTGAAACCATTCAAATATTTAGGGTTATTGGTAAAGACCCCTGGCACACTGCGTACTTGTAGGCCCAATGGGATAGTGTTGGATTTCAGGTAATCAGTTAGTAGTCTAATCATTAAGAGTATTCAGACCTCCTTTTTCTTTAGTTTCTCTAAATCATCCACATGTGAGGTACTAGACCCAGATGGAGATTCCGCTGAGTCAGAAAGGAGAGACGGGCACCCTAAAATTTTATTAATGTATTCTAAATTGTAAAGTGGAGGGTGAGGTCAGACATGCCTAGAGGGTAAATATAGGGAGAGAGGACTTTTACAATGGGAGAAATAACAGGGGTAATACACACAATGGTGGACAAGGTGAACCCACTTGCAAGAAAGGGGCTGGGATTGCCTGAATCCCTTGCAATCCGGCAATTGCGCTAATTACTTTTATAACAGAACAAGGGAACCCTGAAGGTATGCCTTAGGGACCTTGGGCATTATCATATTCTACAGAACAGTGGACCCTATATGTGGACAGTAATATACAAGATCAATAATCATACACCTAATAAGTGATATGTCTTTTGTCCAGCCGGACAAGAATTTTATTTTTCATTAGGTTTGATTTCAAAGCTTATTTGAGAACAGTTAGATGTCAAGCGGGCACAGCCGTGACCCTCAACATACAAGACAAAACAACGAAGCAGGTGGCCAAAAAGGGCAAAGCAAAAAATATGTCTGTGTACTTGTAGTCAGTTTAACAGACTTAAATTGTATAAAACACACCATTGCATTTATCATTATTACATTGATGTTTTGCATATGGGGTTGTTGGTCGACGATATTTCGATGCCTTTTTACATTTGGGGCATCATCATCAGGACAAGAAATAACAACATTGTTGTCTTGCGCAAGAATTAATAGCACTATGCCTTTTTGTTACATTTACTACACATGAGGTAATTACATTGGGAAAAAAGGAAGGAGGAAAAACAGAAAATTGACATGAATAATAGGCATGTTATTTTTGACCTCATAATGATGCATGTAGTTATTATAAACGGCGAGTGAAAAGGTGTAAATTACTTCATAATTATGCATGAACTGATCACAAACGGAGAGTGAAGAGGTGATCGTCGCGGTGGTTACGTGATCATAAGCAGCGAGTGAAGAGGTTAAAAACGCGGCGATTGTGGGGTGTGCGTTAAAAAAGGGGGAAAACATTGTGGAATTGAAGTAGGGACGGTACCGGCGTAGTGAACATGCCTGAGTGCAGGGAATGCCCGAAGCAGGCGAGATAATAAAAAAAGGGGTTTCAATCGGTTCTTTATCATGCTCGCTGGACGCTAACGTGGCGTGCACACTATTATTCTCGTGAGGTAGAACGGTAAAATCAAGTGACAATTGAGCCCTCCGTGAAGTGAAATCAAGTAGTCAGATAAAGCGATCGGGTGCAGGTTCACGGGAAGGATTACAAAAGAAACCTACGTGCGTGGTTTCCGTGTGACCGTGGTCTCACAAGTCCTTACGCTAGACATTTATTGCATGAGCCTTCTGTGGAAAGGTTAAAATATTAGAAAGTGGTTCCAAAATGCCGTGTTGGTAAATGGCGGGAAGTGATGGAAAGGCTAGACTATACTGTTTACCTTGTGGGATGTAATTGTGGAGAAGGAATGAATCTCCAGAGCTTAGGCATGAACGTGAGCGCGGTCGCTCAATCCGTTAGGCTTTTAGCACAATGGCTGAATCTGGAGGGAGGGGAAGAAAAAGGGGGTGGTGACGCTGGGTTATTCTACCAGGTAGAGATGGTTTAGATAATAATGGTGACAACGCTGGGAGAAGGCGCTAACTTACTTGCTGGATTCGGCAGCACTGTGGCAGTTACGGCGATCTAGTGTGTTGTGATTCCGGGTTCCTAGGACAGTCTATCTACCTCTTCGGTAGTGGAAAGCGTGAAAGACTCAACTTAGTGTCTAATGAGAAAGGGAGTGCCCGCGGCGGCCATTTTGAAGTGGTGAAGTAATCTAGAGTGAACGAGCAAGATCAGAGTGCACGGGACGCCGTATGTGACTTTATAAGAATACATTCCTTACAGTATCAAAAAATTAAAAAATAAATGCATTTTTACAAAGATTACAGCAGGGAGGTCCAGTCTTCAAGACGGTTTAGACCATTCCGAATACTGTTGGTTTTCAGGATCCAGTGGAGTTCTTCCTTGTTGAGCAGTTGTGATATGTCTGCTCCCCTGGGGGGCGGCTTGATGATGGTAACCACTGTCCAAAGGAGGTCTTTTTCACTGTGTCCTTTTGCTTAGAAATGTTCTACAAGGGGCACATTTGCCGTTTTGCACTTGATCCTACTCCAGTGCTGTCCAATTCGGAGTTTTACCTTTTGGCTTGTTTGCCCTATATAGATAAGCATACAGGGACACAAAATGGCATACACCAGGTTTGTAGAGTTACAGTTGGAAAAATATTTACATTCAAATTTGATGTTGCGATATTCAAAAGTTTTTCCTTCAATAGTGGTGTCACAACATATACAATTCCACATTTAGTATGGCCTGTGAGTGGAGGAAGACCCCATGCATCATTTATAGTGGTTTTTAATGATTGCTGTGGAAGAGGTGCCCTTACTAGGTGGTCTTTGATGTTCTTGGCTCCTTTGAAAGCAAACATTGGCTTATCTAGTGTTAGCTAACCTGCGTTGAGAACTGGCCAGTGTATTAGCACACTTTTTCTAATGGCATTAGATACTGGTGAAAATGTGGTGACACAAATGAGCCTGTCTTGTTCTTTCTTTTGTTTGGGCTCAAGAAGGATTTCTCTTGGACAGTAACAAGCCCTTTTAAGGGATCTGCGCACCAGTTTTCACGGATAGACTCTGCTCCTCAGTTCTTTGCTAAGGGTATTTGCCTCAGTAAAGTAGTCATCTCTGAAATAGCAATTATGCCTGATGCGTAGAAATTGGGAAAAGTGCAGAAAATTGCGTAAGGCCCGTGGGTGGTGGCTGGTGTATTCTAACAGAGTATTACGCTCTGTTGGTTTACCATGCAACGAGGTGGCCAGACAGCCTTCAGTGTGCTTTATTTCTAAGTCAAGGAATGGGAGAGAATTCTTGTTAGTGGACAAAGTATACCTGAGACCTCCGCTGTTGTTGTTTAACCAATGTTGAAAACATGTGAGGTTGTCAAGGGAGTCAGTCCATAGTAAGAAGATGTCGTCAATATATCTTTTCCACAAGGCAATACCATTGACGAAAGGATTAGACGTATCTAGGATGCTGCTGGTCTCCAGGAGGTCCATATACAGGATAGCCAGGTTAGGAGCAAAAATTGCTCCCATTGAAGTACCCCTCACTTGGCCATAAAACTGTCCTTCGAAAAGAAAGAAGTTTTTCGTCAGGCAAATTTCGAGTAGCTGGAGAATGAACATGGATGGAACGCTGTGCAGACGTTCGCGTGTTTCAAGCACCTTTTCGATGACACAGAGAGATTCATACTGTGGGATGTTAGTGTACAGTGATTTCACATCCAGCGTACACATGGAGCTGGATGTGGGATCAAATGGATAGTCTTCGATTAAGTTTATCATAGCCATACTATCTCTGATATAACATATGGTATCAGGGACAAATGGTTTGATAAAAAAATCTATATAAGGCCTAGTGGTTCTACGACAGACCCACACCCTGAAACTATGGGGCGGCCTGGTGGTGATTGTGGGTTTTTATGGATTTTGGGGAGGCAGTAATTAACTGGGGTCCATGGTGTTTTAGTATTAAGAAAATCGAACTCTTTTTTGGACAGAAAACCTGTGTCAAGTGCCTCTGTAGTGACCTTTGTGATCAGATCTTGAATTTCACCAGTAGGATTGCGTGGGAGTTTACAGTAGTGTTCACTGTTGTTAAGTTGGCGTAGCACTTCATTTTTATAGAGTTCAATGTCTTGGATTACTATGCCTCCTCCCTTGTCTGCAGGTTTTATAATTAAGGACTGGTTATTCTTAAGAGTGGTGATGGCATTTTTTTCGTCAAGAGTGATGCTGTACGGGATAAAGGACCTCTTATTTTCAAGACTGGATAGGGTCTTGAGAACCAACTTCTCAAAGGTAGGTATTTCAGGTGGGATCATTCCGGCCGTGGGGGAGAATTTGGATGGAGGCTTGAAGGGGGTATTGCAGTGTTTTGGTGTGGAAGGGTTGAGATTAAAGAAGCTCTGTAAGCGAACTTTCCTAAAAAATCTCAGAAGTTCTGTTTGCGCTTCCTGGAAGTTGGGACGTACTGTAGGGACAAAAGATAGTCCTCTACTAAGGAGTGACACTTCATTACTAGACAACGTGTGTTCAGTAAGGTTAAAGATTGGAAGGAGACCATTCTCTAAGTCATTGGTGGTGTCATTAGTAGTGTGGTCAGATATTGCTACCAACGGTAATGTTGGCGGCGTGTGAACCGTTCTTCAGGGTGGTTCGGTGGTTTGGACCATGTCTAGGCCTGTTTTCCCCTGCCCCTTGGTTGGCCCCGGCCTCCTTCTAAAAAATTACGGTTAGAAGGGCCTGGACTGTCACTTTGATCTGATTGTCCTGACGAGTCAGCTGAGCTGTCAGTAAATCCTACGTACTGTTGTTTCCTATTGAACCTTACCCAGGGTCTTTGGTGTTGTGGACCGTTATAGGGGCGGTTAGTATAATAGTCTTTGGCCAAATAGGGGTACGTTCTTTCCTGGTTAAAGTTTTTTATGTCTTTCCGTACTTTAACCGTTTTTTTATTCAGTTCAAATTTATGAAAATGTTCTATAGTCTTGCTTATTTGGTCAGAAAGTTTGCTGGTTTCTGAGCTGGTGTTATTGGCTTTAATCTGTTTCTCAAGATCTACTATTTCAGTACTCAATTTTTGAAGCTCTTCTGTAGCAATGTCAATTGCAAGCACCATCCAGTGCCGAGAACAAGTTGTACTAATGTAGCTGAAACCATTCAAATATTTAGGGTTATTGGTAAAGACCCCTGGCACACTGCGTACTTGTAGGCCCAATGGGATAGTGTTGGATTTCAGGTAATCAGTTAGTAGTCTAATCATTAGGAGTATTCAGACCTCCTTTTTCTTTAGTTTCTCTAAATCATCCACATGTGAGGTACTAGACCCAGATGGAGATTCTGCTGAGTCAGAAAACAGAGACGGGCACCCTAAAATTTTATTAATGTATTCTAAATTGTAAAGTGGAGGGTGAGGTCAGACATGCCTAGAGGGTAAATATAGGGAGAGAGGACTTTTACAATGGGAGAAATAACAGGGGTAATACACACAACGGTGGACAAGGTGAACCCACTTGCAAGAAAGGGACTGGGATTGCCTGAATCCCTTGCAATCCGGCGATTGCGCTAATTACTTTTATAACAGAACAAGGGAACCCTGAAGGTATTTCTTAGGGACCTTGGGCATTATCATATTCTACAGAACAGTGGACCCTATATGTGGACAGTAATATACAAGATCAATAATCATACACCTAATAAGTGATATGTCTTTTGTCCAGCCGGACAAGAATTTTATTTTTCATTAAGTTGGATTTCAAAGCTTATTTGAGAACAGTTAGATGTCAAGCGGGCACAGCCATGACCCTCAACATACAAGACAAAACAACGAAGCTGGTGGCCAAAAAGGGCAAAGCAAAAAATATGTCTGTGTACTTGTAGTCAGTTTAACAGACTTAAATTGTATAAAAGACACCATTGCATTTACTCATTATTACATTGATGTTTTGCATATGGGGTTGTTGGTCGACGACATTTCGATGCCTTTTTACATTTGGGGCATCATCATCAGGACAAGAAATAACAACATTGTTGTCTTGCGCAAGAATTAATAGCACTATGCCTTTTTGTTACATTTACTACACATGAGGTAATTACATTGGGAAAAAAGGAAGGAGGAAAAACAGAAAATTGACATGAATAATAGGCATGTTATTTTTGACCTCATAATGATGCATGTAGTGATTATAAACGGCGAGTGAAAAGGTGTAAATTACTTCATAATTATGCATGAACTGATCACAAACGGAGAGTGAAGAGGTGATCGTCGCGGTGGTTACGTGATCATAAGCAGCGAGTGAAGAGGTTAAAAACGCGGCGATTGTGGGGTGTGCGTTAAAAAAGGGGGAAAACATTGTGGAATTGAAGTAGGGACGGTACCGGCGTAGTGAACCTGCCTGAGTGCAGGGAATGCCCGAAGCAGGCGAGATAATAAAAAAAGGGGTTTTAATCGGTTCTTTATCATGCTCGCTGGACGCTAAAGTGGCGTGCACACTATTATTCTCGTGAGGTAGAACAGTAAAATCAAGTGACAATTGAGCCCTCCGTGAAGTGAAATTAAGTAGTCAGATAAAGCGATCGGGTGCAGGTTCACTGGAAGGATTACAAAAGAAACCTACGTGCGTGGTTTCCGTGTGACCGTGGTCTCACAAGTCCTTACGCTAGACATTTATTGCATGAGCCTTCTGTGGAAAGGTTAAAATATTAGAAAGTGGTTCCAAAATGCCGTGTTGGTAAATGGCGGGAAGTGATGGAAAGGCTGGACTATACTGTTTACCTTGTGGGATGTAATTGTGGAGAAGGAATGAATCTCCAGAGCTTAGGCATGAACGTGAGCGCGGTCGCTCAATCCGTTAGGCTTCTAGCACAATGGCTGAATCTGGAGGGAGGGGAAGAAAAAGGGGGTGGTGACGCTGGGTTATTCTACCAGGTAGAGATGGTTTAGATAATAATGGTGACAACGCTGGGAGAAGGGGCTAACTTACTTGCTGGATTCGGTAGCACTGTGGCAGTTACGGCGATCTAGTGTGTTGTCATTCCTGGTTTCTAGGACAGTCTATCTACCTCTTCGGTAGTGGAAAGCGTGAAAGACTCAACTTAGTGTCTAATGAGAAACAGAGTGCCCGCGGCGGCCATTTTGAAGTGGTGAAGTAATCTAGAGTGAACGAGCAAGATCAGAGTGCACGGGACGCCGTATGTGACTTTATAAGAATACATTCCTTACAGTATCAAAAAATTAAAAAATAAATGCATTTTTACAAAGATTACAGCAGGGAGGTCCAGTCTTCAAGACGGTTTAGACCATTCCGAATACTGTTGGTTTTCAGGATCCAGTGGAGTTCTTCCTTGTTGAGCAGTTGTGATATGTCTGCTCCCCTGGGGGGCGGCTTGATGATGGTAACCACTGTCCAAAGGAGGTCTTTTTCACTGTGTCCTTTTGCTTAGAAATGTTCTACAAGGGGCGCATTTGCCGTTTTGCACTTGATCCTACTCCAGTGCTGTCCAATTCGGAGTTTTACCTTTTGGCTTGTTTGCCCTATATAGATAAGCATACAGGGACACAAAATGGCATACACAAGGTTTGTAGAGTTACAGTTGGAAAAATATTTACGTTCAAATTTGATGTTGCCATATTCAAAAGTTTTGCCTTCAATAGTGGTGTCACAACATATACAATTCCACATTTAGTATGGCCTGTGAGTGGAGGAAGACCCCATGCATCATTTATAGTGGTTTTCAATGATTGCTGTGGAAGAGGTGCCCTTACTAGGTGGTCTTTGATGTTCTTGGCTCCTTTGAAAGCAAACATTGGCTTATCTAGTGTTAGCAAACCTGCGTTGAGAACTGGCCAGTGTTTTAGCACACTTTTTCTAATGGCATTAGATACTGGTGAAAATGTGGTGACACAAATGAGCCTGTCTTGTTCTTTCTTTTGTTTGGGCTCAAGAAGGGTTTCTCTTGGACAGTAACAAGCCCTTTTAAGGGATCTGCGCACCAGTTTTCACGGATAGACTCTGCTCCTCAGTTTTTTGCTAAGGGTATTTGCCTCAGTAAAGTAGTCATCTCTGAAATAGCAATTACGCCTGATGCGTAGAAATTGGGAAAAGTGCAGAAAATTGCGTAAAGCCCGTGGGTGGTGGCTGGTGTATTCTAACAGAGTATTACGCTCTGTTGGTTTACCATGCAACGAGGTGGCCAGACAGCCTTCAGTGTGCTTTATTTCTAAGTCAAGGAATGGGAGAGAATTCTTGTTAGTGGACAAAGTATACCTGAGACCTCCGCTGTTGTTGTTTAACCAATGTTGAAAACATGTGAAGTTGTCAAGGGAGTCAGTCCATAGTAAGAAGATGTTGTCAATATATCTTTTCCACAAGGCAATACCATTGAGGAAAGGATTAGACGTATCTAGGATGCTGCTGGTATCCAGGAGGTCCATATACAGGATAGACAGGTTAGGAGCAAAAATTGCTCCAATTGAAGTACCCCTCACTTGGCCATAAAACTGTTCTTCGAAAAGAAAGAAGTTTTTCGTCAGGCAAATTTCGAGTAGCTGGAGAATGAACATGGATGGAACGCTGTGCGGACGTGCGCGTGTTTCAAGTACCTTTTCGATGACACTGAGAGATTCATATTGTGGGATGTTAGTGTACAGTGATTTCACATCCAACGTACACATGGTGCTGGATGTGGGATCAAATGGATAGTCTTCGATTAAGTTTATCATAGCCATACTATCTCTGATATAACATATGGTATCAGGGACAAATGGTTTGATAAAAAAATCTATATAAGGCCTAGTGGTTCTAGGACAGACCCACACCCTGAAACTATGGGGCGGCCTGGTGGTGATTGTGGGTTTTTATGGATTTTGGGGAGGCAGTAATTAACTGGGGTCCGTGGTGTTTTAGTATTAAGAAAATCGAACTCTTTTTTGGACAGAAAACCTGTGTCAAGTGCCTCTGTAGTGACCTTTGTGATCAGATCTTGAATTTCACCAGTAGGATTGCGTGGGAGTTTACAGTAGTGTTCACTGTTGTTAAGTTGGCGTAGCACTTCATTTTTATAGAGTTCAATGTCTTGGATTACTATGCCTCCTCCCTTGTCTGCAGGTTTTATAATTAAGGACTGGTTATTCTTAAGAGTGGTGATGGCATTTTTTTCGTCAAGAGTGATGCTGTACGGGATAAAGGACCTCTTATTTTCAAGACTGGATAGGGTCTTGAGAACCAACTTCTCAAAGGTAGGTATTTCAGGTGGGATCATTCCGGCCGTGGGGGAGAATTTGGATGGAGGCTTGAAGGGGGTATTGCAGTGTTTCGGTGTGGAAGGGTTGAGATTAAAGAAGCTCTGTAAGCAAACTTTCCTAAAAAATCTCAGAAGTTCTGTTTGCGCTTCCTGGAAGTTGGGACGTACTGTAGGGACAAAAGATAGTCCTCTACTAAGGAGTGACACTTCATTACTAGACAACGTGTGTTCAGTAAGGTTAAAGATTGGAAGGAGACCATTCTCTAAGTCATTGGTGGTGTCATTAGTAGTGTGGTCAGATATTGCTACCAACGGTAATGTTGGCAGCGTGTGAACCGTTCTTCAGGGTGGTTCGGTGGTTTGGACCATGTCTAGGCCTGTTTTCCCCTGCCCCTTGGTTGGCCCCGGCCTCCTTCTAAAAAATTACGGTTGAAAGGGCCTGGACTGTCACTTTGATCTGATTGTCCTGACAAGTCAGCTGAGCTGTCAGTAAATCCTACGTACTGTTGTTTCCTATTGAACCTTCCCCCGGGTCTTTGGTGTTGTGGACCTTTATAGGGGCGGTTAGTATAATAGTCTTTGGCCAAATAGGGGTACGTTTTTTCCTGGTTAAAGTTTTTTATGTCTTTCCGTACTTTAACCGTTTTTTTATTCAGTTCAAATTCATGAAAATCTTCTATAGTCTTGCTTATTTGGTCAAGAAGTTTGCTGGTTTCTGAGCTGGTGTTATTGGCTTTAATCTGTTTCTCAAGATCTACTATTTCAGTACTCAATTTTTCAAGCTCTTCTGTAGCAATGTCAATTGCAAGCATCTTCCAGTGCCGAGAACAAGTTGTACTAATGTAGCTGAAACCATTCAAATATTTAGAGTTATTGGTAAAGACCCCTGGCACACTGCGTACTTGTAGGCCCAATGGGATAGTGTTTGATTTCAGGTAATCAGTTAGTAGTCTAATCATTAAGAGTATTCGGACCTCCTTTTTCTTTAGTTTCTCTAAATCATCCACATGTGAGGTACTAGACCCAGATGGAGATTCTGCTGAGTCAGAAAGGAGAGACGTGCACCCTAAAATTTTATTAATGTATTCTAAATTGTAAAGTGGAGGGTGAGGATCAGACATGCCTGGAGGGTAAATATAGGGAGAGAGGACTTTTACAATGGGGGAAATAACAGGGGTAATACACACAACGGTGGACAAGGTGAACTCACTTGCAAGAAAGGGGCTGGGATTGCCTGAATCCCTTGCAATCCGGCGATTGCGCTAATTACTTTTATAACAGAACAAGGGAACCCTGAAGGTATGCCATAGGGACCTTGAACATTATCATATTCTACAGAACAGTGGACCCTATATGTGGACAGTAATATACAAGATCAATAATCATACACCTAATAAGTGATATGTCTTTTGTCCAGCCGGACAAGAATTTTATTTTTCATTAAGTTGGATTTCAAAGCTTATTTGAGAACAGTTAGATGTCAAGCGGGCACAGCCGTGACCCTCAACATACAAGACAAAACAACGAAGCAGGTGGCCAAAAAGGGCAAAGCAAAAAATATGTCTGTGTAATTGTAGTCAGTTTAACAGACTTAAATTGTATGAAACACACCATTGCATGTACTCATTATTACATTAATGTTTTGCATATGGGGTTGTTGGTCGATGACATTTCGATGCCTTTTTACATTTGGGGCATCATCAACAGGACAAGAAATAACAACATTGTTGTCTTGAGCAAGAATTAATAGCACTATGCCTTTTTGTTACATTTACTACACATGAGGTAATTACATTGGGAAAAAAGGAAGGAGGAAAAACAGAAAATTGACATGAATAATAGGCATGTTACTTTTGACCTCATAATGATGCATGTAGTGATTATACACGGCGAGTGAAAAGGTGTATTTTACTTCATAATTATGCATGAACTGATCACAAACGGCGAGTGAAGCGGTGATCGTCGCGGTGGTTACGTGATCATAAGCAGCGAGTGAAGAGGTTAAAAACGCGGCGATTGTGGGGTGTGCGTTAAAAAAGGGGGAAAACATTGTGGAATTGAAGTAAGGACGGTACCGGCATAGTGAACATGCCAGAGTGAAGGGAATGCCCGAAGCAGACGAGATAATTAAAAAAGGGGTTTCAATCGGTTCTTTATCATGCTCGCTGGACGCTAACGTGGCGTGCACACTATTATTCTCGTGAGGTAGAACAGTAAAATCAAGTGACAATTGAGCCCTCCGTGAAGTGAAATCAAGTAGTCAGATAAAGCGATCGGGTGCAGGTTCACGGGAAGGATTACAAAAGAAACCTACGTGCGTGGTTTCCGTGTGACCGTGGTCTCACAAGTCCTTACGCTAGACATTTATTACATGAGCCTTCTGTGGAAAGGTTAAAATATTAGAAAGTGGTTCCAAAATGCTGTGTTGGTAAATGGCGGGAAGTGATGGAAACGCTGGACTATACTGTTTACCTTGTGGGATGTAATTGTGAAGAAGGAATGAATCTCCAGAGCTTAGGCATGAACGTGAGCGCGGTCGCTCAATCCGTTAGGCTTCTAGCACAATGGCTGAATCTGGAGGGAGGGGAAGAAAAAGGGGGTGGTGACGCTGGGTTATTCTACCAGGTAGAGATGGTTTATATAATAATGGTGATAAAGCTGGGAGAAGGGGCTAACTTACTTGCTGGATTTGGCAGCACTGTGGCAGTTACGGCGATCTAGTGTGTTGTGATTCCTGGTTCCTAGGACAGTCTATCTACCTCTTCGGTAGTGGAAAGCGTGAAAGACTCAACTTAGTGTCTAATGAGAAAGGGAGTGCCCGCAGCGGCCATTTTGAAGTGGTGAAGTAATCTAGAGTGAACGAGCAAGATCAGAGTGCACGGGATGCCGTATGTGACTTTATAAGAATACATTCCTTACAGTATCAAAAAATAAAAAAATAAATGCATTTTTACAAATATTACAGCAGGGAGGTCCAGTCTTCAAGACGGTTTAGACCATTCCGAATACTGTTGGTTTTCAGGATCCAGTGGAGTTCTTCCTTGTTGAGCAGTAGTGATATGTCTGCTCCCCTGGGGGGCGGCTTGATGATGGTAACCACTGTCCAAAGGAGGTCTTTTTCACTGTGTCCTTTTGCTTAGAAATGTTCTACAAGGGGCGCATTTGCAGTTTTGCACTTGATCCTACTCCAGTGCTGTCCAATTCGGAGTTTTACCTTTTGGCTTGTTTGCCCTATATAGATAAGCATACAGGGACAAAAAATGGCATACACCAGGTTTGTAGAGTTACAGTTGGAAAAATGTTTACGTTCAAATTTGATGTTGCCATATTCAAAATTGTTGCCTTCAATAGTGGTATCACAACATATACAATTCCACATTTAGTATGGCCTGTGAGTGGAGGAAGACCCCATGCATCATTTATAGTGGTTTTCAATGATTGCTGTGGAAGAGGTGCCCTTACTAGGTGGTCTTTGATGTTCTTGGCTCCTTTGAAAGCAAACATTGGCTTATCTAGTGTTAGCTGACCTGCGTTGAGAACAGGCCAGTGTTTTAGCACACTTTTTCTAATGGCATTAGATACTGGTGAAAATGTGGTGACACAAATGAGCCTGTCTTGTTCTTTCTTTTGTTTGGGCTCAAGAAGGGTTTCTCTTGGACAGTAACAAGCCCTTTTAAGGGATCTGCGCACCAGTTTTCACGGGTAGACTCTGCTCCTCAGTTTTTTGCTAAGGGTTTTTGCCTCAGTAAAGTAGTCATCTCTGAAATAGCAAATACGCCTGATGCGTAGAAATTGGGAAAAGTGCAGAGAATTGCGTAAGGCCCGTGGGTGGAGGCTGGTGTATTCTAACAGAGTATTACGCTCTGTTGGTTTACCATGCAACGAGGTGGCCAGACGGCCTTCAGTGTGCTTTATTTCTAAGTCAAGGAATGGGAGAGAATCCTTGTTAGTGGACAAAGTATACCTGAGACCTCCGCTGTTGTTGTTTAACCAATGTTGAAAACATGTGAGGTTGTCAAGCGAGTCAGTCCATAGTAAGAAGATGTCGTCAATATATCTTTTCCACAAGGCAATACCATTGAGGAAAGGATTAGACGTATCTAGGATGCTGCTGGTCTCCAGGTGGTCCATATACAGGATAGCCAGGTTAGGAGCAAAAATTGCTCCCATTGAAGTACCCCTCACTTGGCCATAAAACTGTCCTTCGAAAAGAAAGAAGTTTTTCGTCAGGCAAATTTCGAGTAGCTGGAGAATGACCATGGATGGAACGCTGTGCGGGCGTGCGCGTGTTTCAAGTACCTTTTCGATGACACAGAGAGATTCATATTGCGTGATGTTAGTGTACAGTGATTTCACATCCAGCGTACACATGGTGCTGGATGTGGGATCAAATGGATAGTCTTCGATTACGTTTATCATAGCCATACTATCTCTGATATAACATATGGTATCAGGGACAAATGGTTTGATAAAAAAATCTATATAATGGCCTAGTGGTTCTAGGACAGACCCACACTCTGAAACTATGGGGCGGCCTGGTGGTGATTGTGGGTTTTTATGGATTTTGGGGAGGCAGTAATTAACTGGGGTCGATGGTGTTTTAGTATTAAGAAAATCGAACTCTTTTTTGGACAGAAAACCTGTGTCAAGTGCCTCTGTAGTGACCTTTGTGATCAGATCTTGAATTTCACCAGTAGGATTGCGTGGGAGTTTTCAGTAGTGTTCACTGTTGTTAAGTTGGCGTAGCACTTCCTTTTTATAGAGTTCAATGTCTTGGATTACTATGCCTCCTCCCTTGTCTGCAGGTTTTATAATTAAGGACTGGTTATTCTTAAGAGTGGTGATGGCATTTTTTTCGTCAAGAGTGATGCTGTACGGGATAAAGGTCCTCTTATTTTCAAGACTGGATAGGGTCTTGAGAACCAACTTCTCAAAGGTAGGTATTTCAGGTGGGATCATTCCGGGCGTGGGGGAGAATTTGGATGGAGGCTTGAAGGGGGTATTGCAGTGTTTCGGTGTGGAAGGGTTGAGATTAAAGAAGCTCTGTAAGCGAACTTTCCTAATAATTCTCAGAAGTTCTGTTTGCGCTTCCTGGAAGTTGGGACGTACTGTAGGGACAAAAGATAGTCCTCTACTAAGGAGTGACACTTCATTACTAGACAACGTGTGTTCAGTAAGGTTAAAGTTTGGAAGGAGACCATTCTCTAAGTCATTGGTGGTGTCATTAGTAGTGTGGTCAGATATTGCTACCAACGGTAATGTTGGCAGCGTGTGAACCGTTCTTCAGGGTGGTTCGGTGGTTTGGACCATGTCTAGGCCTGTTTTCCCCTGCCCCTTGGTTGGCCCCGGCCTCCTTCTAAAAAATTACGGTTGAAAGGGCCTGGACTGTCACTTTGATCTGATTGTCCTGACGAGTCAGCTGAGCTGTCAGTAAATCCTACGTACTGTTGTTTCCTATTGAACCTTCCCCCGGGTCTTTGGTGTTGTGGACCGTTATAGGGGCGGTTAGTATAATAGTCTTTGGCCAAATAGGGGTACGTTTTTTCCTGGTTAAAGTTTTTTATGTCTTTCCGTACTTTAACCGTTTTTTTATTCAGTTCAAATTCATGAAAATCTTCTATAGTCTTGCTTATTTGGTCAAGAAGTTTGCTGGTTTCTGAGCTGGTGTTATTGGCTTTAATCTGTTTCTCAAGATCTACTATTTCAGTACTCAATTTTTCAAGCTCTTCTGTAGCAATGTCAATTGCAAGCATCTTCCAGTGCCGAGAACAAGTTGTACTAATGTAGCTGAAACCATTCAAATATTTAGAGTTATTGGTAAAGACCCCTGGCACACTGCGTACTTGTAGGCCCAATGGGATAGTGTTGGATTTCAGGTAATCAGTTAGTAGTCTAATCATTAAGAGTATTCGGACCTCCTTTTTCTTTAGTTTCTCTAAATCATCCACATGTGAGGTACTAGACCCAGATGGAGATTCTGCTGAGTCGACAAGGAGAGACGTGCACCCTAAAATTTTATTAATGTATTCTAAATTGTAAAGTGGAGGGTGAGGATCAGACATGCCTGGAGGGTAAATATAGGGAGAGAGGACTTTTACAATGGGGGAAATAACAGGGGTAATACACACAACGGTGGACAAGGTGAACTCACTTGCAAGAAAGGGGCTGGGATTGCCTGAATCCCTTGCAATCCGGCGATTGCGCTAATTACTTTTATAACAGAACAAGGGAACCCTGAAGGTATGCCATAGGGACCTTGAACATTATCATATTCTACAGAACAGTGGACCCTATATGTGGACAGTAATATACAAGATCAATAATCATACACCTAATAAGTGATATGTCTTTTGTCCAGCCGGACAAGAATTTTATTTTTCATTAAGTTGGATTTCAAAGCTTATTTGAGAACAGTTAGATGTCAAGCGGGCACAGCCGTGACCCTCAACATACAAGACAAAACAACGAAGCAGGTGGCCAAAAAGGGCAAAGCAAAAAATATGTCTGTGTAATTGTAGTCAGTTTAACAGACTTAAATTGTATGAAACACACCATTGCATGTACTCATTATTACATTAATGTTTTGCATATGGGGTTGTTGGTCGACGACATTTCGATGCCTTTTTACATTTGGGGCATCATCAACAGGACAAGAAATAACAACATTGTTGTCTTGAGCAAGAATTAATAGCACTATGCCTTTTTGTTACATTTACTACACATGAGGTAATTACATTGGGAAAAAAGGAAGGAGGAAAAACAGAAAATTGACATGAATAATAGGCATGTTACTTTTGACCTCATAATGATGCATGTAGTGATTATACACGGCGAGTGAAAAGGTGTATTTTACTTCATAATTATGCATGAACTGATCACAAACGGCGAGTGAAGCGGTGATCGTCGCGGTGGTTACGTGATCATAAGCAGCGAGTGAAGAGGTTAAAAACGCGGCGATTGTGGGGTGTGCGTTAAAAAAGGGGGAAAACATTGTGGAATTGAAGTAAGGACGGTACCGGCATAGTGAACATGCCAGAGTGAAGGGAATGCCCGAAGCAGACGAGATAATTAAAAAAGGGGTTTCAATCGGTTCTTTATCATGCTCGCTGGACGCTAACGTGGCGTGCACACTATTATTCTCGTGAGGTAGAACGGTAAAATCAAGTGACAATTGAGCCCTCCGTGTAGTGAAATCAAGTAGTCAGATAAAGCGATCGGGTGCAGGTTCACGGGAAGAATTACAAAAGAAACGTACGTGCGTGGTTTCCGTGTGACCGTGGTCTCACAAGTCCTTACGATAGACATTTATTGCATGAGCCTTCTGTGGAAAGGTTAAAATATTAGAAAGTGGTTCCAAAATGCTGTGTTGGTAAATGGCGGGAAGTGATGGAAAGGCTGGACTATACTGTTTACCTTGTGGGATGTAATTGTGGAGAAGGAATGAATCTCCAGATCTTAGGCATGAACGTGAGCGCGGTCGCTCAATCCGTTAGGCTTCTAGCACAATGGCTGAATCTGGAGTGAGGGGAAGAAAAAGGGGGTGAAGACGCTGGGTTAGTCTACCAGGTAGAGATGGTTTAAATAATAATGGTGACAACGCTGGGAGAAGGAGCTAACTTACTTGCTGGATTCGGCAGCACTGTGGCAGTTACGGCGATCTAGTGTGCTGTGATTCCTGGTTCCTATGACAGTCTATCTACCTCTTTGGTAGTGGAAAGCGTGAAAGACTCAACTTAAGGTCTAATGAGAAAGGGAGTGCCCACGGCGGCCATTTTGAAGTGGTGAAGTAATCTAGAGTGAACGTGCAAGATCAGAGTGCACGGGACGCCTTATGTGACTTTATAAGAATACATTCCTTACAGTATCAAAAAATTAAAAAATAAATGCATTTTTACAAAGATTACAGCAGTGAGGTCCAGTCTTCAAGACGGTTTAGACCATTCCGAATACTGTTGGTTTTCAGGATCCAGTGGAGTTCTTCCTTGTTGAGCAGTTGTGATATGTCTGCTCCCCTGGGGGGCGGCTTGATGATGGTAACCACTGTCCAAAGGAGGTCTTTTTCACTGTGTCCTTTTGCTTAGAAATGTTCTACAAGGGGCGCATTTGCCGTTTTGCACTTGATCCTACTCCAGTGCTGTCCAATTCGGAGTTTTACCTTTTGGCTTGTTTGCCCTATATAGATAAGCATACAGGGACACAAAATGGCCTACACCAGGTTTGTAGAGTTACAGTTGGAAAAATATTTACGTTCAAATTTGATGTTGCCATACTCAAAAGTTTTGCCTTCAATAGTGGTGTCAAAACATATACAGTTTCATCATTCAGTATGGCCTGTAAGTGGAGGAAGACCCCGTGCATCATTTATAGTGGTTTTCAATGATTGCTGTGGAAGAGCTGCCCTTACTAGGTAGTCTTTGATGTTCTTGGCTCTTTTGAAAGCAAACATTGGCTTATCTAGTGTTAGCTGACCTGCGTTGAGAACTGGCCAGTGTTTTAGCACACTTTTTCTAATGGCATTAGATGCTGGTGAAAATGTGGTGACACAGATGAGCCTGTCTTGCTCTTTCTTTTGTTTGGGCTCAAGAAGGGTTTCTCTTGGACAGTACCAAGCCCTTTAAGGGATCTGCGCACCAGTTTTGCGGGTAGCCTCTGCTCCTCAGTTTTTTGCTAAGTGTTTTTGCCTCAGTAAAGTAGTCATCTCTGAAACAGCAATTACGCCTGATGCGTAGAAATTGGGAAAAGGGCAGAGAATCGCTTAAGGCCCGTGGGTGGTGGCTGCTGTATTCTAACAGAGTATTACGCTCAGTTGGTTTACGATGCATCAAGGGGGTCAGACGGCCTTCAGTGTGCTTTATTTCTAAGTCAAGGAATGGGATAGAATCCTTGTTAGTGGACAAAGTATACATGGGACCTCCGGTGTTGTTGTTTAACCAATGTTGAAAACATGTGAGGTTGTCAAGGGAGTCAGTCCATAGTAAGAAGATGTTGTCAATATATCTTTTCCACAAGGCAATGCCATTGAGGAAAGGATTAGACGTATCTAGGATGCTGCTGGTCTCCAGGTGGACCATATACAGGATAGCCAGGTTAGGAGCAAAAATTGCTCCCATTGAAGTACCCCTCACTTGGCCATAAAACTGTCCTTCGAAAAGAAGAAGTTTTTCGTCAAGCAAATTTCGAGTAGCTGGAGAATGAACATGGATGGAACGCTGTGCGGGCGTGCGCGTGTTTCAAGTACCTTTTCGATGACACAGAGAGATTTATATTGCGGGATGTTAGTGTACAGTGATTCCACATCCTGCGTACACATGGTGCTGGATGTGGGATCAAACGGATAGTCTTCGATTAAGTTTATCATAGCCATACTATCTCTGATATAACATATGGTATCAGGGACATATGGTTTGATAAAAAAATCTATATAATGGCCTAGTGGTTCTAGGACAGAGCCACGCCCTGAAACTATGGGGCGGCCTGGTGGTGATTGTGAATTTTTATGGATTTTGGGGAGGCAGTAAATAACTGGGGTCTGTGGTGATTTAGTATTAAGAAAATCGAACTCTTTTTTGGACAGAAAACCTGTGTCAAGTGCCTCTGTAGTGACTTTTGTGATCAGATCTTGAATTTCACCAGTAGGATTGCATGGGAGTTTACAGTAGTGTTCACTGTTGTTAAGTTGGCGTAGCACTTCATTTTTATTAAGTTCAATGTCTTGGATTACTATGCCCCCTCCCTTGTCTGCAGGTTTTATAATTAAGGACTGGTTATTCTTAAGAGTGGTGATGGCATTTTTTTCGTCAAGAGTGATGTTGTACGGGATAAAGGACCTCTTATTTTCAAGACTGGATAGGTCCTTGAGAACCAACTTCTCAAAGGTGGGTATTTCAGGTGGGATCATTCCGGCCGTGGGGGAGAATTTGGATGGAGGCTTGAAGGGGGTATTGCAGTGTTTCGGTGTGAAAGGGTTGAGATTACAAAGCTTGTAAGCGAACTTTCCTAAAAAATCTCAAAAGTTCTGTTTGCGCTTCCTGGAAGTTGGGACGTACTGTAGGGACAAAGGATAGCCCTCTACTAAGGAGTGACACTTCATTACTAGACAGCGTGTGTTTAGTAAGGTTAAAGATTGGAAGGAGACCATTCTCCAAGTCATTGGTGATGTCATTAGTAGTGTGGTCAGATATTGCTTCCATCGGTAGTGTTGGCGGCATGTGAACCGTTCTCCGGGGGGGTTCGGTGGTTTGGACCATGTCTGGGCCTGTTTTCCCCTGCCCCTTGGTTGGCCCCAGCCTCCTTCTAAAAAATTACGGTTGGAAGGGCCTGGACTGTCACTTTGATCTGATTGTCCTGACTAGTCAGCTGAGCTGTCAGTAAATCCTACGTACTGTTGTTTCCTATTGAACCTTCCCCAGGGTCTTTGGTGTTGTGGACCGTTATATGGGGCGGTTAGTATAATAGGTTTTGGCCAAATAGGGGTACGTCACTGTACACTAACATCCCGCAATGTGAATCTCTCCGTGTCATCGAAAAGGTACATGAAACACGCGCACGTCTGCACAGCGTTCCATCCATGTTCATTCTCCAGCTACTCGAAATTTGCCTGACGAAAAACTTCTTTCTTTTCGAAGGACAGTTTTATGGCCATGTGAGGGGTACTTCAATGGGAGCAATTTTTGCTCCTAACCTGGCTATCCTGTATATGGACCACCTGGAGACCAGCAGCATCCTAGATACGTCTAATCCTTTCCTCAATGGCATTGCCTTGTGGAAAAGATATATTGACGACATCTTCTTACTATGGACTGACTCCCTTGACAACCTCACATGTTTTCAACATTGGTTAAACAACAACAGCGGAGGTCTCAGGTACACTTTGTCCACTAACAAGGATTCTATCCCATTCCTTGACTTAGAAATAAAGCACACTGAAGGTCGTCTGACCACCTTGTTGCATGGTAAACCAACAGAGCGTAATACTCTGTTAGAATACACCAGCCACCGCCCACAGGCCTTACGCGATTCTCTGCTCTTTTCCCAATTTCTACACATCAGGCGTAATTGCTATTTCAGAGATGACTATTTTACTGAGGCAAAAACCCTTAGCAAAAAACTGAGGAGCAGAGGCTACCCGCGAAAACTGGTGCGCAGATCCCTTAAAAGGGCTTGGTACTGTCCAAGAGAAACCCTTCTTGAGCCCAAACAAAAGAAAGAACAAGACAGGCTCATTTGTGTCACCACATTTTCACCAGTATCTAATGCCATTAGAAAAAGTGTGCTAAAACACTGGCCAGTTCTCAACGCAGGCCAGCTAACACTAGATAAGCCAATGTTTGTTTTCAAAAGAGCCAAGAACATCAAAGACCACCTAATAAAGGCAGATCTTCCACAGCAATCACTGAAAAACACTATAAATGATGCATGGGGTCTTCCTCCACTCACAGGCAATACTAAATGTGGAAATTGTATATGTTGTGACACCACTATTGAAGGCAAAACTTTTGAATATGGCAACATCAAATTTGAACGTAAATATTTTTCCAACTGTAACTCTACAAACCTGGTGTAGGCCATTTTGTGTCCCTGTATGCTTATCGATATAGGGCAAACAAGCCAAAAGGTAAAACTCCGAATTGGACAGAACCGGAGTAGGATCAAGTGCAAAACGGCAAATGCGCCCCTTGTAGAACATTTCTCAGCAAAAGGACACAGTGAAAAAGACCTCCTTTGGACAGTGGTTACCATCATCAAACCGCCCCCCAGGGTTGAAGACATATCACAACTGCTCAACAAGGAAGAACTCCACTGGATCCTGAAAACCAACAGTATTCGGAATGGCCTAAACCGTCTTGAAGACTGGACCTCCCTGCTGTAATCTTTGTAAAAATGCATTTATTTTTTTATTTTTTGATACTGTAAGGAATGTATTCTTATAAAGTAACATATGCCGTCCCCTTCACCACTTCAAAATGGCCACCGCGGGCACTCCCTTTCTCATTCGACACTAGGTTGAGTCCTTTCACGCTTTCCACTACCGAAGAGGTAGATAGACTGTCCTGGGAACCAGGAATCACAGCACAACAGATCGCCGTAACTGCCACAGTGCCGCTGAATCCAGCAAGTTAGTTAGCCCCTTCTCACAGCATTGTCACAATGGTTATCTAAACCATCTCTACCTGGTAGACTAACCCAGCGTCACCACCCCCTTTTTCTTCCCCTCCCTTCAGATTCAGCCATTGTGCTAGAAGCCTAACGGATTGAGCGACCGCGCTCACGTTCATGCCTAAGCTCTGGAGATTCATTCCTTCTCCGCAATTACATCCCACAAGGTAAACAGTATAGTCCAGCCTTTCCCTCATTTCCCGCCATTTACCAACACAGCATTTTGGAACCACTTTCAAATATTTTAACCTTTCCACAGAAGGCTCATGCAATAAATGTCTATCGTAAGGACTTGTGTGACCATGGCCACACGGAAACCATGCACGTAGTTTTCTTTTGTAATCCTTCCCGTGAACCTGCACCCGATCGCTTTATCTGACTACTTGATTTCACATCACGGAGGGCTCAATTGTCATTTGATTTTACCGTTCTACCTCACGAGAATAATAGTGTGCACGCCACGTTAGCGTCCAGCGAGCATGATAAAGAACTAATTGAAACCCCTTTTGTAATTATCTCGCCTGCTTCGGGCATTCCCTTCACTCGAGCATGTTCACTATGCCGGTACCGTCCTTACTTCAATTCCACAACGTTTTCCCCATTTTTTAATGCACACTCCACAATCGCCGTGTTTTTAACCTCTTCACTCGCTGCTTATGATCACGTAACCACCGCGACGATCACCTCTTCACTCGCCGTTTGGGATCAGTTCATGCATAATTATGAAGTAAAATACACCTTTTCACTCGCCGTTTATATTCACTACATGCATCATTATGAGGTCAAAAGTAACATGCCTATTATTCATGTCAATTTTCTGTTTTTCCTCCTTCCTTTTTTCCCAATGTAATTACCTGTGTAGTAAATGTAACAAAAAGGCATAGTGCTATTAATTCTTGCGCAAGACAACAATGTTGTTATTTCTTGTCCTGATGATGATGCCCCAAATGTAAAAAGGTATCTAAACGTCGTCGACCAACAACCCCATATGCAAAACACTAATGTAATAATGAGTAAATGCAATGGTGTGTTTTATACAATTTAAGTCTGTTAAACTGACTACAAGTACACAGACATATTTTTTGCTTTGCCCTTTTTGGCCACTTGCTTCGTTGTTTTGTCTTGTATGTTGAGGGTCACGGCTGTGCCCGCTTGACATCTAACTGTTCTCAAATAAGCTTTGAAATCCAACTTAATGAAAAATAAAATTCTTGTCCGGCTGGACAAAAGACATATCACTTATTAGGTGTATGATTATTGATCTTGTATATTACTGTCCACACATAGGGACCACTGTTCTGTAGAATATGATAATGCCCAAGGTCCCTATGGCATACCTTCAGGGTTCCCTTGTTCTGTTGTAAAAGTAATTAGCGCAATCGCCGGACAGCAAGGGATTCGGGCAATCCCAGCCCCTTTCTTGCAAGTGGGTTCACCTTGTCCACCGTTGTGAGTACTACCCCTGTTATTTCCCCCATTGTAAAAGTCCTCTCTCCCCATATTTTCCCTCTAGGCATGTCTGATCCTCACCCTCCACTGTACAATTTAGAATACATTAATACAATTCTAGGAGGTCCGTCTCTCCTTTCTGATTCAGCAGAAACTCCATCTGGGTCTAGTACCTCACATGTGGATGATTTAGAGAAGCTAAAGAAAAAGGAGGTCCGACTACTCTTAATGATTAGACTACTAACTGATTAGCTGAAATCAAACACTATCTCATTGGGCCTACAAGTCCGCAATGTGCCAGGGGTCTTTCCCAATATCCCTAAATATTTGAATAGTTTCAGCTACATTAGTACAACTTGTTCTCGGCACTGGATGGTGCTTGGAATTGACATTGCTACAGAAGAGCTTCAAAAATTGGGTACTGAAATAGCAAATCTTGAGAAACAGATTAAAGACAATAACACCAGTTAAGAAAACAGCAAACTTCTTGACCAAATAAGCAAGACTATGGAAGATTTTCATAAATTTGAACTGAATAAAAAAATGGTTAAAGTACGGAAAGACATAAAAAACTTTAACCAGGAAAAAATGTATCCCTATTTGGCCATAGACTATTATACTAACCGCCCCTATAACGGTCCACAACACCAAAGACCCTGGGGAAGGTTCAATAGGAAACAACAGTACGTAGGACTTACTGACAGCTCAGCTGACTCGTCAGGACAATCAGATCAAAGTTACGGTCCAGGCCCTTCCAACCGTAATTTTTAGAAGGAGCAGGGGAAAACAGGCCCAGACATGGTCCAAACCACCGAACCCCCCCGGAGAACGGTTCACACGCCGCCAATACTACCGTTGGTAACAATATCTGACCACACTACTAATGACACCACCAATGACTTAGAGATTGGTCTCCTTCCAATCTTTAACCTTACTGAACACACGTTGTCTAGTAATGAAGTGTCACTCCTTAGTAGAGGACTATCATTTGTCCCTACAGTACGTCCCAACTTCCAGGAAGCGCAAACAGAACTTCTGAGATTTTTTTAGGAAAGTTCGCTTACAGAGCTTCTTTAATCTAAACCCTTCCACACCGAAACACTGCAATACCCCCTTCAAGCCTCCATCCAAATTCTCCCCCACGGCCAGAATGATCCCACCTGAAATACCTACCTTTGAGAAGTTGGTTCTCAAGGACCTATCCAGTCTTGAAAATAAGAGGTCCTTTATCCCGTACAACATCAAACTTGGCAAAAAAAATGCCATCACCACTCTTAAGAATAACCAGTTCTTAATTATAAAACCTGCAGACAAGGGAGGAGGCATGGTAATCCAAGACATTGAACTCTATAAAAATGAAGTGCTATGCCAACTTAACAACAGTGAACACTACTGTAAACTCCCACGCAATCCTACTGGTGAAATTCAAGATCTGATCACAAAAGTCACTACAGAGGCAGTTGACCAAGGTTTTCTGTCCAAAAAAGAGTTTGATTTTCTTAATACTAAATCACCACGGACCCCAGTTATTTACTGCCTCCTCAAAATCCATAAAAACCCACAATCACCACCAGGCCGCCCCTTAGTTTCAGGGTGTGGGTCCGTCCTAGAACCAAAAGGCCATTATATAGATTTTTTTATCAAACCATTTGTCCCTGATACCATATGTTATATCAGAGATAGTATGGCTATGATCAACTTAATCAAAGACTATCCATTTGATCCCACATCCAGCACCATGTTTACGCTGGATGTGGAATCACTGTACACTAACATCCCGCAATATGAATTTCTCTGTGTCATCGAAAAGGTACTTGAAACAAGGGCACGCCCGCACAGCGTTCCATCTATGTTCATTCTCCATTTACTCGAAATTTGCCTGACGAAAAACTTCTTTCTTTTCGAAGGACAGTTTTATGGCCAAGTGAGGGGTACTTCAATGGGAGCAATTTAGCTCCTAACCTGGCTATCCTGTATATGGACCACCTGGAGACCAGCAGCATCCTAGATACATCTAATCCTTTCCTCAATGGCATTGCCTTGTGGAAAAGATATATTGACGACATCTTCTTACTATGGACTGACTCCCTTGACAACCTCACATGTTTTCAACATTTGTTAAACAACAACAGCAGAGGTCTCAGGTATACTTTGTCCACTAACAAGGATTCTATCCCATTCCTTGACTTAGAAATAAAGCACACTGAAGGCCATCTGACCATCTTGTTGCATTGTAAACCAACAGAGCGTAATACTCTGTTAGAATACACCAGCCACCACCCACAGGCCTTACGCGATTCTCTGCCCTTTTCCCAATTTCTACGCATCAGGCGTAATTGCTATTTCAGAGATGACTACTTTACTGAGCCAAAAACCCTTAGCAAAAAACTGAGGAGCAGAGGCTACCCACGAAAACTGGTGCGCAGATCCCTTAAAAGGGCTTGGTACTGTCCAAGAGAAACCCTTCTTGAGCCCAAACAAAAGAAAGGACAAGACAGGATCATTTGTGTCACCACATTTTCACCAGTATCTAATGCCATTAGAAAAAGTGTGCTAAAACACTAGCCAGTTCTCAACTCAGGTCAGCTAACACTAGATAAGCCAATGTTTGCTTTCAAAAGAGCCAAGAACATCAAAGACCACCTAGTAAGGGCAGCTCTTCCACAGCAATCATTGAAAACCACTATAAATGATGCATGGGGTCTTCCCCCACTCACAGGCCATACTAAATGTGGAAATTGTATATGTTGTGACACCACTATTGAAGGCAAAACTTTTGAATATGACAACATCAAATTTGAACGTAAATATTTTTCCAACTGTAACTCTACAAACCTGCTGTATGCCATTTTGTGTCCCTGTATGCTTAGCTATATAGGGCAAACAAGCCAAAAGGTAAAACTCCGAATTGGACAGCACCGGAGTAGGATCAAGTGCAAAACGGCAAATGCGCACCTTGTAGAACATTTCTCAACAAAAGGACACAGTGAAAAAGACCTCCTTTGGACAGTGGTTGCCATCATCAAACCGTCCCCCAGGGGAGCAGACATATCACAACTACTCAACAAGGAAGAACTCCACTGGATCCTGAAAACCAACAGTATTCGGAATGGCCCAAACCGTCTTGAAGACTGGACCTCCCTGCTGTAATCTTTGTAAAAATGCATTTATTTTTTAATTTTTTGATACTGTAAGGAATGTATTCTTATTAAGTCACATACGCCGTCCCCTGTACTCTGATCTTGCACGTTAACTCTAGATTACTTCACCACTTCAAAATGGCCGCCACGGGCACTCCCTTTCTCATTAGAGACTAAGTTGAGTCCTTCCACGCTTTCCACTACCGAAGAGATAGATAGACTTTCCTAGGAACCAGGAATCACAGCACACCAGATCGCCGTAACTGCCACAGTGCTGCCGAATCCAGCAAGTAGGTTAGCCCTTCTCCCAGCGTTGTCACCATGGTTATCTAAACCATCTCTACCTGGTGGACTAACCCAGCGTCACCACCCCCTTTTCTTCCCCTCCCTCCAGATTCAGCCATTGTGCTAGAAGCCTAACAGACTGAGCGACCGTGCTCACGTTCATGCTTAAGCTCTGGAGATTCATTCCTTCTCCACAATTACATCCCACAAGGTGAACAGTATAGTCCAGCCTT
This sequence comes from Lissotriton vulgaris, assembly GCF_964263255.1. Classification (NCBI taxonomy): domain Eukaryota; kingdom Metazoa; phylum Chordata; class Amphibia; order Caudata; family Salamandridae; genus Lissotriton; species Lissotriton vulgaris. The sequence continues at coordinate 1,319,934,711 of NC_141695.1, read as the reverse complement.
TCCCTCACTTTCCGCCATTTACCATCACGGCATTTGGGAACCTCTTTCTAATATTTTAACCTTTCCACAGAAGGCTCATGCAATAAATGTCTATCGTAAGGACTTGTGAGACCACGGCCACACGGAAACCACGCACGTAGGTTTCCTTTGTAATCCTTCCCGTGAACCTGCACCCGATCGCTTTATTTGACTACTTGATTTCACTTCACTGAGGGCTCAATTGTCACTTGATTTTATGTTTTACCCCACGAGAATAATAGTGTGCACGCCATGTTAGCGTCCAGCGAGCATGATAAAGAACCGATTGAAACCCCTTTTTTAATTATCTCGCCTGCTTCGGGCATTCCCTTCACTCGGGCATGTTTACTATGCCGGTACCGTCCTTACTTCAATTCCACAATGTTTTCCCCCTTTTTTAACGCACACCCCACAATCGCCGCGTTTTTAACCTCTTCACTCGCTGCTTATGATCACGTAACCACCGCGACGATCACCGCTTCACTCGCCGTTTGTGATCAGTTCATGCATAATTATGAAGTAAAATACACCTTTTCACTCGCCGTTTATAATCACTACATGCATCATTATGAGGTCAAAAGTAGCATGCCTATTATTCATGTCAATTTTCTGTTTTTCCTCCTTCCTTTTTTCCCAATGTAATTACCTTATGTGTAGTAAATGTAACAAAAAGGCATAGTGCTATTAATTCTTGCTCAAGACAACAATGTTGTTATTTCTTGTCCTGATGATGATGCCCCAAATGTAAAAAGGCATCGAAACGTCGTCGACCAACAACCCCATATGCAAAACATTAATGTAATAATGAGTAAATGCAATGGTGTGTTTTATACAATTTAAGTTTGTTAAACTGACTACAAGTACACAGACATATTTTTTGCTTTGCCCTTTTTGCCCACCTGCTTCGTTGTTTTGTCTTGTATGTTGAGGGTCACGGCTGTGCCCGCTTGACATCTAACTGTTCTCAAATAAGCTTTGAAATCCAACTTAATGAAAAATAAAATTCTTGTCCGGCTGGACAAAAGACATATCACTTATTAGGTGTTTGATTATTGATCTTGTATATTACTGTCCACATATAGGGACCACTGTTCTGTAGAATTTGAAGATAATCCTGGCTGCTCATGCCAAGCTACCAAGGGGGTGAGCGGGGGCTATCTCAGAAGGCGACCTTCCTTTCCCTGACGTGGAACTGCAGGTCCCTAATTGGCCTGAGGTACCTACCTCAGCCAACCAGGGATCCCGGGTCTTACGCTATCACTTTCAGATCCAGACAGTCAATCCACAACCAGGCACAGACACACAGAAGTGTCAGAGCACAAATACCCAGCCACTTTTAAAAGAGAGGTTTCTAAACACACAATGCAAAAACCACCTTCAAAAATAGATGTGTTATTGAATTGTGAGTTCTGACATACTGAACTTCACCTCTCCATCTTAAGCGTCTGGGAAGATAGGCTGGAAACATAGTACACAGCCTCGCCACTCTGTCCTATGGGAAAGATGGCCTTTCAATAGTGAAAAACGAAATGGAAATTATTTCACTGTCAGGACATGGTACACACCTCAGTACCTGTCCTACCTTTCACATACACTGCACCCTGCCCAGGGGGTTCCTTAGGCCTACTATAGGGGTGTCTGAGGTGCATAGAAAGGGAAGGGTAAGGCCTGGCAAGTGGGTGCACTTGTCAGGACAACATGGCAGTTTTCAAACTGCGCGCAGGCACTGCAGTGGCGAACCTGAGATCTTTGTTCAGGCTACTTAGGTGGGTGGCACAATGTAGAGCTGCAGGCCCACACATAGCATTTGAATTACCAGCCCTGGCACACATAGTGCACTTTACTAGTAAAATAACTATACCAATCATGGACAACCAATTACCATTACACTTTACACAGGGAGCACTTGCACATTGACGCTGATCAGCAGTGGCAAAGTGCCCAAAGCATCTAAGTTGGCAACACCATGTCAGAAAAAAGATCTAGGGGGAAGGCAAAACGTTTAAGGAACTTTAGCCAAAAAGGGCCAAGTCCAACAGTCATGGATCTAACCCTGTTGGGTTCTCTCAGCCTTTCATCCTTCTGTGGTCATTAAAATGAGTATGATTGAGTAGGGTATCAATAAACATTTGTTATTCAGCGCCAACATGCCCACGGGTGTACCCACCAGGTTCTTAGCCAAATGACCACTTGCGCAGGGAGGATAGATGGTGATTTCAAAGGGCACAGGACGGGGGATGGCTACGCCAGCAAAAGACTGTCGGTCTTATGCTGAGTGCAATGTTTTGTATCATTAATTACAATGGTACTTGCTGAGGCCTTCAGTATTGGAAAGTCAAAGCAGTCAAGATCACACCACTGAGGGCAAATATGAGGCTACGTGCCCCGACAGAATAGGCACGGTGTTTGGTGCTGGCTATCTCCTTCCATTTCACAGTCAGAAAAGGAAAATGCAAAGAAATACTGTGAGTGGACTGGGCACACTCAGCAGTCAAGAAAGCAAAAGATTTTACACATTCCTTGTACTGATGAAGTGTGACAGAAGCAACTATTTTAACACAGCCAAAACAAATCTAGGTACTGGCACATGCCCTAAAGACAACCATTCACTGAAACACGATTTCACACATTATTAATTTGTTCACCGTAGTTTGACAATAAAGCTGTCTGTGCAAATGTATTGGTCATTGCAACAGAAAAGGTGCTCTCTGTACATAAGTGCGTGTAACAGGATGCAAACTGTTTCCCAACAAAATTTGTGTGGACTGATTATTCGTGCAGAGCAACCAATTACTGCTAAGCGGTGAAGGGTTGCAGATATCAGCACTAAAGTCCCCAAATCCTTCATAGCCACGCCCATTCCTTCACCCACCCTCACCCCCTTTTACTCACCTTTCCCTCTTCAACCAGCAATCGATCGCAGCTCCTCACCCTCTTTCTTCCCTAGCTCTCTCTCAATGAGACCCACTCATCCCTTTCTCTCACCACCCTCCATCATACTAACTTACACCACGCCCACTCATTCATTCACTCATTCTGTGTCCTCAGTGTTGTACGTGTAGCATGTGCTCTGCGTTTACCTTGTATTCTGCGTTTTACTCCATGTACTCTCTTCTACTGGTACTTGATTTACATGTACTCAAATGTTTGTATGTCTCTTTACCATCTTTGGAATGCATCAACATCACCTGAATGACTTCCATATCAACCTTGCTGTATGTGCAATCTGTGCTGTATGTCTTGGCAGTCCTGAGCGTGTGGTTTGTGTTTGCCATGTTTTCTGTGCAATATACTACCCTGTGTTTCATGGCCTACCCTGTTCTGGAAATCTCCTACCCACGTTTCCTGTGTTTTAGATCCACCCTCTTCTACCACACACTTTGCTTCCCCTGAGTGCTAAGGGTCTTATTTATGAGCCCTTGTGTCCCTTTTGCACTGCCGGTGGGTCCCTTTTTGTGACGCACCAGCGGGGTAAAAATATTTACCATGCTGCGTCATATTTACAAAGTGACACATCTATATAGATGCGTCACTTTGTAAACCCCTGCGCGACATTATACCTGCGCCAGTTATAATGTATGCAGGGTGGGCATTCCGATGCAAGTAAGCCTCCAAGAAGTGATGCAGCGAAATCTATGAGATTTCACTGCACCACTTCTAGGTCGCAAATGCGTCAATATCTTACGCCTGCCTTCACAGCATGCGTAAGACTGACACAGGCACATTTTTAACATGAGACTTGCCCATGTCAAATGACCCATTGCTGGAGTTGCATCACTTTTGTGACACTTCAGCAATGCGTAATATTTGCGCCTGCAGATACATCAGAAATACTAATGTATCTGTAACTCCTTGCGACATGATGCGTCATACTGTAAATATGACGTATCATTGGTGTCACAGGGTGGGCGCAATGAAAAGTGACGCATCGCTGTTTTCTCGCAGTGATGTGTCACTTTTCAGAAATGAGGGCCTATGTGTGTATTGCCACAACTGGGCCCTATGTGAACACTGCTGTAGATATATTTTACAATATATTGCCAGGTGCTCCATGTGTACTTCTCTGTTGTGTAAATTCTATTTTCTACACATACTCTGTGCTGTACACACATGCACTCTGCTTAACATACACTATGTGTCTTGGGTTTTACTTGTATTTGTGCTCAATATGATATGATCTACCTGTATTTGAATTTGTTCGCTTTATGTTTCCCTTTGTGCTTTTTGTGTCGACTGTGCGCTCTGCTCTTCATTTTTTTAACGTTTATTCTACACTTAACGCATGTTTGATGCTCTTCATGTACCATCTGCACGTTAAGAACTTAGCTTTGTAGTCATTGTGCACTTCACTCTGGGTGTGCTCATGCATTCTGCTTTTTTGTATTCTCTACATGTGCTGTGCTTTATGCCCATTGTTATGCTGGCCATATGTTCTTTGCTCTACCAGTAATATCTTCCCCAGGACTGCATTATTCTGCATATTCTACATGTACTCTCCACTACGTGCACTCTATATTTCTGTTCCTCGTGTACTCTGCCTTATGTGCCTTAACTGCTCTATCAGTCATCCATGCTCTATATGTAGGGAAGCTTACCAAGGCCCCTGTTCTCCGGTTTCCAGTTGTTTACATACATGGCTGCAGCCTTGTCTGATCAAGTGGGCCCCCCCTTTGAGAGTACCACAGAGAACGGACCCGGACTAAAAAGCTTTCTGGTTCTTCACCTGCCAATTTGGGTTACGTGTGGCTGTGTTTGGGAGTTCACTTGTCGGGCCTAGCTCAGGAAACTGTTTTAGTTTCCAAGAGGCCTGGAGGTTCCACAGAGCCTCCGAGACCTAATGAGATGCAAGAAGTACTGAGTCAGAGATAGCACGCTACGGAATGTCATTTTGGGTGTTAGGCAAACATCCGGCAGCGGACACGGCTAGTTTCTCCAGTTGGAAATGCAAGCACTTCTCCCTAGATTCTCATCACTAGAAAGGCTTGTGATCAGTAGGGGTGAGCGTGAGTGCGCTGGTAAACTGGGTGCTGGAGTTGTTGCCAAATTTCACACTCCAAGCAGAGAGTGGAGAGGTAAAAACTCTGCAAAGTCCACTGGCGGAGCAGGTTTAACAGCCACTCCTAACCTTGACCCATCTTAGCCTTCTTGGGTTTGGGTGACTCTTGCTCTGGCTGGTGGTTCTGAGGGTTGGCTGGATCCACGCGATCATTAGCTGGTGCCCCCTGCCCTTTACCAGGGCCCTTATGATGCCCGTCGCCTAATCTAGGCACTTTGCTTGAGCCAACTCCATAAGCGCTGCCCAGGCCCCCACTGTTGAAGTGCCTTGTTGGTATTTATCCACTGATGTCATCTGGGAAAAGACCGAGGGCGAGCCCTGGCCACCTATGGTGTTGAAGCTACCAATACCCGCGGCCATTGACAGGAAATCTCCCAAGATGAAATTGCCACTTGAAATAGAAAAATTGGTGAGACAAGCAGCCATTTGTCCTATCCCTAGCAGAACAACTCACTGTTGCTGCAGCACCATCCCTCTGCTGTGGTTCACACCCTGGGGCATATTATCAAGGGCATATCACGACTTTAGCTGCACTTTTTTGGCACTAAAGCGCCGATAATTTCCCGCCGTAGACGGCGATAAAAAAAGTCACACTAACGGCAGTTAGCGATAATCATTGCCACTTCTTGATAATATCCCCCCCTGTTGCACAGTGACATGCCTGAATCTCAGCTGCCCTTGGGGCCCAAGAGCCCAGCCCTGGGCTAACTTCTCCCTTCCCTTACCCTATTCGAGGCAAATGCTACCCGGTTGTAGCTAGGATAACTGCTCATGAGTATGATCATCAGTGATGTCACTGACCATGTCATGAATGATGTAATATGTGACATCATCAGCAGTGGATTGCGGGTGCGCGATATATAGTTAGTGCAACTAACTATATATGCGAATTTCAATGGTTTTGTGTGAGTAAAATAAGGTTTTGTAAATGCTAATTCCTAACTATATATGGTCTATAACCTATGGTTTTTTCAGTGAATTTTCAAGGTTTTGTAAATGCTAATTCCTTACTATATATGGTCTATAACCTATGGTTTTTTCAGTGAATTTTCAAGGTTTTGTAAATGCTAATTCCTAACTATATATGGTCTATAACCTATGGTTTTTTTCAGTGAATTTCAATGGTTTTTTAATAGCAAATATCAAAAGCTGTAAAATGTATTCTTCTTTTAAAGGAAAAATATATTTTATATGAATTTAATATAATTTTTTTATGCATCTGCCAAACCCTGACCTCTTAATAGTGCACTGTGGTGGAAATGATTTGGGCACTATGACTGGGGTTGGTCTGGAAATGCTTTTAAAGGACACCTTTCATCAATTGATGACACTTTTTCCCCAAAGTGCCTTGGTATACTCCAATATATGCCAAAGACAGAAATGGAACTGGTCCAACCAATTTTGTCCACAATTTGAGAAAGCAAGGAAACATGTGAATAAATCTGTTTCTGCTTACATGAGAGACTTTAGAATGGGTTCAATATACAACAACAACTTGCGTTACAACATGCAAGACATCTACAGAGGAGATGGTGTGCACTTCTCAGATGAGGGGAATAGAATATTCCTCCTGAATTTAAGACTGTGCATTGGAACCTACTTGTAGGTACCTAAATCAGCCACAGAACCCAAAAGCTCTTTTCAGAGCTACCCTACCTCTGATCATTCAAAACGTTTATCTTTTTCTAACTTTTTTCACTATTTTTCACCAAAGTACGCTCCCCGGTACGCTTACCGGTGCGCGTACCGGGCGCTCCCCACGTGAAATGTTTTTTTTTTTTTTTTGCTTATATGAGCGTCCTAAGCCCCCCTCAGAAAACCTAGAGGGTCAGGAAGTGTCTACCGTGCCCCCTTCTACCCATTCCCAACATTGTTTGCCCTCCATCTTGTGTCTCAATTCTACCGAAACACAAAATGGAGGACTCCCGTAACACTGCCGGTACGCGTACCGGGTCGCGCACCGGTATGCGCTCGCTAAAAAAGGTGGGAAAGTAATTTACAGAAAAACCACTGGAGATACTTTCATCAAATATAGAATAGGCCCTACTACATAGCAGTCCCTACCATTTACCCAAATGTGGTAGTATTCCATTGAGCCATTTGGGCTGTAGCCCTGTCTAAATATCCTGAGGTAAATTACATGACAAAAACACAAATGAAACTGTTTGAATTTTCAACCAATTAAAATGTTACTTACATTTTGTACTTTTATGTGCTGACATTTGATTGGTTAAGTACATGAATATATATAAAAAATTAGAGGGAAACACAGCCATTTTGACTAACACTACCTACGGTACATTTGGAAAAGAATTTGACACAAAACTTCAACTACTTTGAAGAAGGTAAGTTGTTAATTTGAAAGGAGAACTATGTTATGCACTTTAAGTTAATTTTGTAAACGTTTTCAGATAGTTATATACTGTCCCTCTATAAGAGTTAGACATTGAGAAAGGCTTATTTATTTAAATTATTGATTGAGTTAGGCTTCTGTGGTATAATTATGAATTTACTTAGGCTTCATCACAGGCACTTTTTAATAGTTCTACTTCCTGCCTGAAACCATACACTGCCCAAAGATAACTTCTCTGTTAAAAACTCACAAGTACCTGTCTGAACTTAAACCTAACAGTGCCCTATCTCTACTGATATATTTATTTTTTATGCAATTTACAGCAAGAAAATGGAAGCACAACAAAATGAAAATAATATTTAATTTCCAATTAATATGGAAAACAATCCTAAGGAAGACAAAGAAGAAATAGACTTTTTGGATGACACTGTAGACCAAGACTTAATTAAATGTGTTGAAGAAATTGAATCATGGAATGAAAAGGAGGACATACCAGATGAATTAATGTTGCAAATTCTTTTAGATTTTGAAAAATCACAACAATGAATTTAAATTTAAAAAGTTAAAATTGTTTGAGACATTATTCTTTTTTATATGAAAATTATGAAATAGTACCCAAAAAGATATAATATAAAGTGAGACTTAAAATATACTGTGCAACTTTTTTGTGTTACATAGTAAGTTTGCTCATAGTTACTTCCTTTCTCCAACTATATTATCTCCAATGTGTATTTAACATCTCTTTATCATCTCCTGCCTCCATATTGTTTTTGCTTTCCTGACAGACTATGGTATGAATTCCATATACCACAATAACTTCTGAAACAACATGCAAGATATCTGCAAAGGAGACGGTGTATATTAAATTTTAGACTCTGCATTGGTACCTACATGTTGCTACTTAAAAAACAAAAAAACAAAAAAAAACAACAAAAAGAACAATCAATAAACATACAATATTTGAAAAGTCTATCATTCTTTTTTCCCCATAGTACGCTCCCCGGACCGCTTCCCGGTGCGCGTACCGGGCGCTCCCCCCGCAAAAAAAAGGATTTTTTTTTTTTTTGCCTCGCGGGGCCGTTTTAAAGCCCCCACATCAAACCTAGGGGTCAGGGAGGATCTACTCTGCCCCCTTATGGTCATTTCCCCCTTTGTTTTGGCCACCTCTTGTGTCTCGATCCTACCGAGACACAAGATGGCGGCCTCTCCGGACTGTTTAGAATGTTTACAGACACCCGAGAGCCAATCAGCTTTCCGCGCGCAAGTCGCGTAGTGCGCACGGCGCGCTCCCCGGTGCGCGTACCGGGCGCGCTTACAGATATATAGACTTTTTTTTAACCTAAATTACTCAAAATCCACTAGAGCATATATCTTGAGACCTAGCAAAGGCACATCGGACTACCAGTCCCTACAATTTTGCCAAGTTTCATAGAAATCCATTCAGCCGTTCGAACTAAAAGTGAGTCCAACCGCCCTATGAAAAACTCAATGTTAAAAACACGTTTTGGGACCCCCCTTTTTTCTCAGCCCCCACTTCACGTAACCCCCCCACACTTTCAGGGGACGCTCAGAAACAAAATGTGCCATTTTCCTGAAAATTTCAACCAATTCCGTCCATCAATGCCAAAGTTATTCAACATAGAATCTGCAGAAATCCCTATTCAAAAAAATCCTAACTATATATACCTACTGGCGACTGCCAGTAGGTAATATATTTATATATATATATATATATATATATCCAACACGAAAGTTGTCCCTTTTACGGAGAGCCCACAAGCAGGTAGGTTTTCATCATGGTTTAATGTGCAGAATTGCATTGCAGTTGGAGGAAGACAAAGTCCTTAAATTCTTGAAGCCTGACGCGTTTCATGCTCGGCAGAGCATTTCCTCAGAGGCTGTGTGCGGCACTGTGTGGAGCAAGTTTTGAATCCTTTTCACCTGCTCTGGTGGGCGTTGTCTCCCCCAGAGCCTGCTGGTGCTTGTAGTTCTTTTAAAACGCGAGTGCGCTGCTCCCAGTGTTAAAAATAATTTGTCAGTGTTGAAACCCCAGTGGGTCAGGAGATTGAATTTCTGCTTGCCTGCAATGCCAGTGTACTCCTGCATACCAACCTTTACTGCCAAATCACGCTGCACACCAGTGTGGTCTCAGCATGAACCACTCTCACTGTGGCGGGGCGTCTCCCCCGACCGGGACTGGCCGGGAAAACATCCAACACGAAAGTTGTCCCTTTTACGAAGAGCCCACAAGCAGGTAGGTTTTCATCATGGTTTAATGTGCAGAATTGCATTGCAGTTGGAGGAAGACAAAGTCCTTAAATTCTTGAAGCCTGACGCGTTTCATGCTCGGCAGAGCATTTCCTCAGAGGCTGTGTACGGCACTGTGTGGAGCAAGTTTTGAATCCTTTTCACCTGCTCTGGTGGGCGTTGTCTCCCCCAGAGCCTGCTGGTGCTTGTAGTTCTTTTAAAACGCGAGTGCGCTGCTCCCAGTGTTAAAAATAATTTGTCAGTGTTGAAACCCCAGTGGGTCAGGAGATTGAATTTCTGCTTGCCTGCAATGCCAGTGTACTCCTGCATACCAACCTTTACTGCCAAATCACGCTGCACACCAGTGTGGTCTCAGCATGAACCACTCTCACTGTGGCGGGGCGTCTCCCCCGACCGGGACTGGCCGGGAAAACATCCAACACGAAAGTTGTCCCTTTTACGGAGAGCCCACAAGCAGGTAGGTTTTCATCATGGTTTAATGTGCAGAATTGCATTGCAGTTGGAGGAAGACAAAGTCCTTAAATTCTTGAAGCCTGACGCGTTTCATGCTCGGCAGAGCATTTCCTCAGAGGCTGTGTACGGCACTGTGTGGAGCAAGTTTTGAATCCTTTTCACCTGCTCTGGTGGGCGTTGTCTCCCCCAGAGCCTGCTGGTGCTTGTAGTTCTTTTAAAACGCGAGTGCGCTGCTCCCAGTGTTAAAAATAATTTGTCAGTGTTGAAACCCCAGTGGGTCAGGAGATTGAATTTCTGCTTGCCTGCAATGCCAGTGTACTCCTGCATACCAACCTTTACTGCCAAATCACGCTGCACACCAGTGTGGTCTCAGCATGAACCACTCTCACTGTGGCGGGGCGTCTCCCCCGACCGGGACTGGCCGGGAAAACATCCAACACGAAAGTTGTCCCTTTTACGGAGAGCCCACAAGCAGGTAGGTTTTCATCATGGTTTAATGTGCAGAATTGCATTGCAGTTGGAGGAAGACAAAGTCCTTAAATTCTTGAAGCCTGACGCGTTTCATGCTCGGCAGAGCATTTCCTCAGAGGCTGTGTACGGCACTGTGTGGAGCAAGTTTTGAATCCTTTTCACCTGCTCTGGTGGGCGTTGTCTCCCCCAGAGCCTGCTGGTGCTTGTAGTTCTTTTAAAACGCGAGTGCGCTGCTCCCAGTGTTAAAAATAATTTGTCAGTGTTGAAACCCCAGTGGGTCAGGAGATTGAATTTCTGCTTGCCTGCAATGCCAGTGTACTCCTGCATACCAACCTTTACTGCCAAATCACGCTGCACACCAGTGTGGTCTCAGCATGAACCACTCTCACTGTGGCGGGGCGTCTCCCCCGACCGGGACTGGCCGGGAAAACATCCAACACGAAAGTTGTCCCTTTTACGGAGAGCCCACAAGCAGGTAGGTTTTCATCATGGTTTAATGTGCAGAATTGCATTGCAGTTGGAGGAAGACAAAGTCCTTAAATTCTTGAAGCCTGACGCGTTTCATGCTCAGCAGAGCATTTCCTCAGAGGCTGTGTACGGCACTGTGTGGAGCAAGTTTTGAATCCTTTCGTGTTGGATGTTTCCCCGGCCAGTCCCGGTCGTGGGAGACGCCCCGCCACAGTGAGAGTGGTTCATGCTGAGACCACACTGGTGTGCAGCGTGATTTGGCAGTAAAGGTTGGTATGCAGGAGTACACTGGCATTGCAGGCAAGCAGAAATTCAATCTCCTGACCCACTGGGGTTTCAACACTGACAAATTATTTTTAACACTGGGAGCAGCGCATTCGCGTTGTAAAAGAACTACAAGCACCAGCAGGCTCTGGGGGAGACAACGCCCACCAGAGCAGGTGAAAAGGATTCAAAACTTGCTCCACACAGTGCCGTACACAGCCTCTGAGGAAATGCTCTGCCGAGCATGAAACGCGTCAGGCTTCAAGAATTTAAGGACTTTGTCTTCCTCCAACTGCAATGCAATTCTGCACATTAAACCATGATGAAAACCTACCTGCTTGTGGGCTCTCCGTAAAAGGGACAACTTTCGTGTTGGATGTTTTCCCGGCCAGTCCCGGTCGGGGGAGACGCCCCGCCACAGTGAGAGTGGTTCATGCTGAGACCACACTGGTGTGCAGCGTGATTTGGCAGTAAAGGTTGGTATGCAGGAGTACACTGGCATTGCAGGCAAGCAGAAATTCAATCTCCTGACCCACTGGGGTTTCAACACTGACAAATTATTTTTAACACTGGGAGCAGCGCACTCGCGTTTTAAAAGAACTACAAGCACCAGCAGGCTCTGGGGGAGACAACGCCCACCAGAGCAGGTGAAAAGGATTCAAAACTTGCTCCACACAGTGCCGTACACAGCCTCTGAGGAAATGCTCTGCCGAGCATGAAACGCGTCAGGCTTCAAGAATTTAAGGACTTTGTCTTCCTCCAACTGCAATGCAATTCTGCACATTAAACCATGATGAAAACCTACCTGCTTGTGGGCTCTCCGTAAAAGGGACAACTTTCGTGTTGGATGTTTTCCCGGCCAGTCCCGGTCGGGGGAGACGCCCCGCCACAGTGAGAGTGGTTCATGCTGAGACCACACTGGTGTGCAGCGTGATTTGGCAGTAAAGGTTGGTATGCAGGAGTACACTGGCATTGCAGGCAAGCAGAAATTCAATCTCCTGACCCACTGGGGTTTCAACACTGACAAATTATTTTTAACACTGGGAGCAGCGCACTCGCGTTTTAAAAGAACTACAAGCACCAGCAGGCTCTGGGGGAGACAACCCCCACCAGAGCAGGTGAAAAGGATTCAAAACTTGCTCCACACAGTGCCGTACACAGCCTCTGAGGAAATGCTCTGCCGAGCATGAAACGCGTCAGGCTTAAAGAATTTAAGGACTTTGTCTTCCTCCAACTGCAATGCAATTCTGCACATTAAACCATGATGAAAACCTACCTGCTTGTGGGCTCTCCGTAAAAGGGACAACTTTCGTGTTGGATGTTTTCCCGGCCAGTCCCGGTCGGGGGAGACGCCCCGCCACAGTGAGAGTGGTTCATGCTGAGACCACACTGGTGTGCAGCGTGATTTGGCAGTAAAGGTTGGTATGCAGGAGTACACTGGCATTGCAGGCAAGCAGAAATTCAATCTCCTGACCCACTGGGGTTTCAACACTGACAAATTATTTTTAACACTGGGAGCAGCGCACTCGCGTTTTAAAAGAACTACAAGCACCAGCAGGCTCTGGGGGAGACAACGCCCACCAGAGCAGGTGAAAAGGATTCAAAACTTGCTCCACACAGTGCCGTACACAGCCTCTGAGGAAATGCTCTGCCGAGCATGAAACGCGTCAGGCTTCAAGAATTTAAGGACTTTGTCTTCCTCCAACTGCAATGCAATTCTGCACATTAAACCATGATGAAAACCTACCTGCTTGTGGGCTCTCCGTAAAAGGGACAACTTTCGTGTTGGATGTTTTCCCGGCCAGTCCCGGTCGGGGGAGACGCCCCGCCACAGTGAGAGTGGTTCATGCTGAGACCACACTGGTGTGCAGCGTGATTTGGCAGTAAAGGTTGGTATGCAGGAGTACACTGGCATTGCAGGCAAGCAGAAATTCAATCTCCTGACCCACTGGGGTTTCAACACTGACAAATTATTTTTAACACTGGGAGCAGCGCACTCGCGTTTTAAAAGAACTACAAGCACCAGCAGGCTCTGGGGGAGACAACGCCCACCAGAGCAGGTGAAAAGGATTCAAAACTTGCTCCACACAGTGCCGTACACAGCCTCTGAGGAAATGCTCTGCCGAGCATGAAACGCGTCAGGCTTCAAGAATTTAAGGACTTTGTCTTCCTCCAACTGCAATGCAATTCTGCACATTAAACCATGATGAAAACCTACCTGCTTGTGGGCTCTCCGTAAAAGGGACAACTTTCGTGTTGGATGTTTTCCCGGCCAGTCCCGGTCGGGGGAGACGCCCCGCCACAGTGAGAGTGGTTCATGCTGAGACCACACTGGTGTGCAGCGTGATTTGGCAGTAAAGGTTGGTATGCAGGAGTACACTGGCATTGCAGGCAAGCAGAAATTCAATCTCCTGACCCACTGGGGTTTCAACACTGACAAATTATTTTTAACACTGGGAGCAGCGCACTCGCGTTTTAAAAGAACTACAAGCACCAGCAGGCTCTGGGGGAGACAACGCCCACCAGAGCAGGTGAAAAGGATTCAAAACTTGCTCCACACAGTGCCGTACACAGCCTCTGAGGAAATGCTCTGCCGAGCATGAAACGCGTCAGGCTTCAAGAATTTAAGGACTTTGTCTTCCTCCAACTGCAATGCAATTCTGCACATTAAACCATGATGAAAACCTACCTGCTTGTGGGCTCTCCGTAAAAGGGACAACTTTCGTGTTGGATGTTTTCCCGGCCAGTCCCGGTCGGGGGAGACGCCCCGCCACAGTGAGAGTGGTTCATGCTGAGACCACACTGGTGTGCAGCGTGATTTGGCAGTAAAGGTTGGTATGCAGGAGTACACTGGCATTGCAGGCAAGCAGAAATTCAATCTCCTGACCCACTGGGGTTTCAACACTGACAAATTATTTTTAACACTGGGAGCAGCGCACTCGCGTTTTAAAAGAACTACAAGCACCAGCAGGCTCTGGGGGAGAAAACGCCCACCAGAGCAGGTGAAAAGGATTCAAAACTTGCTCCACACAGTGCCGTACACAGCCTCTGAGGAAATGCTCTGCCGAGCATGAAACGCGTCAGGCTTCAAGAATTTAAGGACTTTGTCTTCCTCCAACTGCAATGCAATTCTGCACATTAAACCATGATGAAAACCTACCTGCTTGTGGGCTCTCCGTAAAAGGGACAACTTTCGTGTTGGATGTTTTCCCGGCCAGTCCCGGTCGGGGGAGACGCCCCGCCACAGTGAGAGTGGTTCATGCTGAGACCACACTGGTGTGCAGCGTGATTTGGCAGTAAAGGTTGGTATGCAGGAGTACACTGGCATTGCAGGCAAGCAGAAATTCAATCTCCTGACCCACTGGGGTTTCAACACTGACAAATTATTTTTAACACTGGGAGCAGCGCACTCGCGTTTTAAAAGAACTACAAGCACCAGCAGGCTCTGGGGGAGACAACGCCCACCAGAGCAGGTGAAAAGGATTCAAAACTTGCTCCACACAGTGCCGTACACAGCCTCTGAGGAAATGCTCTGCCGAGCATGAAACGCGTCAGGCTTAAAGAATTTAAGGACTTTGTCTTCCTCCAACTGCAATGCAATTCTGCACATTAAACCATGATGAAAACCTACCTGCTTGTGGGCTCTCCGTAAAAGGGACAACTTTCGTGTTGGATGTTTTCCCGGCCAGTCCCGGTCGGGGGAGACGCCCCGCCACAGTGAGAGTGGTTCATGCTGAGACCACACTGGTGTGCAGCGTGATTTGGCAGTAAAGGTTGGTATGCAGGAGTACACTGGCATTGCAGGCAAGCAGAAATTCAATCTCCTGACCCACTGGGGTTTCAACACTGACAAATTATTTTTAACACTGGGAGCAGCGCACTCGCGTTTTAAAAGAACTACAAGCACCAGCAGGCTCTGGGGAGACAACGCCCACCAGAGCAGGTGAAAAGGATTCAAAACTTGCTCCACACAGTGCCGTACACAGCCTCTGAGGAAATGCTCTGCCGAGCATGAAACGCGTCAGGCTTCAAGAATTTAAGGACTTTGTCTTCCTCCAACTGCAATGCAATTCTGCACATTAAACCATGATGAAAACCTACCTGCTTGTGGGCTCTCCGTAAAAGGGACAACTTTCGTGTTGGATGTTTTCCCGGCCAGTCCCGGTCGGGGGAGACGCCCCGCCACAGTGAGAGTGGTTCATGCTGAGACCACACTGGTGTGCAGCGTGATTTGGCAGTAAAGGTTGGTATGCAGGAGTACACTGGCATTGCAGGCAAGCAGAAATTCAATCTCCTGACCCACTGGGGTTTCAACACTGACAAATTATTTTTAACACTGGGAGCAGCGCACTCGCGTTTTAAAAGAACTACAAGCACCAGCAGGCTCTGGGGGAGACAACGCCCACCAGAGCAGGTGAAAAGGATTCAAAACTTGCTCCACACAGTGCCGTACACAGCCTCTGAGGAAATGCTCTGCCGAGCATGAAACGCGTCAGGCTTCAAGAATTTAAGGACTTTGTCTTCCTCCAACTGCAATGCAATTCTGCACATTAAACCATGATGAAAACCTACCTGCTTGTGGGCTCTCCGTAAAAGGGACAACTTTCGTGTTGGATGTTTTCCCGGCCAGTCCCGGTCGGGGGAGACGCCCCGCCACAGTGAGAGTGGTTCATGCTGAGACCACACTGGTGTGCAGCGTGATTTGGCAGTAAAGGTTGGTATGCAGGAGTACACTGGCATTGCAGGCAAGCAGAAATTCAATCTCCTGACCCACTGGGGTTTCAACACTGACAAATTATTTTTAACACTGGGAGCAGCGCACTCGCGTTTTAAAAGAACTACAAGCACCAGCAGGCTCTGGGGGAGACAACGCCCACCAGAGCAGGTGAAAAGGATTCAAAACTTGCTCCACACAGTGCCGTACACAGCCTCTGAGGAAATGCTCTGCCGAGCATGAAACGCGTCAGGCTTCAAGAATTTAAGGACTTTGTCTTCCTCCAACTGCAATGCAATTCTGCACATTAAACCATGATGAAAACCTACCTGCTTGTGGGCTCTCCGTAAAAGGGACAACTTTCGTGTTGGATGTTTTCCCGGCCAGTCCCGGTCGGGGGAGACGCCCCGCCACAGTGAGAGTGGTTCATGCTGAGACCACACTGGTGTGCAGCGTGATTTGGCAGTAAAGGTTGGTATGCAGGAGTACACTGGCATTGCAGGCAAGCAGAAATTCAATCTCCTGACCCACTGGGGTTTCAACACTGACAAATTATTTTTAACACTGGGAGCAGCGCACTCGCGTTTTAAAAGAACTACAAGCACCAGCAGGCTCTGGGGGAGACAACGCCCACCAGAGCAGGTGAAAAGGATTCAAAACTTGCTCCACACAGTGCCGTACACAGCCTCTGAGGAAATGCTCTGCCGAGCATGAAACGCGTCAGGCTTCAAGAATTTAAGGACTTTGTCTTCCTCCAACTGCAATGCAATTCTGCACATTAAACCATGATGAAAACCTACCTGCTTGTGGGCTCTCCGTAAAAGGGACAACTTTCGTGTTGGATGTTTTCCCGGCCAGTCCCGGTCGGGGGAGACGCCCCGCCACAGTGAGAGTGGTTCATGCTGAGACCACACTGGTGTGCAGCGTGATTTGGCAGTAAAGGTTGGTATGCAGGAGTACACTGGCATTGCAGTCAAGCAGAAATTCAATCTCCTGACCCACTGGGGTTTCAACACTGACAAATTATTTTTAACACTGGGAGCAGCGCACTCGCGTTTTAAAAGAACTACAAGCACCAGCAGGCTCTGGGGGAGACAACGCCCACCAGAGCAGGTGAAAAGGATTCAAAACTTGCTCCACACAGTGCCGTACACAGCCTCTGAGGAAATGCTCTGCCGAGCATGAAACACGTCAGGCTTCAAGAATTTAAGGACTTTGTCTTCCTCCAACTGCAATGCAATTCTGCACATTAAACCATGATGAAAACCTACCTGCTTGTGGGCTCTCCGTAAAAGGGACAACTTTCGTGTTGGATGTTTTCCCGGCCAGTCCCGGTCGGGGGAGACGCCCCGCCACAGTGAGAGTGGTTCATGCTGAGACCACACTGGTGTGCAGCGTGATTTGGCAGTAAAGGTTGGTATGCAGGAGTACACTGGCATTGCAGGCAAGCAGAAATTCAATCTCCTGACCCACTGGGGTTTCAACACTGACAAATTATTTTTAACACTGGGAGCAGCGCACTCGCGTTGTAAAAGAACTACAAGCACCAGCAGGCTCTGGGGGAGACAACGCCCACCAGAGCAGGTGAAAAGGATTCAAAACTTGCTCCACACAGTGCCGTACACAGCCTCTGAGGAAATGCTCTGCCGAGCATGAAACGCGTCAGGCTTCAAGAATTTAAGGACTTTGTCTTCCTCCAACTGCAATGCAATTCTGCACATTAAACCATGATGAAAACCTACCTGCTTGTGGGCTCTCCTTAAAAGGGACAACTTTCGTGTTGGATGTTTTCCCGGCCAGTCCCGGTCGGGGGAGACGCCCCGCCACAGTGAGAGTGGTTCATGCTGAGACCACACTGGTGTGCAGCGTGATTTGGCAGTAAAGGTTGGTATGCAGGAGTACACTGGCATTGCAGTCAAGCAGAAATTCAATCTCCTGACCCACTGGGGTTTCAACACTGACAAATTATTTTTAACACTGGGAGCAGCGCACTCGCGTTTTAAAAGAACTACAAGCACCAGTAGGCTCTGGGGGAGACAACGCCCACCAGAGCAGGTGAAAAGGATTCAAAACTTGCTCCACACAGTGCCGTACACAGCCTCTGAGGAAATGCTCTGCCGAGCATGAAACGCGTCAGGCTTCAAGAATTTAAGGACTTTGTCTTCCTCCAACTGCAATGCAATTCTGCACATTAAACCATGATGAAAACCTACCTGCTTGTGGGCTCTCCGTAAAAGGGACAACTTTCGTGTTGGATATATATATATATATATATATATATATATATATATATATATATATATATATATATATATATATATATATATATATATATATATATATTACTTTACTCCTACCGTAAAATACAAAAACAAATAATTAAAAAACGTTTGAGTCTCTTCAAAGGACTACCCTATGTTTCACCCTATACATCTCTCAAGATATCCACTACCTCCACTCTTTGACTTATTCCAGACCTCACTCTACTACTAAGATCTCACCCAAAAAAAAAATTCTAGGCTTTTCACTCCTCTATCCCTCCTTGCATCACTCCAAACCTCATTGTACTACTGAGATCTCCCAAACAACCGTTTCTAAATTCTTCCCTCATGTATCCCTCCTTAGACTCATTTTACTACTATGATCTCCCTAATCCATTATAGAGTCTCTTCCCTCCTCCATCTCTCCTTTCCTCATCCAAAGCTCCTCCTACTACTATGATCTCACAATAAACACTTTCTAGAATCTTCCCTCCATTATCCTTTTTAATCCAATTAACAGATTCACATGTCCACTACTCAAATTAATTCATATTTCGCTATATAATTAACCACTAATCCTTTGGGTTCCGGTGTAGCATGCTACCCGCTGAAAAGTGCCTTGACTACTCGTCAGCGGTAGTAAGAAATATGGAAATACTATTACAATTTAAAGGTGCTCTTCTTGTTCTTGTTCACAATATTATGACCACTTTTTCATTCCTTTGCTGTAGTATTTCACAGTAAACTTGTTCGCTCAACATCATACCAATTCTTTTTCCTGACACTTGACTGCATCCTAAATGTGGGACAGCTATACACATCTCAGTGTTGATGTTGAATACTATTTTGGCTGAATTTCAGTCTCTCGCAGCATTTAACATGCCCAGTTTTAAAACCTTGGCCTATGCTATATCCATGTTTTAAACAGAAATTGGTGAAAAAAAAACACATGATTTAAAAGCCATTTCTCAAGGTGTCTGTTTCACAGACTGTGTGTTATAATATGGCAGGCAGACTCAGGACGTTTGTTATAATTAATATCAGCCCCCAATTCAGCTCTCCTTAACTTAAAAAAACAACAAAAAACTGCTGTACGCTTATTTGTTACTGTTGCTGCAGGAGCCTTTCTTTTCCCAACATCTGGTGCCTGTAGTGTCACTTTAGGGGCAGTTTAATGGTCCTGAACAATAAAGAGTCAACATGTGCATTCTAGCACATCTGGTGCATGCTGATTATTTCGGAAATAGGAGCTGCTGGACACTCCCACAGGCCATTCCCCCTAGCTTATATTGTACAATTAGGAGGCCCAAACAGTAGTGCAGAGGCAAAGGGGATTGAAAGGAAGACACAGAGCCTGGGCAGGAACAGGTACAATCTTCTTTATTGGAAGGCCAATGGAAACGACCAGTGAGGCAACCGTCCCGGCATCAACTGTCGAGAAAACACACGCCAACATTCCCACCAGCATAGTTACCAGGATGACACTTACGTGCCCACAATGATGAAGACCCAACACATCTTCCCCTTCACCAAACCTTCAAAACTAAACTGCATCGGTTAAACTGCAGCAGAGAAGGGAGGACATTAAAAGGAACTAACATGGAAAAAGGCAAGATAACCTGGACACCTGTAGGAGGAAAAACTAAAACAAATATAAATGTGACCGGTGAGTTAACACCCAAAAAGGAATACCATTTCAAAATCATTAACACGAGTAGGTAGTATTTTGGCTCTTAGAGGCCTCTCTGAGCTAGATTATATGCGAGTCTGTTTGGATCTCCCAGTTCCATTAATGTGATCATCCGCACCCTCAGGATCCTTAGCTCCCACACTCTCTCTAACACCTTTTATTGTCTGCTTGGACAATTTCTCTTTGTGCCACCATTTTCCATAACTCAACCTCACCACACTGTGTTTGATCACATCAAACAACAAAGGTTGAGAGTATCTGGATTTACCCCTAGCAACTATGCCTGGAAGTTTTACTTACACCACAGACCCTTCATGGAAAGTGGCTTGCTGTCTAACCTTAATGGGAGCAGAACAGGCCTACTTGTCCTAAGCTATCTTACACCGCTCCTTCATACCCTCCAATTTTGCTTGTGGAACAGCCAAACCATTCATTCACGGCCAAAATGGTCAGACCATGGATGAATGGTTTGGCTGAGCCGCACTGTGCGGGAGACGTTCCCCACTTCCCGACCAATGAGGTACATTTCTTCAGCGACCCCTGACACGCCCAGCCCATCCTCGATGAGAAGCTGGCCTGAGTTGCTGCTTTCTGTTCAGGAGACGCTCTGCTGAGCCTCGTAGCATTAGCTCAGCCTTCATCCCATCCTTGTTGCCACTTGAAAATAAGACACAGAGCCTGGGCAGGAACAGGTAAAATTGTATTTATTGGAAGTCCAGTGTAAACGGCCAGTGAGGCAACCATCCCCGCATCAACTTCCAAGAATAGACACGCCAACGTTCTCACCAGCGCGGTTGCCAGGACGACACTCACACGCCCACAATGATGAAGACCCAAAATGGATGCTTCAATTGTTGCCACCCACTGCACTGTGTTGATATCGGCCAGCCCTGCCCCTTAAACTTTGTGTGAATGGCTCTCTGCGGACCCCCCTGGGCGACAGCGTAAGGGTCCCACTTGAAATCTGAGCATTGCCATTTTGTGCAGTCACTCCTATCACTCTGATGTCACTCTCCTCATTTGTGCCTTGAGGACAAAGTGTATACTTTTCGGCCAGCCAGCACATGTGTAGAAGGACTCCGACCTCACCCCTTCCTCCCGAACACGCATTTGCAATACAATAGGTCTTGCATTTGCGAGAGTTTAAGCTATTGGCATTGTAAAGGACAATGCCTTTTATTTATCTGTTTTGATAATTAACATATCAATAAAAGGCATTGTCATTTACAATGCCAATAGCTCAAATTCTTGTAAATGCAAGACCTATTTCATTTCAAAGAAGTGACTGCCATTGTCCCGGGCTGCTTGGAAAGTGAAAGCGCGCATGGCGCGCTGAATGTTGCAGGAAAGCATGTTGTGCCTGCAGTTGGAGAAACTCATTGAATAAAATAGTGCTAACAGACTAAATAAGACATACTGTGTAACAACAGAAGTGAAAGAGCCAGTCCTCATGGGACGTTACAAATGAAGACAAGGCAGTACTAAGGAGGGACTAACAAGCCTATTAATGATTCAGAAGACAACATTTACAAATGAGCATGACACAAGCCAATGAAAAATATAGTCGGAGAGTGAGGGGAGCTTCAAGTCCATACTTCAATACAGCATGGCTTGCAGAGCAGTGCATGCGCTGCCAAGGCTCGGCCCAAAAACGGATTTTTAAAATCAGTTTCACTGGGGGAGCCCCATGCAGTACACTCTTCTTTTTAAGCTGCTCCATGGTGTTCTTTCTTTCCCTCATGTCTCCTTCCTGATGATGGTAGGGCAATGCCTTCTTCACCGTTTACACCAACGGCCAGTGTAGCAGCTCATGGGTGGAGGGCAGCCGAGTGAGCAGTGTGGAGGGAGGCGGGGAGGGGTTAACCATGACAAGGGGTCAAGCCAACTGCTACATCAGCCACATAGCCTTCAATTTAAAAATAAAGCTGCCCAATGGTTCTCTGAGCTGATCCAAGGTGTGAAGGACACTTCTAACAAACAATTCCTGATCGGGGCTGACTCAAAGAAACCAATCACAGAAAGGGGGCTGACCTAAAGCTTCTCTGTGATCATAATTAATGACAATATGTTTTTGGCTGCAAATGACGTAAAATCTATTAGAAAAGAAAATGTTAAGTAGAATACCACAGTGAAAAATACCTCATTTATTAGATACTTTATCCATGAGCAACGTCTGTTGTTCTACCATTAAACACAATTACTACTTTAAAAAAAACAATTTATTACAAATGTGTTGTGCATCATTTCGGAAGTTTTTTTTTTGGGGGGTGGGGGCAAATTTGTAACCAAAGATTGACAGGTTACTCATTACTCTAGATTGCCTCTAAATTTATAGATAACTGAACAACTAATGTTGCTATTCTCGATATTCAAAACTCAAAACTCCCCAGTAGAAAATAGCAGATATTCCAGAAATAAAAACATTGAAATGAGACAGGCATGGAAGGTGATAGGGTTAAAATTCCATGGCTGGCTGACAAAGCAGACAAACATTAGTGTGAAGTGAATGAGTGAGCGTGTGAGCACTGAGGGGCTCATGTGAAATGCCAGAAAAGACACTGGACAGTTCCTGGCAGGTCTGAGATTTTGAGATGCCAGCAGTGTTGGGATAATATAAGGCAGGTGCCTGGTATCCCTGCCATGTATATGATTCTTCCCTCAGCCTTCTGACCATTTAAATGCTTTGGCCTGTTGAGAGATATTATGATTGTCTAGTTCATCAGCATTGTGATAAAAAGACATCAATGTCAACTGAAGTTCTTTATGTCTCATAGAGTGACTACCAGGGTGATGTTGCACTTCTTCGTAGGGCAGTGTGATGACTAACTCCAGTCCCTTAATCCTCTCTTTCAACAACCCCAAAGTGGACATTACAATTTTGGTAATTTGATGGTGTTTTGGCAAGGTGGCAACTGCCCACTAGAATTGGATGCTATCTAGAGATACTAAGGTCTGATTTAAAATGTATCAGAGTTTGGACACCTGCCACTTTTTAGCAAGTGTCCCTCATCTGCCAAACTCTAATTCAGGCCCTAAATAACAATATCACTGGACTTCAAAAGTCTCCCAATAAAGATGTGTTCAAGGTAAATATCCCACTATCCCTGTGCCAGATTGTTGATCCATCCTAGTGTTGTGTTATGGACAGTGCTTGCGCTAAAAAAACTGGAGGTTGCTGCCGTTGTTACACTGTGCGTTGTGTTGGTCTCTGTGCTTACGACAACCGATGTTGGTAAGACTGAGAATGACGTAAAGTGCTCTGTTTTTGTTACTGAGATGGTTTTACTAGAGCTTGTGTTGTCTAGCATTGTACTGGAAGGAATAACAGCAGTAGTTATAGATCTAGAAATTATGGTAGTCTCTGGTGTCAGTGCGGAAACTGAGTGTTGGGAAGAATTATCAAATAGGGTGGTGTGGGATCCTGTGGCAACAGATGCATTTACTATTGATGTGCTGGATGGGGTTATGGTTGTATGAGAAGAAAACAAGCTGGTTGATCTGGAAATAGCTGTAGTGGTCGAGTTCAGTGTTTGTGCAGGAACGAAGTTAGTGATTGCTCTTGTGGTTAAATTAAGGACCGAGATAGACATTGTATGAGTGTCTAATGTAGATTCATAAGAAACAGCTGTATTGGGGCTGTTAGGCTTAGTGGCTAGAGTAGAAATGAGACTTGTAATAGTTTTGGAGGAAGCTGTTGCAGAAAGGTTAGTGGTTACTGTGATGTGTGTACTGTGGAGTGCTCCAGCAGTTACTGTAGTGACAGCTGTAACAGGTCCATATATGGTGGCTGATGCACTTGAGTGGTTGGCTGTAGTTTCTCTGTAAGAGAGGATCATGCTTAACAATGAGGTAGTTGCAAGGGTGATTTTAGTGGTATTGAGTTGAATGGCTGATGACACTGAGACCATTGT
This sequence comes from Lissotriton vulgaris, assembly GCF_964263255.1. NCBI lineage: Eukaryota > Metazoa > Chordata > Amphibia > Caudata > Salamandridae > Lissotriton > Lissotriton vulgaris. Next base: position 1,319,910,784 of record NC_141695.1, on the reverse strand, counting down.
AGGTGTGTTGCTAAGTGCTGTGTGTTTGTCCGAAGGGGGTACTGAGATCAGACTGGAAGAGGTTGCGTTAAGAAATTTAGGGACCGATGTAGCTATGGACACAGTGCTTGAGTTGGACAATGCTTTAGTGAAAAATACTGAAGTTGCTGTTGAGCCACTGATGGCCATAGTTAGGTTGAGGCCATGGTTTGAGACATGCAGAAGAGATGTGGTGGAAGAATTTGGTGTATTTGGAGTGCTATGTTTGGAGGTGGCAATGCTCGTTGAGTTAAGGGATGCACCTGAAGCAGTTATGTTAGTATTTGTGCCAGGGACTGCTGTCAGAGTACGCGATAAAGGCTTGGAAACAGTCACTGCTCTAGTTGAGGTGTACAATGCACTGAGGGCAGTTATGGACTTAGACGTAGCCCTGGAGCTCCACACGGTTGTGGTCACAGACTTAGGTGGCGTTGTGACGGTTGCACTTCCTGCATTGCAGTTGACACCAGGTGTATATCCCTTAATCCAGCTAATGTATGACGTGATCAGGGTGTAGACTCCAGGCGCAAACGGCGAGGCACACTTTGCGGCTTCCCAGCTCATCACTCCGGTCAGAAGCCAGGTGCCGTTGACACTGCACACCAAGGGTCCTCCAGAGTCTCCCTGGAAAACAAATTTCAGGTGGTTAGCTTTTTAAACTGCCTGGCCTCATTTGGAAGAATTAATGCATGAATGAATGGATGGATGGATGGATGGTTAACTCATTATTGATGAAATGAACAAGTAAATGAATAAGCTTACAGTAAAAATTTATCACAAATCGAGGTATGGCTGTGTAATAAAATGATTGCTGCTCGTTGCAGTGATCTAACCCCTCGTGCTCCAGCTTTACCCGACTGGTTTGTGATTCCAGCAAACCACACGGAGAAAAATGTGAAGAGTACGACCTTTCGTGATGTGGGGTACTCGGGACTTGCACAAGAATCGACATTCTGATTAATGCTGGAATTTCTGCATTGTCTGCATTTCCCCCAGGCAAATTTCAGCAACGCAAACCTGATTAAATGAATTGACGGAAATTGTGCCGTACATTCCAGCAAATGCATGGTTTGGTGAGAAAAAAACCGGATTTTTATTCCATCGCAAAAAAATTCGGGCTGGAAAGTCGACTAGAAGTAACGCAAAGTAGAAGTGCGCTACTTTGCTCAAATTTGCATCAGGAGTAGATCTTAAGGATGGTGCATGGGTGTATCCATGATAACTTTGTGATACAAAGCCCTATCTACTAACATTTTTAGGCAGGGCTTTGCACCCCGTAACATACACATCTTCGAGGCATGTGCAAAGAAGGAGAAGCGTTTTCTTTCCTCCAAACGTTTTTAACATAGCATGTCTTATACTGTACTGCAGACAAAGTTGGAATAGTTTAAAAGTCTCAGCATAGTATTTTACATTGGCAGGGTACATTTCCAGTGTAAAACCTATCCTGGACTCCCACAGACACCTTGCACCCTAGTGCAAATATGGGTACATGGTGCTAGGCAGCTAGAAGTGAAACAGAGCTTGATAAGAGAACAGCATAAGCATTTCATTGTAGATAATTACTGTCCTGCCTCTCACAAAATGCAGAACATCAACTTAGGTTACTGTGCCGCGTTGTTGACATTAGTGAAGCTGCATCATAATATTTCAGTTTAATATTTTCCTCTGTGACACAGAGTGAAATTAAAATTGTGTTGTGGATTTACCACACAATTTGGTGTTGATAGCCACATAGTAGGGAAAAAACGGAGGGGGATATTCTCAAGGACCGGCGATACCTATTGCATACACCAGTTAGTGGCAGTTCTTTTATAGCCGCCTAACCCTGAAAACTATCGCCATGTTAGCGTTGTATTAACAAGCCGTTGCTACATGGCAATAGTATCAGGGAACTGCGGTAAAAACTGTTGCTAACATCAGCGTGATGGCGATAGGAAATCCAGCGTTAGCGGGCGAAAACTACCGATAGGCCCATTAACAGCAAAAACACTTGTGTTAGTCAGCCCAACGTGAGTTTTTTTTGCCTCTAATGCAAAAACAACCTTCAGTATAAAATAGGCATAAAAAACAATAAATTGCCGAAGGGAGCATCCAGGGCCAAGTGCAGCACACATCAACAACCCCTGCAAGCCAGCCAACATCCAGGATGACCAGGATGAGAGCCGTGATGCCTTGCTGGACCTGCGTCTGGAGCCTGGATGCCTTGCTGGACCTGCGTCTGGAGCATGAATGCCTCGCTGGACCTGCTTCTGGAGCCTGGATGCATTACTGGACCTGCCACTGGAGCCTGGATGCCTCATTGGACCAGCGTCTGGAGCCCGGAGGCTTCGCTGGACCTGTGTCTGGAACCTGGAGTGGGATGCAGAAGAGCTATGGAGTAGATGAGCTGTGGCGGCAGACATTGAGTCGAGAAGAACGCCCGTACCTGGTGGCGAAATCTGGCAGGTCTCATGAAGACACGTTGCTGACCTGTGTGAGAAGACTGCCTTGTGCACCTTGGAGCTGTTAATAGTAGAGGTGCTGGTGCGCCACAACGTAGGAAGTCTGCATTGCATACTACGATCCACCACTACACTGGGGTGCATGGAGGGGATTACCAGTGGTGGGTGCCGCCTCTCTGCATCACAGGACAGATGATGTTGGGCCGGCAGGAAGCTGTGGAGGGTGAGGCCCTTGAGCTGCGCCAAACTTGTGTGGTGGGAGCGCTGCAACTTCACGCCTTAGGGGCCCTGCTGCATCAACTGCATCGGGAACTTCACATGCGGACTTGGCAGCAACTGCTGTACCCAGGTTTGTGAAATCTAACCTGGCTGAGGCACCTGCTGGCTGAGTCACAAAATTGAGAGAGACTGCAGTGGGTTGCGCCATGATGTCAATGTCCAGGCAAGGAGAAGGTGCGACGTGTAGTGCAGGATGCCTGGGGGTCAAGTCACCCAGGCCTAGCACACGTAGATGATGCACCCCCAATGGCGGCTCATCCGTTATGGTGGAAGAGCATCGCCCCACTGCTTTCAAGCAGTACAAAGGATGAACAATCATCACATGATAATAACTTACTGATGTAACCGTGTTATGTTACCTTTGCGGATGGGAGGGTTGGTAGGACTGCTCCAAGCACGGGGCAAGGCATGGGCGGATTGGCATGCCCACTCAAGTGCCCAATGACTGTTTTGTTGTCTCTCTCAGGTCGCCTAAAGCAGTCATGCGCACTTCCCTGTTCGTAATGCAGGCTGCATTACAGCGTGCGTGGAGCACATGCCCAACCCTCCAACCCCAGGCTGCATGCCTTGTCCCATTGCCAATTACCAATCCCACGCCGTATCGCATCATTGTGATTGGCTCAGGGGAGGGAGCCTGGCTGCCTACTTCCTGTTCCTGGAAGCAGACGGAGGAGAGCAGGAGCAACAAAGATAGGGGACCCAGCTTCAAGTTAAGACTCCCCTTATTAAAATATTTACAACACCCGCTCACACACACATCCCTGCATCCACACCACATCCAGTGTTCTTTCCAGTGTTTACCACCTCACAGCTGTCCAGCCCCCAAGCACTTCTCAATGGCAGCTGCTGTGCACCCATGCACAGCGGGTGTACCACTCGTGTGCCAAAGGCACATACGTGGTTGCAAAGCATGCCATAACATTGCATTCCATTCCAATACATACTAATACTAGGCACATTGCAACAGTAGAGTAGGTGTTGCATAGCAGAGACATTAATATAACAATTCTCACTTCACTGAGTGCAACTCAAAACTAACCTTTGCACCCCAAACCCAACGTGAACCCTGGAATTTCTTGTTGACCCCCATAAAACACCAGAAAATCCAATTTGACCCAAAACACCCCCCCATTTTCATATTTTACCCCCAAAACCCATAACCACCAGAAAAACCTTAAATTACCCCATTGCTGACCTCGTAATGTGTTATAATCAAATGCGATGTAAAGCCACTGACGTTGTCGGAGTTGAGTTGTTAACGATGTACTGCCAGCATTGTACTGGTTGTCTCCCGTGCCAAAGGCAACCCATAGGCTGCGCCGTTTGAATCCATCTGCCCCAGGACCCCGCTCAGCAGCAAGGAAGCTTCCGCTTGGACACTCCAGCGCTATGACGCCAGCTCCTTCCTCGCCATCAACCCTGGATGCCCCCTCGCCTGCCAGGATCAACCTCTGCTCCGGACCGGTCATCCCCATCGCCCTCACTGACGGCTGCAGTACCACCCGCAAGGAGCACCCCGACCATAAAGGAGGAGGCATAGCCATCATCTACAGCAGCGCACTCCAACTGACCATTCACTCTAATGACCCAAGGGTGACCATGGACCCCTTCAACTTCCAGATGCGGACCAAGCCCAAGCACATCCTCTGCAGCACCCTCATGTGCAGGCCCCCTTGTCCATGGTTCCCCATTCTCCGATACCACTGTAGACCTCATTGCAACCCAGGGTTTCCGATCCACCAACGACATCCTACTCGGTGAACTCAAGCTCCACCTGGACAACCTGTGACCAGGACAGCACTTCTCCTGGGGATGGTCCCCTACATTAGACGCAAGCAGCAGGTCACCTCAACAAGCCACATAGCAGAACACACAGTTGAGCATGTCACCTCCGCCAGCAGGAACTTCAACTACAGCCACAACAGTGGACTCTCCTGGACGGACCATCATTGGTAACATCACGTCTTCACCTTGCCCATCGGATGTCACCGCCATCATCGCACCACATCAAGGCCCCAGAAGAACGTCTTGTCAACTCCCTCCGCACCAACACTCCATCATTGCTTCCAAACGATGACACCGCAGCGCGCAACCACCACCAGTGGATCTCCAACAGCACAGACATTCCGGCTCCCCAGATGAACGGCACTGCGTCAGTACCTTCTGCCTGCCTGATGGCAGGGGTGAGGGTGATGCAGTGCCACAGGGATAGGCTGACCTCATGCATTGCTGGAGTTGCGTCATGGTTGTGACACAACTGCAGCAATGCATCACTTTAGCGCAGACAGATACGTCAGGATTCCTGACGTATCTGTCATTACTTGCATCATGAAGCGCTGTCCAGTGAATACAGTGCATCCAAGCTCTAACAAGAAGGGCATAGTGAGAAGTGTTGCGACGCTGTCTTGTCGCAGCACTGCTACACTTTTCATAACTGGGGACCAGAAATGCGCACTATCTTATTGATGGTGCGCATTCCTGCACTGTAGTTTTGTCGCAGGGCAGCACTGCAACATTGCTTTTAGCGCTGTCCTGCACAAAACCTGCTGAGATGTAGCCCCTAGTGTTATCCCCATTTTTAAGACCAGCTACTTTCTGGTCTGAAGTTACTGATTCTAACTCAAGTTAGAGCCAGGTTTTTTTGGTCTTCTCCTTGTGAATATAGAGTAGTGGTGTTTGCGTGACTTTTTGCACGGGAATGTCTCTTCTTCATATAATTATCGTAACAGAAGTGGTGATCTTTAAAACAGATGCTTTTGATGTGTTTTATCTAGGAACCCAATCAATATTGTGACCTTATGCCCCTATACGGCTATAATCAATAAATGTCCCTATAATGGCATAATAATCAGAGCCATATTTTCAGTAAATCGCCTCTGCAGTCCATGACACAGCAGAAGCTACTTCCTTAGATTCCTAGAGAGCACACCGAGTTCTTTCGACACACCAAACAACCAGCATCCTGGGAAAGCCCTGCTTGCTTTGTTTTGATTAGTAAAAGAACTCCTGCAAGCACTGTAAGAACGACCAGTTCTTAGTGACATCTTTATTGACGTTTTATGTCCAAAACTTACGCCAAACTCTGCACCTTTCAGGTATAAATATACCAACGTTGCCTTAAGCAAACACACAGTGGTGAATACTAGAGCAGAACAGCTGTCCCCTTGCAGAGCCCAGCAGATGCGAGAAGCCCACGGACGCTGCCCCTCCTCTTTGACGTGCTGAGAAAGACGCTGTCTTTTCTCCTGCCGAGAAAATCCAGCTCCGGCGTTTCCAGCCTACCCTTGCGGGTGACTGGGATATCGGGTCCTGAGAGGGAGATACCAGACCTCGTACATTCTATTCAAGAGGTACGGTGCTGACTAAACCCTCAGAGAGAATTCTTGAATCATACTCTTGGCAAAACCAACTTAACTTAAACTGCTACTTACTTACTCCCTCCCATGTATTAGTCTTAGGTCAGGTACACCGGGGTAGGCGTAGTTAGAAGCACCAGTTGAGGTCGGTAGCCAATGTATATATAAATGTATATATTGTATATATTTTATTCATTTTAACTATCTTATGGCTAAGAAACCATATCAATGCTTTTACAGTATTATTTCGTAATACTCCTTTTACTGTACGCACTTTTCGTTATAACAAGTCTTGCAATTGTGGCAATTCATTTCTCTTGCATGAGAAGACTGCTCAATAAATAATATCTTTTATTCAAAAAAACTCCCGTCTCTCTATTCTCTGCACCCTGGTGAAATTAAATCTGCACAACTGACTGAGTGAAATAGCTGTCTATTGTTTCACACGACTCTAGAGAATGACTCTTATTCTGGGGAGCAAAGTTGTCAGGTTTATGCGGTTGTCGGAAGCTGAATCCCTTCTTGTCTGAGCAAGGGAAGCTGATCACTTCCTATTCAGTCAAGAAAGTTTCCAGTGACCTCTGAGCTAGCTGGCGCAAACCTAAATTAAGTCTAGCATAGTCAGTAGAGACCTAGAAGACCACAGTCCTACGTCTACACTGCTGTTTATGTTATTCCAATGCGCCGGGCCTATAGGGAAAATAGGAACTACACTACACTTTTGCCTAAAAAAGTTCGCTAACGGCTGTTAGCGACAGCTCGAGAATAAAGTGATAAAAATAACGCCGCTTTAGCGGCAGAAAATGCCGCTAACACGGGGCTTTGCATGGTGTAACCCTTTCACCAATACAGTTTGTTTGGGCTTCCTATAGTAAACTCCAACAAATATTGGGAAGGGGTTTACATTGAACTACCATTGTTAATGCTCTGACAAATACAAAAGGAAGGCGTTTCAGATTTCGAACTAAAGGGTATTAGTGTGTGAACTTCATGACAGCACTATAGCAAAAGTGTTTACATTTTTAACTATTTAATAAAAACAATAGGAATGGTGTTTAAATTGTGAAGTTTTTTAAACAAGCAATAGGAAGTAGTTTAATAGATAGATCCCATTTTAGGTCTATGCTTGGTGTCTCCAGAGAGAGGTAATGTTCAATGTATACTTTAGGTATATTTGGAGATCTATCTACATTGTTTGATGGATCTCTCCAGACAGAGTTAACATAGTCATATTTGCATTCACTATACAGTAAACAGATTTGCTTTATTGATTATTTACTGTCGTGACAAAGAGACTGTAGACCCCTCATTTTACATTGTCAATGACTTGACAATGTCTGTAGACTTTTTGTAAAACACAATGTGCTGTTTTCTGTTAGATTACTGCATGTGCAAAGTATATTAACAACATCACAGTTCTCATATGTATATGCCTATCCATATTTTGTTCAAGCAACATTACATATTAAATCTTACGAAGCATTGTATTATATTAGTTTACACTCATATGCACTTGCAGTCAATTGAAGCCAGTAAACGGACACAAATAAATCTGGTGGGTATGGGGCTGAGTGAGGGAAGTTTTCTAACGTGTTACCCTGGAGAAACATGTGCAATTTACTTTCCCTTTCCTGGGGACATGCAATCCAGGAATATGTCTCTTTACCCCGGAGTCTTTCTCCCCGCAGGAAACCACAATGCAGTCGTTACCACGTCCGCATTGTGATTCCGCATACCATTACTCCACAAGTCGGAACAACGACTTGCGGACGGGGGGTGCTGGATGTTGGAATAGTATAATTTACTATTCCAACACCAGTCATTGTGGACACTAGGGAAGGTCGTTGTTCCGACTTGCGGAGTAATGGTATGCGGAATCACAAGGCGGTCTTGGTAACGACTGCATTGTGATTCCATGCGGGGAGATAGTTTCGGGGTAAACGTTGTTTACCGCAATCCAGAGTTCAAGTTGTGATCGGGACCTTCTCAGTTTGTGGCAAATGAAGGCAATGTGATCATGTGGGTTGTGAGTGAGCTGTTTACACTGGCTGGTTCCACTCTACTCAGGAGTTCTAAGGAACTGATGACATAGGACATGATTTAGGGTTTACCAGACGGGTTGCTCCGTCACAAACATGATGGATATCCAGTGTGCCTTATTGCGTATTATATCTTACTCTAAATCAAGCCATAATTTCATTCTAGGTGCAACAACTTCAAGCAGTATTTTCAATTTCTAAGTTGTGATTGTCGTCCTTGGTGTGATCCATTTTAGAGTCAGTAGAACTGGATTACGGGGTGATTAGCTCGCCAGAAATGTGTGAAGCACTTGAGCAGTCCTTATTGGCACTGAGGTGGGCAATGCTACAGTTTTACACAATTAAAATCACCCCATCACTATTGCCTTGCCCATAGAATGAGTGGCAAGTATAGGTGTAAGCATTACTGCTCACACCTGCAGGGATTAATACCTGGTAATTTCCCTTGCCAGAGCTGTGGGCCTAAGCCGCAAATGGAGCATTCTTATTGGCTGGCCAGCTCCCTACATTCCACTTTGGGTGATAATTATCCTTCTGTCAATTGAACAAGAAGAGTGTGTGTGAGGAGATATTTCATGGACGTGCTATTATTGAAGGTAAGGGGGAGATTGATTGAGACCTTTTCCAGTTGGTGGTGTACATTTCTGGATGTTGGAAAACAATCACTTTGCTAAGAAACTACTTCCTGGGGTAGGGTGTTTGCGAGATGTCTTAGGTCCTTTTTTCTATGCTGTGTATGTAATGTCTATTCTCTGTGTTTGAGTTGTCTGTGAGTTTTTGTAGAATCCTTGTGTAAAGTGAATGCCACTAGCCAGTGAAGAGCCTAGTGCTATGGCTGAGCTGGTGTCAACATGTTCTTGATGGTGTGTTATCACCTGTAACTTACTTCAACTTACTTCAATAAACTACCTAAACCTACATCTACGTGTAGACCTACATTTATAACAATGGCTCTAAGTTGGCTGCAAACTAAACCTGCGGTGTGCAAGAGATCTGGACCTACGTGAAACAGAGGAACTCAAGGTGTAAGAAGGTATGGAAGAGGAAAAAGCCAGAAAAAAGTAAACCTTACCAGTTCCAAGATTCGATTGTCAGTGGGCAAATCCTTATTTAGTAATCTGCTACAAGAGCATGTGAACCCTCAAGCCATCCCACCTGCACTGCAGCGCAGGATTTCTCATTTCTGAGCAGTAAAGAATGTACGGAACAAGGAATTATTGCACCGTCTGGCACTGTCAGGCTGCACATTAATGGAAAAATGCGTTATTTTGCATGGGTTTGCCCGCTGCAGCACCAGGTGAACCTTGCAAGCATGCGCAGCGCTTAGGGTTCCCTACAGTGGAAATGACTTTAAAGAACACTGTTGATCATTCTCAGCCCACTCTGATACCATTGTTTCCAATCGGCCCAAATTCTGCACTCCTGGAGAAGATCTATAATTCATCCTATTCACAGAAAAGGTCCCAACATCGATCCACCCAAGTTATCGACTAATTGCTTTGTTAGATGTTTAGGCCAAAGCTAATCCCAAAATTCTATTGCAGAAACTCAAGGGATGGTGCACTGAGGAAAACATAAACCCATATTACCTAATCGGAAACAAGTCAAATCATCAACAGTTGATAAGAAGGTTGCCCTATCCTTTTTGTCCCACTGTACCTCGCAGGCTTTTAGCCCCCCACCCCTTTACTTGCTTCATCGACTATTCAACCGCACTTGATGGAGTTGATGTGAACATACAAGGCACAAAGAGGTGATTGCCCCTCTCTCCTGTAGGCTTTCATCTCCCTGTCTTCTAAAATATTGGTCCGAGTTTAGCTAGGCAGCTGACTATTAATAAAATATCTCCTCACACACACTCTTCTTGTTCGATTGACAGAAGGATAATTAGCACCCAAAGTGGAATGTTGGGAGCTGGCCAGCCAATAAGAATGCTCCATTTGCGGCTGAGGCCCATGACTCTGACAAGGGTAATTGCCAGCTGTTATTGCCTGCAGGTCTGAGCAGTAATGCTTACCTTCACCGTCACCTTCATTGATCAATCATCGCACATTCCAACTGCCTAGGACTAGGTGAACAATGGGCCCGATTCACAAAGGCATGTATTATGTGCAAAATGAATGGCCCTGCCGATTCAAGAGAACTGACCCAACTGGACAAATCAGATCAGTCCGCAGAGCTGCAGGTTCTGTGATTGCAGGCGAGCACCAATGCACCCTTTATGTTGCTGCCCAGTGTTTTTAACATTGTATTGACGTCTATGTTTTTCTTGACAATTACAACTTGTCAAGAAGCTTGGGTCTACAGTTTAAGTACCAACCGATCAATGGATTTAGCTTGATTTGGTAAATTTGTAAACATTTTGCACACTGCTACAAAATGACGGAAAAACCGAGCATAACTGGGGTGGGGGGGAATCAACATAGATAGGGCTCAAATACTCACTTTCCTGTCCTATTGGAATTAAAACATCAAGGTCATGCTCTGCCTCTTTTTTAACCATTCCCTTTTAGTAGTTTTAAGGTATTTGTATAATACATATAATTTTGTGTTTTATTTAGAGTTTGTTGTATCAATTTTTATCAATTGACACAATTTACTCATTCACTGTCAATCCTCTTGTCAATGTATTTAAATTAATGCAATTGTCATTAATCTAAATCAATTGACCAGCACCTCACAGTGCTCCTGAAAGCAACTGTGTTGGGTTTCTTTTCCCCACCTACTGAGCAGGGAGCAGTCCCTATTCAACTCCACAGATAGAAAAAAAGTGCAAATGTCACCTGTTCTGAAATTTGCTTGAATATGTTGTCCATCCCTGGCCTTTAGTAGGAGCCCATCCCAGAATCTCATATAGACAAACACATAATGCATATTGTGGTTACATATGTAGAGGAGATTACTTTTTTCACTTCAAGGACGGATTCCAAGTAGCACAGAATTCAGACTGACATCATCCACTGCAGGAGTTACTTATACTGCCAGAAACCGGTCCTCGGAAGCTTGTTTCCGGTCCAGGAAAGGCATGGCTGGACTGTTCCCATGAGGCACAGGTTCAGACTGATTTGCATATGGCCATGACTGAACTGGGGTGGTGTGGAGTGCAACAAAACTATGGATTTAGGCCCAGATCTCTGTACTGGGGTGAATGTATGACATTGTTCTGCATTCTGTCCATCAACTGTGGCTTTTGCATTTGTTACTTATACCAACAGCATCTGTAACTCTGGAAATGCGTAAATACTCCCTATTAAGAGATTTTGGACAAAATATACAGGTGAAACACAAAGTTAAATCTTGATGAAGCAGGTAACTAGGGAGCTGCTGGCTACACTCATAATGAGATCCTTAGTTATGTAATCTGCTGGCAGTAATGGTGAGTCCTTGACACGACTTTTCAGCATAGTTCTCATGAATGAGCAGGGATTTTAGGAATAGCCTGTAATGGAGTCAATACTGTGTAGGCTTTTTATTCCACCTGGCATTTCCCAGGAGGCCAGTTTCGAAAGCCCATAGCTGCTCCTTCTGCAGTGGTGCTGAAACAATTTTCAGAATGGGGGTGCGGCCATCAATATTACACCATTGAAGTCATAGGGATTGTGAAAATCCAAGTGTCACACAAAGCGTAGTAAATGAGCCAGTCCCATCAGCCAAAGCGTGGTAAAGGAGTGGTAGGCAGCCGGTGGGACACTTTGGAGCTCACTCTTGCACATATATTACTGACAATTGGTGCGGTGTGGCACTATCATTTACAGACAGTACATTTTACATAGAAATGGCGAGCCAATTTGCACGGACATGCAATTTTACTGAAGTAGCACACCGGGGATGATGTATGGAATTCGGTTTTCAGTGAATGTTTAGCATTTGCGCATCCCTAAGTAAAGTGCCTAGATTTGTTTTAATATTATTCACTTCTTTGTTTCCATCACAGTTCAGAAATACAAGAAAATGTGCATCGCATGGGCTTTCCTAATCGTGGATATAATTGTAAAGTTAATTTACAGGCATTTACATTTTGTAAACCCTCTCATTTTACAGTTAGAGAAAGAAAAGAAAACACCAATTTCGTGTTAAAATATAGCCAGTTTGTCAGAAACCATAGCCTGACATTTGTCCTTTGTCTTTAAACTCAAGGCAAATTCAACAAGATAAAAACATAACTTAAAGGCATCTTTATTGCTCATTCACCTTCTGAACTCCAGTATAGCTATTTTGAGGGCATACAGCACCCCAGCACCCCTACTTCCAGGCCTATATTACTTTTCTCAGTTCCCTGAGACTAATTTAGGCAGGTGGGGCGTCTTCACGAGAGAAAGAAGGGGAGGGAAGGTAGAGAGAAAGCAATTAGAGAGGGAGAAGAGATAAAATGACTGCAAGAGAATGGATGCAAAGAGGGAGACAGCACAGGGAAAGGCAGGGACTAGAAAGAATTTTCGCCAAGGCTGCTTTTAGTTCCCCTGTCCCACCCTGGATGGAGTCCAAATTCCCATCAAGTCTGACTAAGTCTAGTTCTCCGATATATTATATGACTTAAGGAGGGGCCTGGGAAGTAGTTGAGAAGTCTCTAAACCTCCACCTGGTTATAAGGAAGAATACAATAGTTAAAGACGGTTCGCTCTATTTGGGTTTTATGGAACTTACAACTGCATTTGACTGGGTGGAGAGAGGAAAACTATGGAAAAATGCTGGATCTAGGCATAGACACATCCCTAGATCATTTCCTAGCACAGATGCACCAGGAGGTGACTGGGAGGGTCAGGTACGGGGCGGACGGGGAACTTACCGCTCCCAATAAAATGAACCATGGGGTACGCCAGGGCTGCGTGCTTGCCCCTTTTTTATTTTGTCTCTACATCAATGATTTGGAAAGTTATGTTAACCAAGGGCATGTTGATGTCCCCGAGATAGGCACCAGAAATCTTCTGGTGTTACTCTATGCCGCTATTTGTGTGTTGATGTCTAGAACCGGTGTAGACCTCCAAATACTGGTCACTAGATTCAATGGGCCTCATTTATGAAAAGTGACGCATTGCTGCGTCAAAACAGCGATGCGTCACTTTTCATTGCGCCCTCCTTGCGACACCAATGATGCGTCATATTTACATTATGACGCATCATTGCGCAAGGAGGTACAGATACGTCAGTATTTCTGACTTATCTGTAAGCGCAAAAGTGACGCATTGCTGGAGTGTGTCACAAAAGTGACGCAACTCCAGCAATGCGTCCTTTCACATGGGGCAAGCCCCATGTGAAAGGGCCTGCGTCAGTCTTACGCCTGCTGTGAGGCAGGCGCAAGATTTTGACGCAACGGCGTCCTAGAAGTGACGCAGTGAAATCTCATAGATTTCACTGCGTCACTTCTATGACCATTTCTTGCGTCAATACGCCCCCTTGCATACATTATACCTGGTGCAGGTATAATGTAATGCAGGGGTTTACAAAGTGACGCATCTACCTAGATGCGTCACTTTGTAAATATGGTGCAACAAGGCGCATTTTTTACGCCACTGGTGCGTCACAAAAGTGACGCACCGGCGGCGTAAAAGTGACGCAAGGGCTCATAAATGAGGCCCAATGACTTTATGTCTGATTTGGGTTTAAAGACTAATATGGCCAAGTCTTATACCATGGTGGTAGGAAAATCCCCCCCCCCCTTTTAAATCATGTTTTATCAAGAATGGGAAGATGTCTTATGTTCCAACATTTTCATATTTAGGCGTCCCCTTTGACCAGAAAGGCACTTGGCATCATTTAGTTGAAACTAGGGTTAGCAATTTCAACAAAAATCTGGAAGCAGTGTTCAGGTTTACAAATAAATTAGGATCCAGACCTATTGATTCAATTATCAACATCTATAAGGCCCGCTTGTGCTCTGTAACCTTGCATGGGGCTGGAGTGTGGGGCTTTTGCAATTTGTCTCACCTTCAGGTAGTGGAGAATAATTTCCTCAGAATATTATTAACAGTCCCAAGCAGTCTCCCAATTTTTTTTGTCACAGTGAACTTGGTCTGACTCCTTTAACCCACAGTATACAAATTGCTCCAACTTTGCTATGGCACTCAGAATGGGCAAAAGATGAGCCAGCCCTTAATCGTGCAATAATACTGGACTGCCTTAGCCTTGACCATATGCAGAAGATACCATGGCTTAATTATATAAAAAGGCAGTTGGAGACAGTGGGGATGGTGGATTGTTTTTTATAATGCTGAATGAATTGCCAAGATTTCAAAAATTCAGTTGAAAGGGGATCTTTTATCTTTTTTTAAAGACGACCAGTGAGCATTTGGAGACTGGGAAAAAGTTTTAGAATATTTGCCTTTAGTTCCTTCCCCATGTGTAGAGCCCTATCTCTATTTTTTCTTTTGTCATTCAAAAATTTTCTACCTCATTAGATTTGGGTTCAGCATTGTATATTTGTTAGTTTCTTACCCTCCTAAAGTTTATTGTGATGCTGACTTTGAACCCTGCCTGTGTGGCTCTAAATCAACTAAGAACATGTTGCACTTTTTTTTTGTTGACTCTACTCTAAACCAAGGAAAGATTTTATTATACCCCTATTAAGATTTTCAAATGTCAGGAAGTGTAGACAGGCTTTATATCATCTCCATCTTTTCAACGATGAATACTTATTAATGGTGTATTGGTATATTTCCTCAGCAGTCCGTTTATGAAATTTAGCTGGGATTTTTTTAATTTATTTGTAAATGGTATCTTTATTGAATTTATTACTATCATTACACCATTCTCAGGTCACATGCTCCATGGTTTTATGGTTTTATTTGATCCCTAATCAATTGCCTCTGAATATCATATTCTTTGGGGATACAGCGTCGTTATAAGCATTTATGTTTGTATCGTTTGCGAGCTGTCGTATGAATACTCTTACAAAATTTTAAACCTTAGTCCACATTTGGAAATTAGTGATTTGCTGCTACGTGATGAAATACCATCTTCATTTTTTGTTTATATTGCTAATTATGATGTTCTTTCATTATTAATTTTATTATATTTTGTCTGTTTCCTGTTTTAAATTGTGATGTTCTCTTTTATGGTTGCAAAAAGAAATGAATAAAGAATATTTGACTGACTGACTAAGGCTAGATTTGCTCACACGCTGTAGTTACCTGTGCTCATATATCGTTTGGCATGGCATCTGAATTCCTTTTTCTCTGAAGCGCTATGTCAAGAAATGCATACAGATAGCAGTGATTTCTTTAGCATCCTGCAATAATGTGTTTTTATGCAAAATGTTGAGGTATCCAGATTACTTTATATTTTTGCCTTTTCCACACATTTAACCTCATCTGGTAATATCACATCAAGGTAATATTGAGAACTGTTTCCAGTAGCAAAAGTCTTCTGGAATCTAAACTCAAGATAAATGCAATAAAACAAACAGTGACATTAGCATACAATATTCCCAATTTTTTGCACTAAATACCACTTCTTTATCTTATTAGAATTTCACAACATTACCTTAGATGTGCTCTGACGTAAGCCTTCGAGACAGAGGGGTCTGCATTCGTGTACTTTAGGTGCATTGGGTATATTTTTTGTTTAAACAAAGGTTATAAAATAGTTACGGAGATGGGTAAAGATAACCTACGCTTGTTTAATTTACTGCAGTCACCCGATCTTGCATAAGGAGCCTTACAATACACTTTTTACACAGTTCACCGTTTCTAAAGATAGAGAGCCATGCAATGCATACATGATTGTTTTACTGTATTGTAACAGATGAAAATTGAATATCGATCCCAGAATGTTGACGGGACGCAATATCGAGAACGACATATTTAAAACAAATAGTGACAATTAAGTCTATATTTTCAATAACGAACTCCACATTTATGTACCATATGCAGTACATATATCTTTGTAGGTATGTGGAAATGGAAATTTAGGGATAGTATTTCTATACTTTTCTATATTTAATTACCTTTTGATATTTTGTCCCTCGCTATTCTATCCTTGATATTCCTGTATCATGATATTCGGGGGGGGGGGGTTGTTATTCAGTAGTACAATCAACCCTTAAGTAGTCAAGCACTGCTGTGTAAAAAAGCTAAGGCCATCAAACCCTGTCCCATGCTTGTGGGAGGATTACTAAGTGGCAGATTTATGAAAAAGTCAAGCAGCGCAGCACATCACCTTGATGCGCTGCACTGCATGACAGGGAAAGGGCTCTTTCCCCTGTGCACAGACGTGTAGCCTGGTCAGTAAGATTGGAGGGGGTGCGAGCTTCAGATTTCCAAATTGGTAGGCTGGTTAAAATACATTATACTAAAAGCAGGGGAAGAGGGAGGGCTTACGGAGCAGTAGGAAAGGAGGGCAGATTGTGAGGGGTACTTATAACTCAATATTTTGTCAAATAACCATTTTTAAGACCTTTAAAACAGAGACAAGCGTGTGTGTGATTGTCTGCATATGCATGTAAATATCCAAAGTCCTCACCATACCCGACTTACCACACTTCAACCCAACTATTTACTACAGAATATACTTATTATGGGGCATAACACCCCAAATACCCCCCTGAAGCTAAGCCCTGCCTGGCTGGTGTCCTTTGGCTGCCTATCGCAGGATGCAGCACACATAGAAAGAGGAAGTATTGCAGAGAAATAAAGGTATTTCTCCTCGTTACACCTAATTGGGAAGGCATATCTTTTTGGCGCATTCTCAGGCTTACCAGTTCTTGTAAATCTAGGAATGTGTCAAAAACCATGGGAGTTGCATGGGAACACCTACGCAACACCCAGGGAATGCCTCCCTAGTGTAGAGTAAGGCAAAGCAGCGTTTCGCGCTGAGTTTCTTTATTCCATATTTGTGGAGCCACTCAGGGCCATGTAATGTAGCCTTGCGTGGCTTCATAATCCTCCTCCTTGATGGACGGGAACCTGCACCCCCCCCCCACCTTGGGACCCTTACGGATGAGTAGTCACGCTTTAACAAACACATGATTGATTGATTGAGCCTCACTTAGGACTTGTGTCACTCTTGCACCATCTTGGGAGACAGCACCACTCGTAAATACGCCCCTAAGTGTACTAACTACTGCTCACTAAGGCAGCAGTAATTTACTTGTTCTCCTTGAGGTGTTGAAAATATATTGCTCAATGTAGTGTTTAACATTTCTACTGCTTATAAATAATTAGCACAGCACTAGAATTTATCTAGAATACATTAAAGCCCCCTCAGATGAGGTACTGCCTCATGAACTCAGATGCATTATGTCAGATGACTAAAATATTGCATCACCTACATTACCCAATCACTACATTGCAAGTGAAGTATGTGAATATGTAAGTACCTGAGGATAGTAAATAAATATTTACCCAGAGGAGGTAGTGCTAGGTGATGTAGTGGCAGGCATATTTCTGTAGGTAAATATTAGCGACCTCAGTATAGGGTCATACCGCCTCAAATGCACTGGCCATAACTTTACACATATTATTAAACATGATACATCTATCACTGGTAGTGGGGTGGCGAAGTGAGCTAAAGAACGATGATGGATTGAACTCCGATCTGTGACTGGGGGTGAGTGTTTGAAAGGTTTCAGCCCTCCGTCCATCATCTGCTTGTGTTTGCTTTGTTCACCCAAAGATGGCAGGGTATGCCCAGACTTGGGTCCCTTACCCACTTTGCCACTGGATTCAAGCTAGCCTGGATGATGAGGGGTATTACCCTGAAACTGGTCCCAGGATGCTTGTTTCTGGTCCAGGAAAGACCTGGCTTAGCAGTTCGGGCTGGACTGTTCCCATTAGAAACAGGGTCAAGACTGATTTACATATGGGTGGGTCTGAACTGGGGTGGCAAAGAAAGCTAAAGAACAATGATGGATTTACACTAGAACTGTGACTGGGGGTGAGTGTCTGAAAAGTTTCTGTGCTTCGTCCATCATCTTAATGTGTTTGTTTTGTTCGCCCAAAGTTGGCAGGGTATGCCCAGACATGGGTCCCTTGCTCACTTTGCCACTGGATTCAAGCTAGCCTGGATGATGAGGGGTGTTACCCTGAAACCGGTCCCAGAAGGTTTATTTCCGGTCCAGGAAAGACCTGGCTTAGCAGTTCGTGCTGGGCTGTTCCCACGAGGAACAGGGTGAATACTGATTTGCATATGGGTGGGTCTGAACTGGGGTGGCGAAATGAGCTAAAGGAAGATGATGAATTTAAACCAGAACTGTGACTGGGGGTGAGTGTCTTAAAAGTTTCAGCGCTCCGTTCATCATCTCCATGTGTTTGTTTTGTTCACCCAAAGTTGGCAGGGTATGCCCAGACATAGGTCCCTTGCTCATTTTGCCACCGTATGCAAGCTAACCTGGCTGATGAGGGGTGTTACCCTGAAAACGGTCCCAGGATTCTTGTTTACATTCCAGGAAAGACCTGGCTTAGCAGTTCAGACTGGACTGTTCCCATGAGAAACAGGGTCAAGACTGATTTGCATATAGCTGTGTGTGAACTGGGGTGCTAAAGAACGATGATGGATTAAACCCAGATCTGTGACTGGGGGTCAGTGTCTGAAAAGTTTCAGAGCTCCGTCCATCAACTCCTTGTGTTCACAAGTGATGGCACTGCATTTGGCATCATTGATAAGCGATTATAATAATGATGACATGAGCCGGACCATTAAACCCGACCAATCATATCAGGTCCCCACCGACCACCTTTCTCTTTCAGATCTATATTGGCACAACCACTCATTAAAACACTCACACACTCAGTTAATAATGATCCATTCAATCAATCACTATTTTCCCATTCGCTGAGCATATTTCTTATTGATACACTGTAATATTCCAAGCAAAGGTAGCTTGAGTAGGTTTATTTGTCAGCACAGCATAAGGCCCTTGCACAGCAACAACAGGATGAAACTGACAGGTAATGCAGAATATTACATGAGCAAAGCTCTGTTCAGAACATGGAACTCATACAGAAACATAACATGTCGCATGCACTTAAAGGACCAAATAGCATACAACTCGATAGTAACAAATCCCATAATAAAGAATATAACGCACACACATGTACTCTCTTCTCTCACCACTCACCATACCAGCCACTTTTGCCCATGATCTGTGCTCACAACATGACAGGTTGTCTTCCATAGCCTTCATCTTTTTACATAAAGCCAACAACCTATTCCCTATGATCCCTATGAAATCCAGTACAACAGTGACCTACCTACAGCTGTACCTTATGCTCAGCCTATTACCTCATTCAAACTGAGGCAACTGATGTTTGTCATGAGTGATGTCATTGATGGTATTTGTGAGGTCAGTTGCACTTTCATTGCTAACCGTAAAAGTGTTTTTTTTGTAATCTCTAGGTTTTAGTCTGAAAATTCAATACCCTTCCGACTGAAATATGTTTATGCAATATCAAAGTACAGTACTGATGAGATGAGCACTGCAGTGACTGATATAAATAAAGGAAATGAACTAGTAAATTAAAATAGCAATGCTAGGAATTGAGTAGAAACTTTCACTTCGTGTTGAACAAAAAGAATATAAAAGAGGCTTCATTTCCGTTTATAAATTACTGGCTTAGTTTTGGAAAACGGTAAATGCGAGCGCAATGGCATGCGTTTATATCAGGAATGAAAACAAAAAAATGTTCCCGTAACAGCATGCATTTACAGAAGCAATCTTCCGATGTTGATGGTTGCTAAACAACGGATAGCTGTGCGCGATGACATCAGCGCCGACAGCAGAAACAGAAGAAGGATCTTGCCAGGCAACGGATAGCTGAACGCGCTTACGTCAGCGTCATCAGCTCAAATGAATAAACAAAGTAAATGGTTGCCGAGCAACTCCAATAATACAGTGCTTCAGCGTGCATCAACGTCAGTCCATCAGATCCAATTGTTGCCAAGTAACTCCAGAAACAAATACGTCAGCATAGGCTCGTCGGCTCCCAGCGTCCTTATGACGTGATGGCAAAGCTCGAGCAGCGCTGAAGAAACGGTACCGCTTGTGGCATTTCAGGCAAGAGTACGTTTTTTTTTTTTTTAAATGCAGCAAGAAAGCAAATGATCCAAAATGTACCTGTTGAATGAAAGGAAATTTCTCCAAAGTTCCTTCGTAGAAATAATAGCAGAACGATTTCCCTCGAAGCAATAACAGCAGCACAATTAGGATATTTCCAAAAAGCAAATTAAGGTAAAAGTGGGTCCAAACTCCGCTCCTGTGCTGAATATGGCTGGAGTAGGCTTGTCCTCGTCGCCAAATTTTGTAATAGCCCAAGCAAGGGTAGTTTTAGTAGGTTTATTTGTCAGCACAGCATAAGGTCCTTGCACAGCAACAACAGGATGAAACTGACAGGTAATGCAGAATGTTACATGAGCAAAGCTCTGTTCAGAACATGGAATTCATACAGAAACATAACATGTCGCATGCACTTAAAGGACAAAATAGCATACAACTCGATAGTAACAAATCCCATAATAAAGAATATAACGCACACACATGTACTCTCTTCTCTCACCACTCACCATACCAGCCACTTTTGCCCATGATCTGTGCTCACAACATGACAGGTTATCTTCCATAACCTTCATCTTTTTACATAAAGCAAACAACCTATTCCCTATGATCCCTATGAAATCCAGTACAACAGTGATCTACCTACAGCTGTACCTTATGCTCAGCCTATTACCTCATTCAAACTGAGGCAACTGATGTTTGTCATGAGTGATGTCATTGATGGTATTTGTGAGGTCAGTTGCACTTTCATTGCTAACCGTAAAAGTGTTTTTTTTGGGATCTCTAGGTTTTAGTCTGAAAATTCAATACCCTTCCGTCTGAAATATGTTTATGCAATGTCAATGCTTTATGAATAAAAATAGCACAGCTATTTCCCTTGGTGGAGATACATATGATTTCTTAACTAATATCTTTTTTGTTAAGTTCTTGGAAATTAGACATGACAAACTCTATCTGTTCCATATATGCTCCCAAATTTGTATCAATGACTGTACTGTGAACAGGATATAGTATATCTGCACTAAATAGCTGGGGAAACCCTTCAAATAAATATTAACCTATCTGGATCCATTGATCTAGATTCAATGAACCACCTTTCCATCAACCATAAATGTGTCAGGATATTTCATGATTCACATTGCCTCATCAACTGGATCCATTGCTGGATCCATTAATTCAGTAATCAAATTTCCTCTCCTAAAACTCCTACCATCATCAGTGTCACTTTTGGGCTTAGTGTCAATTTTGGGGTGAGGCTCCATGGAAAGGCTAGTGGGGATGGATCATCGTAATGCCTACGGCTGTGCCTGGAAGGCACCACTGCTATTTCAGGGACTGGGAGGTTTTCGCAGCACCGGCAGGCTCAAGAAGCCTGTATGATGCATAGTGGTCGGAGTTTTCGACCACCACGGACCCATCCGCCAGTATAATATGGCGGGCGGGAAATGGCCTCACAATGGCGGTGAACCTGCCCCTTAATTCTTATGGGCGGAGGCGGGTATAGATTTTATGCTCTGATTTAAGCCTTCAGAATTAAATAACAAATTTCAAAGCTTTTCAGATTCATAGCGCTTATGGGATTTCTGGTGCGATATGTGATTGATGCTGAGAAAACTTTTTTGTTGTGTAGTGCAAGGTAATGAATAGCTACATGTGAATTTACTTCCATCTTTGTGCATTGGTTGATCAACACATGCCTGTGGACCTGGGCACAGATAACAGAACACTCAGGTAGCGACCCTTGCTACAATTTGCCCGATAAGAAAACAACAGCAGGCACAGGTATGGGGTCATCAACAATGCTAAAAACCACCTAAGCACCTAAGCACTGCTTGTTGGGGAGCACTGGGGCTCTCTAACCACCTTTTTGATACCAGATTCCTGACGTTCTCTTTTCCCAAGGGATCTTCCTTGTGTTGGGGTGGCTCATCAGACAGAACCATAGACCAGGAAAAGTGTCAAGCATGGCAATGGGAAGAATTCAAAGACCCTGAACAGGATGGTGATGTTTGCTGTCGGAAAATGCCAGCAAAGAAAAGTATTTCTGAACATTTAATCATATAGAGTAAGTGCGTAGTTACGTGTAGTGGAGTTCCTTTTTTTGACCGGTGTTTTACTCGACAACACCCCAAATCTAATGCAGTGGTGACTGAGTCGCCACGTTCCCTTTTCTTTTAGACATGGGGATTGATATTGACATTGTACTGGATCCACGTGATTTGTGGACAGTAAGGTTCAAGAGCTAACTCAACTTTCTGGTTCTTTGCCATAATAGGGGAATGAAACGGCGTAATAGTGAATGCAGTACTCACGTTGCAGAAGCTCTTCTGGCCAATGGTGTAGCCAGCACAGACCATGTCATCTCGAATGGGTTTGAAGAGTGAGCTCTGTCGTAAGTGTGTCTGAAACATGGCATTACAATCCTTGGTATCGATGAGGGGAGCCTGCCCCTCCTGCAGCATCTGTGGTGGTGGCAAAATTGCTGCAAGATGAAAGGATGAATGAATAACTGAATGAATTAATAAAAGCTTGGATGATGAAATGACAAAAGAGGCATATCATTGTTTTCTTAGTGCTCCTTATCCATGTACCAAAAGGCACAGCTGAAGTGATATTTTATATTTTTGTGCTTTTACAGCAGAAATGTTTTTGAGTAGTTCTGTTCCTTAGGAAAATCGGTGCTCGTATTTCCATTCCTTTTTCCTAAGTATTCAATGCTTCATCTTTTTATATTTACTCCTAATGGTGTAACATATCAGCATCCACTTATTGGAAAAGATGCCTTACAGTGGGTCCCACTAGCAAACAAGCACTGGCAAAGTCAATAGGTCTTATATTCACAAGACTGAGCTTTTGTTTTTAGAAATGTTTTTTGTTAATCAAAGGCATGTGTCAAGAAACATGAAACACACAAAAGGTGATGGAACGATGCTTGCAATAAGTCTAACCACTGGCAATTACTTGGTGTAGCATTCCAACCCATTGTTCTTTTGCCCACCTTGCCACCTCAGATTATACCTAGCCATATGCAACTCAGCCTTGACCCTGATCCAATAGAAACACTACTACTTGAACTGCCGAGCCAGGTCCTTTCTGAACCGGATCACAAGCAACCCAAGACCTGCTTCACCCTGATTGGGCTCTTCAGTTGGGTGTAGCTTGGTCCAGTGGCACAGTGAGCAAAAGACGCATGACTGGGCATACCCTTGGCCACTTAGGGCTGTACATCAAACACACAAAAGGTGATGGGAGGATGCATGAAATAAGCCTAACCACTGGCAATCATTCGGGGTAGGGCTCCAATCCATTGCTCATTTTTTCCACCATGCCACCTGAGATCAGACCCAGCCAAATTACAAATCAACCTTGATCCTGTTCCAACAGGAACAATCCAACCCAAACTGCCATGCCAGGTCCTGCCTGGACTGGAACACAAGCAACCCAATGCCAGGTTTGCCCTGATTAATGCTTTTCAATCTGGTGTAGCTTGACTCCAGAGGCACAGTGAGCAAGGGGCCTAAGTCTGAGCAGACCCTTAGACACACATGACTAGTAGTCTTGCGATAGGAATTCTATTAAAAAAAACTCATTCCAAGATATACATTGTGACTCATGTACATGTGTGTGTCATGCCATGCACACATGACAAAAAGACTTCATGATGGGTGCGCACACATGTATCATGATTCATGGGTGCACAAGTGTTTTTTATTTAGCTTTCTGAAATGGCAGACATCCATGTTAGAACAGTAAATTGGAATGCAAAAAAAGTTTAAAAAGTGTGTGCGAAGTGCAAGAATGGTAGCAAGCAGCCCAGTAGGACTTTAATATTGCTGGGCCCATGTAAACAAATAAATAAACCCAAATATTAACCGTTGTTGTGAGAGAGAGCAGGGCGTGGAGCATAGGGGTGCAGCGGAGTAAAGGCGTTGCACCAGGGGGTGAGGCGAAAGAGAAAAAAGCAGGGTGAGAGAGGAAGGAAACACATGCACTCCCATGAACTGCTGAATACTAAATAAAAAAAAGAGTCCCCTAGGGTATGCAGTAGAAGGAAACAATGAATCCAATAAAAACACTGTGAGACAAGCAAGAATATGGAAGAAAGTCATGGACTCAAGGGCAGGCAACTGAGGGAGACAACAAATGTATCTAGCCATGAGCAAGGGGCTGACGCAAAACCCATTTGCCTACATTGCCCACAGACAGCCCACAGACAGCTAAAGCTAATGATATCTGTGGTCAGAGATGGACTTGCCTATAGAGCAATCAGGCAGTGCTTGACAGGTTGGTCGGAAACCTCGGTGTGTGACCCAGTTTTTTGGCTGTTTATGGGACTGTTCTTTGTACGGCTAGGCCATTTTTTACTGTTGATTTCCCTATTTAAACAAACTTTGCATGTAGCAGGATCAAATCTATGTAGTCTTCCATACCTCAAAAAACCCTTACACAGCGTGCCTTTATGATGAGTTAATAATTGCCTCACTTTGTGAACATGGGCCACTTATTTAGTTTTCTAATTAATTAATGGGGGTCAGTTTTATTTTGGTGCCTAGACCTATTTTCTGTTGTAGTCCGACCTGATTTGTATTCAAGACCTACAAAAGAAAAGCTGCTTTGGTCGAGGACCTGATGGATTCATTTTTACAATTACTCCAAACCTTGGATCATTTACACTGAAGTGCAAAGCAGGGAATTTTAAAAACCAGAGTGCTGCTAACATCTGTGTTGGTTATTACATTTTAGCACCTTATTTACATCAAGATATAAACAAAGTTACTAAAACGTTTTGTGCCATGCCTGTTTCATTTTGACACTACTTACCTAAACAATTACCACCAAGGAGACCTAAGGGAAACTGGTGCTAATAAAGGTGGAATGCAATTTGTATCTGTCGTTCACAGTACTTGTTTTTCTTGCACTATTTTTTGCTACAAAATGCACCCTCACATTGGGGCGAGGACTCATTTCATACTAAAGTATAGTCATTTCGGCTACACATATGAAGTTTTTTTGAGATCGCAAATAGCCAGATTCACAGTATCCGGCCTTTTGCAACTGCAAAAATGCTTTTTTTGATGGACAAATACCAAACTACAATTCTACAGAATCATGGTTTGGGTTTGCAAATTGGCATTTGGAAGAGGCGTCTTTTGGGCATCCCTTCGAAATATCGATTTGCTGCAGAGAAGAAAGAGGAGCTTTCTCACTGATTCGGGAAAAGAGGAGTTGGCTGAAGATGGCAGCGGGACTGCGCCGAGGAGCAAGGTCAGCTTCTCCTTTAAGGTGGACGAGCATCACCCCACTAAAAAAATGCCTTGAGAGATGGAGAAATAAAATGGTAATAGAGTTCATTTATTACCATTTTCAAAACCCCATCCCGAGCTCAGAGTCAGAACAGGGGCGGGCTTTCTGCTGCTGCCACTCAGGCAGCAGCAGAAAGCAGTGATAGGCAGGGTACTTTAAGTTTAAAGTGTGCATGTCTTTTTGGCTGGCCGCCTTGCAATGACCAGCCAGACATGCACATTTTAAACTTCTCTAAACCCAGCCCTCTAAGAGGGCTGGGTTAGAGACAGTATTGGGCTCCTGTGTCCTCGGGAGCGTCAAGAGAGGCCCCTCTCTCCAATCCTGGTGCTGCTCTCATACAGCATGAGAGTAACACCAGGATTAGTTACTGCAGTTTCCTTGAGCCTGCCTGCCTGGAAAGAAGGCCAGAGTGAGGAGGACGTCGTGCCAGGAAGGTAGGTGGAAGGATTTTTTTTTTTTACTTATTGTTTATGTTTGTCCCCCGCGCCTCACCATTCTCCTTACATACCAGCCTCTACTGCCTAGGAGGTAATGCAGCTGCAAGGACTATACCTTACCTGGTATCTTGAGCACTTTGTGAAGCTATCCAGTAGGGGATGGTAACTACATTCTGTGGATCAATCGGTGTGTTTGGAAGGAGTTGCTGGTTCATATGTCACCCAGGAGGCCTGTGTCGTGCAGAAAGTCTCTATCGCACTGGACATGTACTGTGGATGAGCTCTGTCACCTGAGGAGGGCTCTGGTGGCAGTAATGGTTAGGGCGCGCGCCAGCAGAGTCATCACAAGTGCAAGCTGTCTGAGGACGCAGAGATTGACAAGCCAGTAAGAGGAGTCATAAGAGGGGAGCAGCTGACAGACTTCCCCTGCTGCACTTTTCAGAGGAGTGAAGGTAGTGGGAGGTAGTGCCTATAGCATGCTTGTAGTTACAGCTGGTGGGGTCAACTGGTTATATAGAGACAGTGAGTGGTACATGTGCAACAATGAAAGTCTATGCATGCTGCTAACCTGTCAGCCCTAGGGTGGCTCTCCCACTAACCTTTTGCGTGCTTGGCTCCAATTTCGCTGAATTCATTTTTGTTAGCCTACGGTCTCTGTCCACTTTACCAATGCTAACCTGTGCTAAAGTGCTTGTGCTCCTTCCCTTAAACAAGGTTTAATTAACATATACCAAATAGGCATTTTTAATTTTCTTATAAGTCCCTTGTAGAGTGGTATTCCACATTTCCAGGGCCTTTAGATCAAATGCTACCAACAGCCCTGCAGCATTTATTGTGCCTCTGTTAGAAACTGGGTTTCTGGTTGGCAGAGGTATCCGCCCTGTCCAAGCAGGAGCAGCAATCCTAGCCATGGTAAGTCAGATGCACACCATAAATAAACCTGTGCTCACCCACTGGTAGCTTGGAACCAAGCCGCCAGGCTAAACTTAAGAGGCAACGTGTAAAGTATTTGTGCAACGCTTCAAACAGTAAAACTGTGAAAACACCACACCTGGTTGGAAAAATAAAGCTTAATGTATTGTACAAAACAAGGAAAAAATCCAATAGGTATAACCAAAGTTACACATTTTTAAAGAATAAATTAAAATGTGATGCCTAACAGCATAAAGCATTGACCCGGGCTATATGGTCTTGCTAGACGGGGTCATATACAAAAGTTCAGGCTGACCATGATGGATCGTGGGTCCATAAAAGGAACTCAGGACCTGACAGAGGAGTTTTAAATATATAACCCCCTCTGGCCCAAAAAAATCTTCTAAGAGTTTCCTGAGATATGGTCGAGCTCACACTGACTTTTAGGCGTTAGGTTGTCCTGATGAAGCATGACAACACTAGGGTTGCCTCCTTGCTCATTCAAAGGTGATGCACTATTCTAGCGTCACGTAGGGACATCCCACCAAGTTTTACAACTCACGTTTTACAGTTATCTGGGTCACCCGGATGAACTATTAGGGGAGTACTTTTTGTGTAATAGTGTTAAAACACGAGAGGGTGAACTCCCCTCGTGAGTTCCTCTCAGCCCTCCAAGAAGTGATAAAATTATCCTGCTTCACTTGTGTTAGTAGCTGTACTCTGCAGAGCCTGAGGTTGCACAGGTGGTACTCCCAGTTAGAAATGAAGACTGCAATCTCGTCTAGGTAGGCAGCACTAAAGTTCTCCAACCCAGCACAGACCTGGTTGACCAACAGGTGGAAGATGGCAGGGCGTTCTTCAATCCGAAAGGCATGAATCGGACTGAAAGTGCCCTTCCGGGGTTCAAGAGCACAGACCTCTTCTTAGACCCCTCGGTTAAGGCAATCTGCAATCTGCTAGTACCCAGACACTAAGTCAAACTTACTGAGCGACTTGGCAGCTCCAAGCCGATCTATGAGCTTATCAAGGTTTAAGGATGGGGTGAGCGTCAGTCTTGGTGACTGCATCAGTCCCATGGTAGTCCACACAGAACCTGAGTTTAGGTATGACACCTAAAGGTCAGCCTTGGGGATCAACACCAATGGACAGGACCAAGGGCTGCATGAGGGCTCAATAACCCCTAACACCAGCATCTTGGAGATCTCCTCCTTAATGCTGGCTCTTACCTTGTCAGACAACATACACATGTTGTTCTTCACAGGTGTAGTGTCCCCATTATCAATATCATGGGTACACCATGTAATGTGTCCTGGGGTAAGTGACAACAAAGAGTCAAACACCCCTTGTAACTGGCAGCAGTCTCTTTGATGGTCTAGGGTCAGTGGAGGGGAGAGTCTGACACCCTACACCAATCCATCCTGCTTCTAGGAACATATGTGCTTGGGGAGAGGTTCACCTCCTCCACCCCATCATCTGCAACCAGGAGCAAGGAAAATTCAGAACTCTCAAAGTGGTGCTTGACGAATGACATGAAGGACCCTTAATGGGTTCTTGGGAGTCTTACGGGCCACTGAGTAGGTGACCTCACTCTTGGGCTCCTTCACCTCATAAAGTCCAGACTAGCTGCCTTGCAGGGTCCTGGGCTCCACGGGCTCCATTACTCACACTTTTTGGCCAGGCTGACACTCCACCAGAGTGCTGTGCTGGTCATACCAGCATTTCATGTCCTCCTGGCTGGTTTCCAGATTTTCCTGGGTGAGCTTCTGTAAGCGCAATGTTTAGTAGCAGTGTGCCAGCATGTAGGTGACTATATCCCGGGGCGCTACCGGGAGCTTGCTCCCAGCCCTCCTTCACCAAACTGTGAGGTCCTCTCACAGGGTGCCCATACAGAGGCACAGAGGGGGCATAGCCAAACCCATTCTGCGCAACCTCCCTGTAGGTAAACAACAGGCATGGCAGGAGGATGTCCCACCTCCATCTTATAGGTACTGGATCATCCTCCTCCTCTTTCTCTGAGGTTACATTCAAGTAGCACAAGCGTCTGTCTAGGCACTCAGCATCTTTTGAAGCTTCGTGTTCCTGGTGGAGCTCTTTGCAGCAAGCCCAATTCCCTTGCAGAAATCCCTGTGTTGGGCCACAGTGTAATCCTCCAGGTTGGCCAGCACAAAGTTCGTTTTCTCTGTTGTGCAGATGTAGAACCTCCAGTCAGAGACATGACTTTAAGAATTTTTTTTAAATGCCAATCAAAGAGAACTGAAAAGAGATTCCTAACCACACAATGCGTTGATGAGTGGGTGTTTACTGGAGCAGCACTTTATACCCACTTCCAAGGGCCCAGAACTAGATTGCTACCACTTGGCAGGACAAGACAAAGAGTGCAGAGTACAGGTGCTGTTGTAGGTGAATTAGAAGTCTTTAATGTCTCCGAGTCTTCAATGAAAAGGCAAGCCAGCAAGCCCTTGGAGTAATTTTAGTTCTGCGTTGAAGCGATGTAGGTCTAGACCTTCTAACTCACAGGCTAGAGGGCAGCAGGCAGCAGGTCAGCACGGCAAATCAGGAGTCCAGCAGAGTAGCACATGCACTTTAGCACTGACTAGCAGTGGTAAAGTGCCCAGAGTCCTAAGGCCGGAAAAAATGAAGTCAGTAAAAACAGGTCTGAAGGCAAAAAGACAGGGTAACCCATGCCAAGGATACCCGATCTAACAGCCATCCACCTAAGTAGCACTCCTAAATTTGTCCCAGGCCTGCCATTGCAGCTTGAATACAGTGTTACACTGACAGGTTGGCCTGTAATTTAAAACCCCTGGCCAAGCCTTAAACTCCACTTTTATTACATATACGTCATACCTAAGGTAGGCCCTAGGTAGCTCATGGCACAGGGTGCCATGTAATTAAAAGGTAGGACATGTGCTTTTAGGTTTTACCTGTCCTGGTAGTGGAACACTCCCAAATATGTTTTTCATGACTGTGAGGCTTACCCCTCTCATAGGATAACATTGGGATTCTTTACTACATTTAATAAGCTGTAATTCCTAATTGAGAGGAGGTAGATCTGTCATGTTTAGTAATTATGGAATTGTAATGATAAATCCTCTTTAATGGCAAAGTCAGATTTATGGTTACAAAAAATACTACTTTTAGAAAGTTGTCTTTTTCCTGCTCTTAGACTTGTGTGCCTGCAGCCTCCCTCTGACACACGTCTGGGGAGTGTGACAGCTGGGCTTTGTATATTCCCTCTATTCAGCCACACATAATGGGAGCTTAGGTGTGACTTGATGGGCATCCTGGGAGGATGGGAGGGAGGAGCTCGGCACAGTTTGACACCTATACTGGAATAGGATGCGTCCTGTACCCACACACTGGGCTGCATGCCCCCCTGTTGTGAGTCTGTAGCCAGGGTAGGTAAGGGAGAACCTCTGCACACTTCAAAGACCCTTCCTTGAACACTCCCAAATTTCAAAGGCACCACTGGGTATAAGAACTGGACCTCAGACCCTATCACTTCACTACACTTCTGGACCTGTGGATGTCCTGCCAGGAAGAAGGACTGCTGATCTGCTGAAGGACTACCACTCAGCTGGACTGCTGCTCTGGAAGAACTGCTTTCTTTCTGTGCTGACCTGCTGCCTTCCTGGTCTGGGGGAGAAGGACTGGACGTGCATCACTTAACCCCCAGAACCCGGAGTGACTCCAAGGGATAGTTGGTTGGCCTTGTGATCTGAAGTTTCAGGGACTTAAACAATTTCCAATTATCCTGCTTCTGCACCTGGACTCTGCCATCTGTGAGTCTGCCCTGTCAAGTGGTGCCACCCCAGTCCTGGACCACTAGAAGAGGGCCTTAGGTGCTTGCTTCAGCCAAACCCTTCCATCTTCTCTCGAACCGGCGCATCAGCGTCGTTGCATGGCTAGAACTGGCGCATCACCCCTGTTGCATGACCAGAACTGGTGCATCACCTCTGTTGCATGGATCGACCCGGCGCATTGTCTTTGGAACTACCACAGAGCAACCCTCTCCTGGCTCGAGGTCTTTGCATCTCTTTCAAGGACAGCCTCGATGGCGATGCTGAAAATTCTGCATCACAGTCCCTGCCCTCACCGGAGCCAATACACTGTTGCATGGACCAGGACCAGTGCATCCCTACCACTGCGAGGATCAACACAGGCACATCGCTTCGACATCGAAGTATCGCTTCTATTACACCCTGCATCCGCATTGCCAACAGGATCTTCGACATCGAAGCAACCTGGACCAGGGAACAGCCTGGTCCCTGTTGCCGGTTTGTGGTCCATCAGGGTCAGCCTGAACTTTTGATTTTGTCCAGGTCTAGTGCAACCAGATATTCCTTGTTGGGGCTTTGCGCTTTGGTGGTACTATCACCTTCTTTAAAAATCAATATGTCTGGTTTTACTTATTGGATTTTTGTCATTTTAGTGTCACATAATTTATTAAGTTTAATCTATTTTTCTGATTTAGTATAGGATTTTTATTTTATTGTGTTTTAAATATATTAATGTTTGTGAGCTGCATAAATACTTTTGACATTGCCTGACTGCTTGTTTTTCAAACTACCCAGGGTTAAGTACAGTTTCATTTAGTGACTTTTTCTAGTTCACTCTGCAAGGAATTGTGACTGTTCCTTGGCCAGTGCTTACACCCTTGTCAATTAACAACTCCATTTCTCACAAATTAAGGGGGCTACAGAGAATATACCTTAAGATCCCGAGCGTAGGTGGGATCTTCTCAAAGAGCATAAGTGGGGGATTGTGAGGAGAGCCTCAATAATCTCTCCAACTGAGGTGTCCTGTGGGGGTCTTGAGCCTAGGGGGCAGGCGGGGTTCCTCCCAAAAAGCAGATGCAGGATTTATTCAAATTACCCTGTATCGGAGAAGGGCAGCAGTGCCCGAGGCGGCAGAGGGCACCTTCAGAGAACCAAGGCCATGAAGCACTCTCAGTCAATGTTAACTGATGTCCCAATAAAAACTAAAGTTAATACCTCACTGAATTCCTACTTTGGAAATCATGGCCAGTAATAGGGGGATTGCAAGAAAAAACAGGTAGAAGCAGTCTTTGGAGTTTAAGCAGCAGCCCACAGGCAGGCCCGGACTGGCCGTTGAGGGCACCGGGCAATCCCCCGGTGGGCCGCATGGTTGGGGGCCGGTTTTGGGCCCCTTGGGCCGTTTTTGTTACAGGGCCGTTATGCTGCAAAAACGGCCCCGTAACAAAAACGGCCGAAAACCGGCCCTGTCAGAGAGCGCGGTCGCACCTCTCCCCCCTCCCCTCTCCTCACGGAGGGGGGGGAAGGGGGCCGGCCGAGCACTTTGCCAGGGCCGGTTCTGGTTCCCAGTCCGGCCCTGCCCACAGGAGAGAACATCGAAAGGTTATAATGACCCTTCTATAAATCGGTTGGGCAAATAATATATCATGCCCTACTACCTCAGGAGTCTCCGGGGAGTGATCCTTCTTTGGCCACTAGAGGTAACATTTGGAGTTCCACTGGAGAATAAATATCAGTTTTTATGTAGTTCAGCCGACGGGGTCCCTAATTTGGATAGTTCTAGAGGTCAACTAGAGAAAATCTCACCTGACCCAGCAGGGCCCCTAGTGGGTTTAAACACGGTTTAGCAGAACCCTATGAACCTTCGTCTGGAGGTGCAGAAGGGTTTCACAATCCCATAATCAAATCAGAAGGGCATTTCGAAAGTCTGTCATGCCCTAGAGGCCAAGTTATATGATGTCTGTGAGAGGACTAGACTAAGGCACTAAAGGCAAGTATGGCTAATGTGGACCAAGAGGTAAGGAGAAATATATCTGATTTGAAGACTCCTAAATTACAACACCACTGTGCTCTCCATGCCACTGGAGTCAAGCTGTCCTGGCTGGTGAGGGGTGAAACCCCAAAACCGGGCCTAGGATGTTTGTTTCTAGTCCAGGGATGACCTGGCATGGCAGTTCGGGCTGGACTGTCCCATTGGGCACAGGGTCAAGACTGATTCGCATATGGCTGGGCCCAAATTGGAATGGCATGGTGAGCAAAAAAACAATGGATTTAGGCCCAGATCTCTGACCGGGGTGAATGTATGATATTGTTCTGCATTCTGTCTATCAATTGTTCTTTTTGCTATTTTTAGTATGGGCAGAGAAGTGGTAAGCTTTTAGCTGGGAAGTCAAAAGCGGAAAGAGGGCAACATTATATAGAGAGTCTGATAGTAGATGACAATGGTCAGGAGTCAGAAGATATGGACAGGATAGAAGAGTTTCCCTTAACTGGTTTGGGGACCTGTATTCTGAAGTGAGCAGCTCCGGGATATCACACCCAAGTGAGTGGTTAATGGGGATAAGGCTCCCGGTGCTATTGTGTGTAGAACAAGAGCTTCTGGGGCAAATCACTGAAGAAGCAATTATCTCACAAATCAACAGAACCCATAGTGAGGGGGGGGGGGCAACAGGCACGGCTGCACTACCAGGTGAATTCTATAGGACTATGAAAGAGGTAATAGTCCCAGTATGGAAGGAGTTGTTCTACACATTGCTGGCAGGAGGATCAATCGTCCCTCTATTCTCGAACAAAGCAGTAATAACCTTACTTATGAACTAATAAAAATCCTAAGAAGGTGGACTCTTATAGGCCCATCTCCCTATTAAATTATGATTATTCAGTCTTTGCAGGGATTTTTAGCCAGGAGACACTCTTTGGTAATAAGTAGTATAGTACATCTAGACCAGAAGGCATTTGTGCCTGGGAGACAGCTGCATAATGTTACCCATCAATTGATATAGTCTATCAACTTGGACATTGCACATTCTGATCCTTTGGCTATTGTGACTATTAACACAGATAGGTCCTTCATTAGGGTGAGTTGGGTATACTTATAAGAGGTCTTAGACATATTTGGCCTTTTTTATGGGTTTATTGAATCACTTAAGTCAAATAAAGCTTTTTTCTGCTGTTATTAAAGCAGTCATAAAAGCACATATAATCGATTACAATTCATGGCTATTTGACTTTGATTTTGACTTTGAATCGTTTAGGGCTCGGTATGCAGCACCATCAACTACAATTTTGGTCAACAAGAGACTGACAACAAGAATTAAAAGAGGGGGACACAGCAGGGCTATCCGCTTTCCACTTTGCTATTCAATCTGTATATAGAGCCCTTAGCGTAGGTTATCAAAGGTGGATGATGAGATTGCACTTTATGATGATTGGAACTACATGATTAAGGTCAGTCTCTATGCTGACGATATTATCCTGTATACAAGGAACCCACAGAAAACAGTGGGGCATATCAAAGATATTACTGGCTTATTTGGGGCCTTCTGCCATAAATAAGGAAAAGACAGAGGTAATAGCATTACATTTAGACAGCATAGAGAGGTGTTATGAGACAAAGATAAGATGATTGGGCATTGCAGTCACACATAAGCAAAAGAGATGCCAAAATACAACCGAAGCATGGTGAGGAAGGAGATCGAGGTACTATTAGCAAGGTGAGAGCATCTTCTATCAGTGTACTATGATAGGGCACATTTAGTTAAAATGGTACTACTGCCTAAGTTAACCCTTCAGTTTGATAAGATCCCTCTTTTGTACCCCAATGACTGTTTAGCCAGGATACAGGTGAGACCAGGGTGTTTCATATGGGCTTCCTAGAGTTGTAGGTTACGTTGAAAGTAAGAAGAGGGAGGTGTAGCCCTTCCAGCTGTTTACCTTCATTGCCCCTCCTTCCAATTTAGGAATTGTAGAGAGCGGCGATGACTCCAGTAGGGGTATACTGCATGCAGCTATAATAAACCTGATGGGGCAGAATGGTTTGGGGATCCCAGATGTTTTAAGAAGGTACGGTTGAAGGTAATATGGGCTTTCTTGGAAGTGTGGTATAGTGTTAGGACAATCTTATGACTAGATTACGATTATGAGTTTACTCCTATCTGGAAATCCCCTGGCACGTCACCTTTTTTAAGGATACGTTGAGTGACCCACTGATCAATGCGGGTATAAAGTACTGGGGGCAGCTGCATGCAGTTCTATATATAATCTCCTGGGAGGGTTTATAGGAGGAAACCAAAGGTACTATCTCTTAGTATAAATACTGGCCAGTTGACCTCTTGTAGGTCAGGGTAAAAATGAGCAAGTAGGGCAGGTTGGTACTTTGAGGATAGACTTCAAGGCATTAAGCCAATAAACAAGGAAGTATGCATGTGGAACTAGAAATTAGTTAAGGAAGATAAGGACAAATTTAAAGTCCTGACCATTCGTGGAAGGATAGCTGCTGGCAGAGGAACAACTGAACATCTGGTAGACTTCACTGCGTCTCCTTTACTCTATAGTTAAATTGGCTAACCTCAGGAAAAATCACTTATTTGTGCTCCACAGAATCTACGTGACTCAGAGGAAGTTGCAATTGCGCTAAAGGTGTCACCCCTTGCTGCACTAGGTGTGGGGTGGATAATGCTAATGGCATACACCCTTGTTTCCTGCTACAGGCTGCTTAGTTTTTGGGATGGCATAATAGAGCAGTTTTCGAGATTGTCGGCATCTATACAATGTTAAGCCTTGTCTTGATTTTGCTTGGAACTAATGCTAAGAATGATGTGTACACATCTTACTATCACAAAAGATTATTTCTTTATTTGATCTTGCTGGCCAAGAGGAAGATTTGTGTAAATTGGTTGAAGCCTTGTCTAAGTAACTGGATAAAGGCGGTGGGCAGAACATGCAAATTGGACTTGGATTGTAACAGAAGTTTTAAGAGTGAGTGTAAAGGACTCAGTGAGAAATACAAAGCATGGCGAGATTGCAAAACTGATTCTTTTTTGGCCTATGGGTGAGTCAAATTTGAATGTATGTGGAGGTGTAAGGTGGTTTCTGTTTAACTCCTCAACTGGGCTGTAATCATGTCAGATGGTCAAAGGACAACACTCAGGTTGAGGTCCATTGTCTCTGAAGGTGTATGAAGAGAGAAAAAAACAATTTGCAGTAGTATATATTAATATTTTGCAACCAAACTACAGTCACAAAACATTGAGAGGCATATTTATCAATGTGTTTCATCGCCCTTGCGCCACACGGTGGGGGGGGGGCTCAAGTGTGACAACACTAAATAAGATTTAACAAGCCACCACAGGCCACCGTGCATAGCCCTGCATGGCTTGATAAACCTGTAATAATTCAATGCAGCGCAAATCGCTGCCCCAGGGAGCTGTTCCATTTGTGGAGTGTGGGTGTTCCCACGCATCCACCCATGATTTTGGCACATTACCAGATTTACCAACACTGGAAAATCTGTGAATGCATCAAAATGCTAAGCCTCCCCAGGGGAGGTGCAACAAGTAGAAATATTTTTATTTCTTCTCTTTGTTTCCTCTTCCGTTGCACACTTAGAAATAGGAAAATGCCTCTGAGGATTGTTTTTGTGCAGGAATGTGTCCCTTCCTTTGCAAAAACAATTGTGCCTATAATGCAGGCACCCTTGCACCATGCTGCAAGGGTGTCTGCATTGGCGCTAGGCAGC
This sequence comes from Lissotriton vulgaris, assembly GCF_964263255.1. Classification (NCBI taxonomy): domain Eukaryota; kingdom Metazoa; phylum Chordata; class Amphibia; order Caudata; family Salamandridae; genus Lissotriton; species Lissotriton vulgaris. Next base: position 1,319,874,496 of record NC_141695.1, on the reverse strand, counting down.
CAAAAGGGCACCAGGCCAAGGAAAGGACAGGAATGGCTGTATCATGTTGAATACAGCGCATTCTTGCCCTTTCACACAGCACAGCAAACTGCCTTGCTGCATTAAATAGTGGTAAATATGCCCCTACTTTTTTACTGACTACTGAGCTGTAGTGGTAATCATTTGTAAATGAGAAGGGGGCCATGATCATGTAAAAAAATTATGTTTTAAGAGCAGTCAGTGGTTCTGCAAACCACTGCCTACTCTTGAAAAATACTTTTAAAGCATTTCAAATCTATACTACTATTATAAAGAGAGAACTTGCACCTTTTGGCCAGGTAAACTCGGGAACCACAGCGCCAATCTACACACCCGATACATCTATGAAAATGTCAGGGTGTGTAGATGGGCATAGGCTATATAAATGTTTAAAAAAAAGTAAATTAAAAAAATTACGTTTGTAAACAAAGTAGTCCCCTGAAAGTAGCGCCGGCCGGGACCTAGCGCTGGCCGCAACGTGACGTGCGTGATGATGACGAAGAAGGAGGGCGGTGCAGTGACGAGCAGTGAGCAGTGAGCAGTGACGGTGCAGTGAGGAGCGGTGGCACAGGTAAGGAAAGGGAAAGTGAGACTGTGATGCAGGGGGAGGAAAGAAGGAGGCAGCAGTAAATGAAAATGTTGGGGCGGGAGGGGGGCGCGAGTGAGTCTGGGCGGGAGGGGGACACGAGTGAGTCTGGGCAGGAGGGGGGCGCGAGTGAGTCTGGGCAGGAGGGGGCGCGAGTGAGTCTGGGCGGGAGGGGGGCACGAGTGAGTCTGGGCGGGAGGGAGTCGGTCCGGGAGGGGGTCGGGGCGGGAGCGGGTGTACTGCCCCCATCCCCTTTCTGCCCCAGGCAACGCTGGGGCGGGCTGCTAGTTTTTTATATAAATGCATCTTGTTTCCCTTTAAGGAAAACGTGCTGCATTTAGAAGAAAAAGGTTGCTTTATTTAATAGAACCACAGACATGGTGGTCTGCTGACCCCAGCAGACTACCTACCATCCCTGTGATGGCTATCATTCCTAATGGGTCGCAAACTGCGATCTACCTGATTAATATTCATGAGTTAGGTCGATTTGCGACCCACAAAGTATCTCTAATTTTAAATTAAAACTTTGACATATGAAGAATAGCTATTCCCTAATAGTGATTCACAGAAAATCGCAATTAGGAAATCGCTATTCCTAATGTTAGTACATCTGTCCCTAAATGCTCTATTTGCATTTTTACACGTAATTTTACATAATTTCCTCAAAATGTTAGTAATTACATAAAAGCAAATTATTCAATTCCCGCTCAACTACACCTGTAGCTGGAGGGAAGATGAAATACACGCCACTAACTTCAGGTCATCCTAAAATAATCATGCAGTAAATCAGCTTGTAATAAAAACATAGGTAGCCATTAGGAAAATTGATTAGGGGCGTTTTTTTTTGAGGAGTTACCCTTTGAGTCACTTTATCTGCCAAGTTATTGATTATTTTAGTAACAATTCTTACTTACAATATTAACTGAAGAATAAATAAAAAAACGTATCAGGGTTCTCTTTTTCACTTCAGATGAAACATCCTCACACAGGTTTGTCTGACTCCTAACACCCTCAGCATGCACAACTGAGCAAGAAGTATGAGCCTGTTATGCTTTTCTCTGAAAAGAAGTCGCAAATTGCATTTGGGACTCAGTAAGTCTACCAGTTGTCACCCAATAATTTTGTGAAACACAGCAACCTTGGCAAACTTATGCGGATAAATCACCCAACAAACACAATGACAGTCCCAACAATGCCCAGGGAGGCTGAAGCACCTTTTCTTTATGGCTGAGATACCCGCCACCCCCTCTCAACACAATCCCAAAAAGGAGGGAAACCGGAAACAGTTCTTGAAGTTTTTGGAAGTGGGAGGGAGTGACCCTCCCGGCCGTATTTATTAAAACAAAATTAAAAACATTAAACGTTTCATGTTATGTACAATTTCATTACCACATTGCGATGTTTGGCTAACCTTAACATATTCTCTAATACAGAGGTTCTCCTAGCCGAACTAGCATCCTACAAAACATTCTCTAGAAATATTGAAATTGTACATCCTAACGTTTAAGGGCCAACGGCAAGGTCATAACCGGTGTCAAGATCCCTAACCAGACTTACCCCTCCCACTTGGGAGGGGCGACAGCACGGAGGCTTACCTCAAGTGCAACTACTACCAATTTCCCTTGACTTGACGGGGGCACTTAAGAACTCGACGCCATTTAAAGGTCGTACGAAGACTCGTGTGAGGTATCTAGAAGGTATCGTAGACCTCCCCCCAACCCCACACAACTTACCGCATCTGCCGTCGCAGATGTCACTGGCCCCGGGAAATTCCCCAGGAGGGGGCTGTAACCCCTCCTACACAGGAAGGGGCCTTGACCGCCTTTCCTTTACTTCCGGCGACCCATCCTTAGAAGGGACCGCCTCCCCATTGAGGGGCCAATGGCCACCTCACCCGAGCGCTCCCATCCGTGTTGGGTGACGCCCACTCATAGGGATCTTCTAATTAGTGCTCACCGATCATGACCTTACCGCCTACCAACAATAAATACGACAATGCTAATAAACCTAAGAAAAAATTGTTCACTACGACCGAACGAGCATGTTTCAAAAATTAACACTATATCTGAATCACAGTAATCGCAAAATCTACACAACGTACACCAATCTTTATTATCATCAACATGATATAATCACAACCTGTAAACGAAAACAGAATGTTAATCAACTTTATTACAAACAACTGGCTGTCCTCAGGGGCTGGTGGGTGGGTCAAAATTGGCTCTTCGTTCTGTCCCGAGCTCACGTGTAGCGAGGAGGTGCAGCTTCAGAGCACAAGAACAAGAGGACGTCTTCTGGTCTTGCGTTCCTTTTATCCGTCTTCGGGGCGGGCGAAAACCCGCCCCCGCCTGCCCTGAGGGCGTGGCTGGCTGCGTCAGTGTCTAGGCCAGCCCACTCTAGGGCGGGAAAGAGCGCGCCCCGGCTACGCCGCTTCGGGCATACCAGCCGAGACGCGTCTCCCGCCCAAAAATGGCTTCCCGGGGGGATCGAGGTACTCCGCCATACGTTCGGGGGGACCGAGTGGTCGCCCCTTTCCATATAGCTGAGATACCCGCCACCCCCTCTCAACACAATCCCAAAAAGGAGGGAAACCGGAAACAGTTCTTGAAGTTTTTGGAAGTGGGAGGGAGTGACCCTCCCGGCCGTATTTATTAAAACAAAATTAAAAACATTAAACGTTTCATGTTATGTACAATTTCATTACCACATTGCGATGTTTGGCTAACCTTAACATATTCTCTAATACAGAGGTTCTCCTAGCCGAACTAGCATCCTACAAAACATTCTCTAGAAATATTGAAATTGTACATCCTAACGTTTAAGGGCCAACGGCAAGGTCATAACCGGTGTCAAGATCCCTAACCAGACTTACCCCTCCCACTTGGGAGGGGCGACAGCACGGAGGCTTACCTCAAGTGCAACTACTACCAATTTCCCTTGACTTGACGGGGGCACTTAAGAACTCGACGCCATTTAAAGGTCGTACGAAGACTCGTGTGAGGTATCTAGAAGGTATCGTAGACCTCCCCCCAACCCCACACAACTTACCGCATCTGCCGTCGCAGATGTCACTGGCCCCGGGAAATTCCCCAGGAGGGGGCTGTAACCCCTCCTACACAGGAAGGGGCCTTGACCGCCTTTCCTTTACTTCCGGCGACCCATCCTTAGAAGGGACCGCCTCCCCATTGAGGGGCCAATGGCCACCTCACCCGAGCGCTCCTATCCGTGTTGGGTGACGCCCACTCATAGGGATCTTCTAATTAGTGCTCACCGATCATGACCTTACCGCCACAGGTCCGGATAGTTGACCGGCTATCCGGACCCCCCACAAAACTCCTACCTAAAGGTCATGCTTTAACGTCTTTAACCATGCTAAGAAGTCTCCTATGAGTAACTCATTTCCCACCCGCGACAAATGCACACCATCCCCCAAATACATACTGTCGTCGTTAATACAACCATGCGAGATAGAATGCAATGTTTTGGATCGGAACAGCCTATTCACTTTGTTATTAAGTTTCCTAACAGAATGGTTCAAAGCGGGAATCGAGATAGCCCCCCGCCACACTTTTCGTGGGATTATATGAGACCACGCAATTATGCACCCCGGAACTCTCCTTGCCAACCAACTTACAGTGGAAAGCATTGCCTCTAGGAGGAGTCGTCTACCGGTGGTGACCAAATCATTGCCCCCCAAATGTACTATGACAATAGACGGCGGTGACCTCGTCCGCCCTAACAAACCCTCAAAGAATACCTGAAACTGGTCAATACAGAGGCCGCCTCTTCCGTAGAAGGACACCCTGTACCCGTATTCCCCAGCTACGTGAATCATGTCACCTGCTTCGAATACGTCTGCGGCCCGCCTCACGTATGAGTGGCCCACGACCCACACCTCCTTTCTCACAGCCGGTGATGTCTGACCGCTGGCCTGGTGTTGGGTCGACTGCATAGTCCGCCCTGCCTCGTAGGCTTGCGCAACTGAAAACCAAACAAAAGACAAACAGCGTGAGTAAACCAGTACAGCCTCACAACATGTGCAACCGCACATATCTCTTATAACAATTGGAGGACCAACGCCCCACTCGTTTTACTTGTTCAACATCAAGACCCCTGGCTGTAGCTTCAGTGGCAGCCCCTATACGAAAGGAATGGGTCCCGAATTCGCCCGGGTCTAAGCCAGCTGCGGTAATTGACATCGCGAGCACCCGCTGAAACTGAAATTTCGTCAGTGGGGTGGCGTCCGCGTGCCTCAACAATGTCCCTCCCCATGATGCCACCCTTCGTGCTAGGTAATCCTCTAAACACTGTACCGGGCACATGGAGGACCCGGGAATTCTGCGAATGATCGTGCAGTCTCCCATCCCATCTTGATCGGTCTTGGACCTGACAAAGGAGACAATCATCGCTTCACCCCTGATCTGAACGTGTTCCCGGCACAAACCCCCCACGACATCCTGTTTGTTCCTTGCAACCAGCTCACTTATCCTCATCGCCCCGTGAAATGCCAGCGTAAAAGCAGCTCGGAACAAACACGTCTCGAACTGAGACGAGCATGTGGTAGGGAGTGTGGCCAGCAACTGGGACAACCTATCCAGACCTATCGGGCGCCTTTCATCTACTTTGCGACCCTCAAGGCGTTGCCACCCACGCAGCGCCTTTTGCACCACAAAAGACGCTGTCGGGTCCTGGATATTATGGGCCCTGGCAACGAAGGAAATGGCAGCACGATGCCTCTGGGCCGTTGCCACCGACTTCCCAGCCCTACGCAAGGCCATCAGAAAATGTACTACCCATTCCTCCTGACCCCAAAGCCCTTCTCTCTCACACCCCAAAAAGGCTAAATAGGCCCGGAACGCCCCTTCATATGCCTTCCTCGTCCTTGGTGCTAGACTCTCTCCCACGAGGTGACGAAGTTCGGGGCACCGAGAGACCAGAGAGCTTCGGGGAAGGGTGCCGGCTCTGGGTCCGCTGATGGAAGGAAACCCCAGAAAGCCTGCATTTGAAAACGAGACAGTGCGTCAGCCGCCTGATTCATCACCCCTGGGACATGTTTTGCTCTGAATATCACGTTCAGTTGCATACACAGTAAGACAATTTCTTTGAGCAACCTTAAAATCAGCTTACAACGTGCTGCCTGACTATTGATGCATTCTACAACGGTCATATTGTCAGACCAAAACACGACAGAATGATCTTTGAACCCTTTGGGCCAGGTTCTGAGGGCCACCAGGATGGGAAACAGCTCAAGGAAAGCAATATTACTCGTCAGCCCCCCATCATGCCACCATGTGGGCCACCTTTGTGCCGACCATTTTGTGCCAAAAATGGCACCAAAGCCCATGCTTCCTGCTGAATCTGTCCATAGGCCCAGCTCTTCAGAGGACACGGCTGGTTTGTTCCAGACGACTCGACCATTGAAGTCCGCCAAAAATGCTAACCAAATACGCATGTCTTGGCGGACCTCGGCCGATAATCTCGTGCGATGATGACCCTCCTTCAGGCCAACCATCGCTTGTGCAATTGAACGGGAAAAGGGGCGGGCCATTGGGATCACCCTCAGGGCAAAATTCAACTTCCCCACCAATTGTTGCAATTGATTCAGCGTAACTTTAGATGCATTTATACATACTTGCAGGGCTGCCCTGAATTTCGACACTTTGGCAGCTGGCAAACGAAAACAACCCTCACTAGAGTCCAACTCGATCCCCAGAAACTCGAGACAAGTCGTGGGACCCACAGTTTTACCTGGTGCCAATGTCACGCCAAATTGACCCATTAACACACAAAATTCAGACAAGGCCTGGCCGCATTCGTGATTTCCTGCGGGCCCAAGGAACAGAAAGTCGTCAAGGTAATGCATTACATTTCGGAATCCCGTTTTCTTCGAGAATACCCATTGCAGAAACGTACTGAATTTCTCGAAATATGCACAGGATATAGAGCATCCCATTGGCATACACCTATCCATGTAATACGATCCCTGAAACATGAATCCCAGAAGACGCTGGTCGTCTGGGTGTACCGGGAGCAACCGGAACGCTGACTCGATATCTGATTTCGCCATCAACGTCCCAGGCCCCAGGCGATTCAAAATGGCCACTGCTTCGTCAAATGATGCGTATCGCACCGAACATACCTCTGGATCGATTGCATCGTTCACCGAAAGACCATGTGGAGCTGACAGATTATGAATTAAACGAAACTCACCTGGGTCCTTTTTGGGGACCACCCCTAACGGAGAACAGACAAAGTACGGGACTGGGGGTACACTATACGGGCCGTCGACCCGTCCCCTGCTAACCTCTTTCTGAATTTTTTCTCGTACTACACATGTATGCTGCAAGACGGAAAGTTGATTCTTGCACGTCCCGACACCCTGAAAGCCCCCCACCGGGATGCGGAAACCATATGTAAAACCGTTCCGCAGCACCCCAGCAGAAGAACGATCTGGGTATTCACTGAGCCAGGGAATCATTGCCAAGGTATCAATCGGGGTTGGTAAAGGCGCCCCTCGGACCATATTAGACCTGTTTGGCGCCTCCTCTACCCCCATTCTCACCCGTCCTGGCTCTGCACGAGGACTCAGGATGGGACGACCCGCAGGTACTGCATTCATGTTTGAATTTACACGATCCCGGAGGCCTGGTACATTTACCCTTGTTGAAATTGAAACAGAAACCCCTTTTTCCTGTATTGCCGGCAGGTCTCGAGTAATCGTCGGTGCTCGTACCTGACCGAAAGGGCGTCCCCGCATTTTGGCGGGAGTATTCAACAACATTGCTACCTACTAACGGCATTTTTAACATTCCTGACTCTTTCATTTTATCCCATGTCAAAGAATCATAACAGTCCCACGTTAAACTCTTGTTATGCTCCTTTTCTTTCCTGAAAAGGTTGTCATAACAGAACCAATGGTTACCTTGATACGCTGTCGAGTAACCCATAATTCGTGACTGGTAAATTGGAAACTCGGGAAGCAACTCGGGCCTACGTTCCCCCAATATGGATGTAAAAATTCCCCACGCATTGCCCCAGTTGCCAATATTCTCATTTACTTTAAAGGCGGCCATCTTTGCGCGCCAAACACTCGGATGCATTAGGTCCTTCTGACTCTTAACATGCTCCATTTCGTAATGATCGACAAGCAAGGAGAAAATATTCACATATTCCCCCGCCCAAATCTTTTCCTTTACTGCCAAAGGAACATGTTGCCCCAATTTCTCTCTACGAGAGGGTACTGACTCATCCCTTGCGATCGGCAATGGCCGCTTACCTGAACCGGACGTAGTTTCCGCCACTTGTGGCTTGTTTATCACCGCAGCCGGTGCGGGCACTTTGGCTGCCTCTCTTTTTTCCCGCAACTGTTTCATCAGCGCCTGTGCCTCGGCTGCCGTGGCGCCCTCACTACTATCACCCAACCACGCTGCTAGCTGTGCTGCCAGCTCGGGGGGCATATCCTCATTGGATGTCGGGGTGACGACAACGGGGATCGGATTCCCCTCCATCGGTACCGGGGTCGGCGCCTCGAGCGGGGCAGAGGGAACCGGGACGTCTCCCCCGGCTGGAACCCTTCTTGGCCTCTTTGGTCTCCCTCCAGCCGGTGGATGCCCCGATCCGTCTTCCCCGTCTCGCTTCGCCAGCTTCTTCTTTATGTCGGACATTTCCTTAAAGAGGACCCGAACCATCTGATCAGTCGTCATTCTTTTTGCGCCTTTCTTGGGCATCTCTCCAACGAAGTATCTAGAAGACAAAGAAAAAGATCAAAACGCTCAAAATTGGCTCTTCGTTCTGTCCCGAGCTCACGTGTAGCGAGGAGGTGCAGCTTCAGAGCACAAGAACAAGAGGACGTCTTCTGGTCTTGCGTTCCTTTTATCCGTCTTCGGGGCGGGCGAAAACCCGCCCCCGCCTGCCCCGAGGGCGTGGCTGGCTGCGTCCATTTTATCCCATGTCAAAGAATCATAACAGTCCCACGTTAAACTCTTGTTATGCTCCTTTTCTTTCCTGAAAAGGTTGTCATAACAGAACCAATGGTTACCTTGATACGCTGTCGAGTAACCCATAATTCGTGACTGGTAAATTGGAAACTCGGGAAGCAACTCGGGCCTACGTTCCCCCAATATGGATGTAAAAATTCCCCACGCATTGCCCCAGTTGCCAATATTCTCATTTACTTTAAAGGCGGCCATCTTTGCGCGCCAAACACTCGGATGCATTAGGTCCTTCTGACTCTTAACATGCTCCATTTCGTAATGATCGACAAGCAAGGAGAAAATATTCACATATTCCCCCGCCCAAATCTTTTCCTTTACTGCCAAAGGAACATGTTGCCCCAATTTCTCTCTACGAGAGGGTACTGACTCATCCCTTGCGATCGGCAATGGCCGCTTACCTGAACCGGACGTAGTTTCCGCCACTTGTGGCTTGTTTATCACCGCAGCCGGTGCGGGCACTTTGGCTGCCTCTCTTTTTTCCCGCAACTGTTTCATCAGCGCCTGTGCCTCGGCTGCCGTGGCGCCCTCACTACTATCACCCAACCACGCTGCTAGCTGTGCTGCCAGCTCGGGGGGCATATCCTCATTGGATGTCGGGGTGACGACAACGGGGATCGGATTCCCCTCCATCGGTACCGGGGTCGGCGCCTCGAGCGGGGCAGAGGGAACCGGGACGTCTCCCCCGGCTGGAACCCTTCTTGGCCTCTTTGGTCTCCCTCCAGCCGGTGGATGCCCCGATCCGTCTTCCCCGTCTCGCTTCGCCAGCTTCTTCTTTATGTCGGACATTTCCTTAAAGAGGACCCGAACCATCTGATCAGTCGTCATTCTTTTTGCGCCTTTCTTGGGCATCTCTCCAACGAAGTATCTAGAAGACAAAGAAAAAGATCAAAACGCTCAAAATTGGCTCTTCGTTCTGTCCCGAGCTCACGTGTAGCGAGGAGGTGCAGCTTCAGAGCACAAGAACAAGAGGACGTCTTCTGGTCTTGCGTTCCTTTTATCCGTCTTCGGGGCGGGCGAAAACCCGCCCCCGCCTGCCCCGAGGGCGTGGCTGGCTGCGTCAGTGTCTAGGCCAGCCCACTCTAGGGCGGGAAAGAGCGCGCCCCGGCTACGCCGCTTTGGGCATACCAGCCGAGACGCGTCTCCCGCCCAAAAATGGCTTCCCGGGGGGATCGAGGTACTCCGCCATACGTTCGGGGGGACCGAGTGGTCGCCCCTTTCCATTTTAGCACCAAAAGTGATGATCCACATCTGAAAGTCAAAATTAGTTAAAAGATGGAAATTTTTTAAACAGACCATTTTGGTCATCTCGGAGCAATTTCATCAGGTCGCGGGTCATCGATCGTTTAGCATGAAAAATCGGACGTGCTCGCATATACATTCATTTACTCTAAATGTTCTTTATATCTCTTCCCGCAGTGAATAAACACGTTTTAAGCCCTCGAAGTGGGCATTTGGGTCCTTTTAAGTCACTTTTACCCATCCGCCAATTCTTGAGTTTTGGCCCCCTAGAAGCCTGAAAATTACTATAAAGATGCTCATTTTAGCTCCAAAAGTGATGATCCACATCTGAAAGTCAAAATTAGTTAAAAGATGGAAATTTTTTCAACGGACCATTTCGGTCATCTTGGAGCAATTTCATCTGGTCGCGGGTCATCGATCGTTTAGCATTAAAAATCGAACGTTCTCGCATATACATTAATTTACTCTAAATGTTCTTTATATCTCTTCCCGCAGTGAATAAACCCGTTTTAAGCCCTCGAAGTGGGCATTTGGGTCCTTTTAAGTCACTTTTACCCATCCGCCAATTCTTGAGTTTTGGCCCCCTAGAAGCCTGAAAATTACTATAAAGATGCTCATTTTAGCTCCAAAAGTGATGATCCACATCTGAAAGTCAAAATTAGTTAAAAGATGGAAATTTTTTCAACGGACCATTTCGGTCATCTTGGAGCAATTTCATCTGGTCGCGGGTCATCGATCGTTTAGCATTAAAAATCGAACGTTCTCGCATATACATTAATTTACTCTAAATGTTCTTTATATCTCTTCCCGCAGTGAATAAACCCGTTTTAAGCCCTCGAAGTGGGCATTTGGGTCCTTTTAAGTCACTTTTACCCATCCGCCAATTCTTGAGTTTTGGCCCCCTAGAAGCCTGAAAATTACTATAAAGATGCTCATTTTAGCTCCAAAAGTGATGATCCACATCTGAAAGTCAAAATTAGTTAAAAGATGGAAATTTTTTAAACGGACCATTTTGGTCATCTCGGAGCAATTTCATCAGGTCGCGGGTCATCGATCGTTTAGCATGAAAAATCGAACGTTCTCGCATGAACATTAATTTACTCTAAATGTTCTTTATATCTCTTGCGGCTGTGAATAAACCCATTTTAAGCCCTCGAAGTGGGCATTTGGGTCCTTTTAAGTCACTTTTACCCATCTGCCGATTCTTGAGTTTTGGCCCCCTAGAAGCCTGAAAATGACTATAAAGATGCTCATTTTAGTTCCAAAAGTGATGATCCACATCTGAAAGTCAAAATTAGTTTGAAAGATGAAATTTTTTAAAACGGACCATTGTTAAGCCTTGTCTTGATTTTGCTTGGAACTAATGCTAAGAATGATGTGTACACATCTTACTATCACAAAAGATTATTTCTTTATTTGATCTTGCTGGCCAAGAGGAAGATTTGTGTAAATTGGTTGAAGCCTTGTCTAAGTAACTGGATAAAGGCGGTGGGCAGAACATGCAAATTGGACTTGGATTGTAACAGAAGTGTTAAGAGTGAGTGTAAAGGACTCAGTGAGAAATACAAAGCATGGCGAGATTGCAAAACTGATTCTTTTTTGGCCTATGGGTGAGTCAAATTTGAATGTATGTGGAGGTGTAAGGTGGTTTCTGTTTAACTCCTCAACTGGGCTGTAATCATGTCAGATGGTCAAAGGACAACACTCAGGTTGAGGTCCATTGTCTCTGAAGGTGTATGAAGAGAGAAAAAAACAATTTGCAGTAGTATATATTAATATTTTGCAACCAAACTACAGTCACAAAACATTGAGAGGCATATTTATCAATGTGTTTCATCGCCCTTGCGCCACACGGTGGGGGGGGGGCTCAAGTGTGACAACACTAAATAAGATTTAACAAGCCACCACAGGCCACCGTGCATAGCCCTGCATGGCTTGATAAACCTGTAATAATTCAATGCAGCGCAAATCGCTGCCCCAGGGAGCTGTTCCATTTGTGGAGTGTGGGTGTTCCCACGCATCCACCCATGATTTTGGCACATTACCAGATTTACCAACACTGGAAAATCTGTGAATGCATCAAAATGCTAAGCCTCCCCAGGGGAGGTGCAACAAGTAGAAATATTTTTATTTCTTCTCTTTGTTTCCTCTTCCGTTGCACACTTAGAAATAGGAAAATGCCTCTGAGGATTGTTTTTGTGCAGGAATGTGTCCCTTCCTTTGCAAAAACAATTGTGCCTATAATGCAGGCACCCTTGCACCATGCTGCAAGGGTGTCTGCATTGGCGCTAGGCAGCCAAAAGGGCACCAGGCCAAGGAAAGGACAGGAATGGCTGTATCATGTTGAATACAGCGCATTCTTGCCCTTTCACACAGCACAGCAAACTGCCTTGCTGCATTAAATAGTGGTAAATATGCCCCTACTTTTTTACTGACTACTGAGCTGTAGTGGTAATCATTTGTAAATGAGAAGGGGGCCATGATCATGTAAAAAAATTATGTTTTAAGAGCAGTCAGTGGTTCTGCAAACCACTGCCTACTCTTGAAAAATACTTTTAAAGCATTTCAAATCTATACTACTATTATAAAGAGAGAACTTGCACCTTTTGGCCAGGTAAACTCGGGAACCACAGCGCCAATCTACACACCCGATACATCTATGAAAATGTCAGGGTGTGTAGATGGGCATAGGCTATATAAATGTTTAAAAAAAAGTAAATTAAAAAAATTACGTTTGTAAACAAAGTAGTCCCCTGAAAGTAGCGCCGGCCGGGACCTAGCGCTGGCCGCAACGTGACGTGCGTGATGATGACGAAGAAGGAGGGCGGTGCAGTGACGAGCAGTGAGCAGTGACGGTGCAGTGAGGAGCGGTGGCACAGGTAAGGAAAGGGAAAGTGAGACTGTGATGCAGGGGGAGGAAAGAAGGAGGCAGCAGTAAATGAAAATGTTGGGGCGGGAGGGGGGCGCGAGTGAGTCTGGGCGGGAGGGGGACACGAGTGAGTCTGGGCAGGAGGGGGGCGCGAGTGAGTCTGGGCAGGAGGGGGCGCGAGTGAGTCTGGGCGGGAGGGGGGCACGAGTGAGTCTGGGCGGGAGGGAGTCGGTCCGGGAGGGGGTCGGGGCGGGAGCGGGTGTACTGCCCCCATCCCCTTTCTGCCCCAGGCAACGCTGGGGCGGGCTGCTAGTTTTTTATATAAATGCATCTTGTTTCCCTTTAAGGAAAACGTGCTGCATTTAGAAGAAAAAGGTTGCTTTATTTAATAGAACCACAGACATGGTGGTCTGCTGACCCCAGCAGACTACCTACCATCCCTGTGATGGCTATCATTCCTAATGGGTCGCAAACTGCGATCTACCTGATTAATATTCATGAGTTAGGTCGATTTGCGACCCACAAAGTATCTCTAATTTTAAATTAAAACTTTGACATATGAAGAATAGCTATTCCCTAATAGTGATTCACAGAAAATCGCAATTAGGAAATCGCTATTCCTAATGTTAGTACATCTGTCCCTAAATGCTCTATTTGCATTTTTACACGTAATTTTACATAATTTCCTCAAAATGTTAGTAATTACATAAAAGCAAATTATTCAATTCCCGCTCAACTACACCTGTAGCTGGAGGGAAGATGAAATACACGCCACTAACTTCAGGTCATCCTAAAATAATCATGCAGTAAATCAGCTTGTAATAAAAACATAGGTAGCCATTAGGAAAATTGATTAGGGGCGTTTTTTTTTGAGGAGTTACCCTTTGAGTCACTTTATCTGCCAAGTTATTGATTATTTTAGTAACAATTCTTACTTACAATATTAACTGAAGAATAAATAAAAAAACGTATCAGGGTTCTCTTTTTCACTTCAGATGAAACATCCTCACACAGGTTTGTCTGACTCCTAACACCCTCAGCATGCACAACTGAGCAAGAAGTATGAGCCTGTTATGCTTTTCTCTGAAAAGAAGTCGCAAATTGCATTTGGGACTCAGTAAGTCTACCAGTTGTCACCCAATAATTTTGTGAAACACAGCAACCTTGGCAAACTTATGCGGATAAATCACCCAACAAACACAATGACAGTCCCAACAATGCCCAGGGAGGCTGAAGCACCTTTTCTTTTCTCCTTCCTAGCCTGATGCCAGGCCCTATGATACATTTCGGGCACAGCAACCTGCACTGACTTTATAAAATATCAGAAATCAGTAGTATCTTGAACATTTGGGCTTTCATTGAAAATTACAAGGTGACAATCTGTGATATACTGATAACGAGTATGACTTAAAACTGCCTACAACTGAACTTAAAAAATCCATATTAAATTGTATACTCCGAGTCACTTGGTTCATTCGGCAGGTCACTTGGTTCATGGGGCAGTAGCACTGGAATGAGAATGGCCTTTTTTGGGATAACCGTCTTCTATTTTGTCTATCATTGTGAAGTACAGCTGTGGGAGAAGGTTGAAGGGCCAGATGTACGACCCTTTTTTGCACTCGCAAGCGGGAGATTGTCCTGTTTGTGACCGAAAAAAAGGGTAATGGCATGTACAAAATCTATTTTGCGAGACATTGATTCGCAAAATAGCGTTTACGACTCTCGCTATTTGGAAGGGGCGTCCCTTCCTAATAGCAAGACTCACTGCCATGTACTGTTGTTTTGCGGCCGCATTAGTATGCGCAAAACACTCAAAGTTTACCACCTACTTTAGGTAGGTGGTAAACCACTTGCAAACGGGAAGGGTTCCCCAGGCGACCCCTTCCCCTTTGTGATAAAATATATTTTAAGAGCAGGCAGTGGACCCAGAAACCACCGCCTGCCTTTAAAATAATGAAACTGAAAAGTTTTCTTTTTCAAATGCATCCCGTTTTCCTTTAGGAAAACGGGCTGCATTTAAAAAAGAAAGACTACTGAGCCCAGCAGGCCACCATCCCTGGGAGTGCTAAGCCATTCCCAATGGGGTCACAACTTGAGCTTGCCTCATGAATATTGATGAAGCATGCAATTTGAGACCCCATTGGGAATCGCTAACAGTGTCTGTGATACTGTTGTACATTGCATTTTGCGAGTCGCAAATTGAGAGTCGCATGGCGACGCAATTTGAGACTCGCAAAATGTAAGGGTTCTACATCTGGATCGAAGAATATTAATCGCTCCATTATTCATTTTTTCCCCCATTTTATAGTTGATTAAGGCAAGTTCAGCACTACGAGGTTTTTAAAGTTGTTTCAGGAATACTAATACACTTTAAAACTTGATTTCCAGCACGGTTTTGGGAGACAAAGGCAGTAGGGCAAAGTTGGGGTTTGGTTATGTCTTCTTGGTCACTCTTTACAAGATCTGTATAATTCATGTCTAAATTACAGCATTCCACATAAAGTTGTAAAAGAGCCAATTACCTATGTTCTGGATGTTGCCCCAGCCAGTCACAGAGCAGTTCAGTCCCGACTTCAGCTGGGTTGAGGCCGGTGGCAGGCAGGCAGGGTAGATGAAACGCGAGAAGTTCACACGGGTCTGCAGCTCCACCAGGGCGATGTCTCCGCTCGACGTCGAGAATCCGGCGTATGCGTCATGGACGACCACCTGCTTCACGCTCACGATCAGCACGTTGGGGCTGGTGAGATTGGAGAGGTCTTGCACCCCGAGTCGCACCAGGTACAGGAAGGCATTGATAGGCCTGAAAGAGAAGACCAGATACACACACGAGCTGATTTAGAGAAGCAGCTTCGTATTCCAAGTGTTTTTGTGATATTGCCAAGTTAAAAAAAAACCTTTGTTGGAATCTCACAAATGGAAACATTAATTAAAGGCACAGGTCATAAGCGAATGCACTGCTTTTCTAGTCAAAATATCTGCAATGTATCCTTTTTGTGCCATATAAATGACTTGTTTTGAGATCCTGCATAGATAGTGTTCGGTTATGGGTCAGCATGTCTGCTTGGGTCAATTTTTTCCCTTTGAAGCCTGCTATTCTTCCAATCGGGGCCGTTTTATGGTTTTAGTTTTCATTGTGTCCGAATTAATTTCTTCATATTTGACACCCTTCATAGAGAAACTAGGTGCTGGCTATGATAACTCTACAAATCGATGGCAGCTACCTGCCGATCCCTGCTGGATAGAAGAAAAACCAACATTGGCAAAGCCAATGGGCAGGGCACAAGTCCTAAAAAAAGTTGTGGGGGGACTAACCTAGTTAGACAGAATGCAAGTAACATCATGGGGTGTGACATCACAGCACTTGACATCACGGCGCATGACATTACATGTGGCATCACAGGAATTGACATAGGAAGTGGCATCACATGTCACAACTTTATTATGTACGTTTGATGTGCTCTGACACTCTGCTTTGGGATAAGTAGTGCTATACAAGAAAAAATAGTGGTACTTAAATTATTTCAACGCCTCCTCAGGGTTAGTAAGCACTATATAAATTACATTTATTTTTTGTAAATACGGGGATAGACCAACACGTCTTGCATTCTTATAGTGCATGCATATCTTCTAAACAGGGACTGAAGAAAGTGACAAGCTGCCTCTCTTAAGAATGCGTGAAGTGCGAACCTTTATTTCCCCTCTGCTGCATTTGCATCAGGTGTGAGTCTCCTGACTACTCCCAGCCTAGAGACTCGAACAAAAGGAGGCCTGATAACCCCTTCAAATTCGGCCTTTCCTAAGGCCCAGCAGGAGTCTAAAATAAGAAAGCCCCGTCCCCGACTGCATGTTATTGCATGTTGCAGATGGAAAGAAGACAACGTTCAGGCGCTACTGAAAGTGTCCCGGTGTTTGGAAATGACACCAGGACGAGTTCAGCACATTATTTAGTGGGACCCATCTTCTTGGCAGTGGCTTGACGGTGTTCACCCTGTGAAATAGTGGGGTGCCGCCGTCCACCTGCGTGTACCCCCGACTTGTGCCCTGCCAATAGCTCTTGCCAATGTAAAAGTCTATGTGAGATCTATTAGCTCTTGTGGAATGGAGTGGCATTCAGTGAAATGGGATGGAGTGGAGTGGAGTAAAGTGGAGTGGAATTGAGTGGAGTGGAAATTAATAGAATGCAGTGGCCTTGATTTGGAGTGGAGTGGCATTAGGAGGAGTGGTGTGGAGTGAAGTGCAGTGGAGTGGCATGGCGTGAAGTGGACTGATATTGAGTGGCATGGGAAGTTGCCCAAGTTGACAATTAATTGCCCTATAGAGCTTCAAAGCCTTGTACTATATAAATACAATCGTTGCATTATGTTACCAACTATCTCGACCTACCATTTATGTAAATATCTGATGTCTTTGATCCTATGCAGGAGCATGTTAGTAAGTACAACTCTTCTGCAAGAAGTGGTTTGTCAAACAATAAATGCATTTTAGACCGGGAGTAGCTGCTGGACAAGGGAGCAACAGAGGTTGTACTGTAAAGGGGATGGAGCCAAGTGATGGCAGTGTTATGGAGCTAGATGTTGGAATGGTGGGATGGGTTGGGATGGGAAGGAGGCATACATAGAAGGGAAATGAGAGGGAAAGAAGATATAGTACCTCAGTCACAGCGAGAGCAGCGGACAGACACTAATTAAGGAGAACAAATCTGTGCCTGGTCCATGCTCCACAGAAAGAAAATGAAGTGGCGAATTTGGAGGCAGCAAAGAAGAGTGACAATGATGTCAACGAATGGTATGAAATGAATGGGCTTCCATTCCTATACTGTAAACAATACCCTTCCCAGCAAACAGCACATGCGCTGTCAGCAGGCAAGACCTGAAAAGTGATGAATGGAATGTATGTATTAATCTCAGTGAATGGTAACTATTGTAGGCAATTTTCCAGCTCATTGTTTATTTTATTTTTGCACACTCTACCACCGCATAAAGGGACCACCCTATGCAAATCAATATTGGCCCTGCTCCAAAAGGAGAGTTCAGGCCGAACTGCTGGATTAAGCATCCTCTGACTTGCAACACAAGCAAGACTAAGAACGGGAGTGTTTATCTTCTTGTTCATGTGTGATAGTATAGTCACCCCATACTAATGCACTATAACCAGCACTCTGTAACTCTAAATGCATAATACTACAACTTCACACCAATGTGCAACCACACCACAACACTATAACTAGCACTACCACTTTAACTCACTGTAGCTACATTGTACAATAATACTATTAGCAAAAGTGCAGTAACAATACAAGCACCACCATACCAGAAAGCAGAACCCCTCAACTACCACACTACTAACCACATTAGCATTTTTACTTAACAGCATAGTACTAGCAATCCACTTCCATGCTACCAACCTTGCCCAAGGCGCAGTCTCCAAACACTGCTAAACGCCCCTGACCAACCACCCTAGACAACTGTGCCACTACTCCACAACACTATATTACGAGTTCGGCACTACCATATCTACCATTATACTACCACTCCTGTCAAAATAGTACCACCAACCCACACTGTACTCCATTTCCCACCCACTGCAACCCACTGCAACGCAGCTTCTCACAACATTGCAGTGAATTCTGCCAATGCATTGCAGCATCTCTTCACCACACTATTATCTCTTGCCACAAAAAGAGCACTTTCGAGGAATAATCTATTGTAATGAAGGACTGGCTAACACCAAATAGCACTCACTATCACACTGTGTTACTGCAGAAGTACATCTCAACACAACACTATCAAATTAGCCACACAACCATTGCATCAGGATAACATTTCCGCCCCCAAGAATGCTACTTTCACCTGAGCACAGCAGTACTACCCCACAGCATGACACTATCACTTCCATACTATAAAAACATGCTGCATCCCACTGGACCTGTACTTATTCAATTTAGGTTAAACAAGCTCTATCAGCTGACCAGAAAACGACCCAATACATTAAAATTATACTCATTACCCCAGCATTCTCTTGTTCATTTTTCTGCAATGGAGATGGTCATCTCCAATAAGTAAAGAATGGGACGAGGACAGCGGGACCAGGAGTAATGAAGAATACTGGTAAGTAATAGGGCATTACAACATTTGCATTCATCTATTTCTTTATTGTTTTCGTTTTTTTGCAAACACTGTTAACACATCTTTTATATGAAAAACCATTTTCTACACAAAGACAATTCTACTACAATATATGTTTTTACTTTGTTTATATCATATCCTTGTTATAAACACATTCTTTTTTATATCATATAAGAACCTTTAACCCCTTCCATGTGTCGGGCAGCCCCCGAACGTCTGACATCACAGTGGGCGTGTGCGGAGGACAGCCTGGGGGGGCCGTCTGAAACCCGCCCACTGATTATTTCGACAGCATCGCGGGTGAATGTGCGCCATGGTCAAGGGGTTAAAATCTGAAAACTGTACAAAAGAAATTCATTGTGAGTTTCATAATTTGACCCCCAAACACACACTATCTATGTGCACACTGAAGGATACATTCACACACCTATACCATTCACACCTATCCCAAACATATGTTACACATAATAATTGACACACGGGGAGATAGCTTGGATTTCAGCCATTGCTGTGTTGCAAACTTTCAGTTTGTAACCCATCTTTTCTTAATGAAATGGTGGGTATAACAAACGAGGTGGGCAAATATTGCAAGCATTGCTACAGCGAAGTTGGGAGAGGTTTTAAGAATTCTGACTGTGTTGAGGAAATGTATTCTTGGACATGACCCATTGAAGGGCAGAACAACCTGTGACTGGACATCAGATGTAAAGGTATGACTGGCAGGGGTTTGGGTAGGGGCTGTAACCATAGAACAGTAAGCAGGGGTATGCCCTTGGAGACTTTAGAGGGTGTTCTGCCATGTGGCAGAATACAATGGAGGGTTGGAATAGGCATGAGCGAATTTTGCGGATCTCGCGTTCGCGAATTTTGCGGATTTGCGGATTCGCAATCCGCAAAATCCGCGAATTCCCGCGAATTTGCGGATTTTTTTTTTTTGTGTGTTCGCCCGTGTTTCTGCCAGTTCGCGAGGGTTTTGTACACTTTCGCAAATTGCGAACTTACCTGTCGGGTCGCAAGTTTCGCGAACTTGTTGTTTCTACGTGTCCAGCCTGTTTTGGGACACTCTTCTTCTTCACTGCCACTCTCTGTCACCACTGCCACTCTCTGACTACTCATGCCACCCTCTGGCCCACCCATGCCACCCTCTGTTTCATCACCACACCCTCTGGTTGTCCAGTGTACATTATTTTCGGCAAAGCAAAGCACACCTTCCCTGCCTCAAGTGACCTGAATTAATTTGGGGCTGATTCATGTGTCACAGAATATTTTTTTAGCTGGCACCTGCTTCCTTAGTGCGCCCTGATTAGTGATCTTTTGCACTTGCTAAGTGCTTTCATTGTTGCAAAATTAGTTACAACACCTGCCCTGCCCCAACTGACAATAATGAATTAGGGGCTGATTAATGGATTTTAACTTCCAGCCTGGCTCCTGCTTGTCTCCCTTAGCTGTAATTCAGGACCTTTGTGGCATATGTGTAACTATTCTGAGGTTCAGAGCAGGGTCACATAATAGTTTCAACTGGCAACTGAACTCTGGAGGGGCCCCTCAGGAAGCACTCCAGGAAATGGCTACTAATGATGAGCCTGAACTTTTGAACCTGGTAAGTAGTTACTTTCAGTTTTGCTAAGATCGTATTTCTGCAATTTTGCACTTATTCGCGGGGCGCGAACTCACGCGAACAGTGCGAGCAGTGCGAGCAAAATCCGCTGCTCGCGGATTTGCGGATTTTGCGGGAAATTCGCAAATCTCGCGGATTGCGGATTTCCCGAAAATCCGCAAAATCCGCGAGCGGAACGGATTTTCCGCCCACGCCTAGGTTGGAAGTGAGATATGTCCTGTGCTGGGGTGCTTATGAAATCTACTGCAGAGATGCAGCAGGCGATGGACTCTGCTTCACAGTACAAGGAGCAAATTTCCTCTGGCACAAAGGGCCACTTAAGCTGCCCATTGTGCAATTTATTTAATAAAATGTGCAAAGTTGGCAGCTGACCGTCCCCGCAACTTTGCACAGCCCTATAAAGCAAAGATGTGGAGCACTGAACACAGCTCAGACATTTTGACAGGTGCATGCCTTCAGTAAACCCAGTTGTACTGTGATAGATTTAGTCCTTACTTCAAATATGAATTGCCACTACATTATGTGCCTTTTCAAAATGGCTGCCTGTCTGTTCTTTGAATTGCCTATCTCAATGTCATACTGTGACTGACTACAAGGTGTTACTGCAGCTGAGCTGGATACCTGGCTCTGTCTACAGAGTCGAAGTCCTCTGGAAACGTCGAGCCGCAAATATGCCAAGTCTTTACATTGTTTCTGTACCTCAGTCACCTTTTTCTGGAAAGTCTTCTTGTTTTAACTTGATTAAAAATATAGTAATGTGTGTTTATTCAACACAGTGTAGTGATGTGGCTCTTTAAATAATTATTATATGTTTTAATAGACTTTAATATTGCTCCAGCTGTAATAACAACCTAGGGTACATTAAAGAAATTACTTGCCTCTTGGTTCACTAATGTCATTGTCATTCGGGTGGTGGAAGGGGCATTATTGCTTTAAGTTCTCTTATTAACTTCTAATAAATACTTGTGATTTATTCATTCTTGTTTATCTTCATAAGTAATGTATTTCTTTAACATTCTTGCATGACACCTGGCTGCTGTGAAATTTTAGTACTAGACCTTTCCTGGTTAGTTGCTAGTGGGGCATTGTGAAAATACTGTGGTACACTAAAGCTGTGCAACAATACTATTGAGTGACATAACATCATAGATAGACTACCTTGCCTGCTTTGAAAAAAAAACATAAAAAAAATATCAAAGTGTTTAATATTGTTTATGTAATATTGCTGCATATAAAATACATTTATATTTTTTGTAGCATTTCATTAGTTTTAGTATTATAGCTAATTTAGTTTTAATAATATGTATTTCTAATTATTTTTTTCGCAAAGTACATTTTTTATTCTGTAAATCAATAAAGAATTATATTTTATTATTTTGATCCTTTTTGAAGGAGTGTTTGTAGGAGTAAGTAGTGTTTCAAAATATTTATTCTATAATTTAAAAAAAATGTATTCATGTATTTATTGTATTGGTTTATTAGAATATTACATATTTTAATTAATTACATAATTTTATATGCACGTTCTGTGTATTTGTTGAGGTAGTCAATAAAAGTTTGTATTAGTTAATATTTTAGTGCAATGTTTGTGTGTATCTTATTGAGCATACATTTGTTGATTTAAATAAAAATCTTTATTCTGTATGGATTTTGAGGTGTTAGGTTTCTAGGAGAGCAGCGTAGAATATATATATATATATATATATATATATATATATATATATATATATATATACATACATATATATATATATATATATATATATATATATATATATAGAAACACACTCCTGGTTTGCGTTCCTCGTTCGTGAAAAAACCAGAGTCGGAACCCCAATGTAGTAAACGGTGCTTCAGATTTTATTTGGCAAGAAAAAGCAACTCAGGGTTGTTTGCATCAGTGATGTCATGTGTGATGTCACTGACCATGTCATGAGTGATGTAATATGTGACGTCATCAGCAGTGCATTGCGGGCGCGCGAGTTATAGTTAGCAGAACTAACTATAACAGGGGAATTTCATAGGTTTTGTATGAGTAAAATGACCAGCTAACTATAACTGGTGTGAAACCTATGGTTTTTTCAGTGAATTTCAAAGGTTTTTAAAATGATAATTCCTAACTATAACGTGTGTGAAACTATGTTTTATTCGGGGAATTTGCAAGGTTTTTTAAATGCTAATTCCTAACTATGACTTGGCTGTAACCTATGGTTTTTTAAGTGAATTTCAAAGGTTTTTTAAAGTGTAATTCCTAACTATAACGTGGCTGAAACCTATGTTTTTTTCAGTGAAGTTCAATGGTTTTGTAAATGAAAATTTTTTAATGTAATTATTGTTATATTTTGTATACTGATTTACTACATTATTATACATTTTTTATTTTTAGATATGTGTAAATGTAAATGGAGTTGAGCTTATATAGCGCACAGCTACCCGCAGTGGGTTTCCCAGCGCTTGCTTAGGGAACCCGTCCAGATATTCCCCTGTGTGATAGCCCCAGCAGGGTATCCACAAGGTGAAAGTCAGGCATCCCGCCGCGAGGGGCCGTTGTGGAGATTAAGCAAGCTATTGCCCAGAGTCGCAGAGTGTGAACCCGTGAGTCAAGGAGGCACCAGATCGAGAATTATCGAGTCCATGGAATGTTTAGCCCAAGACCCGCCGAGGCGGCGAATTGAACCCTGGTCCAGGACCGATCTCGGCTTCCGGGTCTGCCACCTCTAACCCCTGAGCCACACTTCTCCTCTTCTCTATATTATTTTTTAAATTACATTACATATTTTTAATATAAATTTATAAAAAATGTTTGTACACCTCTCTGCAACGCAGCCCCCTGGCATGTTTGCAGAGGGGGAACTAATTCCCCTCGCATACTGTGGGTCCCTGGGGGCCAACTAGCCCACCTGGAACCTCCAGTATGCGCCAGGGAGCTGCATTGCAGAAAGGTGTAATGAGGCCACACCCTATTTTACACCTCTCTGTAACGCAGCCCCCGGGCGCGTTTGCAGAGGGGCAACTAATTCCCCTTGCATACTCGGGGTGCCTGGGGGCCAACTAGCCCACCTGGAACCTCCAGTATGCGCCAGGGGGCTGCATTGCAGAGGTGTAATGAGGCTACACCCTTTTATACACCTCTCTGCAACACAGCCCCCGGGCGCATTTGCAGAGGGGCAACTAATTACCCTTGCATACTGGGTGTCCCTGGGGGCCAACTAGCCCACCAGGAGCCTCCAGTATGTGCCAAGGGGCTGCGTTGCTTTGCCCCGGGGGCGGCGGTCCCCAGGGCAGTGTGGGGGAATTGGTCAAGTGGTTGGAGCAGCAGACCCTGATGCAGAGGTCTGGCCCGGACCAGGGTTCAATTCCCCGCCTCAGCGGGTCTTGGGCTCAAATTTCCCCAGACCTGACAATTCTCGCCTCGGTGCCTATTCCAATCATGGAGTCCCACTCTGTAACTCTGGGCAATAGCTTGCTTAATCTCCACAACGGCCCCTCGCAGCGGGATGCCTGGCTTTAACCTTAGGGATGCCCAGTAATGGGTTATCTCGCAGGGGAATACCAGGACGGGTTCCCTAAGCAAGCGCTGGGACGCTTTCGGGCAGCCATGCGCTCTACAAATCAAATTTCATTTCATTTCATTTCATTATCACTATGCCACTGCGATTTGGTCCCCCCGGGGGGTAATTTTTTTAAAAACAGACCAGGTTTTTAAAAAAGAAAAATCTGGGCCTTTTTTGTCCTTGTGGGACCACTTGGGAAGGCCTAGGGGATCAGGGTGTATCTACCATGCCCCCTTTTTGTGTTCTTCACGTTTGTTTTACTGCTTTCTTGTGCCTCGATCTACCGAGCACAAGATGGATGCCAACACTTCCTGGTTAGAAGTGTTGACAGCCAATGAGCATGCAGCTTTCTTGGGAAGGCATGCTGATTGGCTGCCACTGTCTGTCAACACTGGCACAAGATTGATGCCAACACTTCCTGGTTAGAAGTGTTGACAGCCAATGAGCATGCAGCTTTCTCAGGAAGGCATGCTGGTTTTGTAAATGATAATTTTTAAATGTATTAATTGTTATATTTGTTATACTGATTTACTACATTATTTTAAATTATTTATTTTTAGATATTTTATTTTTTAAATCACATTACATGTTTTTAATATAAAATTTAAAAAAAATGTTTTTACACCTCTCTGCAATGCAGCCCCCTGATGCGTTTGCAGAGGGGGAATTAATTCCCCTTGCATACTGGGGGTCCCTGGGGGCCAACTAGCCCACCAGGAACCTCCAGTATTCCCCAGGGGGCTGCATTGCAGAGAGGTGTAATAAGGCTGAACCCTTTTTTACACCTCTGTGCAGCGCAGCCCACGGGCGCGTTTGCAGAGGGGGAACTAATTCCCCTTGCATACTGGGGGTCCCTGGGGGCCAACTAGCCCACCTGGTACCTCCAGTATGCGCCAGGGGTCTGCACTGCAGAGAGGTGTGATGAGGCTATGCCCCTTTTTACACCTCTCTGCAACGCAGCCCCCTGGCGAGTTTGCAGAAGGGAAACTAATTCCCCTTTTATATTGGTTGTCCCTGGGAGCCAACTAGCCCACCTGGAACCTCCAGTATGCACAATGGGGCTGCATTGCAGAGAGGTGTAATGAGGCCACACCCTTTTTTACACCACTCTGCAACGCAGCCCCCGGGCGCGTTTGCAGAGGGAGAACTAATTCTCCTTGCATACTGGGGGTCCCTGGGGGCCAACTAGCCCACCCGGAACCTCCAGTATGCTCCAGGGGGCTGCATTGCAGAGAGGTGTAATGAGGCTATGCCCCTTTTTACACCTCTCTGCAACGCAGCCCCCAGGCGTGTTTGCAGAGGGGGAACTAATTTCCCTTTCATACGGGGGGTCCCTGGGAGGCAACTAGCCCACCAGGAGCCTCCAGTATGCGCCAGGGGGCTGCGTTGCTTTGCCCGGGAGGGCGGCGGTCCCCGGGGCAGTGGGGGGGGGGGGGATTGGGCACCCCCACACTTCTTTATCACTATGCCCCACAATTTGGTCCCCCTGGGGGGTAATTTTTAAATAAACATACCGGGTTTTTAAAAAAAAACACTTTTGGCCTAGGGGGTCCTTGTTGGACCCCATGAGCAGGCCTATGGGGTCAGGGTGCTTCTACCCTGCCCCCTTTTTGTGTTCTACACGTTTGTTTTTCTGCTTGTGCCTCGGTCTACCGAGCAGAAGATGGCTGCCAACACTTCCTGGTTTGAAGTGTTGAAAGCCAATGAGCATGCAGCTCCTGCTCGAGAAGTTTTAGAACTCAAAAAGGGGGCACGGTAGAAGCACCCTGACCCCCTAGGCCTGCTCAGGGGTTCCCACAAGGACCCCAAAGGCAAAAAAAAAATGTTTCAAAATTTATTTATTTATTTTTTGCCTTAGGGGTCCCTGTGGGACCCCCTGAGCAGGCCTAGGGGGTCAGGGTGCTTCTACCCTGCCCCCTTTTTGAGTTCTACACGTTTGTTTTTCTGCTTTCTTGTGCCTCAGTCAACTGAGGCACAAGATGGCTGCCATCAATTTCTGTTTTGGAGTGTTGACAGACAGTGGCAGCCAACCAGCATGAAGCTCGTGCACGGCAAGGTGCGCGCACGGTGCGCGCTTATAGATATATAATTGATTTCAATTTTAATTTTCTCAGCAACTACTTGAGGGATTTACACCATTTAAACAAAAGTGTGATCTGCGTACCAGACCCTACCATTTTCCCAAATTTGGTGTAATTCCGTTCAGCGGTTCGGGCTGTAGCTGTGTCTAATCGTCCTATGGAAATTAACAAGGGAAAACACGCTTTGGGACTCCCCTTTTTTCTCGGCCCCCGCTTGACGAATCTTCCCGAGACTTTCAGGGAAGGAGCGGGCCATCTTCTTTGAGAAATTTGCGGAGATTCATCAACCAGCGCCAAAGTTATTCCCAATAGAATGTTGCGGATTTCCTATGGAAACTAGGTCCTATAACTACCTACTGGCGACCTATATATATATATATTTTTTTTTAGATAAGAGGCACTCTCGAGGTTTCACTACAATTCTTTATTTTAGGCAGATGCGTTTTGGCATTCATGTTAGAAATAAAATGAACGTGTATCATCAGTGGCACACTTTTGGAAACAATGACTGGCACCCCAATTTTGGAATGTAATGATTGAATGATGCATTGCAACACTCTTTCTAATATCAAGTGAATATGGTGAACGGGGTCTTTCTACACCATCATGGTGACCAAAACTCACAGGTATCGTAGAGAGAGACTGTAGTCCTTTTATGATTATGAATAGCAATTGACCAATGATTATGGCTCACGTCTGCTATATAAATGAATTGTATACCTTGCGCTGTTTTATTTTGCAAGGCATCATGCCAAAACACTTCTGCCTAAAAAAATGGATTTAAGTGATACCACCTAGTGAGGGCCTCGCATTTCTTGGAGCTTGAAATATATAATATATTCACTGAAAAAAACAAATGTTACAGAGATGCTGTAGTTAGACTCAGATTTCACTCGTACAAAACCAGAGAAATTCAGTCGTTATAGGTAGCCAGTCTGCAGTATCCAATGCTGCCATGAGGGGAAGAGACACTTTTTCTTACTTGCTGCCGTGAGGGGAACGGCCATCCATCGCAACTCCTCCAGTCCATCGCCGTGAGGGGAACGCCTGACCGGAGGACTACAACCCCCAGAATCCCCTGAGCCTCCCGCATCCAGTGATGCCGCAACTGTGCCAGGAGACGTGTTAAGAGCCTCCCTGCACTTCTGCGGCGCGGGATGTGGCGCGGGCGTGCCCGGGCAGCACCAGGGCAAAGCCCAGGCCAAGGGCAGGTCTGTCTGCACCCTTCAGAGGCCGAAGGAGACCGGGCTGGGCCATACCCTTTGGTTTTGCAGTGTGATCATCCTGCTGTTTCTGGACTCATGTAGGAAATATTCCATAAGGTGGGTGTCTTCATTGCATAGCTGATCCACATATTGCCAGTTAGCTCATGAACTATAACTCGCGCCCCTGCAATGCACTAATTATGAGCTCACATATTACATCACTCATGACATGGTCAGTGACATCACTGGTGACATCTCAAATGACATCACTAATGACATCACTGATGACATCATCTACAGAATCTCTGACACACCCAGTCACACCCCCAATGTACTTTCAAACACCCTACATATATATTACTTACTGGCGGTAGTCAGTAGGTGGCTATAGTTAGGACCTAGTTTCCAGGGATGAAGCGGTTTTTGTTTTGCTAATAACTTTGACTCAGTTTGACGAATCTTATGGTGTGGGAGCCTGACCGCAAATCAGGATTACACCAAATTTAGCAGAAAGGCAGATCTTGGTCCAGAAAGAGCCTTTTTTTGTAATTTGGTGTAAACCCGTTTAGACGTTTCTGAGTTATAAAAAAAAAATTAAAAATAAAATTTAAAGATATCTTGAGAAGCAGAGGGTCAGAGAGATCTGATTGGCTGCCAACATTTCAACCATGAAGTGTTGGCAGCCATTTTCTGACTCAGACTCAGCCAAATCTCGCGAAAAAAGCACAAGAAAAAACAGACAGGGTAGGAGGGCCCCTAGGCCTAGTCTGGGGCCAAAAATGTTTTTTGTTTTTTTATTTAACTCACATAATCACAGAGATTCCAAAAAATCTACAGGAAAATGTAAAAAGAAAAGCAAGCTTGGTTACACGCTCTTGCTTTTATTTCACCCCCGATGGACCAGGTCCCCAGGGGAATTTACATTTTTTAATTTAGGGGAGGGGCACACGTGGCCCCCCTCCTGAGGCTGAACAGAGCCTCTGGAGCCTGGATGAAATGGAAATCAGGGAAGGGGGCTGCGCAACCCCTCCAGGGCCATTCCCCATTGCCTGCCACCTTTTCTTAGTGAAAGGGTGTATCTGGCCACCCAGCCAGAGCCCTATTTAGCCCCTGGGACCCCATTCTCTGGGGTCTATTGTTCAAATATTGGGGTACGGGTGCATGCATCCCCCTTCCTGGGCCTATATCGCCCTGGGCCTCATCCCCCCAGGCCTATATATATATATGTATCTATGTATATAGAGATAGATAGATAGATATAGATATAGATATAGATATAGATATAGATATAGATATAGATATAGATATAGATATAGATATAGATATAGATATAGATATAGATATAGATCATCAAACCGTGGGAGATGGACAACCTCATCCAGGAAGGGTGAGCACAGACTGGCATGCGGTGTGCTTGGGCCTACGGCACATGGTAGATCCCTGGCATGAAGTTGCTGGAGTAGCTGTGCTAGGACTGCTGCAGAGGATCTAAGTTAGAGTGTGTTAAGGGCTCGACTTGGCCTGCTGTGGCCTGCACACACCCAGGCGGACCGGGGATAGGAAAGGAAACACCGGGAGCTGCAACCGGCATGAAAGAGTGAATGGTGGGCAGCGCGCTTTGAGACCCCCCCGGTGGTTGCAGAGGGTGAAAGTGGCGCCAGGGTAGAGACTGGGGCCTCAGCGGCGCTGAGTGAGGCCTGAGATGAGACCTTGGGTGACCACAACGGATGGGGAGCAGACTTTCACAGGCAAGAGGGATGTCAAAATAAGTACTCACATGGCCGTGACACAAGTGAATATGCTAGAGTGGACACTCCCCCGCCTCATGTGCTCGCATTTGTAGCAGCTGGCACGATTATTCAATGCACATTGTGAAGTTGGTTGAACTTGAAAGGGTGAGGTGGGGCCCCCACTCTGAGCTCTAAATATAATTTTGGCCCCACTGCCCCGAGGGGGAAGTTCCCTGTATAAAGACAAGTCCTTAACCGCTACGCATTATGGGAGTGCCACATGGGTGAATAACCTGGTTGGCGATGGTGCAGTGGTGGTGTGGGGGCCCTGCAGGGTGTGAAGCGATTACAATATTGTGTGTATCACTCTAATTGAGTGGGTTGAGAGACTTTTGCAGCAGGAGAGAGGGGCGGCCCAGAGGCCCCAACAGTCCTTGTGGCAGGAGCTCTACATAGTGCACCTGAGGCTCCCACTGCGCGGGATGTGCCGGGGCAAAGATGGGGTCAAGAACGGGCCCATCTGCACCTGTCAGCAGCAGGAAAAGTTGTGCGGGGCCAACCCTATTAGATTACAACCCTGATTGCAGTGGAGAAGAGGCTGCCCTATGGAATTTAACGCTCAGGTTTAGTGTGTATGACAAGGTACTTTTTATTGCCCTACTCGTCTTTGAGTGATAAGAATGACTGCCTTAACTGGTCACCTACTTTGTTACTCTTTTGTGCATCTTTTAAACACAGTTAAGGTACCAACCTACTCGATGGGGGGGTTATTGGTAATTAAACAAACTTGGGGGAAAAGACAGGGCCTTCCTCTAAAATCCGACCCCTACCTGCTGCCCCTCAAGTCCCCACAATAGTAGCTATTCTTTATTGTGCGGTAGCGGTTGTATTCACAGAAATATAGCTGGCCGAAAGGAGGCTTTCTCTGAATAGGGATGACCTCCTCTCACACCCCCATGGGTCACCAGCCTGTAATAGAATGTGGGGGTCACCTCACAGCCTCCGTTTACAGGGTGGTCAGGGGGGAAGATCATGGGGGAGATATGTCTGGCAATGGGTGTACTTTAATTTCTTCATCACCAGTTGTTTTTTTTCGATGCGCAAGAGGAAGAGAAACACTTTTGCCTCAGCCCAGCCTTCGGAGGTGGCTAGACTGGTAGGTCAACCCACTATTAAGCCAACTGGTGAAGAGGAGTTTCTTTCTATAGGAATGTTTCTCTTAGGGATCTTGAGACATTGTAAATAAAAACTGGATCCAATACTGGTGAGGCTCTCCCTCATTGAAGACAGGGTTTTGGAGATATAATTATCAAGCAAGGGAATGGGGGATCGCTAGGAGCAGGGTTCATCACATGAACATCTGAGGCCCATTGATCCTATTTGCTCTGGTATGGACCCCTCTTTAAATCATGTTACTGCTGCTGCGGAACCTCCCCCAGTTGCCCCAAGGCCAGGGCATGCAACAGAAGCACAGCAAGTAGTTGTTCCCCTCCACCCCATGGTCAATAAAAGGGATAGCCTGCAGCCCATGTCTCCTCCCAACCCTGGGGTAGTACCTAATTTGCCACCTGAAGCTACCCCCTATGTAATTGATCTGGTGAATAGTCCCTCTCACTCTAATTCTACTGCGGAATTATTTCAGGAGCTTAAGAATAAGGTATTGGTTTAGTTTACATTCATCTTGAAGTAGAGGAGGGGGTTAGTGGCCCGTGGAGTAAGTTAGATAGGCAAGGACAGGAAACCACTGGCTGGTGATGCGTGGTGGTTAATTTCAATAATCATGAGGCTAAACTCCTTGCGGCTGCTCGCCGACCTATATTAGGTGTTCCAGTGATAGTTAACTTCCCTCTGGGTTTCTTTTATAGACTGGGAAGATGCTAGTTCATTAGAATTACAAGGCCTTTTTAGGGGGTCTCGCCCACTTAACGAGTGCTCTGTCATTAGTCCACCCTCCTTTTGCCCCACTTTAACAGATTTCTCCACTTGAGTGTTTGGAGTCCGGTGATTTACTGAACCCATTACTCCTCTCAGGTTTCCGTGGTCCCCTTTACCCCTGCCACTGTGGTAACCCTTCCCCACCCTTCTGAAATCTATACTTTACTGTCATGGAATATTGTGGGTCTTTCCTCTAAGTTCACTGATCCCAGATGGTTGCAATTTATTAAATCTTTCCACATAATTTGCCTCCAAGCAACATGGAAACCCCAAAACAGATTTTTCCTGGAGGGTTAACGTACCTATTTTGAACCTGCAGTACCTTCTATGTTGAGTAGGGCGAAGTGGGGCTTAATTATGTTCATTACAGTGCAACTAAGTGGTTATATTTGCCATATTAACTGGCAGGTGCACACTATGCAGGGGTTACGGCTATCATTGCCGGGTTGCTCACCATTGGCATTGATGACCTTTTATAACACAAAGGGGACAGTGTTAAGGCATGTTGTGTCTCTCGCCTGGACCAAGTTCTGAGTTTGTTGTCTGATAAGGGTTATGGGTGAGATCTAATTGCTGGGGATTTTAACTGCCATTTTTGTGACCCACCCTCAGGATTGTGATGTTTTAAATCATAGCTGTTTGTTCAAAGAAGGGTTACATTTTGTACATTTGACTGAGGGCCAGGAACTTAAAGAGCTTTTAGAGTCTCACAATTTGGTTTTTACCCTGGAGAAACTGGTAAATAATCATGATCTAATTCCGCCCACCTAAATCAGGTGGGCAAAATTAGAGGTCTGCCTCTGGTGGCCCTTACTCTGTGGGGCCGTCAGAGTGGTTTAATCAAGGCAGAGACGGATTAGTCCCTGCCACGATTAAACCTAAGGTCTGCCCACATATAAATTTGTTGAGCGCACTCTTATATTGGTGGTATAGATACTCCATTGTCATTGTGGTGGAGTATCTAAACTGCCAAGATATTAATCAGCCACTAAGTGAGTCCTTGTCTGTAGTGGCACAGTGAGCAGAAAAGGAATGGACTGGAATAGGCCCATGACTTTGATTAAGTCAATCTTCCACCAATCACTTTTTTTGTTTTCCTTGCCTTTACTTTGTGGGCACATTCAAACCATGCTCTGGAGTGGAAACAGATAGCGGAAAAAAATGGAAATCCCTAGAAGTGTAATGGTATAAGCTCAGAGTACAAAGAGCAAGGGGCACAGCTAAAGTCTGTTCACTCCAAATAATGGCTTTCTGGCTTGAAAGTGGCTATTCCTCACCACTCTTGCATTTTTTACCCTTGTTCTCCTGTTTTCCTCTCCCCTAAGTCTTATTTATTACCACATTGGTTTCCCTTCTTTCTCCTTTTCCCACTTGTTTCTCTTCACTTTCCATTCAATTCTATTTCTGGCACTCCCTTTTTCTGCTCTTCTTTTTCTCCCTTATCCTACCATTCCCATTTACTTCCCCCTGCTGAAACGTCTATGAAAACCTCCCTTTACTCCTAATCACCCTCTTTCATGATCACACCTGGTTTTGAAGCTTCTTCCTGGAATTCACACATTTTTGATTGCCTCTGTTTACATCTTCCTTTCCTTTTCCTCAGCTCTCCTTTACTTCTCCTGGCAGGAAATATTTCCGTTCCTATTTTTCTCTTGATGGAAGACACTATTTGTCTCAACCTTTAAGTAAATGTCTCCTTTTTCTCTTTCTCACGCTCCATGTGGGATTTGAGCATAAAGTTTAGGGCTTCTATTGATGGGTGAGAACTATAGAAGATATAAGGTGGGCTTTGTTTTTGCTGCAGAGGATCTAACATATGTTCCAAATAGGACAAGTCAGACTGAAGATTGTCCAACTTGGGGTGCATTCGAATTTCCTGAGATGCAAACCCAGATGAAATTAATCTTCTCAACGCTGAAGTCTGCCTTGACTCTTCTTATGGAAAGAGTGATTTCTGTTCCAATTGCTTGCTTGGTGTAAATGCAAGTTGTCGGAACAATCCATCCCTTTTCAATGTTGCAAATGTTCTGCTCATCCCTCCATATGCATTATGGCATGGCCTACTCTGATTGTGCTGTTTTGGTGTAAAGACACAGGGGCATATTACCAAGCAGGGCGATAGGCAATTATACCCGCTTTAGCAGCCGTTTTCGGCCGCTAAGCGTAGATAATTCTATCACTTTATTAGCAAGCTGTCGCTAACAGCAGTTAGCGACAGCTTCAGGCGATAGCGAGCGGTTTGGGTCACGCTTTGCATGTCAGCGATATTTATCGTTAATGACATGCAAAGTGGGCGTACCCAACCTGTTAGTGACTGAAAACAGTCGCTAACCTCGCTATCCCCTTTTAGCAAGGCAGGCGTAGCGATGAAAATATTCTCGCCAAAAACTAACACCTGCTCTGACCAGTTCTTAGCCATGTTATCCAATGGGAGGTGGATAACATGGCTAAGAGCATTTTGTCGCTAATGCGTAAATATCGCTGTATTCTAATAGCACGTTATCTCAGCAATAATTTCCGGCGATGCTTAGCAATAAAAAATTTGTTGCTAAGCCTAGTTAGCGATAAATATTGCTAATCGTTGGTAATATGCCCCACAGTATTATGCTGCCTATCTAGCTTGATGTTTGCCGTGGTGATCTATATATAAAAGCACCAGAAGCCTAGGATATGTCTGGACACTGGTTTGGTCTCTGTCCAGCGCCACAAATCTTCTCACAAAAACAAATATAAGTCTTGGTGTTTGGGAGATGATTAGGTAAACTAACTCTTCTGTCGGACCCACTGCAATTATGTGGCAGGGGAAGGCCACATTATACGACAGGGGAAGGCCAAATTAAGCGGCAAGAAATAGCAAATTATGATAGTATTACTTCTTTATTATGACATCTTTACAAGTAAACACCAACTAGAAAACGATTTCACATTATTAGTATCAGTTTAACGCCCAACCTTCATAAAGGGCCTGCCAATACGCAGGAATACATGTCACCATGGCCCAGATTAACAACCAAATCATGCAATGCAGGAAGACACCTTGCTGTGCAGCGTCACATCACAGGAGGAGAGCAAGAATGCAACATATCAGCTAAGATATGGCACTGTGAGTGCAGCCCAGTACCAACACTTGCACCCTTGCACCACAGTGCAAGGGTGCCTGTATTACAGGCAGGATTGTTTTCATGCAGGAAGGGGCATCTTCCTGCACAAAAACAGTTCTCTAAAGCTTTTTCCTCTTCGTAGGTGTGCTGAAGAATGCTGCACATGTAGAGATATGACAAAATAAGGTAAATAAACATATTTCTCCTTGTTACGCCTAACTTGGGAAGGTGTATCATTATGACACATTCCAAGGCTTACTATTCTTAGTAAATCTAGGAATGCTTAAAAAGCCATGGGTGGATGTGTAGGGACATGCAGCTCCACCCCTGGAAGTCTTTCCCTGGTAAGAGTAATGCAAGGCCGCGACTTGTGCTGCCGTGCGTTACTCCAGATGTACTATGCCACACAGAGCCATGCACGGTGTAAATCTCACTTATGGGCTTGCGTCACATTGCATGCTGCAAGGACAATGTGAGACCTTGATAATCTGGCCCTCAATATTTACGTTTTGTGCCTGCTACCATAGAAAAAATATATCTGGCTAATATTTGAATGATTAAAAGTGAAGTGCATAATATGTGTCCAAACTGAGGATTTTATTACCCATCTATTTATTTATTTGTAAGGTTTTATATAGCGCTGGCTAGACCCAGAGGTATCAGAGCGCTTTACAGGAACAGAAGCAGGCAAAAAACACTGTAAACAACAGTTCTGGACAGAATTAACTAAAGTTACAAGCCAAATCTCACCATAAAGTCGGGTGAAGGCTGAAAAGTGAGACTTAATAGGATAATATGCATTTCAAAGATAAGATGGAGGTAAACGATTCAGGTCATACAATAAATACAAGCAAGGAGGAAAAACTAATTGTAGTGGTAGGGGGCAGAGGGTAGGTGAAGAGGGGACCATAAAAAATGGACAAAGCACAGGGGAGAGTGTCAACAAGCAGCAACAGCGCAGAAGTTAGAGTGGAGAGGATAACATGAGAGGCCAGGGAGAACGAAGGCCAAGGAGAGTAAGGGGGGGAAACGATAGGACAAACAGGTAAGCAGAAAGATAACAAATACAGGAGATAGAAAGAGTGCAGGATTAGAGAGGATTGAAGACTCCAGTATTTGTTGGGGAGGAGACTTTTAAGGTCACTTTTGAAGCTGAGGTAGGAGGGGTTGCAGAGCAGGTCCCTCGGGAGGGCATTCCATATGCTTGAAGCATTACCAGAAAAGGAGCAGGTCTGGGTGGATTTCATTTTTAGTAACAGAGGAACGAGTAGGAGAGCCAAGGAGCTTCTCATCAGTCTGGAATAGCCCGCTTTTTTGAGTATGTTCGTTAAGTAAGTCGGAGATTGAGAGTGAATGGCTTAGTGGGTAATGCAGGCAGTCTTGTAGATGCATTTTCCTTCAATGGGGAGCCAATTAAGTGATTTGAGGGCAAGGAAGATGTGGTCATAATGTTTGTAGTCGGTAATGAGCCTAGCAGCCACGTTAAACACTGCTCTAAGGGGGGCCAGGTAGACTTTAGGGGTTCCAGTGAGAATAGCGTTTCCGTAGTCAAGTTTGGAGAAGACTAGAGATTGGACGACCCTTTGAAGTAGTCTTGAGGGATGAAGGGTTTGATTTTCTTGAGGTGTCGGACTGTGAATAATGCTCTTTTTGCGGTGTTATTTTTATGATATTTCAGTGCAAGATGTTCATCCAAAATGAAACCAAGGGATTTGGCCGAGTTAGATAGGGTGAGCGGGCAGTTGAGGGCGTTGAGGTCAGCGATCAAGCCTTGGATGGATAGAAAATTGCTTTTAGGGGAGAAAAGAATCATTTCCGTTTTGTCCATAGCTACCCCCAAACAGTAGTCCTACCTCTGTATCCACTGCTTGTCCCTGTTTTTTGTTTGAAAATATATTCACCATAATGTTTTTTCCCCAACATCACTGGCCACAATGATAAACCTTGCACAAACATCCAGCACGATGCACTGAAAACAAAAGGACTGCTGCTTGTAAATGCGACACTTTGAAATGGGAGAACATGAAAATGATAAGTTAATCATTAAGATAACATTACATTTTAATTTTCTCTCATTCAAAAGCATTAAGAAACATAATTTTGTTCTCGCACTCCAATACTGAGTCAACAAGGACTTCTATTTAATAGTAAAAGATTTCAGTGCTTCACTTCTTCATCTCTGTGCTCCAACCTGGACATACATATGACTGAGCACTGCTCATTATCAGGCCTTGCTCTCTGCAGCCTGATGATAACATTGTAAGGTAAACACAGCTTTCCTACAATGAACTCAAGGCTGTAAAATACTTTGAAGGTGTCTGGGAGCTCTTGGTAGATTGCGAACCCATGTTTAGAGTCACCTGCCCTAGAGAATGTTCCATTTTCTAACGATGATAATTGCAATTTCAGGCTGTTAGGGAATGCAAAATGACATTTCAGAATGTACTAAAGGCATTTTTTTAAATATATTTATTTATTGGCGTTTCGGTAAAAAAGGACATTCGACATTACAGCAAGTATTATCGAACAATACAAGGATTGATTGTTCTTTAAAAAAATTAACTAACAACAATCAAAAACAGAGCAGAAGCATCATATTGATTGAAAAAACATATGACGATGAACATTGCAATTTCCGGCCCTAGGGGAATGCAAAATGCCATTTCAGAATGTACTAAAGGCATTTTTTAAATATATTTATTTATTGGCATTTCGGTAAACAAGGACATCCGAAATTACAGCAAGTATTAACGACAAATACAAGGATTGAATTTTCTTTAAAAATCTTAACTAACAACAGTAAAAAACAGAGCAGAAACATCATATTGATTGACAAAACATATGAGATAACACCTCATACATTTGCAGTTTACGATTAGAACTAGGAGGGATGAGCTATGTTAGATGACTTTTTAGTGGGGCAAAATGTGATTTCCATTTAGTCGAAATGGTATTTTGGAAATCACTAAATAGGAAACCGCTAATATCAATTTCTAAATAGCAATTCACTAACACCAGGTACAAAGGATTTCAAAATTGTGAATAGTCGCAAAATGGCCATTTTGGAAATGTAATTACCTTAAATCTGTATAAGGTAGTAACCAGGTGTAAACTATAAAAAGGCCCCAAAATTGCATCTGGCTCCTTTAGAATAGCATATCTGTATGTTTTGGCGAGGAGGATGAGGAGTTTGGCTGCCAGGCAGAGAAGGGGGAGGGGCAGGAGAGGATATTTAGGGTGAGAGTCACCATGTTTGAACAGACAGAGGAGGAGATATATGAGAAGTACAGACTCAAAAGTGAAGTAATCGTTTGATAAATTGCCCAATTACAACCTCATCTCCCGACCCCAACACTCAGAAGCAATGCAATCCCACCACATGTGTAGGTTTTGTGTTGTCTGGCTTCTTGCAGTTACCAGGGGGTCATAGCAGTGACGAAGGGTTTCACGAGTGCTTTTTTTCAGGTTCTTTCACAAGTTTCTGGACATCATGGTAACCAATACATATCTTTTACAAATATCCCCCAATATTTGAAACATACCAAATTAATATTTCACCTGGTAGCACAGCTCCCCAATGTTATTGGCTGTGTTGATGGCACATATATTGCCATATATCCTCCCTCAACAAATGTATACATCTACAGAAATGGGAATAGCTCATACTCGCTCAATGTACAGGTAGAATGTGATGCCTCATGCCTCATAACAGACCTTGTGGCCAGATTTCCAGGCAGCACCCGTGACTCCTTTATGTCCTGCCACAGTGGAATAATAACCAACTGTCTTTAACAATGCTCTTTACTTGTACAAAGAATTGCTGATTCAATGCATACATTGCCCAGAACTGTTTGAGTAATGTGACCTAATGGTTTATCCTTCTCATGCTCTTTAAGGAAATAGTGCATATGTCTTACGTCCTTGGATATTCACACCATACTTCACTCTAAAAACCAGATGTGAAAGCAGAACAACAGGGCACATAAGACAACATGGTCCATGATAGAACAAACCTTTGGTATACTGAATGCCAGGTTCTGCTGACTCCACAAAACTGCAGAGCACTACTTTACAGACCTGTTGTAAGATCACCGCCACACGAGTCATTCTACACAATATCATCATGAGGAAGGGTCTGCACAACATCACCATACAGTCCGAATCTGACTCAGATGAGGAATTACCACCACTACAGGTGCAGAAGGCGGGTCGTGCATGACGCACAGAGGTCACCGACAACTATTTTTGAGGTAAGAATGATTACGTCTAAGAAATAGATGTCACACATGATGGTAATGCATGGTTCATAACTGAAGCATCACCTTTTATTCAGGTTGTAACAATAATGCTTCTCTCCTAAATCAACTGTATCCATTATATATGTAACATTGTTTAAACAAAGCAACAAAGAATGTAATAACAAATTAAACAAAGTAGACTCATGACTCTGAAGACCTCGTTTACTTATTTTTTAGGATAGGGCAGCGCCGCAAGCCTTCCTGCTGCGCTTCCCACATCAAAAGAAAAGGGCGGGAATGTGTTGTATCTATGAGATACAGAGCATTCCTCTCCTCTTTTACTATGCTGACCCTCAAAGTGCTGTCTTGTGCCAACACAGGCACCAGTGAACCATGGTGCAAGGGTTTCTATGTTGAAATCAGGTTGTTTTTGTGGAGGAGGGGACATCTTCCTTCACAAAACAATATTTATGCAGCCCCAGGGGAGGCACGGCTTTTGACACATTACCTACTTGGAAAAACCCACTGTAATGCCCATGCTGTGCCTACCTGTTGCAGTGTGAGGCAAAGTAGTGACTTGTGCTGCATTGCCCCATAATATATTTATGAGGCCATGAAACAGGGTGGCTTTAAATAGCCTCGTAGATATGGGTAAGCCATGCGCATCATAGAAACGTTAAAAAAAGCAATGTTCCAGCTGTGCACTGTGCTTGTAAATGAGCCACTGAGTGTTCAGTGGATTCACTTTTTCCAGCCTCTGGGGTTGGTTCCCTTCTCACCAACAGTAGCCTGTGGAGGATGGGGCATGTCAGATCCAGAGGTGTTTTGGCGTGTACGTCTGGTACAGCATCTCTCTTTCATATATGTGGCACTGCTGCTTGAGTCATTATTACTCTCAGGTAACTGCAGAATGTTGGGGACAGGTAGGTTTTGTGTCTGTATGTATTCAAGGGCAGTGGTCACTTGTAGTAGCAACATCACAAAATAGACTAATGGACAGAGTGTTTACTTTTCAAACACTCACCCCCAGTCACAGAACTGGGGTTTAATCCATTGTTATTTTGCTCACCACATCACCCCAGTTTAGACTCATCCATTGCAAATCAGTCTTTACCCTGCTCTCCATGGGAACAGTCCAGCCGGGACTGCCAGGCCAGGTCCTTCCTGGACCGGAAACAAGCATCCTGGGACCGGTTTTGGGGTATCACCTTTCATTAGCCAGTCCAGATTGAATCGAAGTTAGGGAACTATGCCTGGCATACTCTTTGCCACCGGTCCCAGGATGCTAGTTTTTTTAACGTTCTGGCTGGATTGTTTCAATGAGGAGCAGGGTCAAGACTGATTTGCAGTTTGGTGCCGACTGCAATGGCGGCGTAGCCCCGGAGCTCCATCAGGGCCTGCGGCACAACCTGCTAAATCCGCAATTAATCCGGCATCAGGAGGGCAGTACAAACAAGCATACAGCGCTGGAAGCCAGGGAGCAAGTAGGGGATTGCTTTTCAGGCTCCCGCTTAACTGCAATCGAGAGTGCTGTGTCGGCCGCGGCGGAGGTAGGCGGAGTCACGTAATCCGGAGACCAGCGGCGAGTACCCAGGGCTGGTACTTGCGACTATGAGAGGGCTGTGGTTGCTGCTCATCCTCCTTTGGCTGCGCTACATGTACGGATGACCCCCTGAGGGCGCCGCCCGGGTGCAGCGACCCCGGCTCTCCTTCAAGGTGAGACCCAGGAGGATCGCAGGAGTCCTCCCCCTCTCTCCCCCATGTGAGCCGGAAGATAGATGCGCAGCCTTCCTCCTGAGGCTTGTCGGCAGCGTCTGAATGGTGGCAATATTTCAGGAAACGCCATAGTGGCAGGATGGCAAGGCAGCAGGTGACAACTATCACTGGAATGTGGTGAATGACCATCATAATACCGCCACCGGCACCAGCTTTGTGGGAAAGGGGAAAAACATGAAGGCATTCAGACGACTTTAAAGCAGGTGAAGACACGTAACAGGAGGATTTCAGGTGTGCGTCCTCGCTCCTTCCCCCCTCCCCTTCCCGGCACTGCACAGGCCCTTCCAAGGCAGCGCTCGCCATGGTTCAAAGGTATCGAGGCTCTCCCTGATGGCACCACACTGCTTGGGTTGAGGCCCACAAGGCACTATGATGAAACCTAAGGGCACTGCAGCATCCGTCCAACTCAACAAGATGGACAACAATGTGGTCCCCCACCAGCTTTCAGCTGCAGATGGAACAAATGAAGAAATTGCACCCGCAGAGGAACCGTCTCTTGGATCAATCATGGCGGCGATACAGGCAGTCGGCACCAACCTGGAGACAAAAATCGATAAGGTCACAATCGAGATGAACCTAATGAGAGCAGACATGCGGAATACTTCCGACAGGGTTACGGCTACGGAGGGGAATGTAGAAGAGGTCCAGACTGCGACACGTGAATTGAAAGAAGAAGTCAAACAAATAAACCACCACCATAAAGAAATGGCGCTTCACCTAGATGTCATCAAAAAACACAACGTGAGCGGGGTCTAAGGGGAGTTTTTAAAGACCAACTTGCATCCTATCCCCCAATCTAGCTATCAAAAAACACAACAGGGATGCTAGGGGTCTAAAGAGAAAGCTACAGAGAACCAGTACATTCATAAGTAGTTTGTGTAAGGAGAGCAGGAAGAGTGTGAAATAATACCCATCAGCCCACCCAATGGTGGAGTCTCGTCATCTGGGTTTTATTAAGAACTGGTATCTGCTAAGTACCTCCTTGATTGTATGTAGAGGAATACTAGCGACAGATCCACCAGTGATAGAGAGCCAGCAAAAAGTATAGGTGGGTTGAAAATGGAGTATTGTTGCAGTGCTGAAAAGAAATTTTGGGAAGTGGTGAAAGGGTGTGTATGTTAAGATTGCCTAGTGTGATGCCAAGAAATGACTTTATTAAGGGGAGGTCATCATACTGTCAAGATTAAAAGCAGAGTGAAGATAGTGTGTTAAACAAATATCACTATCAGTTGTGAAAATAGAATGGTCAACATGTTTCAGCCATACAAGGCTTTCGTCAGTACCTGTTGGATTTACACTACTGCAACTATAAAAAGTGAAAAAAGAATAATAAATGACCTACCAGAAATAATGTATTTATTTGGTGGTCTCAACATCATGAACAAAGAACTCTCCTATAACAAAAACAAATGTAATTACATAGTTGTAGTAAACAGAAGCCGTGAAATTAAGGATCAGTCTGAAGATCTATTCTCCAAACTAAAACAACGACTATACCCGAGTACTTTAGTCAGAAAATCATGTAAAAGGGCTTCCAATAACCCACGAGAGGTTCTGCTGGCCCCACCGGTGGAAAAACCTCCTTTGGAGAAACTAACCTTCATTACCACTTTCAGCACTGTGTCTACTCAGGTTCAAAAGATCATATGGAGAAACTGGCGTAATCTTAACACTGCTGGCAAGGACATTCCACCTCCGCTGTTCTCTTTTAAGAGAAGTTCTAACTTAAAAGATGATTTGGTGCACACCAGACCCCGGTCCGCACGCCAAGATTCCATTACAACACTCTGGAACCGTTCGCCAGTTCAAGGCCACCATCCGTGTGGCAATTGCTCAGTGTGTCCCCAGACCAAGAAAACTCTTACAGTTGACATTGGCACCTCACGTCCATGGGTCCTTAACAAACACACTAATTGCAATAGTGAAAGGGTGATATATTTGATCAGATGTCCCTGTTCACTATGCTATCTCCGTATGACGTCAAGGAAGGTAAAACTGAGAATCCAAGAACATAAGAGTACGATCAGGCGTAACAAACAGGCAACACGTCTTACTAACCATTTCATGACAATGAAACATTCTGCCGAAGACATGGAAAGGCTAGTTCTGGAACAGCCGTTCATTCCTCACCATGTCAGTGACATCTCTTGATACCTGTTTATCAAACAACAGAAAAGGATTTTTAAACTTAAGTGTGACATCACAGGGTTGAACGATGATATCCCCTGGATCCGACTCTGACCTCTCACCAATAGTGTGTAAGTGCCTTTACCATCTGGCATTACTCACATGCCTTCTGAAATTTGGTGTCTGTAATTTCCTTGTACAATCCAGTTTATGACCACCTATATATATATATATATATATATATATATATATATATATATATATATATATATATATATATATATATATATATATATATATATATATATATATATATATATATATATATATATATATATACATTACCTACTGCCGGTCGCCAGTAGGTATATATAGTTAGGATTTTTTTTAATAGGGATTTCTGAAAATTCTATGTTGAATAACTTTGGCGTTGATGGACGGAATTGGCTGAAATTTCCAGGAAAATGGCACATTTTGTTTCTGAGCGTCCCCGGAAAGTTTGGAGGGGTTTCGTCAAGCGGGGGCCGAGAAAAAAGTGGGGTCCTAAAACGTGTTTTTAACATTGAGTTTTCCATAGGGCGGTTGGACTCACTTTTAGCCCGAACGGCTGAATGGATTTCCACCAAACTTGGCAAAATTGTAGGGACTGGTACCCCGATGTGCCTTTGCTATGTCTCAAGATATATGCTCCAGTGGTGTTTCCGAAAATTAACTTTAGAAAATATATATTGGGCTACATTGGGCTATATATATCTTAGAGCCCAAATGTAGCCCAATGTAGCCCAAAGATGGCCACCGGAGACAAAAAAAACCAAATGTAGCCCAAATATCAGCCAGATGTAGCCCAACTATAGCCCAATGACAGAATGTCCCAGAGTGTCCTAAAGAACAACTAGAGCGCTAACAGTCTTACTTATGACAAAAGTATGGCACACCTTAAGTCATCTTGATTAGAATAAAGTGTTAACACTTAAAACATTTAATTTGCAAAGGAACAAAATGAGGGGGTTCATTTTGCCATAGAAATTATGATTATTGCTGAAGAAAGAAAAATTAGGGCACATTTTGAGTGACTTCTCAAATCCTCTTATATTTCATTAAAAAAATTCTGATATGCAGTCTCCCAAGATGGCCACCGGAGACAAAAGAGCCCAAATGTAGCCCAAATATCAGCCCAATGACAGAATGCCCGAGAGTGTTCTAAAGAACAACTAGAACGCTAACAGTCTTACTTATGTCAAAAGTATGGCACACCTGAAGTCATCTTGATTGGAATAAAGTGGTAACACTTAATACATTTAATTTGAAAAGGAACAAAATGAGGGGTTTCATTTTGCCATAGAAATTATATATATATATATATATATATATATATATATATATATATATATATATATATATATATATATATATATATATATATATATATATATATATATATATATATAGTTAGGATTTTTTCTCTATGGAACTTTTGAAAATTCTATGTCTAATAACTTTAGCGTTTGTGGACGGAATCGGCTGAAATTTTCAGGAAAATGGCACAGTTTGTTTCTTATCAGCACCTGAAAATTTGGGGGGGTTCCGTTAAGGGGGGGCCGAGAAAAAAGGAGGGTCCCAAAACGCGTTTTTCCCATTCATTTTTCCATAGGGCGTTTGGCCTCACTTTTAGCTCGAATGGCTGAATGGATTTGCACAAAACTTGGCAAAATTGTAGGGACTGTTAGCCCGTTGTGCCTTTGCTGGGTCTCAATATATGTGCTTCAGTGGATTTTGAAAAATTAACGTTTTAAAAAACAGATATATCTGTGACAGCGTCCTGGATAGCGCACTAGTTCGCGTACTATTCGCGTAACGGAGCTTTGCGAAGCGAAGCTGATTGGCTCTCCGGTGTTTGTCAACATTCTAAACAGTCTGTAGCGGCCGCCATCTTGTCTCTTGGTAGGATCGAGAGACAAGAGGAGGCCAGAACGAAGGGGCAAATGCCCATAAGGGGGCATAGTAGATCCTCCTTGACCCCCTAGGTTTGATGTGGAGGCTTTAAAAGGGGCCCGCCTTAAAAAAAAAAAAAAATGTTTTTTTTCGTGGGGTGCGCCCGGTACGCGTACCTGAAAGCAGTCTGGGGAGCGTACTATAAGGAAACAAGAATGATTGACTTTTAACTTATTGTATGTTTATCAATTGTTCGTTTTGTTGGGTTTTTTTGTTTTTTTTTATTTACGTAGCTACATGTAGGTACCAATGCAGAGTCAATAAATTAATAAACGCCGTCTCCTTTGTAGATATCTTGCTTGTTGTTAAAGAAGTTATTGTGGTATATGGAATTCATACCATAGTCTGTCTGGAAAGCCGAAACAACATGGTGGCAGGAGATGATAAA
Source organism: Lissotriton vulgaris (assembly GCF_964263255.1). Taxonomy (NCBI): domain Eukaryota; kingdom Metazoa; phylum Chordata; class Amphibia; order Caudata; family Salamandridae; genus Lissotriton; species Lissotriton vulgaris. The sequence continues at coordinate 1,319,829,920 of NC_141695.1, read as the reverse complement.
GAGATGTTAAATACACATTGGGGATTATATAGTGGGAGAAAGGAAGTAACTATGAACAAAGTTAGTATGTAACACCAAAAAGTTGCACAGTATATTTAAAGTCTGACTTCACGTTATAATCAATTTGCTACTAGTTTTCAATATACATATAAAAATAAATAATGTGTCAAACAATTTTTGAATTAAGAAATAAAAATTTATTTTGTCAGATTGTTTTTCAAAATTTAAAAGAAAATCTAAAAAATCGTGATCATTTTTTTCTTCATTTTTCAGTAGAAAATCTACTGCATCTACACTTTGCACAAGTTCATTGTTTATTGTATCATCGTAGAAATCCTTGTCAACTTCTGTCTCCATTTGTTTTTCTGTTTCAGTTTTCAAGTTATTTTCTTGTCCTTCCATTTTGAATTCTGAAAAATGAATTTTTAAAAAATATATCAGTACAGATAGGGCACTGTTGAGTTTCAGTACAGACAGGTAGTTTGGTTATTTAAACAGTGTTTTTTTCTTTGAGCAGTGTATGGTATCAAATTGGAAGTAGAAATATGAAGAAAATTATCAAATAAACTCTTAGTCAATTCTGAATTATACTAGAGAAGTCTAACTCTATCCTTAATTCAGGGCCGGCGCTAGGCATGGGCAGCGTGGGCTGCCGCTCATGGTCTCGCACTCAGCCCACCAGCATGGTGCCACGCACTGGTGATGTGTCATTTTGTTTTCCTGGAGATCTATCACAAAGAAAGGTGTCGCCTGCAATTAAGGTCTATTGCAGGGGGCCCCCTCCTTGGGCCTCTCATGGATGGTGTCAGGAGGTATAGGGGAGGGAGAAGGAGACGCTCTTTGAATTGCAAGGAGACCATTCACAGACACTGTGGGGGGCCCATTGTCCAGGATTTTGGCGCACCCTCAGTTTTAACTTTTAGACCACAATCAATTCTCACACCTATGAAGGTGTGAGAAATGCGTGTGGATTAAAAGTTAAAACAGTGGGGGTGTCAAAATGCTGGACAATGGGGCCCCCACAGTGTCTGTGAATGTTCTCCTTCTAAGTGGTCACTTATGTAATTTGGAGGGGGCCTTGCGCACGTTCCCTTTTAGCCCAGGGCCTCGCAAATCCTTGGACTGGTCCTGCCATAACTAAAACAGAGAAGTCTATTTTATTCTATAAGCATTACAGAGTGATAGAATATAACTGTCTGAAAATGTTTTTCTAATTAGCTTTCAGTACAGAACATACTTCAGTTTTATAAATAATATCTTACCTTTTAAATATAATTTGAAGTTATCAGTTGATTTTTTGTTGTTTTGCACTTCACGAAGTAGTAGTCAAAATGGCTGTGTTTCTCTCTCTTTGTTTATATATATTCAGGTACATAACCAATCAAATGTCATGATATAATAGTAGAAATTGAAAGTAATATTTTAATTGGTTGTCATTTCCAACACTTCCGATATGTTTTGCGAAGTAATTTACCTCAGGGATTTTAGAGAGTTCTACATGCTAAATGGCTAAATGGTATTCCAATTAAATTTGTGAAAATGGTAGGGATTGGTATGTAGTATGAGCTACTGTTTAATTGGTGAAAGTGTCTCCAGTGGTTTTTCTGTAAATTACTTTCCCACCTTTTTTGAGCGAGTGCTTGTCAGTGCGTTTCCCGGTACCCGAACTTGCAGCATTACGGGAGTCCTCCATTTTGTGTTTCGGTAGAATTGAGATATAAGATGGAGGGTAAATAATGTTCAGAATGGGTAGATTGGGGTACTTTAGACATATCCTGTTTCCCTAAGTTTTCTGAGGGTGGCTGAGGAGGCTCATATATGTCGAGAAAAGAAAATTGATTTTTTCGCGTGGTTAGCTGCCGGTACGCGAACTGGGTAGCGTACCGGGAAGCGAATATAGGTGAAAATAAGTGAAAAAAGGTACATTCGAAATTTCAAAAGAGTACACTAAGTTAAGGTAGCTCTGAAAAGAGCTTTTGGGTTCTGTGTATGTTCTAGAAACTTATAAGTAGGAACCAATACACATTCTTAAATTTAGTATGAAAACTCTGTTCCCCTCATCTGAGAAATGCACGCCATCTCCTCTGTAGATATCTTGCATGTAGTAACGCAAGTTATTGTTGTAGATGCAGCCCATTCCATGGTCCCTCATGTAAGCTGAAACAGACTTATTTACATGCTTCCTCGATTTCTCAATTTGTGGACAAAATTGATTGGACCACCTCCATTTTTGTCTTTGGCATATATTGGAATATACCAAGGCAGTTTGAGGAAAAAGTGTCATCAATTGCTCAAAGGTGTCCTTTAAAAGCATTTCCAGACCTACCCCAGTCAAAGTACCCAAATCGTTTCCTCCACAGTGCACTATTATGAGGTCAGGGGTTGGCAAATGTAAAAAGGTTTTCACCAATGGTATCAATTGGTGACATCTCAATCCTCTTCGACCAATCCATTTGATTTCCACATTTTGTAAATTGAGGTTGTGTAAATTTCTGTTATCAGCATACCTGTGAGCCCAGTGGATGTAGCTATGTCCAAGAATCCAGACTGAAAACATAGCTAGAGGAGTTTTTGCTGCAGTCAGATGAAGTGTGGGAATGAAATGGCAGTTGAAATAGTGAAGTTTGTAATGTAAAAAACTGTGGAGTTTAAGTGCAAATGATTCATTAGCAGTGATTGGTGTATTTCCATTGCTGAAAACAGAAAGTTAGGGTGCATGGATGTGTTCTTTGAAAGATGTATTTTGAATGGTTATTTAAAAATGTTGTTATGAAATATTGCAGTGGATTAGCAGGTGTACTGAGAGTTCAGAGTTCATTTGAAACATTGTTGTGTGAACTTGTGGCCATGACAGGTCTGGCAGGCGGTAGTTGCTATGGAAAAGAGGTAGAAAGGGCAGAGGGGGGAAGGGTGTTGATTTTTAAAAAGTGAGGGAAGAGTTTTTATTGGCTGACATGAGAGATATGCGTGTTGAATATCAGCGTTTCGGTGCCTTTGTTGGTTCCAGCTTCTGGAGTGCATACCTTTAATTTTGGTAAAGAATAATTGGTGTGTTTCTGAGACTGTTTTGAATTTCAAAAAGAATTTGTAAAGGTGAGTTATCGTTTATATATTTTAGATAAAGAGTAGTATGCTTTTTTGCAAAAATAAGAAAGTCAACTGTGTATTTAAAATGATGTTTTGCGTCAAGTGTTTGCATTCTGCTTTCAAAGGCGATTTTGCATTCTTCATTTACAGAATCGGAAAAATTATTGGTTCGGTAAAATACCGAATCGGTAATTTTACCGATTCTGTAAATTTGCTATGTAGGGGGGACTCTTCTGAGTCCCAAATGACTTAACAAATCGGTATTTTAGCATGAAATCAAACTTCATGGTAAAATACCGATTCCGGTGTGCATGCACATGTGTGCATGCACACGTATGTCATGTGAAAGGCAGACCTGCCCTTAGGGCAGGTATGCCTGCCACATGGCACCTGTGCCTGTTTTGAGGGTGCCAGAGGGTGTCAAAGTGATACCCCCTGCACCCTTGTGAATTCTTTAATTACCGATTCGGTAAATACCGAATCGGTAATGTCTAATCATTCCTATGGGCTTCAAAGCCCATAGGAATGATTAATTGTTTGAGTTACATAGCCATGTTAAAAGAAAATGATGCATAAGTGTTGCACGGGCATTGTAAATACCCTCCTATGTGTGCTTAGCAATTTCAAGTCACTTTCCCTGGGTTCAAGTGTCTTGTAAATACGTCCCCATGTGTGTCTGGTCATTTGAAGTCACTTTCCTCGTAGTGCAAGGCCCTTGTAAATACGCCCCCATGTGTGCCTGGCAAATTTTCATTTTGATTGTTTGAGTTACATAGCCATGTTAAAAGTTATTGAAAAAAAGGTGCAAGTTCCTTAAAAAAACGTTTTCATGTGTATTAGGGCATTTTAAGTCTGTTCCCCATGAATGTAGGTGTATTATTGTTTTACATAAAAGGTTTTAAAACTTTGTTTGAAATCAAATGCATGCACACTTAGGGCCCGATGTAGGTGGTCGTTTCAGGCCATTTACCGACCAGTTACGGCCGATTTCGGTCGTTTCCGACCTGTAAATGGTGAATCGGTATGTAGGGGCCTAAATCCAAGGCCACATGTAGGTAAATCTACATTTACAGAACCGGTGAAATAGTTTTTGATGGTAAAATGATGTGACTCCTGCAATGCGTCGCTTTTGCAGAACAGATATATGATGCAATTGTGTTGTTAATGTTACGGTGTACATGTAAAAAATGATGCATAAGTGTTGCACGGGCATTGTAAATACCTTCCTATGTGTGCTTAGCAATTTTAAGTCACTTCCCCCGGGTTCAAGGGCCTTGTAAATACGTCCCCATGTGTGTCTGGTCATTTGAAGTCACTTTCCTCGTAGTGCAAGGCCCTTGTAAATACGCCCCCATGTGTGCCTGGCAAATTTTCATTTTGATTGTTTGAGTTACATAGCCATGTTAAAAGTTATTGAAAAAAAGGTGCAAGTTCCTTTAAAAAACGTTTTCATGTGTATTAGGGCATTTTAAGTCTGTTCCCCATGAATGTAGGTGTATTATTGTTTTACATAAAAGGTTTAAAAACTTTTTTTGAAATCAAATGCATGCACAATTAGGGCCCAATGTAGTTGGTCGTTTCAGGCCATTTACCGACCGGTTACAGCCGATTTCGGCCGTTTCCGACCGGTAAATGGCCAATCGGTATGTAGGGGCCTAAATCCAAGGCCACATGTAGGTAAATGTATATTTACAGAATCGGAAAAATTATTGGTTCGGTAAAATACCGAATCGGTAATTTTACCGATTCTGTAAATTTGCTATGTAGGGGGAACTCTTCTGAGTCCCAAAGGCCTTAACGAATCGGTATTTTAGCATGAAATCAAACTTCATGGTAAAATACCGATTCCGGTGTGCATGCACATGTGTGCTTGCACACCTATGTCATGTGAAAGGCAGACCTGCCCTTAGGGCTAGTTTGCCTGCCACATGGCACCTGTGCCTGTTTTGAGGGTGCCAGAGGGTGTCAAAGTGATACCCCCTGCACCCTTGTGAATTCTTTTATTTTATTCATTTTTATAGCATTGTTGAATCTAATTCTTACTGTTATTGATTTACTGTTTGGTAATAGTGGTTAATAATATTTTTTATTATATTTCACCACAGATTCAACTGCAGATTATTTGGAAATTAGAGAATGCCGTCTAAGGATAGAATTCGAAAGGCTATGAAACGTCAAAGACAGCAATTGACTAACATTTTGCAGCAGTCCTCTACATTAGAATTACCTCAACGGACGAAGAGAACACCGGGTAAGAGAACAAAATCATTCCTTAGAAACATTTGTAGAAACAAAAGTATAACTACAGAACAAGTTTTAGTCCAGAAAAAGAGAGCCAATTTAAATGGAAAGGAAAGGCCCGTAAAAAAGTTTGTGCTAGAGCAGGAGATAACTCTGTGCATGGCAGTAGAAGGGCAAATATATTCAGGGCCATTCGTAAGCGAATGTTCCGCAACAGGGTAATTGTCAATTTGCTAAAACAATTTAAAAAAGGTCAACAGAAAGTGTCATTTTATAAGAAAAAGAAAAATGTAGAGAAAATTATTGATCAGGCTTTCGAAATTAAGCGAAAGTTATTTATTTTGGTAATTAATAGAATTAGGAAACTAAGCAAGGTAATCTATGTTTTCAAATCTAATAGTAGATGGAAGAGAGAAGTTAATCGAAGTAATTTTTGTGAAGTTTTCTTAGGAGATGGATGCATAGTTCAAATAGTGAGGCCTTTTTTAATGAGGAGAGTTATTTTCAGGACAATGTTTTGGTGCATGCAGTTGACAGCAGTGGTCGAGCATATGAGGTAAAAGATGGTCATCCGGTTGAAAAAGAAATACTTGTGTCTGCAGATGCAGAAGAGGCGCTAAGTGATGAGGTTTTAGGGAGACGTCCTAAGGGACCAGTGTACATCTGGAAGTGTAGTTCTATTTGCAGTGTGCGACAGGATTCCATCATTTTGCTTTGTGATTTTATACGGACATTTCATAAGAAAAGTGTAAAGCAAAAAATAAAGTTGTTGCAAGAATTAGATCCTTGCAGAGTGAGACAAGTGACAGGTTTGCGTGGTCATTCACTGGCTTGTCTTTCTAGGAGAGTATGCCAGAGTGTATTTCATCATTTCAGGATGCTAGCAGTGCATCATAATAAAGTGAGGAAATTAGTCAGAATGTTGTATTATGCTAAGAGTCTAGCAATTATGCTTAAACAATTAAGCAGAGCTCTTTTGCATGGTTCTGTAGTAGATGTGAAGAATATTTGTCAAGAAATTGAGTTCTGTTACTTTGCTGGTAAAGAGAACAGTGTTGATATTGAACCACTAGAAGAAGGTAATGTGGAAGACAGTGAACAGATTTTCAGTACAGATAAGTTTCACAAGGAAATTTCCTCGTTTATGATGAAATCAAGTGAGAGGCCTAATTTCACTTGTGTGTGTTGTCGACGGACTTATTATAAGAATCAGACTAAGTTAGTGGATATATATGCAAAGAGTGATATGGAAAACAATAGTGAATGGAAGGATTTTGCCACATACTTGATGGTAGAAAATTGTTTTGGTTTGGGAGCAGACCAACGTATGTGTACTTATTGCTATAACAAATTAAACCAAAACCAGATGCCTGCTAGAGCTGTTTATAATAATCTGGAATTAGATGACATTCCTTATGAATTGAAGGATTTAAATACTTATGAATCTATTTTGATTCAAAGTGTCCATCCCTTCCAGGCTATTGTACGAATGGAGCCAAAGACAGGGAAGTTGCCTTCATCAGATTTACATAGAGGATTAAAGGGAAGGGTTGTTTATTTGCCTTTGGATTTGAAGAAAAACATTAATACAATTGGAGTGGAGAAAGTGGAAGAGGAACCTCTGGTTATCATAGTTAGTGGTGTTCCGACAAAGAGTAAGAAAATCTGGCAAGATTTAGTGGATGTTAGGAAAGTCAAAAAGGCAACATTGTATTTGATAAAAAATAATAAGTACTACAAGAATGTATGTGTTGCAGAAGAGGAAGTAAGTGAAGAAGAGGACAGCGATTTGTGTCCTGGTCAAATTGAGAAAGTAGAAGCCTCTAAAAAGGAAGAAATATATGAACATTATAGTGTTCATCCTTTGCATTCCAAGGAAGTCATGGGGAATGCTATTGAGTTGTTTCAAATGAAACAAGCCAAAGGGAGTCCCATTAGTGTTTGGGAGGAAAGTTTGGAAGCTCGGTGTTTCCCACAGTTATTTCCCACAGGTCGAGGAGGACGATATGATGAGCGACGTGTTCAAATTCCTGCTTCAGAATACCGGACTTTACGATTGTATACAGAAGATCCTAGGTTTCGACAATGCATTCCCTATTTATTTCATCTATTGTTTGAAAGTGATCTCCCTGGATTGTCTTATGCAGTGAACCACGTCTTGAAAAGTGGTGAACAACTGCGAAATATCTCGGCAAGGGACTTTATGGATAAAGTCAATGTGCAAGACAATATTTTTGATTCTCAACTGATTAATCTCATGGCTTGTCAGCGTGGTACTAATGAGTATTGGTACCGCCGTCATGGTGACTTAAAATGTATGCTGAGGAACTTAGGAACTCCCACATGGTTCCTCACTCTCAGCTGTGCTGAGTATGTCTGGGAAGACTTACTTGAATTTCTACGAGAGGTAAATGGAAACATTGAAAATATTGAATTTAAGACACCCAGAGAACTGTGCTCTTTGGATCCTGTGAATGTATGCAGGTATTTCAATCATAGATTTGAAGCTATGATGTCTTTCATCACGAACAAGAAAAATCCACCTCTTGGAGAGGTGTTGGATTTCTTCTGGAGAAAGGAGTATCAAGCAAGAGGTGCTCCTCATATACATATGCTGCTATGGATCAAAGATGCACCCAAATTTGGAACAGATCCGGATGACTTAGTGATGAGTTTCATAGAACAGTATGCTACATGTGCTGTTCCAAAGACAAACGAAGACAAAAGTCTACGAGAACAAGTTTTACGGTTTCAAAGCCATCGTTGTGGAAAGTACTGCCGTCGTAAATTCAGAAACAAGGACAAATACTACACCAAATGTCGTTTTGCATTTCCACGGTCGGTGTTATCAAAAGGAAGAGTTAACAATTTGATGTCATCGCTGCGACATAATGTGACGAGGAAATCACCCAAAAACACATACAATTTGAAAAGAAACGAAGAGTCCAAGTACATCAACGACTACAACCCAGTGATTTTGTCCATGTGGAATGCTAACATGGATATACAGTTTGTGGCTGACAACTGTATGGCTGTGGCTCGGTATGTGACGTCTTACATCACCAAAAAAGAAAAGACAGAACTGAAGGATATGTGGGAGGATATTTCCCATGATAAGAGCCTCAGTAAGAAGTTGTACAGTTTCAGTCTGAAGATGTTGTCGCATCGAGAAATCGGAGCTTACGAATGTTCTGACCGTTATCTTCAGCAAGTCTCTATGCCAAATCTAGGAGTATCATTTGGGCGAGTCTTGGTCTTGCTGCAACGCATAATCGAGTTCTGAAACCTGTACGGGAAATTGAGTATTTGGCGGAGAAGGAGCCAAACAGTACAGATATTTTGAAGAGCAACATGTTGGATACATATTATCCAAATAGAAGCAGTCACTTGGAGAATGCTTGTCTGTATGATGTTCTTCAAAGTTACGTTTTCAAGACGAACATCAAAGAAGATATTGATAAAGGAGTGTATGCTGTAATTGGAAGTGAGGGATGTCTGGTCAAGCAAAAAAAATGTCAATTGATAAATCATCGAAAATTGGATTGCGAATCTCCCGAAAGAAAATAGTTTTTCTATTTAGCTCTTTTGCAACTTTTCAAGCCTTGGCGTGCAGAAGAGGAACTGCTTGGGGATTTCCTCTGTTACGAAGACTCTTTCAATGCAGCCAAGGAGTCCATAGAATGTTCTGTTTTTCCAAAATATCTACAAATGTTGAATGCAGAAATTGAGCAGGAAGCAACAATTGCAGCCGAGATTGCTAGAGACAGTTCTCAGGACAGTCAGAGTTCTGTTTCATTGAGTCAGGATCCACTAGGAGAACCAGTTATTGAAAATGAAGCTGCCACTGCCATGATTGAAGTGGAAAGAGCTCAGAAGGATGCGGTTAACTTAGAAGAATTGGAGAGACAACTTAACGTTGAGCAGAGGAAAATATATGTCGAAGTTACCAACCAAATTGAGCATGGATTATGTCATGAGAAGGAAGAGCGCTCATGTACGTCGTTAAAGCCTGTCCGACTGTACGTGAGTGGAGAAGCAGGAACTGGAAAAAGTTTCCTTATTAAAGCAATTTCATGTTATCTGCAGAAAAGGACTGATTCATCGCTGTCTTGTGTTGTGACCGCTCCAACTGGACTGGCAGCTCATAACATTAAAGGGATTACTTTGCATCGGTTACTGATGCTGCCAGTGGAGCATGATAACAAATTACAATACCACAAGTTATCTGGAGATGCTTGTTGTGAAGTATCTAGAGTTTTGCAGAAGATGAGACTTCTTATCATTGACGAAGTAAGCATGGTTTCCAATGTCATGCTTGCTTTTGTGCATTTAAGAATGCAGGAAGTTCTTAAAACAGAGTATGATGTGTTATTCGGTGGCAAACACATCATTGTTTTTGGTGATCTTCTGCAGCTGACACCAGTGAAAGGACAACCAGTGTTTAAACTGCTTACACATGAAGATACCAAGAAGTGCCTAGGGAGCATTGGCAACGTTAACATATGGTTAAACTTCAGTTATGCTGAGCTGCGTGAAAATATGCGTCAGGCGAAGGACGAAGATTACAAGAATATTCTACAAGATATTAGAATCGGGAAAGTGACTGAGCGTGGTAAAGAAGCTTTACATGCACGCTTTCTGTCAAATTTAAATCCAGAAGAAGACGTTTTGCCAGAGGATATTTTTCAGAAAATTACTGTGAAGAAATCTGGAATATGTTTGATGCCAACTCTTGCAGAATGTTCCATCTTCAACAACAAAATGTTGAATTTAGAAAAACAAGAGATTGTGAAACTGGAAGCTATTGACAAAATAGAGCATATGGGAGCAACAATTATTTTGTCAGAGAATTTGAAATCTAAATTGGATTCATTAGAGAAGACTATATCTAAAACTGCGGGTTTTGAAAAGACTTTGAATGTGTGCTTAAATTGCCGAATCATTTTGAGAAGGAATTTACATGTTGAAAGAGGTCTGGTAAATGGATCAATGGGTAATGTTGTTGATTTTGAGAAATACAGAAATAGAGATGGAATTGAATTTTTAAAAATTAAATTTGATGGCATTGAGAAAGTACAGCTAATTGGTCGTTGCTCTGCTAGGTTCTTGCTTGTTAAAGACTTATATGTTCGCCGTAAGCAGTTTCCTGTTTGCTTGGCATATGCGGTGACAATTCATAAATCGCAAGGTTTAAGTGTAGACACTGCTTTAGTGAATATTGGCAGTTCTGTATTCAAAGAGGGTATGGCTTATGTAGCATTGTCACGAGTCAGAACTTTATCGGGTTTGTACTTGATTGACTGTGATGTCACAAACATTTGTGCGGATCTAGATTGTGTTAAGGAATACAATAGGTTAAGAAGAGAGTATGCACCACATTTGCCTCAATATCCTTTGATTGAGAAACGTGTAGTAAGCCGGAAATGAAGAAATATCAGTAATAGTAGGGATGTTGTAGCAAAAAGACCAAAAGTCGATGAACCTAAAATTGTAAGCCGGAATAAAATGCATTCTGTTGAAAATGTTGTTGGTTTTAAATTTGAAAATAGTTCTGGTGTCAACTGCTATGCTAATGTAGTTGTTAATGTTCTCTTTTCACTAGAGACTTTCAAAGAACAGATTGTGATCAATTCGGAACAAAGTTTATGCTGTTTGTTGAATTCTGTGTTAGAGAAATGTAGTGCTGATAGAACGAGAGTAGAAAGTGTGACTGAAATTCGTTTTCTGTTAGACGAATGTTCAGGTCAAACAGAATTCTCTGAAAATATTCAGCAGGATTGTCAGGAGTTTTTAATGTATATGCTTGATGTATTGCTCGATGAGGGTGTAGATTATCTATTTGGCCTTTCTTATCAATGGCAGCATGACTGCGAGAACTGTAGGCTATCAAGTACTACTAGTGTAGACTCAGAAAGATTTATATATTTAACTTTGCCTGACAGTAAATCAGTATCCTTCAATAAGCTAGTAAAGGCAGCCGATCAAAATATGGAGTGCAGCCAATGTAAGTCTGGAATGCTGTCCACGTTAATTTTAAAGTTATGGCCAGTATGTCATTTTAATGTTACAACGATGTAGGCCTGATGGAACTAAATTGACAACTTTAATTAATAATTTTGTGGCTTTGCAGTTGTCAATATCAGGAAGGACTTTTATAACTACTGCAATTATATATCATAACGGTCCTTCAACTAATTCAGGACATTATACAGCTTATTTGAAATCTGGAAACGGTTGGTCATTCTGCAATGATTCTGTTTTAACTTTCAAAAAAAGATTGCCTTTCCACCTTCAAAATTCTTACCTGGTGTTCTTACAACCAAAATTTTAGGAAAGGAAGCTTGTGATTTGTTTAGAGGAATTTACAGAGGTTCTAATGGCTCCTACTATATATGGCCTTGTGGATAATTGTAGTACAGAGCGAAAACTGTTTGTTTTTATAAGCAAAGTCAAGCAGCAGATCAAAATAAGGAGTAGAGGAAATGTAAGTCTGCAATGCTGTCCACATTATTTATGGAAACTTATGGATGAAATGTCATTTTACAATTTCAACTACATAAACTGGAAGAAAATAAGTTGTCCAGTCTAATTAAAAATGTTTTGGCTACACAGTCATCGATTTCAGGAAGAACATTTGCAACTGCAGATTTTATATAATATGCTGGTCCTTTGACAACATCTGGATATTACACAGCTTATTTAAAATTTAAAAAATGTCTAGTCTTTCAGCAAACATTACTAATTGAGTATGAAGCAATGTTGCCTTTTGACTTGATTTTTGAAGTCAGAATTTAGGGTAGGTAATTGGACTATAATGATTCTAGGTGTTGCTGTAACTTAGTGTGCTGTTTCAAATTGCTTTGTATGTCTCAGTTTTCTTAAAACAATTGAGTTTATCTTTCAGAAAGTGGTGTGCAGAAAATAGTAACAGCACAACAGAGTATAAGCTGTTCATAGGATATCCTTTGACGTCATAGAAAGTAAGTTACTTTGTGAAGTTCCTATTTCTGCTTATTTATATTATTTGGGTTTTTTAAACACAATCATTTTGATTGTGTTTTTTTTTCCCCGCTGATATATGATGAATACCTTCAACTCACTGTTTTCAGTGAAATTTGATATTTTCTGATAACAGCAAAAATAAACCATTACATATGTTTAATTAATTTTCTACTTTGAATTGTGATTCCTAATATGTATATGGATTGGTGTGGCCCACTGGTTAGAGGCGGCAGACCCAGAAACAGAGGTCGGCCCGGGACCAGGGTTCGATTCCTGACGCGGCAGGATCTTGGGCCATGGTCAGCGGACTCGATAATTCTCGCCTCGGTGCCTACTCCAACCATGGGTCCCACTCAGCAGCTCTGGGCAATAGCTTGCTTAATCTCTACTAACGGCCCCATCAGCGCCGGGGATGCCTGGCTTCACCTTGGGGATGCCCAGGAGGGACTATCTCACAGGGAGAGCCAGGATGGGTTCCCCAGCGGTATACAGCGCCGGGACGCCTCTTTGCTGGGGCAGCTGTGCGCTTTACTAGTATACCACATTTAACATTTAACATTCATTTTGTCTCATGCTCACTCTTTTTTTACCACCTTGTATTAATTTAAATTTTTTTGTTCTTTCTTACACAGATTAAAAGTATAAAAATGATAATACAGTACGGTAATGACAATTATAAGGTAAGCGTTTAGTACTCTTTACGTTACATGTCTATCAGATTTAACTTTTATTAGCGTCAAGTGTTTGCATTCTGCTTTCAAAGGCGATTTTGCATTCTTCATTTACAGAATCGGAAAAAGTATTGGTTCGGTAAAATACCGAATCGGTAATTTTACCGATTCTGTAAATTTGCTATGTAGGTGGGACTCTTCTGAGTCCCAAATGACTTAACAAATCGGTATTTTAGCATGAAATCAAACTTCATGGTAAAATACCGATTCCGGTGTGCATGCACATGTGTGCATGCACACGTATGTCATGTGAAATGCAGACCTGCCCTTAGGGCAGGTATGCCTGCCACATGGCACCTGTGCCTGTTTTGAGGGTGCCAGAAGGTGTCAAAGTGATACCCCCTGCACCCTTGTGAATTCTTTAATTACCGATTCGGTAAATACCGAATCAGTAATGTCTAATCATTCCTATGGGCTTCAAAGCCAGAGGGTGTCAAAGTGATACCCCCTGCACCCTTGTGAATTCTTTTATTTTATTCATTTTTATAGCATTGTTGAATCTAATTCTTACTGTTATTGATTTACTGTTTGGTAATAGTGGTTAATAACATTTTTTATTATATTTCACCACAGATTCAACTGCAGATTATTTGGAAATTAGAGAATGCCGTCTAAGGATAGAGTTCGAAAGGCTATGAAACGTCAAAGACAGCAATTGACTAACATTTTGCAGCAGTCCTCTACATTAGAATTACCTCAACGGACGAAGAGAACACCGGGTAAGAGAACGAAATCATTCCTTAGAAACATTTGTAGAAACAAAAGTATAACTACAGAACAAGTTTTAGTCCAGAAAAAGAGAGCCAATTTAAATGGAAAGGAAAGGCCCGTCAAAAAAGTTTGTGCTAGAGCAGGAGATAACTCTGTGCATGGCAGTAGAAGGGCAAATATATTCAGGGACATTCGTAAGCGAATGTTCCGCAACAGGGTAATTGTCAATTTGCTAAAACAAATTAAAAAAGGTCAACAGAAAGTGTCATTTTATAAGAAAAAGAAAAATGTAGAGAAAATTATTGATCAGGCTTTCGAAATTAACCGAAAGTTATTTATTTTGGTAAATAATAGAATTAGGAAACTAAGCAAGGTAATCTATGTTTTCAAATCTAATAGTAGATGGAAGAGAGGGAGGGGCGTGGCTTGGGCGCCGATGGCGATGGTCGCCTGAGAGCTCGGCTCCGGGACTGAGCCCGTGATTATCCTGTAAATTGGAGGCTGCGGGGCACCCCAACCCCCGCATTTTGTTGATCGGCCCGACGGGGACCTGCCGGGGCCCTTGGCGCAGTCCGAACGAGTGGTGACCCGGCGGAAAATCGAAGTTTGTGGAACTGCGGAGTGCGACCCAACATGGCGCCCAGACTTCATTGTCCCCTTGGCCGGGTCCATTAGACTGGAGGAGCATCACTGGCAGCGGCGCACCCCCTGCTCTTCCGTCTCCCAGTGATGTGAGGGTCTGGACATCGGACTGATTGGACTCTTTCAACGGGGATCGCACTTAGATGGGCAGATGCCCTCGCTATAGTGGATCCCGGCACGCGGACGCCTGGAGATCCCGACAGTAGCCCCACTCCCTACACCGCACTTGGCTACTTTTTCCTGGCCGACCCACTTCCATGGGAGGCGCAACCCTTTGGCGCCGTAAATCATCCAGTGGAGTTGGTGACCCTCATTCCGGGACTTTATCAGCCGCACGGGCCTGCCCGACCTGGCGCCGATTGTCTCCGCCTCCTCCTCGGTGCCCGCAGACGACGTGGTGGTGGCGCGAGCCGAAGCTGAGAAGGTCCAACAGGCCCTGGAGACGGGGATCTCCGGCACTCGACCTGAGGCCCAGCAACCGGGAGAGTCATAGCCGGCGCCCGCACTCGGGGGCGCCTGCTCCTGGATCCGCACTGTGTGCTCCCGGCGACATGGGGAAACCTAGGGGAGCCAAGGGGACTACCCCAGCCTCCTCAGACTCGGAGACCCAGGACAAAGAGGAACGTGTGGACCTGGAGAGTTCTGGTGGTGCACCAATGCAGCAGCAATTTGACCGCGTCTTGGAGGCGATTGCGACCACGCGCTCGGCCCTCCAGCAGGACATTGCCCAGGTAGCGACGAGCCTAGGCCTCCTTAGAGCGGATCACGGCAAACTTTCAGACAGGGTCAAGGAAGTGGAGAGCTCGGTGAAAACCTTGGAGCCGGCGCAGCGAACCTTGGCCGCGACTATGAAGGATGCCCTGTCCCGGATTACTGCCCTGGAGCAGCGAGCGGAGGACGCGGAAGGCCGTAACAGGCGAAACAACATTCGTGTGGTGGGCCTGCCGGAAAAGATTGAGGATGGCGACATGGTGGCGTACTTGGAAGCCTGGCTCCGAGACACGGTGGCCCCGGAGGGTCTATCCTCCTTCTATACCCTGGAGCGAGCTCATAGAGTCCCAGCGAGACCACCGCAACAGGGACGTGCCCCGCGACCGGTGGTGGCACGGTTATTGCACTTTCGAGACAGAGACCTCTTCCTCAATGCCACCAGACATAATGGTCCATTCCAAGTGGCGAACAGCCAGGTGAACATGTTCCTGGACTACACCTATGAAACTCAACGCAGACGGTTTTCCTTCTTGGCGGTCAAGCGCGAGCTCCGGAGCGAGGGCATCCAATACTCGCTCCTATTTCCTGCAAGGCTCCGCATAATTGTCGATGACAAGACTCAATTCTTTGATACCCCGGAGGATGTCTGTAACTGGCTTGAACTTTATAGAGAAGGGAAAGATGGCTTCGGCTCCTCATCTCAGCTGGCGGCGGAGCCGGAGCAGAGACGGCGGTCCAAAAGGATTCGGAGTCGCCGTGGCCGCTCAGGCGGACCCTCAACTGCGGAGACATCGACGGAGCGGAAGGGAGTGCTGGAGGTGTTATCTGCGCTGTCTGGCTCACGGGACGGTGCCATTGAAGAGGAAGCGGACCCTGGTGACGAGGGGGTACCGACGGACTCCGAGGAATCGGTGACTGATAGCGTCGAAATCGGTGGAGGACCTTCTGGATGGACAGGGTTAACGGGGTGAGCTACTTCATTTTGGGTGGGGGCCCGGCACGGGGGTGGCGGGTGCCGACGATTGACGCTGACTCCCGGGGAAGGGGGGGTGGGGTGCCTTGTTTTTGCCCCGAGGGTTTTTGACACTGTTTTGGGCTTGCCTTAGTCCTGGTGGCCTGGGCATCGAGGGCCCACTGCCAACGCCCGGCCCGCACCCGGCCCTTAAGGCCTTCCTACGGTGGCGACCGCAGGATTAGTCGGGGACAGTGGGTTTTTGGAGGGTATGGTTTGGATGGGAACTAGATGGTGCTATTTGGGTCCTGTTCTGGGGAGGGTGGATGGGGGTTTGGTTCGTACTGGGGTTGTTAAGTTTTGGTTGGGGAAAATGGCCGCCATCAGTGCTGGGTTGATTGATGCTTTTTCTTTGTTGAGACCCAGATGGGGAGACTTTGCGCGAACGATATGGGACAATGGCTGATGTTGCTAATCTGAAATGTATTACTTGGAACGTGCGGGGGCTTCACACCATGTCTAGGCGTCACAAAGTCCACGCTTATTTAGTGCGTAGGGGGATACAAATGGCGCTGCTACAGGAGACCCATCTGAACAAGGCGGAAGGGGCGGTGCTACAGCATAGGTGGAGGGGGCAGGTGTTTTGCACTTCGTACTCCACGTATGCCAGAGGGGCGCTGATTTGGGTTAGAGCTGGGGTTCCCTTCCAGGTCACGAAAACAGTGATAGATCCAGAGGGGCGATATGTGGCCATCTCGGGCACTTTGGGAGGGAGGGACCTAAACGTTTGCTGCGTGTACGCTCCCAATATAGACCAGATTGCCTTCCTTTCCAGGTTATCGGGCTCGTTGGCCCACTTCTTCTCCGGGCCCCTCCTGCTCGGTGGAGATTTCAACTCTCCTGCCCTCCTGCTCGGTGGAGATTTCAACTCAGTAGTGGATGTGGACACTGACCGCTCGCATCCGCCCCTCCCTGATCCTCCGGTTCGCCGCGTGGCTAAGGGTCGTAGGGACTGGCAGACTCACTGGGGTCTAACGGATATCTGGAGGGCGCAACACCCCACGACTAGGGACTATTCCTATTTCTCGGACCTCCATGAGTTGCACGTTAGACTGGACGGGTTTCTTGGCTCGCCTGAACTGGTTTCGGCAGCGGTCCGGTCTGAATATTTGACCAGGACCATATCAGATCATAACCCCCTCCTGCTGGACCTTCGTTGGTTTCCCGGGGTGCCTGCGGTGCCCACCTGGAAGTTACGGCCAGTGTTTTCAAAGCGGACCTAGGCGATAAGATCTCGGAGTACTTTGCGTCCAACGGAGGCACCGCGAGCTCGAGAGCGCTAGAGTGGGACGCTTTTAAGGTGGTGGTGAGGGGATACTGTATTTCTAAAAAGGTCGGCATGAGGCGAATTATCCTTTCCGACCTAGATACAGCGGACCGGAAACTCCGCGAGTTGGAACTCCGCCGCCCCGGGCGCCCTGAATTACAGGAACGCACAGCGGAGGCGAAGGAGGCGGTAGCGGCGGAGGTCGAACGGCTGCGCTGTTTTGACTACAAGGCCTATACGGTTCGATCCCTCGCAGAGGGGGATAGGTCGAGCGCGTTGCTGGCATGGCTAGCCAACCCTACGCGCCAGTCCTCATTGACGACGTCCATGCGCATGGCAGACGGGACTGCAGTATACACTCAACCTGAGATTCTGAGCTGCTACCTGCAATACTACGAACGTTTGTACCGCAGTCGATCTGTCCGAGACCCTGACCTGCTTGATAATTATCTACGGCCTCTGGAGCTCCAAACAGTGGAGCAGGACGTGGCGAAAGCCCTGTGGTCCGACATAGAACTGGGAGAGATCCGTAGCGCCATTAAAAAGATGGCGAGGAATAAGACCCCGGGCCTGGACGGCCTTCCTGTGGAGTTTTATGCAGCTTATGCTGATCTCCTAGCCCCTAGGTTATTAATAGTATACAGAGAGGCGAAGAGGCTTGGGCGACTCCCAGGCTCGATGTGCGAGGCCTTAGTGGTTCCCCTCCTCAAGCCCGGAAGGGACTCATCCGATCCGGGGTCTTACCGTCCCTTATCAATGTTGACGGTTGACTATAAAATACTGAGCAGCATCTTGGCCTCGAGGCTGCTGGGGCACATGAGCTCTCTGGTACACGAGGACCAAGCTGGATTTATCCCCAGGCGTAACATGACCATGAACATTCGCAGGTTGTTCCGCTTGCTAGGAGAACCGCTCGTGGACGCCTCGTGCCCGGTTGTCTTATCGGTAGACTTAGAGAAGGCTTTTAACAGCCTGGAATGGGACTACCTTTGCACTGTGCTACGGAGGTTCGGCCTCGGTGAGGGTTTCATCAGATGGACCACGGTCCTGTATGCCTCTGCATCGGCCAGGGTTCGGGCGGGCCCGCTAATTTCCTCACAATATCCGGTGGAGAGGGGCACGAGGCAGGGATGTTCGTTATCCCCGCTTCTCTTTGCGCTGGCGGTGGAGCCACTCGCGCTGCATCTCCGGTCGGGAGCCCATTATACTGGCCTGTGGACTCCTTCGGGCCCACACTACATTTCGCTGTATGCAGACGACCTGCTGCTCTTCCTTGAGGACCCGTTTGCTGCCTTGCATGGAGCTGCGACGGCGCTCACGGTGTTTGGGGAGGTCTCGGGCCTCCGGGTGAATTGGGCTAAGACCTGTTTTTTCCCGGTTCGCAAAGGCACCCCTAGCCCTGCTCTCAGTAGGGAGATTAGATGGGAACCCGACTGCTTTAAGTACCTGGGGGTGTACGTCTATCATGAACCGTCTGACCTCCTGGATGGGAACATTGCCCGCGGCACTCGAGCACTTCGGGGTAGTATGGACTTCTGGGCTACACTACCGCTCTCGGTGGCAGGGCGGATCGCTTTGCTCAAAATGGTGGCGCTTCCCCGGTTGCTGTACTATTTCCGGACGCTACCGATCTGGGTCCCACCGGCCACGTTTCGACTATAACGATCAATGATGGTCGGATTCCTCTGGGGCTCGGGCCGCCGAAGGGTGGCCCTCAAGACCCTGATGAGGCCGAAAGCTGAGGGTGGGCTTGCGGTGCCGGACTTTGAAAAGTATTATTTAGCTGCGCAGCTCCAGACTTTCACCCAGGAGATCGCCCGGGAATTCCGGGGCCCAGAAGACAGAAGGGGTACGGGTATGGCCAGGCATGTTCTCTCCTTCATAGCGCTGCGACAACGTTTGGCCTTACAGGACTTGTCGCTTGAGGAGCGGACCGTTCGCCTGTGTTGGAACCGAGCTCACGCCCGGGGCCACCTGAGAATACCGTATGCGCCTGAAATACCTTTGGGGATGCTGACGGCTTTGCCCCATGGCGGCGATTGGTCACGGTTGGCGAACTGGGAGGACGCAGGCTTACAGTTGATAGGTGACCTCTACGAGGACGGGGCGCTCTTGCCCTTTCAGGAGCTCATTGATCGCTTCGAGGTTCCTCGCGGCGACTTTCTGTTGCACTCGGCCCTAGTCCGAGCGATCCAGGCGCACTGGAAACGCGGGCAGGAGGAACCCCCTGTATCTCCGGTGTGCCAATACGTCATGATGTCTGCGGGCACGGTGAAGGCGGTCACTTGCCTCTACGGCAGACTGATCAATGAGGGGCTGGCTCCCCTCACTACTCTGAGAACCCGTTGGGAGGAGGACATTGGCAAGGAGATCCCGGAGCCGACCTGGTCCCAACTGGTGCGGCGAGCCTGGAAGGGCACACGCCACGCCCGCTTTCAATTGGTCCACTACTACGTGCTCCATAGAGCATATCTGACCCCGGTGAAAATCAGGTGATATGCCTTGCTACGAGCTCGGCGGACTGCCCCAGATGCCCGGCGCAGGAGGCGGACCTTCTCCACATGTTGTGGTCCTGCCCGGGATTGTCCTCCTATTGGGTAGAAGTGGGGAAGACCCTGGAGGAGGTGACGGGGAGATCCTTATCGTTTGACGCGGCGGTGGGACTCCTGCACTGGTTCCCTCATACCCCCAAGAACAAAATTACTAGCAAGTTCATCGATTTGGGGCTTCTCCTTGCTAAACGAGAGGTGACCAGGAACTGGAAGGCACGGGCTGGTCCGACAGGGAGCCGGTGGCACAGCGAACTTTTGAAGTGGGCAGCGGGGGAGAGCACACTGAGATACCAGCTAGCTTGGAGGCAGCGTAATGAGAAGGCACAGGAGGCAGCGCTAGAGTGGGAGACGTTAGTGCAGGCCCTCAGGGATTATTGCGCCCCCAGCGACTCTGAAAGTGAAGAAGCAAATCGCCCCAAGTCCCGATAGACGATTGCACTCTTCAGCTCTGTTGCTTTCCCCATGGGTCCTTTCGCAGATCCTGCTGCGGTTGTTACCGTGCACTGATGGCGCGGTTGGGTAGGGATTACTTTGGTTCATAGTGTTTTGAGGGTGGGGTTTTCTTTCTGGGTTTTATAGGCTTGTTTGGAAAAGCAGATGACGGACAGTGGATCATCCGGACCAGCTTCGCCTTCCTGCTGAGCCCCCATTGAATTTCGCCACCCGACCGCAGGGTTGTGGGCTGAATGGCTGTGTACGAGAACTATTGCTGGGGGACGGAGGGTTGTGTTTCATTGATTTTGCTTGTTCTATAATGCTGGTCGATTATGTAACGATTTACTGATTCCTGCAATAAAAATATATTTAAAAAAAATAAAAAAATAGTAGGTGGAAGAGAGAAGTTAATCGAAGTAATTTTTGTGAAGTTTTCTTAGGAGAATGGATGCATAGTTCAAATAGTGAGGCATTTTTTAATGAGGAGAGTTATTTTCAGGACAATGTTTTGGTGCATGCAGTTGACAGCAGTGGTCGAGCATATGAGGTAAAAGATGGTCATCCGGTTGAAAAAGAAATACTTGTGTCTGCAGATGCAGAAGAGGCGCTAAGTGATGAGGTTTTAGGGAGACGTCCTAAGGGACCAGTGTACATCTGGAAGTGTAGTTCTATTTGCAGTGTGCGACAGGATTCCATCAATTTGCTTTGTGATTTTATACGGACATTTCATAAGAAAAGTGTAAAGCAAAAAATAAAGTTGTTGCAAGAATTAGATCCTTGCAGAGTGAGACAAGTGACAGGTTTGCGTGGTCATTCACTGGCTTGTCTTTCTAGGAGAGTATGCCAGAGTGTATTTCATCATTTCAGGGAAATTAGTCAGAATGTTGTATTATGCTAAGAGTCCAGCAATTATGCTTAAAAAATTAAGCAGAGCTCTTTTGCATGGTTCTGTAGTAGATGTGAAGAATATTTGTCAAGAAATTGAGTTCTGTTACTTTGCTGGTAAAGAGAACAGTGTTGATATTGAACCACTAGAAGAAGGTAATGTGGAAGACAGTGAACAGATTTTCAGTACAGATAAGTTTCACAAGGAAATTTCCTCGTTTATGATAAAATCAAGTGAGAGGCCTAATTTCACTTGTGTGTGTTGTCGACGGACTTATTATAAGAATCAGACTAAGTTAGTGGATATATATGCAAAGAGTGATATGGAAAACAATAGTGAATGGAAGGATTTTGCCACATACTTGATGGTAGAAAATTGTTTTGGTTTGGGAGCAGACCAACGTATGTGTACTTATTGCTATAACAAATTAAACCAAAACCAGATGCCTGCTAGAGCTGTTTATAATAATCTGGAATTAGATGACATTCCTTATGAATTGAAGGATTTAAATACTTATGAATCTATTTTGATTCAAAGTGTCCATCCCTTCCAGGCTATTGTACGAATGGAGCCAAAGACAGGGAAGTTGCCTTCATCAGATTTACAGAGAGGATTAAAGGGAAGGGTTGTTTATTTGCCTTTGGATTTGAAGAAAAACATTAATACAATTGGAGTGGAGAAAGTGGAAGAGGAACCTCTGGTTATCATAGTTAATGGTGTTCCGACAAAGAGTAAGAAAATCTGGCAAGATTTAGTGGATGTTAGGAAAGTCAAAAAGGCAACATTGTATTTGATAAAAAAAATAAGTACTACAAGAATGTATGTGTTGCAGAAGAGGAAGTAAGTGAAGAAGAGGACAGCGATTTGTGTCCTGGTCAAATTGAGAAAGTAGAAGCCTCTAAAAGGGAAGAAATATATGAACATTATGGTGTTCATCCTTTGCATTCCAGGGAAGTCATGGGGAATGCTATTGAGTTGTTTCAAATGAAACAAGCCAAAGGGAGTCCCATTAGTGTTTGGGAGGAAAGTTTGGAAGCTCGGTGTTTCCCACAGTTATTTCCCAAAGGTCGAGGAGGACGATATGATGAGCGACGTTTTCAAATTCCTGCTTCAGAATACCGGACTTTACGATTGTATACAGAAGATCCTAGGTTTCGACAATGCATTCCCTATTTATTTCATCTATTGTTTGAAAGTGATCTCTCTGGATTGTCTTAAGCAGTGAACCACATCTTGAAAAGTGGTGTACAACTGCGAAATATCTCGGCAAGGGACTTTATGGATAAAGTCAATGTGCAAGACAATATTTTTGATTCTCAACTGATTAATCTCATGGCTTGTCAGCGTGGTACTAATGAGTATTGGTACCGCCGTCATGGTGACTTAAAATGTATGCTGAGGAACTTAGGAACTCCCACATGGTTCCTCACTCTCAGCTGTGCTGAGTATGTCTGGGAAGACTTACTTGAATTTCTACGAGAGGTAAATGGAAACATTGAAAATATTGAATTTAAGACACCCAGAGAACTGTGCTCTTTGGATCCTGTGAATGTATGCAGGTATTTCAATCATAGATTTGAAGCTATGATGTCTTTCATCACGAACAAGAAAAATCCACCTCTTGGAGAGGTGTTGGATTTCTTCTGGAGAAAGGAGTATCAAGCAAGAGGTGCTCCTCATATACATATGCTGCTATGGATCAAAGATGCACCCAAATTTGGAACAGATCCGGATGACTTAGTGATGAGTTTCATAGAACAGTATGCTACATGTGCTGTTCCAAAGACAAACGAAGACAAAAGTCTAAGAGAGCAAGTTTTACGGTTTCAAAGCCATCGTTGTGGAAAGTACTGCCGTCGTAAATTCAGAAACAAGGACAAATACTACACCAAATGTCGTTTTGCATTTCCACGGTCGGTGTTATCAAAAGGAAGAGTTAACAATTTGATGTCATCGCTGCGACATAATGTGACGAGGAAATCACCCAAAAACACATACAATTTGAAAAGAAACGAAGAGTCCAAGTACATCAACGACTACAACCCAGTGATTTTGTCCATGTGGAATGCTAACATGGATATACAGTTTGTGGCTGACAACTGTATGGCTGTGGCTCGGTATGTGACGTCTTACATCACCAAAAAGAAAAGACAGAACTGAAGGATATGTGGGAGGATATTTCCCATGAAAAGAGCCTCAGTAAGAAGTTGTACAGTTTCAGTCTGAAGATGTTGTCGCATCGAGAAATCGGAGCTTACGAATGTTCTGACCGGTTATCTTCAGCAAGTCTCTATGCCAAATCTAGGAGTATCATTTGGGCGAGTCTTGGTCTTGCTGCAACGCGTAATCGAGTTCTGAAACCTGTACGGGAAATTGAGTATTTGGCGGAGAAGGAGCCAAACAGTACAGATATTTTGAAGAGCAACATGTTGGATACATATTATCCAAATAGAAGCAGTCACTTGGAGAATGCTTGTCTGTATGATGTTCTTCAAAGTTACGTTTTCAAGACGAACATCAAAGAAGATATTGATAAAGGAGTGTATGCTGTAATTGGAAGTGAGGGATGTCTGGTCAAGCAAAATAAATGTCAATTGATAAATCATCGAAAATTGGATTGCGAATCTCCCGAAAGAAAAGAGTTTTTCTATTTAGCTCTTTTGCAACTTTTCAAGCCTTGGCGTGCAGAAGAGGAACTGCTTGGGGATTTCCTCTGTTACGAAGACTCTTTCAATGCAGCCAAGGAGTCCATAGAATGTTCTGTTTTTCCAAAATATCTACAAATGTTGAATGCAGAAATTGAGCAGGAAGCAACAATTGCAGCCGAGATTGCTAGAGACAGTTCTCAGGACAGTCAGAGTTCTGTTTCATTGAGTCAGGATCCACTAGGAGAACCAGTTATTGAAAATGAAGCTGCCACTGCCATGATTGAAGTGGAAAGAGCTCAGAAGGATGCGGTTAACTTAGAAGAATTGGAAAGACAACTTAACGTTGAGCAGAGGAAAATATATGTCGAAGTTACCAACCAAATTGAGCATGGATTATGTCATGAGAAGGAAGAGTGCTCATGTACGTCGTTGAAGCCTGTCCGACTGTACGTGAGTGGAGAAGCAGGAACTGGAAAATGTTTCCTTATTAAAGCAATTTCATGTTATCTGCAGAAAAGGACTGATTCATCGCTGTCTTGTGTTGTGACCGCTCCAACTGGACTGGCAGCTCATAACATTAAAGGGATTACTTTGCATCGGTTACTGATGCTGCCAGTGGAGCATGATAACAAATTACAATACCACAAGTTATCTGGAGATGCTTGTTGTGAAGTATCTAGAGTTTTGCAGAAGATGAGACTTCTTATCATTGACGAAGTAAGCATGGTTTCCAATGTCATGCTTGCTTTTGTGCATTTAAGAATGCAGGAAGTTCTTAAAACAGAGTATGATGTGTTATTCGGTGGCAAACACATCATTGTTTTTGGTGATCTTCTGCAGCTGACACCAGTGAAAGGACAACCAGTGTTTAAACTGCTTACACATGAAGATACCAAGAAGTGCCTAGGGAGCATTGGCAACGTTAACATATGGTTAAACTTCAGTTATGCTGAGCTGCGTGAAAATATGCGTCAGGTGAAGGACGAAGATTACAAGAATATTCTACAAGATATTAGAATCGGGAAAGTGACTGAGCGTGGTAAAGAAGCTTTACATGCACGCTTTCTGTCAAATTTATATCCAGAAGAAGACGTTTTGCCAGAGGATATTTTTCAGAAAATTACTGTGAAGAAATCTGGAATATGTTTGATGCCAACTCTTGCAGAATGTTCCATCTTCAACAACAAAATGTTGAATTTAGAAAAACAAGAGATTGTGAAACTGGAAGCTATTGACAAAATAGAGCATATGGGAGCAACAATTATTTTGTCAGAGAATTTGAAATCTAAATTGGATTCATTAGAGAAGACTATATCTAAAACTGCGGGTTTTGAAAAGACTTTGAATGTGTGCTTAAATTGCCGAATCATTTTGAGAAGGAATTTACATGTTGAAAGAGGTCTGGTAAATGGATCAATGGGTATTGTTGTTGATTTTGAGAAATACAGAAATAGAGATGGAATTGAATTTTTAAAAATTAAATTTGATGGCATTGAGAAAGTACAGCTAATTGGTTGTTGCTCTGCTAGGTTCTTGCTTGTTAAAGACTTATATGTTCGCCGTAAGCAGTTTCCTGTTTGCTTGGCATATGCGGTGACAATTCATAAATCGCAAGGTTTAAGTGTAGACACTGCTTTAGTGAATATTGGCAGTTCTGTATTCAAAGAGGGTATGGCTTATGTAGCATTGTCACGAGTCAGAACTTTATCGGGTTTGTACTTGATTGACTGTGATGTCACAAACATTTGTGCGGATCTAGATTGTGTTAAGGAATACAATAGGTTAAGAAGAGAGTATGCACCACATTTGCCTCAATATCCTTTGATTGAGAAACGTGTAGTAAGCCGGAAACGAAGAAATATCAGTAATAGTAGGGATGTTGTAGCAAAAAGACCAAAAGTTGATGAACCTAAAATTGTAAGCCGGAATAAAATGCATTCTGTTGAAAATGTTGTTGGTTTTAAATTTGAAAATAGTTCTGGTGTCAACTGCTATGCTAATGTAGTTGTTAATGTTCTCTTTTCACTAGAGACTTTCAAAGAACAGATTGTGATCAATTCGGAACAAAGTTTATGCTGTTTGTTGAATTCTGTGTTAGAGAAATGTAGTGCTGATAGAACGAGAGTAGAAAGTGTGACAGAAATTCGTTTTCTGTTAGACGAATGTTCAGGTCAAACAGAATTCTCTGAAAATATTCAGCAGGATTGTCAGGAGTTTTTAATGTATATGCTTGATGTATTGCTCGATGAGGGTGTAGATTATCTATTTGGCATTTCTTATCAATGGCAGCATGACTGCGAAAACTGTAGGCTATCAAGTACTACTAGTGTAGACTCAGAAAGATTTATATATTTAACTTTGCCTGACAGTAAATCAGTATCCTTCAATAAGCTAGTAAAGGCAGCCGATCAAAATATGGAGTGCAGCCAATGTAAGTCTGGAATGCTGTCCACGTTAATTTTACGAAGTTATGGCCAGTATGTCATTTTAATGTTACAACGATGTAGGCCTGATGGAACTAAATTGACAACTTTAATTAATAATTTTGTGGCTTCGCAGTTGTCAATATCAGGAAGGACTTTTATAACTACTGCAATTATATATCATAACGGTCCTTCAACTAATTCAGGACATTATACAGCTTATTTGAAATCTGGAAACGGTTGGTCATTCTGCAATGATTCTGTTTTAACTTTCAAAAAAAGATTGCCTTTGCACCTTCAAAATTCTTACCTGGTGTTCTTACAACCAACATTTTAGGAAAGGAAGCTTGTGATTTGTTTAGAGGAATTTACAGAGGTTCTAATGGCTCCTACTATATATGGCCTTGTGGATAATTGTAGTACAGAGCGAAAACTGTTTGTTTTTATAAGCAAAGTCAAGCAGCAGATCAAAATAAGGAGTAGAGGAAATGTAAGTCTGCAATGCTGTCCACATTATTTATGGAAACTTATGGATGAAATGTCATTTTACAATTTCAACTACATAAACTGGAAGAAAATAAGTTGTCCAGTCTAATTAAAAATGTTTTGGCTACACAGTCATCGATTTCAGGAAGAACATTTGCAACTGCAGATTTTATATAATATGCTGGTCCTTTGACAACATCTGGATATTACACAGCTTATTTTAAATTTAAAAAATGTCTAGTCTTTCAGCAAACATTACTAATTGAGTATGAAGCAATGTTGCCTTTTGACTTGATTTTTGAAGTCAGAATTTAGGGTAGGTAATTGGACTATAATGATTCTAGGTGTTGCTGTAACTTAGTGTGCTGTTTCAAATTGCTTTGTATGTCTCAGTTTTCTTAAAACAATTGAGTTTATCTTTCAGAAAGTGGTGTGCAGAAAATAGTAACAGCACAACAGAGTATAAGCTGTTCATAGGATATCCTTTGACGTCATAGAAAGTAAGTTACTTTGTGAAGTTCCTATTTCTGCTTATTTATATTATTTGGGTTTTTTAAACACAATCATTTTGATTGTGTTTTTTTTCCCCGCTGATATATGATGAATACCTTCAACTCACTGTTTTCAGTGAAATTTGATATTTTCTGATAACAGCAAAAATAAACCATGACATATGTTTAATTAATTTTCTACTTTGAATTGTGATTCCTAATATGTATATGGATTGGTGTGGCCCACTGGTTAGAGGCGGCAGACCCAGAAACAGAGGTCGGCCCGGGACCAGGGTTCGATTCCTGACGCGGCAGGATCTTGGGCCATGGTCAGCGGACTCGATAATTCTCGCCTCGGTGCCTACTCCAACCATGGGTCCCACTCAGCAGCTCTGGGCAATAGCTTGCTTAATCTCTACTAACGGCCCCATCAGCGCCGGGGATGCCTGGCTTCACCTTGGGGATGCCCAGGAGGGACTATCTCACAGGGAAAGCCAGGATGGGTTCCCCAGCGGTATACAGCGCCGGGACGCCTCTTTGCTGGGGCAGCTGTGCGCTTTACTAGTATACCACATTTAACATTTAACATTCATTTTGTCTCATGCTCACTCTTTTTTTACCACCTTGTATTAATTTAAATTTTTTTGTTCTTTCTTACACAGATTAAAAGTATAAAAATGATAATACAGTACGGTAATGACAATTATAAGGTAAGCGTTTAGTACTCTTTACGTTACATGTCTATCAGATTTAACTTTTATTAGCGTCAAGTGTTTGCATTCTGCTTTCAAAGGCGATTTTGCATTCTTCATTTACAGAATCGGAAAAATTTTTGGTTCGGTAAAATACCGAATCGGTAATTTTACCGATTCTGTAAATTTGCTATGTAGGGGGGACTCTTCTGAGTCCCAAATGACTTAACAAATCGGTATTTTAGCATGAAATCAAACTTCATGGCAAAATACCGATTCCGGTGTGCATGCACATGTGTGCATGCACACGTATGTCATGTGAAAGGCAGACCTGCCCTTAGGGCAGGTATGCCTGCCACATGGCACCTGTGCCTGTTTTGAGGGTGCCAGAGGGTGTCAAAGTGATACCCCCTGCACCCTTGTGAATTCTTTAATTACCGATTCGGTAAATACCGAATCGGTAATGTCTAATCATTCCAATGGGCTTCAAAGCCAGAGGGTGTCAAAGTGATACCCCCTGCACCCTTGTGAATTCCTTTATTTTATTCATTTTTATAGCATTGTTGAATCTAATTCTTACTGTTATTGATTTACTGTTTGGTAATAGTGGTTAATAACATTTTTTATTATATTTCACCACAGATTCAACTGCAGATTATTTGGAAATTAGAGAATGCCGTCTAAGGATAGAATTCGAAAGGCTATGAAACGTCAAAGACAGCAATTGACTAACATTTTGCAGCAGTCCTCTACATTAGAATTACCTCAACGGACGAAGAGAACACCGGGTAAGAGAACGAAATCATTCCTTAGAAACATTTGTAGAAACAAAAGTATAACTACAGAACAAGTTTTACTCCAGAAAAAGAGAGCCAATTTAAATGGAAAGGAAAGGCCCGTCAAAAAAGTTTGTGCTAGAGCAGGAGATAACTCTGTGCATGGCAGTAGAAGGGCAAATATATTCAGGGACATTCGTAAGCGAATGTTCCGCAACAGGGTAATTGTCAATTTGCTAAAACAATTTAAAAAAGGTCAACAGAAAGTGTCATTTTATAAGAAAAAGAAAAATGTAGAGAAAATTATTGATCAGGCTTTCGAAATTAAGCGAAAGTTATTTATTTTGGTAATTAATAGAATTAGGAATCTAAGCAAGGTAATCTATGTTTTCAAATCTAATAGTAGATGGAAGAGAGAAGTTAATCGAAGTACTTTTTGTGAAGTTTTCTTAGGAGAATGGATGCATAGTTCAAATAGTGAGGCATTTTTTAATGAGGAGAGTTATTTTCAGGACAATGTTTTGGTGCATGCAGTTGACAGCAGTGGTCGAGCATATGAGGTAAAAGATGGTCATCCGGTTGAAAAAGAAATACTTGTGTCTGCAGATGCAGAAGAGGCGCTAAGTGATGAGGTTTTAGGGAGACGTCCTAAGGGACCAGTGCACATCTGGAAGTGTAGTTCTATTTGCAGTGTGCGACAGGATTCCATCAATTTGCTTTGTGATTTTATACGGACATTTCATAAGAAAAGTGTAAAGCAAAAAATAAAGTTGTTGCAAGAATTAGATCCTTGCAGAGTGAGACAAGTGACAGGTTTGCGTGGTCATTCACTGGCTTGTCTTTCTAGGAGAGTATGCCAGAGTGTATTTCATCATTTCAGGGAAATTAGTCAGAATGTTGTATTATGCTAAGAGTCCAGCAATTATGCTTAAAAAATTAAGCAGAGCTCTTTTGCATGGTTCTGTAGTAGATGTGAAGAATATTTGTCAAGAAATTGAGTTCTGTTACTTTGCTGGTAAAGAGAACAGTGTTGATATTGAACCACTAGAAGAAGGTAATGTGGAAGACAGTGAACAGATTTTCAGTACAGATAAGTTTCACAAGGAAATTTCCTCGTTTATGATGAAATCAAGTGAGAGGCCTAATTTCACTTGTGTGTGTTGTCGACGGACTTATTATAAGAATCAGACTAAGTTAGTGGATATATATGCAAAGAGTGATATGGAAAACAATAGTGAATGGAAGGATTTTGCCACATACTTGATGGTAGAAAATTGTTTTGGTTTGGGAGCAGACCAACGTTTGTGTACTTATTGCTATAACAAATTAAACCAAAACCAGATGCCTGCTAGAGCTGTTTATAATAATCTGGAATTAGATGACATTCCTTATGAATTGAAGGATTTAAATACTTATGAATCTATTTTGATTCAAAGTGTCCATCCCTTCCAGGCTATTGTACGAATGGAGCCAAAGACAGGGAAGTTGCCTTCATCAGATTTACAGAGAGGATTAAAGGGAAGGGTTGTTTATTTGTCTTTGGATTTGAAGAAAAACATTAATACAATTGGAGTGGAGAAAGTGGAAGAGGAACCTCTGGTTATCATAGTTAATGGTGTTCCGACAAAGAGTAAGAAAATCTGGCAAGATTTAGTGGATGTTAGGAAAGTCAAAAAGGCAACATTGTATTTGATAAAAAATAATAAGTACTACAAGAATGTATGTGTTGCAGAAGAGGAAGTAAGTGAAGAAGAGGACAGCGATTTGTGTCCTGGTCAAATTGAGAAAGTAGAAGCCTCTAAAAAGGAAGAAATATATGAACATTATGGTGTTCATCCTTTGCATTCCAAGGAAGTCATGGGGAATGCTATTGAGTTGTTTCAAATGAAACAAGCCAAAGGGAGTCCCATTAGTGTTTGGGAGGAAAGTTTGGAAGCTCGGTGTTTCCCAAAGTTATTTCCCACAGGTCGAGGAGGACGATATGATGAGCGACGTGTTCAAATTCCTACTTCAGAATACCGGACTTTACGATTGTATACAGAAGATCCTAGGTTTCGACAATGCATTCCCTATTTATTTCATCTATTGTTTGAAAGTGATCTCTCTGGATTGTCTTAAGCAGTGAACCACATCTTGAAAAGTGGTGTACAACTGCGAAATATCTCGGCAAGGGACTTTATGGATAAAGTCAATGTGCAAGACAATATTTTTGATTCTCAACTGATTAATCTCATGGCTTGTCAGCGTGGTACTAATGAGTATTGGTACCGCCGTCATGGTGACTTAAAATGTATGCTGAGGAACTTAGGAACTCCCACATGGTTCCTCACTCTCAGCTGTGCTGAGTATGTCTGGGAAGACTTACTTGAATTTCTACGAGAGGTAAATGGAAACATTGAAAATATTGAATTTAAGACACCCAGAGAACTGTGCTCTTTCGATCCTGTGAATATATGCAGGTATTTCAATCATAGATTAGAAGCTATGATGTCTTTCATCACGAACAAGAAAAATCCACCTCTTGGAGAGGTGTTGGATTTCTTCTGGAGAAAGGAGTATCAAGCAAGAGGTGCTCCTCATATACATATGCTGCTATGGATCAAAGATGCACCCAAATTTGGAACAGATCCGGATGACTTAGTGATGAGTTTCATAGAACAGTATGCTACATGTGCTGTTCCAAAGACAAACGAAGACAAAAGTCTAAGAGAACAAGTTTTACGGTTTCAAAGCCATCGTTGTGGAAAGTACTGCTGTCGTAAATTCAGAAACAAGGACAAATACTACACCAAATGTCGTTTTGCATTTCCACGGTCGGTGTTATCAAAAGGAAGAGTTAACAATTTGATGTCATCGCTGCGACATAATGTGACGAGGAAATCACCCAAAAACACATACAATTTGAAAAGAAACGAAGAGTCCAAGTACATCAACGACTACAACCCAGTGATTTTGTCCATGTGGAATGCTAACATGGATATACAGTTTGTGGCTGACAACTGTATGGCTGTGGCTCGGTATGTGACGTCTTACATCACCAAAAAAGAAAAGACAGAACTGAAGGATATGTGGGAGGATATTTCCCATGAAAAGAGCCTCAGTAAGAAGTTGTACAGTTTCAGTCTGAAGATGTTGTCGCATCGAGAAATCGGAGCTTACGAATGTTCTGACCGGTTATCTTCAGCAAGTCTCTATGCCAAATCTAGGAGTATCATTTGGGCGAGTCTTGGTCTTGCTGCAACGCGTAA
Organism: Lissotriton vulgaris; assembly: GCF_964263255.1. Lineage (NCBI taxonomy): Eukaryota > Metazoa > Chordata > Amphibia > Caudata > Salamandridae > Lissotriton > Lissotriton vulgaris. The sequence goes on along the minus strand of NC_141695.1, from coordinate 1,319,797,879 downwards.
TCGAGTTCTGAAACCTGTACGGGAAATTGAGTATTTGGCGGAGAAGGAGCCAAACAGTACAGATATTTTGAAGAGCAACATGTTGGATACATATTATCCAAATAGAAGCAGTCACTTGGAGAATGCTTGTCTGTATGATGTTCTTCAAAATTACGTTTTCAAGACGAACATCAAAGAAGATATTGATAAAGGAGTGAATGCTGTAATTGGAAGTGAGGGATGTCTGGTCAAGCAAAAAAAATGTCAATTGATAAATCATCGAAAATTGGATTGCGAATCTCCCGAAAGAAAAGAGTTTCTTCTGTTTAGCTCTTTTGCAACTTTTCAAACCTTGGCATGCAGAAGAGGAACTGCTTGGGGATTTCCTCTGTTACGAAGACTCTTTCAATGCAGCCAAGGAGTCCATAGAATGTTCTGTTTTTCCAAAATATCTACAAATGTTGAATGCAGAAATTGAGCAGGAAGCAACAATTGCAGCCGAGATTGCTAGAGACAGTTCTCAGGACAGTCAGAGTTCTGTTTCATTGAGTCAGGATCCACTAGGAGAACCAGTTATTGAAAATGAAGCTGCCACTGCCATGATTGAAGTGGAAAGAGCTCAGAAGGATGCGGTTAACTTAGAAGAATTGGAGAGACAACTTAACGTTGAGCAGAGGAAAATATATGTCGAAGTTACCAACCAAATTGAGCATGGATTATGTCATGAGAAGGAAGAGCGCTCATGTACGTCGTTGAAGCCTGTCCGACTGTACGTGAGTGGAGAAGCAGGAACTGGAAAAAGTTTCCTTATTAAAGCAATTTCATGTTATCTGCAGAAAAGGACTGATTCATCGCTGTCTTGTGTTGTGACCGCTCCAACTGGACTGGCAGCTCATAACATTAAAGGGATTACTTTGCATCGGTTACTGATGCTGCCAGTGGAGCATGATAACAAATTACAATACCACAAGTTATCTGGAGATGCTTGTTGTGAAGTATCTAGAGTTTTGCAGAAGATGAGACTTCTTATCATTGACGAAGTAAGCATGGTTTCCAATGTCATGCTTGCTTTTGTGCATTTAAGAATGCAGGAAGTTCTTAAAACAGAGTATGATGTGTTATTCGGTGGCAAACACATCATTGTTTTTGGTGATCTTCTGCAGCTGACACCAGTGAAAGGACAACCAGTGTTTAAACTGCTTACACATGAAGATACCAAGAAGTGCCTAGGGAGCATTGGCAACGTTAACATATGGTTAAACTTCAGTTATGCTGAGCTGCGTGAAAATATGCGTCAGGCGAAGGACGAAGATTACAAGAATATTCTACAAGATATTAGAATCGCGAAGTGACTGAGCGTGGTAAAGAAGCTTTACATGCACGCTTTCTGTCAAATTTAAATCCAGAAGAAGACGTTTTGCCAGAGGATATTTTTCAGAAAATTACTGTGAAGAAATCTGGAATATGTTTGATGCCAACTCTTGCAGAATGTTCCATCTTCAACAACAAAATGTTGAATTTAGAAAAACAAGAGATTGTGAAACTGGAAGCTATTGACAAAATAGAGCATATGGGAGCAACAATTATTTTGTCAGAGAATTTGAAATCTAAATTGGATTCATTAGAGAAGACTATATCTAAAACTGCGGGTTTTGAAAAGACTTTGAATGTGTGCTTAAATTGCCGAATCATTTTGAGAAGGAATTTACATGTTGAAAGAGGTCTGGTAAATGGATCAATGGGTAATGTTGTTGATTTTGAGAAATACAGAAATAGAGATGGAATTGAATTTTTAAAAATTAAATTTGATGGCATTGAGAAAGTACAGCTAATTGGTTGTTGCTCTGCTAGGTTCTTGCTTGTTAAAGACTTATATGTTCGCCGTAAGCAGTTTCCTGTTTGCTTGGCATATGCGGTGACAATTCATAAATCGCAAGGTTTAAGTGTAGACACTGCTTTAGTGAATATTGGCAGTTCTGTATTCAAAGAGGGTATGGCTTATGTAGCATTGTCACGAGTCAGAACTTTATCGGGTTTGCACTTGATTGACTGTGATGTCACAAACATTTGTGCGGATCTAGATTGTGTTAAGGAATACAATAGGTTAAGAAGAGAGTATGCACCACATTTGCCTCAATATCCTTTGATTGAGAAACGTGTAGTAGGCCGGAAACGAAGAAATATCAGTAATAGTAGGGATGTTGTAGCAAAAAGACCAAAAGTCGATGAACCTAAAATTGTAAGCCGGAATAAAATGCATTCTGTTGAAAATGTTGTTAGTTTTAAATTTGAAAATAGTTCTGGTGTCAACTGCTATGCTAATGTAGTTGTTAATGTTCTCTTTTCACTAGAGACTTTCAAAGAACAGATTGTGATCAATTGGGAACAAAGTTTATGCTGTTTGTTGAATTCTGTGTTAGAGAAATGTAGTGCTGATAGAATGAGAGTAGAAAGTGTGACTGAAATTCGTTTTCTGTTAGACGATTGTTCAGGTCAAACAGAATTCTCTGAAAATATTCAGCAGGATTGTCAGGAGTTTTTAATGTATATGCTTGATGTATTGCTCGATGAGGGTGTAGATTATCTATTTGGCCTTTCTTATCAATGGCAGCATGACTGCGAGAACTGTAGGCTATCAAGTACTACTAGTGTAGACTCAGAAAGATTTATATATTTAACTTTGCCTGACAGTAAATCAGTATCCTTCAATAAGCTAGTAAAGGCAGCCGATCAAAATATGGAGTGCAGCCAATGTAAGTCTGGAATGCTGTCCACATTAATTTTACGAAGTTATGGCCAGTATGTCATTTTAATGTTACAACGATGTAGGCCTGAAGGAACTAAATTGACAACTTTAATTAATAATTTTGTGGCTTTGCAGTTGTCAATATCAGGAAGGACTTTTATAACTACTGCAATTATATATCATAATGGTCCTTCAACTAATTCAGGACATAATACAGCTTATTTGAAATCTGGAAACGGTTGGTCATTCTGCAATGATTCTGTTTTAACTTTCAAAAAAAGATTGCCTTTCCACCTTCAAAATTCTTACCTGGTGTTCTTACAACCAAAATTTTAGGAAAGGAAGCTTGTGATTTGTTTAGAGAAATTTACAGAGGTTCTAATGGCTCCTACTATATATGGCCTTGTGGATAATTGTAGTACAGAGCGAAAACTGTTTGTTTTTATAAGCAAAGTCAAGCAGCAGATCAAAATAAGGAGTAGAGGAAATGTAAGTCTGCAATGCTGTCCACATTATTTATGGAAACTTATGGATGAAATGTCATTTTACAATTTCAACTACATAAACTGGAAGAAAATAAGTTGTCCAGTCTAATTAAAAATGTTTTGGCTACACAGTCATCGATTTCAGGAAGAACATTTGCAACTGCAGATTTTATATAATATGCTGGTCCTTTGACAACATCTGGATATTACACAGCTTATTTAAAATTTAAAAAATGTCTAGTCTTTCAGCAAACATTACTAATTGAGTATGAAGCAATGTTGCCTTTTGACTTGATTTTTGAAGTCAGAATTTAGGGTAGGTAATTGGACTATAATGATTCTAGGTGTTGCTGTAACTTAGTGTGCTGTTTCAAATTGCTTTGTATGTCTCAGTTTTTTTAAAACAATTGAGTTTATCTTTCAGAAAGTGGTGGGCAGAAAATAGTAACAGCACAACAGAGTATAAGCTGTTCATAGGATATCCTTTGACGTCATAGAAAGTAAGTTACTTTGGAGAAGTTCCTATTTCTGCTTATTTATATTATTTGGGTTTTTTAAACACAATCATTTTGATTGTGTTTTTTTTCCCCCGCTGTTATATGATGAATACCTTCAACTCACTGTTTTCAGTGAAATTTGATATTTTCTGATAACAGCAAAAATAAACCATTAAATATGTTTAATTAATTTTCTACTTTGAATTGGGATTTCTAATATGTATATGGATTGGTGTGGCCCACTGGTTAGAGGCGGCAGACCCAGAAGCAGAGGTCGGCCCGGGACCAGGGTTCGATTCCTGACGCGGCAGGATCTTGGGCCATGGTCAGCGGACTCGATAATTCTCGCCTCGGTGCCTACTCCAACCATGGGTCCCACTCAGCAGCTCTGGGCAATAGCTTGCTTAATCTCTACTAACGGCCCCATCAGCGCCGGGGATGCCTGGCTTCACCTTGGGGATGCCCAGGAAGGACTATCTCACAGGGAAAGCCAGGATGGGTTCCCCAGCGGTATACAGCGCCGGGACGCCTCTTTGCTGGGGCAGCTGTGCGCTTTACTAGTTCACCACATTTAACATTTAACATTCATTTTGTCTCATGCTCACTCTTTTTTTACCACCTTGTATTAATTTAAATTTTTTTGTTCTTTCTTACACAGATTAAAAGTATAAAAATGATAATACAGTACGGTAATGACAATTATAAGGTAAGCGTTTAGTACTCTTTACGTTACATGTCTATCAGATTTAACTTTTATTAGTTCCTCTGCTTCTTTTTTATAACCCTTAGTTTCCTGTCTTTGCTACTTCCTTCATTTCTTTTTCTATTACTTATTTATACTACTGTTTTCACTTCTTTTATCAGTCCCTCTTTCAACAGTAACTGTGTGTTACTCCCTCTATTTGTCTTTCTTTTCGCATTACTCTCTGTTTATTAACTCGTCTTTTTAAAAAAAAAAATTTTTTTAGTTCGCTCCCGGTTCGCGTACCCGAACGCTAACCGGGAAGCGTACCAAAAGAAATAGAGGATGCTAGAGTGCTAAACATTCTAGCAATTTTTTTTAAAAGGGAAGGTAGTTCTGAAAAGAACTTTTTTTTATTATTTTTGATGTTTTATATTTTTTTTTGTGTTTTTTTTGAGGAAGGGGAAACAAAAACTGATTTGCTTCAAAGGGCTCAACAGGAGCAACAAAAAAAAAATTACTTTCTAGGACGTTTTGGACATTGATGATTTTCATATGATCTATTTATTAAAGTAATACTCATCTCTCCGCATGAAATTAATTTTCCACATGCTACACGAGTCAATCTCATCTGCCCAAAGTTCTTTTGCAGATTTGGGACCGTTTCCCTTGCCTCTGACTCACTTATTGCTAAGTCATTGGTGGATGTTTTTGCCGGTCGGGGGTTATCCACCAAATCTCGAAGTTGTGCTTTAGAATAATTAAGAGGGTGCCAACTCTCCATGTGCCGATGCATGGTATGATTACCATAGCTATATTTTTTTTCAGTCCCTCTCGAGAGTTTTTTTTTGCAGATGAGGCAGGTAACGTACCTGGCATTAACTTTCTTTTCATGAGAAGGAAAAGAAAAAAATTGCCAGATAAAATTCACTTTCACATGGAACGTTCTTGGCATTTCTTTCAGAAAGCCACTTGTCCCTTGCTCCTGTTCCTCGTCTTCCTCTTCTTCTTCTTCCTGGTCGAAGATGACCTGGCTAGTCGGTCCTCTCTTCTTTGGTGGTGGTGGAGGTGGTGGAGATCCACCAGCTGCAGCTAATACAAATGCCATGTCTTAGCAAACAAAAACAGGTCTTTCTCTCATAAAAATGAAAGTCAGAGTGAGGAAAAAAGGTGGGACTTTCATCATTTGAGAAAAGAAAATGTTCTAAACCAATGAAAAGTGTTTATTTTACATCATATGATCAAGCATTCCATCATTAGGAAACTAAAAGTAAAATGAACCAATTAAAAGTTTTAAGAACTAGTCATATGACCTGTTATGCTTACATTCCGCGTTCCGCGCCGTGCCTCGGATCGATTCCGGGGCTTTACGTTTCGCGCCTTGGTTCGCGTTCCAGAACGCTTCCGGGTGCGCTAACGCAGCACGTCATAAGGGGCATTACGTAGTAACGCGATATGTTGCGTTTACGGGATGGGTCAAGATGTGCCTTTCTAACGCGGTATTTGCACTAACGGAACGTTTACCGGTTCACGGACCGGCAGCGAAACAAGAAAATATAATTTAAACTATAATATAAATTGAATCAAAAAAATATAATACAAATATATATAAAATATATTTGTGAATTAGAATAAGAATATATGTTACAGCTATAGATATTAGCTTTTAAAAAACCAATGAAATTCACTGAAAAAACCATAGGTTATAGACCATATATAGTTAGGGATTAGCATTTACAAAACCATAATTTACTCGCACAAAACCATAGAAATTCGCATATATAGTTAGTTGCAATAACTATATATCGCGCACCCGCAATCCACTGCTGATGATGTCACATATTACATCATTCATGACATGGTCAGTGACATCACTGATGACTTCACTGATGACATCTCAAATGACATCACTGATGACATCACTGATGACATCATCCAGTGACTGTATGTTTCTGTAAAGTTAAATTATGTCTTACATATTGAAGAATGAGTGGATGTATAAGTGTCTGGATGAAGGATTTAGTAGGTGCATGACTGACTGTATGAGAGAATGATTAAATGTGTCTCACTGAGTGCATGGGTTAGTGACTAAACTGTCTTAATTTGCGCATTATTATGTCTGTTGTTATGTAAACTGCTGCATGTGTTGATCAGTAGCTATATGAGTAACTATATGGGTTATTGATTGGTTGCCCAGGTATTTGTATGGGAGACTGAGTATGTGTGTGGGTGGCTGGAAGGTGTATGACTCTGTGCATAAATGTGTGAGCAGTTGATTCACTAGATGTATGGGTTCAAAAGTGCAAGTGGAAACAGCTGTATGGGCAGTTGAATGTGTGCATGAGTGTATTGGTGAATGAATGGATATCTCAGTGCTACATGTCAAAGTAAGTACATATGTAAAACACAGTCCATGTGAGAGTTGACATATATAAATAACTGTGCATAAGAGCCAGTGAATGTGTGGATGGCTGTATGGATCATTGTGAACTTGTATCAGGGATTGTATAAGAGAGTAAATATGTGTTAGTATATGTTTTAATAAGTAAGGTGTGTATAACTGTATAGTTGAGGGAATGGAGGTGTGATTGATTCTTTGCATGACTGACTAGACGTGTGAGTAACTCCATGGATGAGTGACAGTCTGTGAGTGTCTGTTTACACTGATTATATCTAAGGTTATATTAGAGTCTGAAGAGGTTCATCGTATTATCACATGAATTATATCATCAGTGATGTGATCAGTAATGTCAAATGAGATGTTATCAGTGATGTCATCAATGATGTTATTTGAGATGTCATCAGTGATGTTATCAGTGATGTCATTTGAGATGTCATCAGTGATGTCATTTGAGATGTCATCAGTGATGTCATCAGTGATGTCATTTGGGATGTCATCAGTGATGTCATTTGAGATGTCATCAGTGATGTCATTTGAGATGTCATCAGTGATGTCATCAGTGATGTCATTTGAGATGTCATCAGTGAAGTCATCAGTGATGTCACTGACCATGTCATGAATGATGTAATATGTGACATCATCAGCAGTGGATTGCGGGTGCGCGATATATAGTTATTGCAACTAACTATATGCGAATTTCTATGGTTTTGTGTGAGTAAATTATGGTTTTGTAAATGCTAATCCCTAACTATATATGGTCTATAACCAATGGTTTTTTCAGTGAATATATATATATATATATATATATATATATATATATATATATATATATATATATATATATATATATATATATATATATATATATATATATATATATATTCACTGAAAAAAACATAGGTTATAGACCATTTATAGTTAGGAATTAGCATTTACAAAACCTTGAAAATTCTATGAAAAAAACATAGGTTATAGACCCCATATAGTTAGGAATTAGCATTTTCCAAACCTTATTTTACTCACACAAAACCATTGAAATTCGCATATATAGTTAGTTGCACTAATTATATATCGCGCACCCGCAATCCACTGCTGATGATGTCACATATTACATCATTCATGACATGGTCAGTGACATCACTGAGGACATCACTGATGACATCTCAAACGACATCACTGATGACATCACTGATGACAACATCCAGTGACTGTGTGTTTCTGTAAAGTTAAAATATGTCTTACATATTGAAGAATGAGTGAATGTATAAATGTCTGGATGAAGGATTTAGTAGGTGCATGACTGACTGTATGAGTGAGTGATTAAATGTGTCTCACTGAGTGCATGGGTTAGTGACTAAACTGTCTTAATTTGTGCATCATTATGTCTGTTGTTCTGTAAACTGCTGCATGTGTTGATCAGTAGCTATATGAGTAACTATATGGGTTATTGATTGGTTGCCCAAGTATTTGTATGGGAGACTGAGTGTGTGTGTGGGTGGCTGGGAGGTGTATGACTCTGTGCATAGATGTGTGAGCAGTTGATTCACTAGATGTATGAGTTCAAAAGTGCATGTGGAAACGGCTGTATGGGCGGTTGAGTGTGTGCATGAGTGTATTGGTGAGTGAATGGATATCTCAGTGCTACATGTCAAAGTAAGTACATATGTAAAACACAGTACATGTGAGAGTTGACATATATAAGTAACTGTGCATAAGAGCCAGTGAATGTGTGAGTGGCTGTATGGATCATTGTGAACTTGTATCAGGGATTGTATAAGAGAGTAAATATGTGTTAGTATATATTTGAATAAGTAAGGTGTGTATAACTGTATAGTTGAGGAAATGGAGGTGTGATTGATTCTTTGCATGACTGACTAGGTGTGAGAGTAACTCCATGGATGAGTGACAGTCTGTGAGTGTCTGTTTACACTGATTGTATCTAAGGTTATATTAGAGTCTGAAGAGGTTCATCGTATTATCACATGAATGATATCATCAGTGATGTGATCAGTAATGTCAAATGAGATGTCATCAGTGATGTCATTTGAGATGTCATCAGTGATGTCATTTGAGATGTCATCAGTGATGTCATCAGTGATGTCACTGACCATGTCATGAATGATGTAATATGTGACATCACCAGCAGTGGATTGCGGGTGCGCGATATATAGTTAGTGCAACTAACTATATATGCGAATTTCAATGGTTTTGTGTGAGTAAAATAAGGTTTTGTAAATGCTAATTCCTAACTATATATGGTCTATAACCTATGTTTTTTCAGTGAATATATATATATATATATATATATATATATATATATATATATATATATATATATATATATATATATATATATATATATATATTACCTACTGGCGGTCGCCAGTAGGTATATATAGTTAGGATTTTTTCTCTATGGGATTTTTGAAAATTCTATGTCTAATAACTTTGGCGTTTGAGGACGGAATTGGCTGAAATTTTCTGGAAAATGGAACATTTTGTTTTTGAGCAGCCCCTGACAATTTGGGGGGGTTTCATCAGGGGGGGGCCGAGAAAAAAGCGGGGTCCCAAAACGCGTTTTTCCCATGTTAATTTCCATAGGGCGGTTGGCCTCACTTTTAGCTCGAACGGCTGAATGGATTTGCACGAAACTTGGCAAAATTGTAGGGACTGTTAGCCCGATGTGCCTTTGCTAGGTCTCAATATATGTGCTCCAGTGGATTTTGAGTAATTTAGGTTCAAAAAAAGATATATATCAGGGCGGAGCCTAACCACACATCTGATCTGATTGGCTGTCAGCACTTCATCCAAGAAGTGTTGGCAGCCATCTTGGGACCAATATACATGATAGCACCTCATTAAAAAGCATTGTAGTTAATAGAGGGTTTTAGGACTTTAGTTACATTATAAATCATTTGTTGATGGTACCATACTCGTTTTAGGAATTGTGGTGGGTTCTAAGGTGATTATACCATGTGAAAAAACCTTCTGCTGTGATATCATGAATATTGTTTGAAAGAAAACTAATATCTCATGATTTTCCCACAGTGGTTTGGAAGGGGATCTATAAGCTAAACTGAAAGCATATTTTCTGTAAATTCACATTATCTTTCTCAGTCATGTGAAAATGAAGTCTGACATTCTCAGTAAAACATGTACATCCAACAAGGACAGAGACTGTCTGTTGATTCCTTTGTGTTCTACTGCAGCCTCCTAGAGTGTTCTAAAGAACAACTAGAGCGCTAACAGTCCTACTTATTACAAAGGTATGGCACACCTGAAGCCATCTTGATTGGAATAAAGTGGTAACTCTTAAAACATTTAATTTAAAAAGAAACAACATGAGGGGGTATATTTTGCCATAGAAAGTATGATTAGTGCTGCAGAATGAAATATTAGGGCACATTTTGAGTGACTTCTCAAATCCTTTTCTATTTCATTAAAACATTCTGACATGCAGTCTCCCAAAATGGCCACCAGAGACAAAAGAGCCCAAATGTAGCCCAAATATCACCCAGATGTAGCCCAAGTATAGCCCAATGACAGAATGTCCCAGAGTGTTCTAAAGAACAACTAGAGCGCTAACAGTCCTACTTATTACAAAGGTATGGCACACCTGAAGCCATCTTGATTGGAATAAAGTGGTAACTCTTAAAACATTTAATTTAAAAAGAAACAACATGAGGGGGTATATTTTGCCATAGAAAGTATGATTAGTGCTGCAGAATGAAAAATTAGGGAACATTTTGAGTGACTTCTCAAATCCTTTTCTATTTCATTAAAACATTCTGACATGCAGTCTCCCAAAATGGCCACCAGAGACAAAAGAGCCCAAATGTAGCCCAAATATCACCCAGATGTAGCCCAAGTATAGCCCAATGACAGAATGTCCCAGAGTGTTCTAAAGAACAACTAGAGCGCTAACAGTCCTACTTATTACAAAGGTATAGCACACCTGGAGCCATCGTGATGGGAATAAAGTGGTAACTCTTAAAACATTTAATTTAAAAAGGAACAAAATGAGGGGGTATATTATGCAATAGAAGGTATTATTAGGGCTGCAGAAAGAAAAATTAGGGCACATTTTGAGTGACTTTTCAAATCCTCTTCTATTTCATTAAAAAATTCTGACATGCAGTCTCCCAAAATGGCCACCAGAGACAAAAGAGCCCAAATGTAGCCCAAATATCACCCAGATGTAGCCCAAGTATAGCCCAATGACAGAATGTCCCAGAGTGTTCTAAAGAACAACTAGAGCGCTAACAGTCCTACTTATTACAAAGGTATGGCACACCTGAAGCCATCTTGATTGGAATAAAGTGGTAACTCTTAAAACATTTAATTTAAAAAGGAACAAAATGAGGGGGTATATTTTGCCATATGAATTATGATTAGTGCTGCAGAAAGAAAAATTAGGGCACGTTTTGAGTGACTTCTCAAACCCTCTTCAATTTCATTAAAAAATTCTGACATACAGTCTCCCAAGATGGCCACCAGAGACAAAAGAGCCTAAATGTAGCCCAAATATCACCCAGATGTACCCCAAGTATAGCCCAATGACAGAATGTCCCAGAGTGTTCTAAAGAACAACTAGAGCGCTAACAGTCTTACTTATGACAAAAGTATGGCACACCAGAAGCCATCTTGATTGGAATGAAGTGGTAAGTCTGAAAACACTCAATTTAAAAAGGAACAACATGAGGGGGTTAATTTTGCCATAGAAAGTATGATTAGTGCTTCAGAAAGAAAAATTAGGGATCATTTTGAGTGACTTCTCAAATCCTCTTCTATTTCATTAAAAAAATTCTGACATGCAGACTGAAACATGCACTTTGAATACCAGCAGCAGACGTCCCTGGTGAGCAGTAGCTTTACTACAGTGATCTAATGTGCAACTAGAGTGCTAACATTCAGAATTTATGGCAAATGTGTGACACATCTGAATGCCTTCTTGATGGAACCAAAGTAAACAAGCATTGAAAATGCAATAGATCTCGCCCTCGTTTAAGTTAAAGCCATTCTGTTTGTAATGAGGTGGCTTTTTAGCTTTGCTTTTATTAGTGTTTTTTCAACTTTCATGTAAATAACATGCATCTGTATGCATATAAGTATATGTATGCATGCATTTATGTTTGAATTTATATAGATATACAGATGATATATGTTTATATATGTATGTATATATATATATTCACTGAAAAAACCATAGGTTATAGACCATATATAGTTAGGAATTAGCATTTACAAAACCTTGAAAATTCACTGAAAAAACCATAGGTTATAGACCATATATAGGAATTAGCATTTACAAAACCTTGAAAATTCACAGAAAAAACCATAGGTTATAGACCATATATAGTTAGGAATTCGCATTTACAAAACCTTATTTTACTCACACAAAACCATTGAAATTCCATATATAGTTAGTTGCACTAACTATATATCGCGCACCCGCAATCCACTGCTGATGATGTCACATATTACATCATTCATGACATGGTCAGTGACATCACTGATGACATCACTGATGACATCTCAAATGACATCACTGATGACATCACTGATGACAACATCCAGTGACTGTATGTTTCTGTAAAGTTAAAATATGTCTTACATATTGAAGAATGAGTGGATGTATAAGTGTCTGGATGAAGGATTTAGTAGGTGCATGCCTGACTGTATGAGTGAGTGATTAAATGTGTCTCACTGAGTGCATGGGTTAGTGACTAAACTGTCTTAATTTGTGCATCATTATGTCTGTTGTTCTGTAAACTGTTGCATGTGTTGATAAGTAGCTATATGAGTAACTATATGGGTTATTGATTGGTTGCCCAAGTATTTGTATGGGAGACTGAGTGTGTGTGTGGGTGGCTGGGAGGTGTATGACTCTGTGCATAGATGTGTGAGCAGTTGATTCACTAGATGTATGGTTTCAAAAGTGCATGTGGAAACAGCTGTATGGGCGGTTGACTGTGTGCATGAGTGTATTGGTGAGTGAATGGATATCTCAGTGCTACATGTCAAAGTAAGTACATATGTAAAACACAGTACATGTGAGAGTTGACATATATAAATAACTGTGCATAAGAGCCAGTGAATGTGTGAGTGGCTGTATGGATCATTGTGAACTTGTATCAGGGATTGTATAAGAGAGTAAATATGTGTTAGTATATGTTTGAATAAGTAAAGTTTGTATAACTGTATAGTTGAGGAAATGGAGGTGTGATTGATTCTTTGCATGACTGACTAGGTGTGTGAGTAACTCCATGGATGAGTGACAGTCTGTGAGTGTCTGTTTACACTGATTGTATCTAAGGTTATATTAGAGTCTGAAGAGGTTCATCGTATTATCACATGAATGATATCATCAGTGATGTGATCAGTAATGTCAAATGAGATGTCATCAGTGATGTCATCAGTGATGTCATTTGAGATGTCATCAGTGATGTCATTTGAGATGTCATCAGTGATGTCATCAGTGATGTCACTGACCATGTCATGAATGATGTAATATGTGACATCATCAGCAGTGGATTGCGGGTGCGCGATATATAGTTAGTGCAACTAACTATATATGGAATTTCAATGGTTTTGTGTGAGTAAAATAAGGTTTTGTAAATGCGAATTCCTAACTATATATGGTCTATAACCTATGGTTTTTTCAGTGAATATATATATATATATATATATTACCTACTGGCGGTCGCCAGTAGGTATATATAGTTAGGATTTTTTCCCTATGGGATTTCTGAAAATTCTATGTCTAATAACTTTGGCGTTTGTGGACGGAATTGGCTGAAATGTTCAGGAAAATGGCACATTTTGTTTCTGAGCAGCCCCTGAAAATTTGGGGGGTGTTCGGCAAGGGGGGGCCGAGAAAAAAGGGGGGTCCCAAAACACGTTTTTCCCATGTTAATTTCCATAGAGCGGTTGGCCTCACTTTTAGCTCGAACGGCTGAATAGATTTGCACGAAACTTGGCAAAATTGTAGGGACTGTTAGCCCGATGTGCCTTTGCTAGGTCTCAATATATGTGCTCCAGTGGATTTTGAGAAATTATTGTTCAAAGTAAGATATATATCTGTAACAGCGCTCCGGGCTGCGCTCCGGTTCGCGTACTTTTCGCGTAACGAAACTTTGCGATGCGAAGCTGATTGGCTTTCCGGTGTCTGTCAACATTCTAAACAGTCCGGAGCGGCCACCATCTTGTCTCTCGGTAGGATCGAGAGACAAGAGGAGGCCAAAATAAAGGGGGAAATTACCATAAGGGGGCATAGCAGATCCTCGTTGACCCCCTAGGTTTTATGTGGAGGTTTTAAAAGGTCCCAGCAGGGCCAAAAAAAAAAAATCTTTTTTTTTTTTGCGTGGTGAGCGCCTAGTACGCGAACCGGAAAGCGTTCTGGGCAGCGTACTATAAGGAAAAAAGAATTATAGACTTTTCTAATACTGTATGTTAATTGTTTGTTGTTTTTGTTGTTTTTTTTGTTTTCTTTATTTTTAAAGTATTTTTTTTAATTTTTATTGTGTTTCATAATTCATTAAACTTTCTAACATTTCATTGTCAGAAATTTCAAAATTGAATATAGGGTGTAACATGTCCTCATTTTTAAGCAGGTTATCCACTGCTTCAACACATTGTAGTAGTTCCTGGTCTCTACTTTGATCCATAAAATCATCAATTTTTCCTTGGCTGCTCTCCTCCAGTACAATTGTAAATTGAACTTGTTGCTCGCCTTCCATTTTGCCTGAAATTTTGATTAAAAAAATATATATTAGTAGAGATAGGGCACTGTTGGGATTAATTTTAGATAGGCAGTTTTTATCAGTGAATTTATCTTTTGGCAGTGTATAGTATCAGAGTGGAAATAGGACTATAAAAAAGTGTATGTGATTTAACCAAGACAAGCCTAACTCCATTCATACTATAACAGAGAAGTCTATCTAAATCCATAACTACTACAGAGGGATAGTATATATCTATCAGAAAAAGTCTACCATATTAAGTTATAGTGCACAATATACTTCAGTTTTAAAAATAACAACTTACCTTCACAAACAAGTTGAAGTGTTTGGTAGCTATTCAAATGTGATGTACAACAAGAAGTAGCAGTCAAAATGGCTGTGTTTTCTTCTCTTCCTTTATATATATTCAGGTATATAACCAATCAAATGTCAGGTAATATAAGTAGAAAATGAAAGTAACATTTTCATTGGTTGTCAATTCCAACACTTCAGATGTGTTTTGTGAAGTAATTTACCTCACGGTATTTAGAGAGGTCTACAGGCTTAATGGCTAAATGGAATTTCAATCAAATTTGTGAAAATGAAAGGAATTGTTATGTAGTATGAGCTAATCTATATTTGGTGAGAGTGTCTCCAGTCGTTTTTCTGTGAATTACTTTCCCACCTTTTTTTTTGGACCGCTTTCCGGGTAGCGGTCCGGTCCGCGAACTAGGAGCGTAACGGAAGTCCACCATTTTGTGTTTCGGTCGAATTAAGATATAAAATGGAGGGCAAATAATGTTCAGAATGGGTAGAAGGGGGCACGGTACAAGTATTTTGACCCCCTAGGTTTTCTGAGGGTGGCTGAGGAGGACCATATGTGCGGGGAAAAAACATTTTTTTTTTTAATTTTGCGCGGTTAGCTTCCAGTTCGCGTACCGGGTAGCGCTCTTTGAGCGTAGTTTGTTGAAAATTACAGAAAAAAGTTAGAGAAAAATAATAATTGTGAGTGATCAGATGTAGGGTAGCTCTGAGAAGAGCTTTTGGGTTTATGGTACATTTTGGTACTTATAAGTAGGTACCAATGCACAGTCTTAAATTCAAAATGAAAATTCTGTTGCCCTCATCTGAGAAGTGAACTCCATCTCCTCTGTAGATATCTTGCATGTAGTAACGCAAGTTATTGTTGTACAAGGAGCCCATTCCATGGTCTCTCATGTAAGCTGAAACAGATTTGTTTACATGCTTCCTCGCTTTCTCAATTTGTGGACAAAATTGGTTGGACCACCTCCATTTCTGTCTTTGGCATATATTGGAATATACCAAGGCAGTTTGAGGAAAAAGTGCCAT
Source organism: Lissotriton vulgaris (assembly GCF_964263255.1). NCBI lineage: Eukaryota > Metazoa > Chordata > Amphibia > Caudata > Salamandridae > Lissotriton > Lissotriton vulgaris. The sequence continues at coordinate 1,319,782,018 of NC_141695.1, read as the reverse complement.
TAATTGCTCAAAGGTGTCCTTTAAAAGCATTTCCAGACCTACCCCAGTCAAAGTGCCCAAATCATTACCTCCACAGTGTACTATTAACAGGTCAGGTTTTGGCAAATGCATAAAGGTTTTCACCAATGGTATCAATTGGTGACATTTCAATCCTCTTTGGCCCAACCACTTAATTTCCACATCTTGTAAATTGAGGTTAGGTAAATTTCTGTTCTCAGCATACCTTTGAGCCCAGTAGATGTAACTATGTCCAACAATCCATACATTAAACATGGTGGGAGAAGGTTGTGCTGCAGTCAGATGAAGTGTGGTAATGAAAGGGCAGTTGAAACAGTAGGAGTTTGTAAAGAAAAAAAACTGTGGATTCCCAGTGCTAATGATTCATTAGCAGTGATTGGTGCATTTCCATTTCTGAAAACAGAAAGTTAGGGTGCATGGATGTGTTCTTTGAAAGATGTAATTTGAATGGTCAAGGAAGAAACATTTAATGAAAGATTGCACTGGATATGCAGGTGCACTGAGAGTTCAGAGTTCAATTGAAACATTGTTGTGTGAATTTGCAAACATGAGAGGTCTTTCAGGAGGTGGTTGCTAAGCAAAAAAGGCAGAGAGGGCAGAGGGGGGAAGGGTTTTGATTTGAAAAAAGTGAGGGAAGAGTTATGATTGGCTAATATGAGAGATATGTGTAATGAATATCTGTATTTGTGTGCTTTCAATAGCTGCAGTCTCTGGAGTGCTTCTTCTTTGTTCCGCTGAAGACAATTTGGAGTATTTCTGAGACTGTTTTGAAACTCAAACAGTATTTGCTAAGGTGAGAAAGGATTTATTTAATTTAGATAGAGAATAGTATGATTTAAGGAGAAAATGATGAAGAAAGCTGTGTTTTTAAAATGTGGCTTTGTCTCAAGTGATATACAAATAGATTTTGTTTTTTGGGAGAAATTGTAATTGCATATTCGGTGTAGCATTCTGGCATGCAGTAACACAAGTTATTGTTGTACATGGAGCCCATTCCATGGTCTCTCATGTAAGCTGAAACAGATATGTTGTTTTTAAAAACGATTTTTGAAAACAATTACATTTCTGGATATGTACTGCTAGAGCTTCATAGGTTGTTTTAGGTCATATTTATAAGGCATTTGAGTGTCTATGATGTTATTTTTCCCTTTTTAAATGGAAAGCGTTCCTCATGGGGCAAGTTTCTTGTAAATACGCTCCCACCTGTGGTTGGCAAATTTAGATTTTCATTATGGGAGTTACATAGTCATGTTAAAAATGTCCCAAAAATGGTGCAAGGGCATTCAATAAAACGCTTTCATGTGTCTCAAGGACATTTTCTGTCATTTCCTCTTGAATGCAGGTATACAATTGATTTATATGCTGTGTTTAAAAACGATTTTTTGAAATCAATTACATTTCTGGATATGTACTGCTAGAGCTTCATAGGTTGTTTTGGGTCATATTTATAAGGCATTTGAGTGTCTATGATGTTATTTTTCCTTTTTTAAATGGAAAGCGTTCCTCATGGGGCAAGTTTCTTGTAAATACGCTCCCACCTGTGGTTGGCAAATTTAGATTTTGATTATGGGAGTTACAAAGTCATGTTAAAAATGTCCCAAAAATGGTGCAAGGGCATTCAATAAAACGCTTTCATGTGTCTCAAGGACATTTTCAGTCATTTTCTCTTGAATGCAGGTATACAATTGATTTATATGCTGTGTTTAAAAACGATTTTTTGAAATCAATTACATTTCTGGATATGTACTGCTAGAGCTTCATAGGTTGTTTTGGGTCATATTTATAAGGCATTTGAGTGTCTATGATGTTATTTTTCTCTTTTTAAATGGAAAGCGTTCCTCATGGGGCAAGTTTCTTGTAAATACGCTTCCACCTGTGGTTGGCAAATTTAGATTTTGATTATGGGAGTTAAATAGCCATGTTAATAATGTCCCAAAAATGGTGCAAGGGCATTCCTAAAAACGCTTTCATGTGTTTCAAGGACATTTTTAGTAATTTCCTCTTGAATGTAGTTATACAATTGATTTATTTGCTGTGTTTAAAAACGATTTTTTGAAATCAATTACATTTCTGGATATGTACTGCTAGAGCTTCATAGGTTGTTTGGGTCATATTTATAAAGCATTTGAGTGTCTATGATGCTATTTTTCCCTTTTTAAATGGAAAGCGTTCTTCATGGGGCAAGTTTCTTGTAAATACGCTCCCACCTGTGCTTGGCAAATTTAGATTTTGATTATGGGAGTTACATAGTCATGTTAAAAATGTCCCAAAAATGGTGCCAGGGCAATCTAAAAAAACGCTTTCATGTGTCTTAAGGACATTTTAAGTCAATGAGGAAACACAGGTAATGTAATTCTGAAATGAGGAAAAGAAACTCCACATTTTTCAATTACATCACTAGTGTTTCCTAAGTTTATGAATGACATTGTGCAGATGAAGTTTAGGTGTGACCACAGATTCAAAAGAGGTCTGCCCTTTGTTCAAGAGTGAAGTGGACATGACTTACTTCATTGGTAGGCCTTCACATGTATTATCTCCTTTGTTTTCTTCAACAAGTGAAAATCTCATCTGCAACCATGTGTTGGCCTCACCTCAAAGAAACAAAACAGGTGATGGACCGAATGTGGATCAATGACACACATTCACCCCAGTCCAAAGATCTGGGCCCAAACAAACCTTTAGATAGGCCACACCTTATCGTCAACCTGAATTAATCATTTAAAATGTTAGGGAGAGATTTATGATTGTTGTATGCCTGTTTTGTACCACTGTGTGTCATTTTTGTGACGCAGTGCTGGTGCAAAAGATTTGCTATGTTAAATAATAAGTAGGGTGTTAAGTTTTTGATGACTGTTATTCATTTACTGTTTGGTAATAGTGGTTAATAACATTTTTTATTATATTTTTCCACAGATTCAACTGCAGATCATTTCAAAATTTGAAAAATGCCAACTAAGAATCGAATTAGAAAGGCTAGAAAACGTCAAAGACAGTCCTCTTCCCAAAATACTTGTGAAATCACCAAGAAAGCTCGGGGTAAGAGCACAAAATCATTCTTAAAAAATATTTGTAGTAAAAAAAGTATTTCTACAAAAAATGTTTCAGTCCAGAAAAAGAAAAGCAATTTAAATGGAAAGGAAAGCCCAATAAAAAATGTTACTGGTAGAGCAAGAGATAACTCTGTGCATGATAGTAGAAGGAAACAACAGTTTAGGGACATTCGAAAACGAATGTTCCGCAACAGGATAATAGTTAATTTATTAAAAAATATTAAGAAAGGCCAACAGAAAGTGGCATTTTATAAGAAGAAGAAAAATGTAGAGAAAATTATTGATCATGCTTTTGAAATTAAGCGAAAGTTGTTTATTTTGGTAATCAATAGAATTAGGAAACTAAGCAAGGTAATTTCTGATTTCAAATCAAATAGTAGATGGAAGAGAGTAGTAAATCGTAGTAACTTTTGTGAAGTTTTTTCCGGACAATGGATGCATAGTTCAAGTTGTGAGGCATTTTTTAATGAGGAGAGTTATTTTCAGGATAATGATTTGGTGTTTGCAGTTGACACCAGTGGTCGAGCTTATGAAGTGAAGGATGGTTGTCCAGTTGAAAAAGAAAAACTTGTGACAACAGAGACAGACGAGGTGTTAGGTAATGATGTTTTAGGAAGACGTCCTAAGGGTCCTGTGTACATTTGGAAGTGTAGTTCTATTTGCAGTGTGCGACAGGTTTCCATCAATTTGCTTTGTGATTTTATACGGACATTTAATAAGAAAAGTTTGAAGCAGAAAATGAAGTTGTTGCAAGATTTAGATCCTTGCAGAGTGAGACAAATGACAGGTTTGCGTGGTCATTCACTGGCTTGTCTTTCCAGGAGAGTATGCCAGAGTGTTTTTCATCATTTCAGGATGCTAGCAGTGCATCATAATAAAGTGAGAAAATTAGTGAGAATGTTGTATTATGCTAAGAGTCCAGCAATTATGCTTAAACAATTATGTGCTGCTCTTTTGCATGGTTCTGAAATAGATGTCAAGAATATTTGTGAAGAAATTGAGTTTTGTTACTTTGGTAGTAAAGATAAGAATGTTCAAATTGACCCAGAAGTAGAAGGTAATGTTGAAGATAATGTACAGGTTTCTAGTACAGATAAATTTCAGAAGGAAATTGCCACGTTTCAGATGAAATCAAGTGAGAGGCCTAATTTCACTTGTGTGTGTTGTCGACACACTTATTATAAGAATCAGACTAAGTTAGTGGATTTATATGCAAAAAGTGAAAGGGAAAATAATAGTGAATGGAAGGATTTTGCCACATACTTGATGGTAGAAAATTGTTTTGATTTGGGATCGGATCAACGTGTGTGTACTTATTGTTGTAACAAATTAAACCAAAACCAGATGCCTGCTAGGGCGGTTCATAATAATCTTGAATTGGTTGAGGTTCCTTCTGAATTGAAGGATTTAAATACTTATGAATCTATTTTGATTCAAAGTATCCATCCCTTTCAGGCTATTGTAATAATGGAGCCAAAGACAGGGAAGTTGCCTCCAGCAGATTTACAGAGAGGATTAAAGGGAAGAGTTGTTTATTTGCCTCTAGATTTGAACAAAAACATTAACACAATTGGAGTAGAAAAAGATGAAGAGGAACCTCTGGTTATCTTGGTTAATGGGGTTCCGACAAAGAATAAGAAAATATGGCAAGATTTAGTGGATGTTAGGAAAGTCAAAAAGGCAACATTGTATTTGAAGAAAAATAATAAGTACTATATAAATGTATATGTTGCAGAAGAGGAAGAAAGTGATGAAGAGGATAGCGATTTGTGTGCTGGCCAAATTGAGAAAGTAGAGGCCTCTAAAAGTGAAGAAATATATGAACATTATAGTGTTCATCCTTTGCATTCCAAGGAAGTCATGGGGAATGCAATTGAGTTGTTTCAAATGAAACAAGCCAAAGGGAGTCCCATTAGTGTTTGGGAGGAAAGTTTGGAAGCTCGGTGTTTCCCACAGCTATTTCCCACAGGTCAAGGAGGAAGATATGATGAGCGACCTCATCAAATTCCTGCGTCTGAATACCGGACTTTACGATTGTATGCAGAAGATCCTAGGTTTCGTCAATGTATTCCCTATTTGTTTCATCTCCTGTTTGAAAGCAATCTGTCTGGACTGTCATATGCAGTGAACCACATCTTAAAAAGTGGTATACAGATGCGAAACATCTCGGCAAGTGACTTTATGCATAAAGTCAATGTCCAAGACAGTATTTTGGATTCTCACCTAATTAATCTCATGGCGTGTCAGCGTGGTACTAATGAGTACTGGTACCGTCGTCATGGTGATTTAAAATGTATGCTGAGGAACTTAGGAACTCCAACATGGTTCCTTACTCTGAGCGGTGCCGAGTATGGCTGGGAAGACTTACTTGAATTTCTACGAGAGGCAAATGGAAATATTGAAAACATTGAATTCAAGACACCTGGAGAACTGTGTTCTTTGGATCCTGTGAATGTATGCAGGTACTTCAATCATAGATTTGAAGCTATGATGTCTTTCATCACAAATAAGAAGAATCCACCTCTTGGAGAGGTGTTGGATTTCTTCTGGAGAAAGGAGTACCAAGCAAGAGGTGCTCCTCATATACATATGTTGTTGTGGATCAAGGATGCACCTAAATTTGGAACAGATCTGGATGACTTAGTGATGAATTTCATAGAACAGTATTCTACGTGTGCTGTTCCAAACGCAACGGAGAAGAAAAGCCTAAGAGAACAAGTTCTACGTTTCCAAAGCCATCGTTGTGGAAAGTACTGTCGTCGTAAATTCAGAAACAAGGACAAGTTCTACACCAAATGTCGTTTCAACTTTCCACAACCGGTGATTTCTAAAGGAAGAGTGAACAGTTTGATGTCTTCGCTGCGACATAATGTGACGAGGAAATCACCCAAAAATACATACAATTTGAAAAGGAACGAAGAGTCCAAGTACATCAACGACTACAACCCAGTGATTTTGTCCATGTGGAATGCTAACATGGAAATACAGTTTGTGGCTGACAACTGTATGGCTGTGGCTCGGTATGTGACATCTTACATCACCAAAAAAGAAAAGACAGAATTGAAGGATATGTGGGAGGACATTTCCCATGAAAAGAGCCTCAGCAAGAAGTTGTACAGTTTCAGTCTGAAGATGTTGTCGCATCGAGAAATCGGAGCTTACGAATGTTGTGACCGGTTGTCTTCAGCAAGTCTCTATGCCAAATCCAGGAGTATCGTTTGGGCGAGTCTTGGTCTTGCTGCAACGCGAAATCGAGTTCTAAAACCTGTCTGGGAAATTGAGTATTTGGCAGAAAAGGAACCAAACAGTACCGACATTTTGAAGACCAACATGTTGGATACATATTATCCAAATCGAAGCAGTCACCTTGAGAATGTTTGTCTATATGAGGTTCTACAAAATTATATATTCAAGAGGAACATCAAAGAAGATATTGAGAAAGGAGTGTATGCTGTAATTGGAAGTGAGGGATGTCTGGTCAAGCAAAGAAAATGCCAATTAGTAAACCATCGAAAATTGAGTGGCGAATCTCCAGAAAAAAAGGAGTTTTTCTATTTAGCACTTTTGCAAATTTTCAAGCCTTGGCGTGCAGAAGAGGAACTGCTTGGAGATTTCCTTTGTTATGAAGACTCTTTCACTGCTGCTAAGGAGACCATAGAATGTCCTGTTTTTCCCAAATATCAAGAAATGTTGACTTTGGAAATTGAGCAGGAAGCAACGATTGCAGCCGAGATTGCCAGAGACAGTTCTCAGGACAGTCAGAGTTCTGTTTCATTGAGTCAGGATCCACTAGGAGGACCTATTATCGAAAATGAAGCTGTCACTGCTATGAATGAAGTGGAAAGAGCCATGGCACATGCTCAGGAGGATGCAGTTAACTTAGAAGACTTGGAAAAACAACTCAACGTTGAGCAGAGGAAAATATATGATGAAGTTACCAAGCAAATTGAGCATTGATTAAGTCATGAGAAGAAAGAGTGCTCATGTACATCGTTGAAGCCTGTCCGACTGTACGTGAGTGGAGAAGCGGGAACTGGAAAAAGTTTCCTCATTAAAGCAATTTCTTGTTACTTGCAGGAAAGGACTGAGGCATCGCTGTCTTGTGTTGTGACCGCTCCTACTGGATTGGCAGCACATAACATTAAAGGGATTACTTTGCATCGTCTACTGATGCTGCCGGTGGAGCATGACAACAAATTACAATACCACAAGTTTTCTGGGGATGCTTGTTGTGAAGTTTCAAGAGTCTTGAGGAAAATGAAACTTCTTATCATTGACGAAGTAAGCATGGTTTCCAATGTCATGCTTGCCTTTGTGCATTTGAGAATGCAAGAAGTTCCTAAAACTGAATATGATGTGTTATTTGGTGGCAAACACATCATTGTTTTCGGAGATCTTCTGCAGCTGACACCAGTAAAAGGACAACCTGTGTTCAAAATACTCACGCATGAAGATACCAGGAAGTGCCTAGGGAGCATTGGCAACGTCAATATATGGTTAAATTTGAATTATGCTGAACTGCATGAAAATATGCGTCAGGCGAAGGATGAAGATTACAAGAATATTCTACAAGATATTAGAATTGGAAAAGTGACCGAGCATGGGAAAGAAGCTTTAAATGCACGATTACTGTCAAATTTATATCCCGAACAAGACATTGTGCCTGAGAATATTTTTCAGAAAATTACTGAGAAGAAATCCGGAGTATGTTTGATGCCAACTCTTGCAGAATGTGCCATCTTCAACAACAAAATGTTGAATTTAGAAATGCAAGAGATTGTGAAACTTGAAGCTATTGACAAAATAGAGCATATGGGATCAACAATTATTTTGTCTGAGAATTTGAAATCAAAATTGGATTCATTAGAGAAGACTATATCTAAAACAGCGGGTTTTGAAAAGACTTTGAATGTGTGTTTAAATTGCCGAATCATTTTGAGAAGGAATTTACATGTTGAAAGAGGTCTGGTAAATGGATCAATGGGTAATGTTGTTGATTTTGAGAAATACAGAAGTAGAGATGGTATTGAATTTATAAAAATTAAATTTGATGGCATTGAGGAAGTACAGCTAATTGGTCGTTGTTCTGCTAGGTTTTTGCTTGTTAAAGATTTATATGTTCGCCGTAAACAGTTTCCTGTTTGCTTGGCATATGCGGTGACAATCCATAAATCGCAAGGTGTAGATACTGCATTGGTGAATATTGGCAGTTCTGTGTTCAAGGAGGGTATGGCATATGTGGCATTGTCACGAGTTAGAACTTTATTGGGATTGTACCTGATTGACTGTGATGTCACAAACATTTGTGCGGATCTAGATTGTATTAAGGAATACAATAGTGAGTGTCTGTTTACACTGATTGTTTCTAAGGTTATAATAGAGTCTGAAGAGGTTCATTGTATTATCACATGAATGATATCATCAGTGATGTGATCAGTAATGTCAAATGAGATGTCATCAGTGATGTCATCAGTGATGTCATCAGTGATGTCATTTGAGATGTCATCAGTGATGCCATCAGTGATGTCACTGACCATGTCATGAATGATGTAATATGTGACATCATCAGCAGTGGATTGCGGGTGCGCGATATATAGTTAGGGCAACTAACTATATATGGAATTTCAATGGTTTTATGCGAGTAAAATATGGTTTTGAAAATGCTAATTCCTAACTATATATGGTCTATAACCTATGGTTTTTTCATTGAATATATATATATATATATATATATATATATATATATATATATATATATATATATATATATATATATATATATATATATATATGTATATATATATATATATATATATATATATATATATATATATATATATATATATATATATATTATACTATATATATCTTTTGTAGTTCTTGTTAGACATCTGTTTATTCGAGGGTCTGAAAAACAATTTACACAGATCCTTATTGCTCCTACACATGTTATCATCGTGCCATCACACATGGCCTTTAGTACGTTGAGTGGTCTTGTAACATATCTCTTTACTTACTACGGTGATTGTATAACCAAAATTCTTTAGCGCTTGGTTTATATATACAAGGTACGGTGGCAGAGAGCCTTGAAATGAATGTGGCCAAACTCTTAAGCGCTTGGTTGATATATGCAAGGTATGGTAGCAGAGAGCCATGGCGAATGAATGCGGTCCAATTTGGCCCTTTATGGGCCTGTGCTCAGAATCTCATGTTTGTCCACCAACCTTACATAAATGGATGAGATACAGTGCTCCAACTCCTTTGTATTCTGTCTCCGACCTGTTTTACTTCCGTTTTCCGGTCTTTGAGACTTAACCAATCAAGTGTCATGCACGCACCTTTGTCTCAGACGTGTCCTGGATCCACGCTGCTAGACACCCTGATTCCCCCTGTTACCCTCCGGGATCCTGGAATACACACTGAACCCCAAGTTGTAACTAGGGGGAACACAGGGGAACAAAACAAGGGTAGGAAGGGAAAGAAACAACACTCCACAATCTTCTTTGTTTCTGAACAGGTTCTATCTTCGGAGACAGGGACTGTATAGGGAGATAACAAAAGAAGAGTGAGAACTAACCCCCCCCTATCTCAGTTAAGTCTCAAGGTATGAGATGAAAAGTACAGCCAAGGTACCTTCCAGAAAGTGGAGGGATACTGGAACTAAAAGAAGGTAACTAATCCTGGAGTTTCAACAGCAGTCTGTTTATATGTGTTCCAGCACACGAAGAATCTAAATACAAGAAAGTGACATGAATAACGTTCACCCCCACAATGTAATGAAGGAATCGTCCTATCCCTGTCACTCACGACAGGCTCTGATGTCGAACGCTGTCTCACAATACACACATGAAGAATCACAGGTTCTAATGTCGAACGCTGTCTCACCATGCACACACGAAGAATCACAGGTTCTAATGTAGAACACTGTAGCACAATAAACACAACCTCACCGAGATCGGTAAAGCACAAAACAAATGAATACCACTCCGCATCAGTAATACGAAACTGTGGTAAAATATTAACGCAAGTCCCAACCCTGCGCCTACTCAAAACCGCAACATCAGAACAACGCGGTGTAAACCAAAATGAGAACAATGAATGAAAGGCAAAGTAACAGCCCGGAAACAAGCCGCTTCTCGGGACTTCCAATATGAAATTACGAACCACAGAGACTCAGGAAAAGACGAACGCCTATCCAAATGGCCCGCTAGCTCCTCGGACGCCTTTACCGTGACCCGGAACGAATTCAGGAAACAGCTAGCTAACGCGAAGCACTTCCTGGTTCTTCGGGCGGTTTAAGATCCGTTTGTCTTATTTCTGCGCATGCGCGAACACTGCGCATGTGCTACAAATCCTGTACCTGCACTTGCCAATAATTGCCAACCACGTTTTCTTTACAATAGACTGATACCACTCAACATAAATGTTTTATAGGTGTATCTCGGTTCCCCGCGCACACGACAGGCATGACAGAGCACCCCTCCCACAGTGCCCCTCACAGGTTTTGGTTTATGGGGGAATCGCCTGTGAAAAGCTCGTAATACGCGAGGAGCATGTACTTGACCAGCCGGTTCCCAAGATCTTTCCTCAATGCCATAGCCCTTCCAGTGAATTAGATATTGGAGGCGACCTCATACTCTCCTGGAATCTATAATAGCGCCCACCTCGTATTCTTCATCCTCATCTACCAATGTAGGAAGAGGGATTGTCGGAAGGCGGGTATTCGGTGCAACCGGTTTTAACAAGGAAACGTGAAATACAGAGTGTATCTTCATAGATGGTGGTAGTGTCACCTTCATGGCCACAGGATTAATGACTTTGAAGATGGAAAAAGGACCAATGTATTTAGGCTGGAACTTACAGGCCCCTTTGAGAGCAAGATAGTTGGTGGATAGCCAGACTTTATCATCTTTTTGGTAAGTAGGTCCTGTATGTATATGTGTATCTGCTGCCTTCTTGTAATCAGATTTAGCTTTATCCAAGTTGTCATGGATGGTGGAATGCACACTTTGCCGATGTGCAACTAAATCTTGTACAGCAGGGATAGCACAAGGCCTCAAAGGAGAAAAGGGTAAGATCTTAGGATGAAACCCATAGGTGGCATAAAAGGGAGTGAATAGGGTTGAAAAATGATGACTATTATTGTATGACAATTCAGCCAACCAAATCAATTCATCCCATTCTTTTTGTTCCTGCAGCAACTGACATCGCAAAAACTGTTCAAGACTTTGGTTCACCCTCTCAGTTTGGCCGTCTGTCTGAGGGTGATGAGTCGAGGAGAGGTGGACGCCAATTCTCAGAGATTTACATACCTGTTTCCAAAATTTGGATATGAATTGAGAGCCTCTATCAGTGACTAGGACAGTGGGAAGGCCATGAAGTCTAACTATGTTTTGTAGGAAGACCCCTGCCAGAACGGATGAAGTAGGTAAACCTTGTAATGGGATGAAATGAGCTGATTTGGTGAACATGTCCACAACTACTAAGAGAGTGTTATTCGCCTTATGTGTACGTGGTAATTCAACAATGAAATCCATTGATACAGATTGCCAGGGGGCCAAAGGAGTAGGAAGAGGAAGTAAGAGACCTACATATCCTTCATGTGACGACTTCCCCTGGGCACATACATGACATGTCTGAACAAACTGTCGTACATCTTTTGCTACATGAGGCCACCAACAATATCTTCTGATTAGTTCTAGGGTTCGCTTGTACCCTGGGTGACCTGCAACACTATGGGAATGACACCATTCCAACACCTGACTCTGAAGGGGTATAGTGGGAATATACAATATCCTTCTTGAACGTAATGTAGATCTGACCTAACCTGGGACTGTTGTTGGTGTAACACAGTTTGTGCAGCTTGTTCTTGTTGGGCTCTCTTAACTTGTAGAAGAAAGTCTTCTTCAGTAGTAAGGACTCCTATTATTCTTTGTGGAGCAATAATACAGGGAGGTGTATCGTCGGATGTTAGCGGTTCAAACCCCAAACGAGATAAAGCATCTGCTTTACCGTTTTGTCTGCCCGCCCTGAAATGTATACAGAAATCATATTCATTAAAAAACTGCGTCCATCTCAGTTGACGCATTGACAATGCTCTAGCAGATTTGAGATATTGCAGATTACGATGGTCTGTCAATACTGTAACCGTATGATTTGTGCCTAGAAGATATTGTCTCCATTCCTCCAGCACCTTCTTAATAGCCAGGAGTTCCCTTTCCCCAACCGTATAATTCACTTCGGCAGGGGTCAGTTTATGTGAATAGTAGGCTACCGGATGGAGTTAACCAGTTTTAGAATCAGCTTGTGAGAGGACACCTCCCACAGCTACTTGTGAGGCATCCACTTCCACCACATACGGACTAGAAGGATCAGGGTGTTTGAAAATAGGAGCCCTCGTAAATGCATCTTTCAAAGTGGCAAATGCCCTGTCTGCTTCCAGTGACCAACGAAAGGGGACTCCTTTTTTCAATAAGTGTGTAATGGGGGCTACAAGATCCGAGAACTGGTGTATGAAACGCCTATAGAAATTTGAGAATCCAATGAATTGTTGGATTTCCTTTATGTTTTTAGGGGGAGGCCAATCCAAAACTGTACGAACTTTCTGTGGATCGATAAAACAAGTTGCTGACAGAATAAACCCCAAAAAGGTGACCTGGTGACGATGAAAGAAGCATTTATCTAATTTACAAAACAGAAAATTGTTTTGTAAGCTGCGTAGAACCTCCTTTACATGGCCTATATGTTCTTCGAGGGTTTTAGAATAGATTAGCAAGTCATCAATGTATGCAATGACAGTTTTGTCGAGATACTCCTTCAACACTTCATTGATGAAATATTGAAATGCCGAAGGAGCATTACAAAGCCCAAAGGGCATTACCATGTATTCATATAGGCCGAATTTAGTGCAGAACGCTGTCTTCCACTCATCTCCTTCTTTGACATGGACAAGTTGGTAGGCTCCACGCAGATCTAATTTTGTGAACCATTTAGCATCCTTTATTTGATCTAAAAGAGAGGAGATGAGTGGTAAGGGGTACTTGTTTTTTATTGTGATAGCGTTCAGGGATCTATAATCAATGCAGCAGCGTAGGCCACCTTCCCGTTTAGGAATGAAAAAGAGCGCTGAAGAGGCAGGGGACCTAGATGGCCGTATGTAACCAAGGTCTAGCATGGTATCAAGGTATTCCCTTAAATACAAATTTTCTTTTTCCGTAAGCGAGTACACCCTACTAGTAGGTATACGTGCGCCAGGCTGCAAATCGATAAGGCAGTCGTATACCCTGTGAGGGGGTAGACAGGTTGCTTGTTCCTTATCAAATACAGACTTAAATTTGTGGTACACAGGGGGCAAGGAACTGTCAGGTTGTTCCAGAGAATATGATTCATCGGGAACAACCGAAGCAACCGCAGTTGTTAAATGTATGGGTATTGTACTATTCTGGGCAGATGAAGCCAAAAGTTCTACACTCCCCGAGCATTTGTGTTGTTCGCACCCAATTCCAAAAGTGAGCCTGGAGGTTTGCCAATCTATTTGGGGATTATGAAGACGTAACTAAGGAAGTCCCAACACTACCGGAAACTGGGGCGAATCAATCAAGTCAAAAACAAGAGTTTCCCAATGTGTGGACTCCAATGACATCTCCAAGGGGATACTAGAATGTGCAATTGGCCCAGATTTCAAAGGACTCCCATCTATGGTGTATACTTCTTCTGTAACTTCTTTTAGCACCTTAGGGATGTCATGGGTCTTTGCCCATTGATAATCCATAAAATTGCCAGAAGCCCCAGAGTCAATCATGATGGGTTGTGTAAGGGCGTTGGAAAACCATGACAATTTAGAAGGGATAAGGAAATGTCCTGTATTTGTCATTATGGATGAGACCATATGAACCACTGGACCCGACTGTAAGGTCTCTGTTACCTTCGGGTCTGTTAGTTTTCCGCTTTGCGAAACTGTTTGGGTTTGACTGGACATTCTCTCAAGAAATGTCCAGCTTTGCCACAATAGAGACACAACCGGTTCTCCCTGCGTCTTTGTTTTTCAGTCTCACTCAATGGCCCTCTAACACTGCCTATTTGCATGGGTTCTGGCTCTTCAGATTTCACTTCACCCTCCACTTTCCGTTCTCTAGTATTGATTCTAGGGTATTCGTAACGCCCTTTGTCTTTACGCCTTTCGCCTAACCTACGATCTAATTTCACCACCAGATCGATTAGTTCTGGACATGTAGCAGGAGGATCCACCACATGAGCTAATGCATCCTTAAGTTCATCCCTTAGGCCTTTATAAAAAAGGGCACTACGTTTCTCAGCGGGCCAGTCGGCCTCTACAACTAATCTATTGAAAGTAGAGATGGAAGTAATTAAATCTTTTGAACCTTGTTTTAAGTTTAGCAACTCAGTATCTGCAGCATGTGTGAAAGAATGTTTGTCAAACATTTTCCGTAATTCCCTACGAAAAGCCTCGTAATCAAGTAACAAAGGATCATCCTTCTCTATTAAAGGGATCGTCCAGTTTGCTGCTGAACCACCCAAATATGATAACACAAAGGCCACCTTGGCCTGATCGTTTGGGAAACAAGGGGCTTTACACAGGAAGTGTAACTGACACTGTGTTAGGAAGGCTGCACATTTTGAGGGATCCCCATAAAACCTCTCAGGGGGAGCCAGAGGAATAGTGTGAGGTGTAACTACTTGTACTACCGGGTTTTGATTACTAGCCCCTGCTCCTTCTCCTCCACATAGACGTAATGCTTCAAGTCTATCAGCAATGGCTTGGGTTTCTCGCTGGAGATTCCCAACCATACTGGCTACGTCCTGTAAGGTGAGATTCATGACACTTGGGAGACAATTTGATAAAGGCTTCGCGTTCTGTCATGCACGCACCTTTGTCTCAGAAGTGTCCCGGATCCACGCTGCTAGACACCCTGATTCCCCCTGTTACCCTCCGGGATCCAGGAATACACACTGAACCCCAAGTTGTAACTAGGGGGAACACAGGGGAACAAAACAAGGGTAGGAAGGGAAAGAAACAACACTCCACAATCTTCTTTGTTTCTGAACAGGTTCTATCTTCGGAGACAGGGTCTGTATAGGGAGATAACAAAAGAAGAGTGAGAACTAACCCCCCCTATCTCAGTTAAGTCTCAAGGTATGAGATGAAAAGTAAAGCCAAGGTACCTTCCAGAAAGTGGAGGGATACTGTAACTAAAAGAAGGTAACTAATCCTGGAGTTTCAACAGCAGTCTGTTTATATGTGTTCCAGCACACGAAGAATCTAAATACAAGAAAGTGACATGAATAACGTTCACCCCCACAATGTAATAAAGGAATCGTCCTATCCCTGTCACTCACCACAGGCTCTGATGTTGAACGCTGTCTCACCATACACACCCGAAGAATCACAGGTTCTAATGTAGAACATTGTAGCACAATAAACACAACCTCACTGAAATCGGCAAAGCACAAAACAAATGAATACCACTCCGCATCAATAATACGAAACTGTGGTAAAATATTAACGCAAGTCCCAACCCTGCGCCTACTCAAAACCGCAACATCAGAACAACGCGGTCTAAACCAAAATGAGAACAATGAATGAAAGGCAAAGTAACAGCCCGGAAACAAGCCGCTTCTCGGGACTTCCAATATGAAATTACGAACTACACGGACTCAGGAAAAGACGAACGCCTACCCAAACGGCCCGCTAGCTCCTCGGACGCCTTCACCGTGACCCGGAACGAATTCAGGAAACAGCTAGCTAACGCGAAGCACTTCCTGGTTCTTCGGGGCGGTTTAAGATCGGGTTGTCTTATTTCTGCGCATGCGCGAACACTGAGCATGTGCTACAAACCCTGTACCTGCACTTGCCAATCATTGCCAACCACGTTTTCTTTACCATAGACTGATACTACTCAACATAAACGATTTATAGGTGTATCACGGTTCCCCGCACACACGACAGGCATGACATCAAGGAATAGGAAGAAGGAGCTCGAAATTTGTTTACCGTAGTATGTTAAATAAATATCACTTCAGTCTTTTGATATGCATTCCATAATGCAGGACAATTCTTGGGCTATGGATAAACGGCGAGTAATAATAATTCTTTTCCTCCCCCTTGTTTTCGCTTTATTTGATGCCCGACAGGTGATTCGGGTTTTGGTTACAACAACTACGGGGCGGGAGGAGGAGTATGGAGGTGTCTCCTCGTTTACGACCAATGAGGAAGCGGCAAGTCTTTTCCGCTTCCCTTTGTTGATTGGTTCACTTAGTTCCCAATCACAATATAGAAGCGCATGCCTCCATTCTGGTCCGCAGAATGCTTTTAACACCTAGCACATCGGAGGAGGAGTCTCGAGGTTTCTCCTCGTTTTCGACCAATGAGGAAGCGGCAAGCCTTGTCCGCTTCCCTTCGTTGATTGGTCCACTTAGTTCCCAATCACAAGACATAAGCGCATGCTTCCATTCTGGTCCACAGTGTGTCTTTGAAATCTAGCACATCGGTATGCCTGCTACCTTCCCCTCGGCTCAGAAGGTAGCAGGAGGTACCGATGGACAGGTGGGTCTCTGGCATTTGAAACTTCTTTTGCAAGGTACAGGCCTTATAGCGGTTCTGCAAGAGGCGCGCCTTTGACAATTCGTTTTGGGGTACCATCTTCCAATACTATTTAGGATCCAAACAACATCTCTCCAGAATATGGAGAAAAGCATTTATAAATGATTGGCTAAAAAGTGAAAAACAAGTCCACCTTTTTACAACTATGATATGGGGACTTTTTCACTTCATTGTTACGAACTTATTCCTCGTCATTTCCCGCTGGGCTCTAGAGGTTCCTCTTTGCGTTCACTTTTTTCTACTCAAAATCATTTCTCTGAAGCCTATTAATTCAAACAGTATGATAAATTATATGTTTTCTCCCTCTTATCTCTTTAGAGCGGGGCCTCTTTTTGACCTGAGCGAGTGCCAGGCGAGGTGAGGCTATCTTCATATAAATTTATGGGTGAGTTTATTCAACTTTAAACTTAAAATGTGGACTATATTTACATACTCATTTCATGGCTTCAGTTTACTACAACTATGTAATTACATTTGTTTTTGTTATAGGAGAGTTCTTTGTTCATGATGTTGAGACCACCATATAAATAATTTATTTCTGGTAGGTCATTTATTATTCTTTTTTCACTTTTTATAGTTGCAGTAGTGTAAATCCAACAGGTCCTGACGAAAGCCTTGTATGGCTGAAACATGTTGACCATTCTATTTTCACAACTGATAGTGATATTTGTTTAACACACTATCTTCACTCTGCTTTTAATCTTGCCAGTATGATGACCTCTCCTTAATAAAGTCGTTTCTTGGCATCACACTAGGCAATCTTAACATACACACCCTTTCACCACTTCACAAAATTTCTTTTCAACACTGCAACAATACTCCATTTTCAACCCACCTATACTTTTTGCTGGCTCTCTATCACTGGTGGATCTGTCGCTAGTATTCCTCTACATACAATCAAGGAGGTACTTACCAGATACCAGTTCTTAACAAAACCCAGATGACGAGACTCCGCCATTGGTTGGGTTGATGGGTATTATTTCACACTCTTCCTGCTCTCCTTACACAAACTACTTATGAATTTGCTTCACCTAGATGATCAGGAAGGAGGAGCCCGTTGCAACAACATACGGGTAGTGGGGGTGCCGAAGGGGGCGGAGGGGCCCAGTATGGACCTCTTTCTCGAAGAACTTATCCTGCATCATCCGAAAGGCCAAGAGACTCTCCCCATTATTCTCTACTTTAAGGGCACACAGAACCCCGATCCCAAAGCCAAAGCCTGGGGCGCCACCTCGTAACATTATAGCGCGCATCCTGAACTTTCATGACCGCGATGCGATCCTGCAAGCAGCGAGAGTCACTGGAGACCTTCAGTATGACAATGCAATGATCCGATATTTTCCAGACTTAACCTTGAAGGTGCAATGAGAATGACGCTCTTTCGAAGGCATCAAACAGGCTCTCTGAGACAAGGGCTTTAAGTACATGATGTTCTTCCCTGACAAGCTGAAAGTCATCGACAGCGAGAAATGCTGGTTTTTTAGGGCACCTGAAGAAGCACAACGTTGGCTGGAAGAAGGACTTTAAATGATTTTACAGGGATTAATCCCACACCAACCACCAAAATAGACATAAAATATAATATTCTGTGTATGAAGCTTTTCAGACCGAATCGGGGTGGTAGACTGCACGTTCTGGTTGCAAAAGAGGTTGATACGCAACGTGATAAAGGTTTACTTGTTGCTGTTTTAATAGTTATTGATCTGCAGATATCAATGTACAGTCACTGTAGTAATGGGTTCACCATGTCCTTTGTTGTCCGACATGTCACATGGATTTATGTCCCCAATGTCTTCAACTGATCCAATGCCACAACACACCAAAAAGCCAACACATATCCTGGAATGTCAATGGTCTAGGAGACAAGATAAAACGAGGGTTAGTGCTCCAATATGTAAAATGTAACTCCCCGGCGGTTGTATTGCTCCAGGAGACACATCTGATGGGCTCCACGTGTAAGTCCCTTGACCGGTGGGGTTCCAATTAATGGTCCATTCGGAATTGACTAGGGGCTCCCGGGGAGTAGGGATTTTAGTGCTTAAACGATTCCCCCTCATTGTTCTCCGTACCTTTAAGGATGACCAAGGCCTATTCGCAGCCCTATCGATTCAATGGGAGGGTCGAATGTTTAACGTAGTATATGTTTATATCCCCCAGCTTTTCACTCCCCCACTTTTCAAGATCTGGGCAAATTCCTCCTCACCCTACCAGACCGAGACTTAGTAATAGGAGGGGACTTTAATATGAATGTGAATGGCGTACTGGACCGCACACCTAGCCAAATGCAACATCGTACCAGTTCCCCACTGGCTGATTTTATGGAGGCACGTTGCTTATTAGACAAGTGGAGGCTTCAAAACCCGACGGGGAGACAGTATACATTTCATTCGGGAGCGCATATTAGCCTCTCCCGCATAGATTAGAAACCTACGACCATGGATGATTCAGGGAGGATGGGGGCGACCACACACTTACCCAGAGGGATCTCTGATCACTCCCCGGTAAAGACAGAACTCTGTGCGCACTGCACTACTCAGAGACGCATATACCGCATTTATCCAGGGTTCCTCCTGCATTCTAAGAAATCCTTAACTATGACCACCACACAATACTTCCTAGAAAATGAAGCATCAGTTTCCTCTTTTCTAACGCTATGGGAAGCTTACAAACCAGTAATAAGAAGCCAAGCTATCTTCCTTATAGAGGGGCAGAAATGGGAACAACGGAAAGAAATAGAGACCTTGGAGCAGGAAGTACAACACATGGAATCCAAACAGGCAGCCGCCCCCACTGAAGGTACAACACATGCCCTATGCATTAAAACACAAGACTATAAAGAACACCTCCGGGTTGCTGCTCACTCTCGTTTGCAAGCGGTCCAGCCTCGGATCTATGAGTCGGAAGACAAAGCAGGTAAACGTCTGGCCTGGCTTGACAAGAAAGAACGGGCGCCTAAATGGATAACGCAGATTAGAACCAAAGGCGGCGCACTCACGTCGGCCCCACAACACATAGTCGATACACTGGCACGACACTACGAGCAAGTTTACACCTCCACAAATAACAACACTGTACAAGAAGCGCTTGCATTCCTTCATGATATCTGTATGCCGCAACTCACGCCGCAAGATGCCGAAAGTCTAGAAGCAGACATCACAGTAAATGAACTCAAAATGGCCATTTCCAAAATACAATCGGGCAAGGCCACGGGTCCCAATGGAATCCCGATAGAATTATATAAACACACTGCGGAGAAGATAGACCCATATTTGTTACAAATGTTTGAAGCCAGTCGCGACATAGGGACACTCCCTAAAGACCAACGGCTAGCAACTATTGTGGCCATCCATAAGCCTGGAAAATAAGCGGAGGAATGCACGTCCTAACGCCCGATCTCCTTAATTAATACCGAAGGGAAAATCTTAGCCAAAATGCTAGTGCTCAGACTTACTTCCCATCTCCACACTTTGGTACACCCGCATCAATCTGGCTTTATGCCTGGCGGGAACACGGCCCTGAATCTTAGACACCTCCAGAGCATATTAGGTCGTAAATACACTATTCAGGAAGTCGCGGCAGTCCTCTCCTGGGATGCACGGATGGCCTTTGACTAGGTGGAGTGGGCTTTCCTATTCGCGGTCCTTCAACACCTGGGGTTTGGACCGAAGTTCTGCTACTGGATATGCTTACTCTATACCGGTCCGGTGGCATATATAGTTGTTACTGGTCACATATCGAGAGAATTCACCCTGGGCAAAGGTACGAGGTAGGGCTGCCCATTGTCACCCTTATTGGTTGCGTTAGTTCTCAAACCGCTGGCGGCGTGGATACGATGGGACCCCATGGTTTGAGGGTTGAAATAGAGGGAGGAATGGGAAGATCGTATTTCTTTATATGCGGACGATGTGTTATTATATATTGCCTCGCCTACGAGATCGCTGAATGCGCTACTTAACATATGTGGTGTGTACGGCTCCGTCTCCGGATATGCCATCAACTGGGATAAGTCCGTGCTATACCTGTTACACGGACCGCCCCCATGTCTCCCAAAAGGTTGCACGGTTCAAATAGTCATGGACAGTTTCAAATATCTTAGAATATATATAACCTCAGACCACGACACATTCTTAATACTTAATTTACAAGCACCTCTGCAACAACTGAAACGCGATATTCGGCATTGGAAGACATTACCGCTCTCCCTTCTAGGTAGGTCGGCTCTCTTTAAAATGATGGCCTTGCCCAGATTTCTATATGCCTGCACAATACCCCCTATCCAGTCCCGGATTCATATTTTAGAGCGGTAAAGACTGGATTCATATTTTAGAGCGGTAAATGTAGAGGTAGCGGCTCTCCTCTGGGACAGTAATCCAGCGAGAGTAGCAGTGGCGAAAATGGTTAGGAGTTGTTATGACGGTGGGATAGCCCTCCCTGATATCAAGGCCTACTACTGGGCCTCACAACTTACTGTCATTAATCAATGGCTTCACGTGCAAGACACGGACCCAGCTTACCACTTCGACAGAATGACTCTAGGAAAAGGCAGTTTCAATAGAGCGCTGTATAACACCCAGAAAGCCTGTGTCCTTTTATGCCCAGCATCACATACTGTCCACATCTGGCACACAGTAAACAGAAACTTAGGCTGTACTGACAAACTTACGAAACATACCCCATTGTGGGACGCATGCAAACTTGGAACACTGGGCTAAAGTAAAGGATTCCACAACTGGGATCTGATTGGCATCTCCTGGATGGGGGATCTATTGCACAATGGGAAAGTAGTCAGCTTCACTCACCTGCAAGAACAGTACTCTATGGCTCCAGGCGAAAGATTCCAATATACTCAAATCAAACATGAAATTTAAACAGCCCTCCCCACAGCTGCGACGCTTCCAGAAGCCTCCCCTCAGAGGACCGATTGCTCACCGACCACCTCCACCAAAAAGTGACTTCACTGACATATAAAAAAAATATTAACAATCGACCGGACCCACTCCTGGAACTCTGGCAGCCCGAAGTGGAAGATATGGGCAATCCCGACTGGCGCGAGGCGCTCCCCTCACCTAAAGAGTTGGCAATTTCCTCTAGACTGCGTCTTGTGCAGTTTAAAATACTGTATAGGACTTATTACACACGGACGATACTACACAAGATGGGAGGGCTTCTGAACCTAGCTGTCTGAGCCTCTGCGAGGATGTAGGCACCTATTATCACACCTTATGGGAATGCCCGAAACTTGTGCCTTACTAGGAGGAAGTAGTAGGCACAATTGTAGAAGTCACCGGGAAACGGGATTCACTTGAGCCTCAGTGCTGCCTTCTTAATGCCTGGGGCACGACAGACCTTACCCCATGCAGAACGCCTATGGGCCACAACTGGCATGACGATAGCTAAAAGGAACATAGCGCAGAAGTGGGGAGCGGAAATAGTGCCAACAATAATACAGTGGTATAGAGACACTTTCGTGAATAGGAAATCGCCTCGCAAATGGGATAGGGTGTGGGGAAAGTGGAACACGCACAGAGGAGACATGTGTTCCCCCAGAAGATGATAGCTGCTCGGATGGAGACTTGTAATGTTGTGAGAATATAGCTGTATCAAAGTAAGATTGTTTTACAAAGAGACTGTAAAGAAATTACATTGAGATTGTAAAGTAACAAATGCAGATCTGTATTGTTATGTTCAACGGAAAAAAATAAAAAAATGATTTGCATATGGCTGAGTCCAAACTGTGATGGCATTGTGAGCAAAAGAATGATGGATTTAACTCAGGTCTCTTGACTAGGGGTGAGTGTTTGAAAAGTTTCAGCACTCCGCCCTTCGTCATGTTGTATTTGCTATGATTGCCCTAAGTGGACTTTTGTACACATGGCCCTAAGAGCATTTCGAGGCTATACTTAAAAGTAACATTAAATATCCTCTTCTCACAAACATTAATCTGACACTCTGCAACAATGTATTCCTTGTCTGATAGAAACACAATTGCTCTATTTAGAAATGTAGCAATTTTCCCTGAGAAATATAGGTATTTCCTGTTGATCTTCCATTATCTTTCTCAAACCACTGTCTTTGCTGTAGAGTGACAACCTCCATACAGGTCATTATTGACACTGTCTCCAAGTCTGACATGTTTACCTAAAGATCATTGTTTTCTAATTAGTTAATCTAACTTGTTTAACTGAAGCAAATCAAGACTACCACACCTAGAATACACACCCTCTAGACAGTGGCTATGAAAGAAAACAAAAGATGGCCGATCTCGGAGACTCCTGGTTCACAAACCAAACCCCTCTAAGAAGAATTTGGAACATTCCAACCTCGGAAAAATGACGGGCTCGGCATGCTGTTTTCAGCAATAAATTGGCTGTAGTGTTTTGTGGCGGGGCCCAAAGGTGGTGCGTCCTTCGTCTTTCACAGCCTCGAATGTTCCCTATTTTTAGCAACACATCTGGACACTTTTCTCATACCAGTGCAGTAAAAGATCATTCTATTGTGAATAATCATAAAACCTTTTTTATGGTGAGCGGCCTCTTATTTCATAGCAATATTGTGTTGGGAAGAAAGATCTGTGTACAGAAACCCTGAGTGAGGGCACGTTTGCAGATATATTTTCATACCTGCCCACTTACAAATTAATAAAACTTGTGAGGAGGGGGCGGGGCCTTGCAGGAGGTGGGGCCTCATGCCCAGAGCTATCTAAGAGGCAATCTGCCTCACACCAAGCCCCTCCCCCTTCATAAAATCAAAACAAAGATTCATTGAGGCTGTCACCGATGTCCCGGGATGTTTTCACACCTCTTAATGGAACACGGCTGGTTACTGCCTTCAAAAACGAGCTGAAATCCACTCATTAGAGTGGTTTTCAGCTCGTTTTCCCTGCCACCATGTGATTTCCTCACCAAGTGACCATGTTAAGGGAGCCAAATATCGCATGACACGCAATGGCACCGTGTGAGTTGGCAGATCTGCACTTTGTGTTTTCAGTGAGTTTTAACTGGAAAACAGGTGAGCCAGGGAGGGATTGAAACAATGTGGCTGACATGGAGAAGCACACATACGAGCCAGGAATAGTAGGGGCACAAAGAGTGAGAGGGTTAAAGGGGAGTAAAAACAGACGACGAACAGTAGAGTGCAGCACTGGGGTGCAGAGAAGCACACAGTGCTTTTGAGTGACATATTGAGATGCCGATTTACTACATTTTCACATGCGCAGTTCAACAGCCGCAAATGCTGCGCTGCACTGCATGAGACATAGATCACAAGAGATTTCCATATTTACAGAAATATGACAC